>NC_080413.1:36118571-36743928 GCF_030265065.1 Corythoichthys intestinalis
CATGGTTATGTCTGTCAAAATTTGAATGTTTGTTTAAACGTTTTTGTGTATTATTTGCATTTTTAGTGTTTTCTTTATTTGTCAAATTCCAGTCAGTATCAAAATGATTCTGGTGGGCTGTCCATACTTGTCAACTCGTATGGTTTGCCCTTATTTTTCAAAAAAGATTTTCAATATTTTTAACGGGTACGACGAGCAGTGGAAAAAAAAAAATCATACTGTAAAACATGAAAGAAAAAAAAAAACCTATATATTAAAGATGTATGATAATATCGTTTACCGATAATTATCGGCCGATAATGGCAATTATTACGTCACACAGATAATCCAGATAAAAATGTTTTTTTTAAATTCAACCGATAATGCAAGCCCATGATTATATACTTAATTTATCCTCCAAATGTCGCAGTCGACGCTGTTTCGTCCAGTTCTGCACCTGCCTTATAAGACCACCATTCTTCGTGAAAAACAAACACATCAGTTTCACCACGTACATGTGGACAAGTGATGTCAGTCAAGTAAGCATGCTTAGCATGACAGCAGTCTTTAGATGATCAGTTCAACATGCACCAAACCACAATCCACTCACAAGACTGCCTGAGTCACACACAGCAGAGGCAAGTAATGCATTCTGGACACTGCAAATTTCTAACGTCTTAATCAGATTATTTTTCTTGAATCTAGTCAAATTATTTTCTCCATCTTGTTTTGAGTGTTAAAGACTAGTTAACTGACTAATGCGTCAGATTATTCCACTTACTTTAAGTAAATATTGCTCTTTGTTTTTATTAAAGGGCAACTGAAGACCTTTCCGGATTTTGGTGTAATTTTACGAATATAAACTTTGGACGAGTTCGTCAAAACAACCATGACATTATCAACACGTAATTGCAAGGATAATTTGCGTTTTTTTTTTAGTTTTTTTGCACTCCGTTAATGGTCCCTTCGCAAACCCGGAAGTGTGACGTAAATTCCCCGACGCAACAGAGAAGACTATCCACAGCTAGCATAGCAGCAACAACGATGTCAGTGATATTTCCACCAAAGGTAACCATTCAGGATCGCTCTTTCGTGAAGCTACCGATGGCAAAGGCTCCCAGGAAATATGAACTACAATTAATCCCCATATGTTTGAACCTGAGGCGTCAGATGACGGCGATTTACTCGACACAGCAGATGTCGTCATGACGCCAATTGACAGCTTGACACTTCACGGACGAGAGAGTGAGTGGTAAGCCTAAGTCCAGCATCGTGATTTTTTTATTTGAGAGAATGCGATTACATGGTTGTACAGTGGGGAGAACAAGTATTTGATACACTGCCAGTGGGTTTTCCCATTGGCAGTGTATCAAATACTTGTTCTCCCCACTGTATATTTTTCCATGCTCTCCACATAGCTAAAACTGGATATTAGGTAATGGGACAGCTCCTACCTATCTAAATATGGTAAAGCTAGCCCAAATGTGGCTAAATGATATATTATTGATTTTTCAAAATAAATGACAAAACTATTTTATTTTCCAGGTGTTGCTGTAAACCGTCAAGTAATTACCCTTCCAAGAGTATGCCTGTGTCGTCAGGAGATCCCAGACGTGAGAGCCAAACTTGAGGAGGCTGGAGCACTGACAGGGGCATGAATTACATTAAAAAAATAAAACCATAAATTGTAAACAACATTGACACATTTTGTTGACTGTTTAATGTATTCTATTGGTATATAATATATTGTAATTGTATTATATTCTGAAAAAATATTCAATAGGCCACAATAATAAATACCAAATTTATGTTGAATCAGCATCAGCTGTCAGATTGTGACGCAACATAGAAAGCTAAGTTATACCCAGCACACAATAGCACACATCAAAGAACATAAATTTAGTAAGCAGTTCTAAGTTAGTAAGCAATACAAAGTTAGGATAGCAACGGACTAGCACAACATTGAAAAATGATCATGGCAGTGGGAAATATGTATTTACTCTTTTCTGTAGCATTAAGTGTTCTCTACACAAAGATAAATCATGATCATAAAAATATGAAGGTAACTAGGTTTTTCTTTTAAAAAATGTGTACTGTATATACCGTATGACTAGTTTATGATTTCATGTCATCAAAATTTGCTACATTTATTTCTCCTAAGTCATCGTCATCTGATGTCGCAGACGGAAGAAATTCAGCATCTGGCAGGCCTCATAGGATCTCTTCAGTCGTCATCGCTGGACACCGCATCACTTGGGTCATCATATGACTCGACCCACTCTCTTGAGTTTGGAAAACTGGGTGGCGACTGACTTGCAACACTTTTTTCATCGTGTTGAGGGTTTCCGCCGCTTAATTTTTTATGTTGGGCTTCTTGGTGGAGAAAAAAAAAAATCACAGTGGCATGAAAATATTGGATGAATCCTAATTTTAATTTAATAATAATTTCTCGGTGATCAAATAATAATGCCCCAGTCAAAGCAGCATCTATTTGATGCTATTGTTCCCTCTTCAAATAGGCAGACCTTGATGTTGCTGTAGTAGTACAATAGTTATTGTTTTATTGAGATGTATTTGATACATTAGGGCCTGGCAGGTGGATTGTTTTATATATAGGCTTTATATGTACCCTGTGACAGGCCAAAAAACAACGAGCCAAGGATCTATTTGGTGCTGGGGACATTTGAATTTACATAATACCTATTGATATAGTAATAAACTCACATGATTAGACCTGTCAGCAAACCTATCTACTTATGACAGGGCAACAGCAACTAAAAAAATGTCGCGCTTCAACAAACAGGCAGTAGGAGTCTCCCTCGTTTATCAACAGAAGTGCATCAAATTTTAGAATCCGAGAGTCTACTTACGTCTTTGTGAAACCAAGGTTGCATTGTTGTAGGTTTTCAAAGCTGTCGTCGCTGAAATGATGAAAACAATGAGCCGATTGGGGAACTGTATGCATGCTCACTAAAACGGTCCAAACCTTTGCAGGAGAAGTTTTTTTGGACCACTCATAGAGTCTCGAGTCTTCCTGTGAGCAATTTATCGCTACACATCAAGATGGCATGATGAATCTCGCGAGTAAAACCCAGAAAATGTTTGCAATATATGGCAAGGATAGCGTGGTGCTATATTTCTGTGTTCAGAATGGTGGCGAGGCTCCCTGGAAGTTACGTCATCAGGTAGCGGTCGGCAGGGCGGCGCTTCCCTCGTTGCTATGGTGTTGCTATGGTCATAACTCAAAAACTACGCGGTCAATTATTTATTTATTTACTTTTATGTGACTTTTTGAGACAGCGAATCATGCATTTAATACAATTCAACTGAGTAAAACACTCAAGAGCGAAATCCGAAAAGTTCTTCAGTTGCCCTTTAAGCCCTGACATCTACAAATTGGTCATTTTTGACATAATCAAGAAAAATCTGCTTTAAAATACTGTTTTGAACCATATACTAGTATATTCTTGAATAAAGATTTCTGATAAACAAGTTTTAACCTAACCCTAAATAGTTTATTGCTTAAAATAAGCTTATTTTCAGCTAGCTATTTTTATTTCAAGAAATATGAGTTAAATTTACTTGAAGCGCTGGCAGATAATTTATTTCCAATAGATTTACACTCAAAACAAGGGAATTTAACTAGTTTTAAGGAGGTGGGTTTTTGCAGTGTAGTAATGTTATATATGTTAGGAATGGCTTGTGCAACTTAGGTATTTACTCTGTAAGTAAGTGTTGCCAAAAGTTTACACAATGTCAGACAATCTGTCATTGTTTAGGTGTTGGAATTTACTACTTGTTCACATTTGATGTGGGGAAAAAAGCAATAAATTCTATTTTTGCACAGTAATATTTGCCCTTGTGTATACTTTAAAATTGTACATACAGTCCCTGACAACAGTCTTGTCGCTTATCCTTTTTTTGGAAACAACTGCTAATAACCTGACTTTTAATCATACAATTGGTTTCAGAAATGGCTCATATGAAAGCTAAGACCCTCCCAAATTATGTTGAATGTACAAAAATATATTTGTTTTACTGAAAAAAGATTTATCATTTAATGAAGACTAAAGGTCAAATTTTGGTAAGACAAAAGTTTTGTCACCTACAGAAAGTAGTGTGAAAAATGAACAAAAAATGTACTTCAAATACAAAAATGTGTAACAAAACATAAGCGAATTAAGTACTGGTGCTGTGAGATCCAAATTTAATATTTTGTATGACTTGGCCTTGAAGGACTGCATCTATGCGGTTCAGCAAGGATTCATACAATTTATTGATGAAGTCATCAGGAACATCAAAGAAAGCAGTCTTGCATGCCTCCCAGAGTTCATCAACATTCTTGGGTTTCGTCTTCCATGCTTCCTCTTTCATCCTGTTCATGTCTGGTGACTGGGCTGGCCAGTCCTGGAGGATCTTGATCTTTTATGCCTTGAGGAACTTTGAGGTAGAGATTGAAGTATGCGATGGAGCACCATCCTGCTGCAGAATTTGTCCCTTTTTATGGTTAGGAATGTAAGAGGCAGCTAAGATTTGTTGATATTTCAGACTATTTGTGTTGCCTTCCACCCTGCAGATCTCACGCAAACCCCCATACTGGATGTAACCCCAGACCATGATTTTGCCACCACCATACTTCACTGTTTTCTGAGTGAACCTCTGATCCATGCGGGCTCCAGTAGGTCTCCTGCAATGTTTGCGGCGACTGTGGTGTAATTCAATGGAAGATTAATCTGGAAAATCCACTTTTTGCCACAAAACAGTGGCAAAAGAATTGCGTGTTTATAAAAATTTAACGTCATTTAAAAGAGTTGGAGATTTGTTGATGCACTGAAAAGCTGGACCAACAAATCACGCCCCTGAAATTAAAAAAATAAATATACAGTGGGGAGAACAAGTATTTGATACACTGCCAATGGGAAAACCCATTGGCAGTGTATCAAATACTTGTTTTCCCCACTGTATAAATAATTTTGGAAATTTGCAGCATCTGGGGAGCAAGCAGCCAGGATCAAGGGGTATTTCAACATGCAAAAAAGACAGTTGCATTTACTGTCTTTTTCAAATAGAAGGAAGAAGGTTCGAAACGAGTCAAAAAAAGCACCAACCGGCGGTGAGGGCATCTGCAGTGATCATGCTACCGGCCGTGGACTGGGTGCAGCAGGAGGCTAGCGCCGCAGCAGCTAGCCAGGTTCACGGACAGCCAGCCAAGCCGGGGCAGGAGGCTGCTACCGTGGCAGCAGCTGGTCAGGTTCAGCGCCACCTGGAGTAGGGGCCAGCTAAAGTGCCAGCAGTCAGCCAGGTGGACCACCAACAGCCGGAGCAACAGGCCAGTACACCCTTATGGGAAATTCGGGTTTGGGCTGCACAATTTGTAAGGCGGTGGGAACTTTGGGGCCAGAGAAGATGGGGGAGGGGGGATAAAACTAGCAAAAGAATGGGTTTGTGTTATTTATTGTAATCTGATTTTTTTTTTTTTTTTACAAGTTAGACCTGTTGAGAAACTAATTGCTGACTGTGTACTGTAGGTCCCACCTGTGGTTATGTGAGCAGTTGCCCGTTCTGTGCAGAGTATAACCTAAATAATTATAAATTGTTGTCATATCATTTATACCATGGATATTATCTGAAATTGAGGCTTGTAAGTCCCACAGGATGGCAAGTGGGCAATTGCGTGTTGTTTTCAGCACCATTTTCTGCGTATGTTCAGAGACCTGTGCCCGTCTCGTCATCCCTGCGCTGTCATATGTACTTTGCGTTCCGGCACCTTATGATTTACAAATTAAGCACTGATTGTAGCGTTTAAAAGGCTTCGTGTGTACATGCGCGCTTACTCGCGTGCCATTAGTGCCACCTCCGCCATGATAAAGGCATGCATCACAAAACAAAAACTCTGGAGTTCAGTCTTTAATTTGCCTTATGATCATAGCACCTACAATGGTTAAAAAAATGAAATATTTATTGACTTTTGCCCCTCATTATTTTCCTAGTGGATGCTTGCTTACTTAACTCACTCAAAGTTCTTTGTTAGCTTAACTTGTATGCTGTTTTTTCGCTATGTCATGTCCACAGTGGAAAGCCTTTACAAACGGCCGCCTAAAGTTCAAACGACTCATACAGCAAAGTCATTGAAGTTTCACAACCTGTTCAACATTTATAAGTGTAGAAGCCGTAAAATGATACAATTCTAAGGAATTAAAAAAAAAAAAAAAGTACTATGTCATGTTGGAAACGCTGATGCCCATCCTCCCCCTCCACCTCTTGTTCGGGGAACTTGGTCACAACACTTTCCCTTTCCTTTTGCAAAATAAACTATAACTAGAGGAGAACTCTGAAAGAGCAGACCTATGCTTAAGTAGCCAAATTCAAAGCATTGCCGAATCTGGTAGAGTGGGCTCTCCCTTCTTTCACACCCCCAAAATGTCGTCATTCTTTCTCCTCATCATTTCACCTACCCTACTGTAACTCAAATTGTAATCACTTGTTTCATATGACAAACCTAAACTGCAAGTTTGTTAATAACTCAATAATGAATTCGGGGATTATCTTGTACTCAAATATACAGGGTTCGTACTGGTCCCTGAAATCCTTGAAAATGCTTGGATTTCACTCACCTTTTCAAGGTTTGAAAAATGCTTGAATTTTTTTTATAAAGTCCTTGAAAATTCTTGGAAGTTACTTTGCTTCATCGCCGCGACACACTCATGCTTTCCTTTGATGCGCGTGAGTAGTTTGGAGTTACATCAAGCGAACAGTATACAAATAAAGTAGTATTCAAATGAATGCATGTGCATTTGCTGTGGTTTAGTACAATACTTTTATCGCACACC
This sequence comes from Corythoichthys intestinalis, assembly GCF_030265065.1. Classification (NCBI taxonomy): domain Eukaryota; kingdom Metazoa; phylum Chordata; class Actinopteri; order Syngnathiformes; family Syngnathidae; genus Corythoichthys; species Corythoichthys intestinalis. The sequence continues at coordinate 36,125,381 of NC_080413.1, forward strand.
CAGTTCCTTTTTTTGTCACATACTTTCTTCTTCCACCACTTTGCCAGTCGCGGTTTAATCTGGCCGGGATCCACTTGGCTCGGCTTTGTCGCCACTAGGACTCGGTGTACTCATCTGGCTCTCGATTGACTTATTTTAAGGTGTAGGAAAAATTGTCATAGCCTTGCAAAGAGCTTTACTAGTTTCGGTGAGAACGGAATAGTTTTTTTTGTTGTTGTTATGAACTCCAGTTTAACACAAACGTATATCAAGATGTCATGTAGCTTACAGTGCTGACCAAAGGTATTGGCACCCCTACAATTTTGTCAGATAATCCTCAATTTCTCCAGAAAATGATTTCAATTACGAATGCTCGGTCGTAATATCTTCATTTATTTTGCTTGCAATGAAAAAACACAAAAGAGAATGGGAAAAACAATGAAATCATTATCATTTTACACAAAACTCCAAAAATGGGCCGGAAAATTTTTTGGCACCATTTGAAAAATTATGTGATGCTTCTCTAATTTGTGTAATTAACAGCACCTGTTACTTAGCTGTGGCACATAACAGGTGGTGGCAATATATTAGCCTTAGCTAAGGCTAAGGCTAATAATATGCACTCACCGGCCACTTTATTAGGTATACCTGTCCAACTGCTCGTTAACACTTAATTTCTAATCAGCCAATCACATGGCGGCACCTCAGTGCATTTAGGCACGTAGACATGGTTTAAGACCATCTCCTGCATTTTAAAACCGAGCATCAGTATGGGGAAGAAAGGTGATTTGAGTGACTTTGAACGTAGCATAGTTGTTGGTGACAGAAGGGCTGGTCTATTTCAGAAACTGCTGATCTACTGGGATTTTCACGCACAACCATCTCTAGGGTTTACAGAGAATGGTCCGAAAAAGAAAAAATATCCAGTGAGCGGCAGTTCTGTGGGCAGAAATGCCTTGTTGATGCCAGAGGTCAGAGGAGAATGGCCAGACTGGTTCGAGCTGATAGAAAGGCAACAGTGACTCAACTAACCACCCGTTACAACCAAGGTAGACAGACCATCTCTGAACGCACAGTACGTCAAACTTTGAGGCAGATGGGCTACAGCAGCAGAAGACCACGCCAGGTGCCAGTCCTTTCAGCTAAGAACAGGAAACTGAGGCTACAATTTGCACAAGCTCATCGAAATTGGACAATAGAAGATTGGAAAAACGTTGCCTGGTCTGATGAGTCTCGATTTCTGCTGCGACATTCATATGGTAGGGTCAGAATTTGGCATCAACAACATGAAACCATGGATCCATCCTGCCTTGTATCAACGGTTCAGGCTGGTGGTGGTGGTGTAATGGTGTGGGGAATATTTTCTTGGCACTCTTTGGGCCCCTTGGTACCAATTGAGCATCGTTGGAACGCCACAGCCTACCTGAGTATTGTTGCTGACCATGTCCATCCTTTATTACCACAATGTACCCAACTTCTGATGGCTACTTTCAGCAGGATAATGCGCCATGTCATAAAGCTGGAATCATCTCAGACTGGTTTCTTGAACATGACAATGAGTTCACTGTACTCAAATGGCCTCCACGGTCACCAGATCTCAATCCAATAGAGCATCTTTGGGATGTGGTGGAACGGGAGATTCTCATCATGGATGTGCAGCCGACAAATCTGCACCAACTTTGTGATGCCATCATGTCAATATGGACCAAACTCTCTAAGGAATGCTTCCAGCACCTTGTTGAATCTATGCCAAGAAGAATTGAAGCAGTTCTGAAGGCAAAAGGGGGTCCAACCCGTTACTAGCGAGGTGTACCTAATAAAGTGGCCGGTGAGTGTATATATTATATATAGAGAGAGATTATTAATACATTCTATATACAATCACCAAAAAAATCATTATCATTTTAAACAAAACTCCAAAAATGGGCCGGACAAAAGTATTGGCACCCTCAGCCTAATACCTAGTAGCAAAACCTTTAGACAAAATAACTGCGAACAGCCACTTCCGGTATCCATCAATGAGCGTCTTACAATGCTATGCTGGAATTTTAGACCATTCATCTTTGGCCAACTGCTCCAGGTCTCTGATATTTGAAGGGTGCCTTCTCCAAACTGCCATTTTCAGTTCTCTCCACAGGTGTCCTATGGGATTCAGGTCTGGACTCAGTGCTGGCCACTTTAGAAGTCTCCAGTGCTTTCTCTCAAACCATTTTCTAGTGCCTTTTGAAGTGTGTTTTGGGTCATTGTCCTGCTGGAAGACCCTTGACCTCTAAGGGAGACCCAGCTTTCTCCCACTGGGCCCTACATTATGCTGCAAAATGTGTTGATAGTATTCAGACTTCATAATGACATGCACACAATCAAGCAGTCCAGTGCCAGAGGTAGCAAAGCAACCCCAAAACATCAGGGAACCTCCGCCATGTTTGATTGTGGGGACTGTGTTCTTTTCTTTGAAGGCCTCGTTTTTTTCCTGTAAACTCTGTTTGATGCCTTTTCCCAAAGAGCTCTACTTTCGTCTCATCTGACCGGAGAACATTCTTACAAAACGTTTTTGGCTTTCTCAGGTAAGTTTTGGCAAACTCCAGCCTGGCTTTTTTATGTCTCTGTGTCAGAAGTGGGGTCTTCCTGGGGATCCTACCATAGAGTCCCTTTTCATTCAGACACCGGCGAATAGTACGGGTTGATACTGTCGTCCCCTCGGACTAGAGGACAGCTTGAACTTGTTTGGATGTTAGTTGAGGTTCTTTCTCAATTTTTCTTTTCCGTCCACATCTAGGGAGGTTAGCCACAGTGCCATGGGCTTTACATTTATTGATTACACTGCGCACGGTAGACAAAGGAACATTTGGAGATGGACTTGTAGGTTTGAGATTGCCCGTGCTTCCTCACAATTTTGCTTCTCAAGTCCTCAGACAGTTATTTGGTTTTCTTTCTTTTCTCCATGCTCAATGTGGTACACACAAGGACACAGGACAGAGGTTGAGTCAACTTTAATCCATTTTAACTGGCTGCAAGTGTGATTTAGTTATTGCCACCACCTGTTATGTGCCACAGGTAAGTAACAAGTGCTGTTAATTACACGAATTAGAGAAGCATCACATGATTTTTCAAAGGGTGCCAATACTATGTCTGGCCCATTTTTGGAGTTTTGTGTAAAATGATAATGATTTTTTTTTTTTTTTTTTATGTTTTTTCATTGCAAGCAAAATAAATGAAGATATTACTACCAAAGAATTTGTAATTGCAGTCATTTTCTGGGAGAGATTGAGCAATATCCGACAGAATTGCAGGGGTGCCAATGCTTTAGGCCAGCAGTATAGTCCAAAAATTAAGGGAAATAATTCAAACAAGCCTCATCTGCTGTCAGCCACTCCTTCTCAAAATGTCAGTGACAGCCAGTGAGTTTCATGAGTGCCTAACTCAACTGTTTTTCATGTCAATTTCCTCTAATTTGCCGCCGCCCCTCTCAAAAAAATAAAATAAAATGAAATTGGTTGAGTGTTGAAAAGTACAACCACAACATGTCAATCAAAACCGAGCGTTATCTTCCTGTGGCTGTTTTTAGCTACAGTATTCGAAGACTCCCGTGCTAGTACAATATTATCACATAGCATGAATGCCTTATATTTACAATTCAAAAAACCGCATGAGTCGCCAAACCCTTTGTAGCTACAAATCATTTCAACAGGCTTTTGAGAACTTTGACATCCTGGTTAGATAAGAGTGTTAAAGTGCACTTTCATTGTGACTAAACTATTTCCCTGTCTTTTAGTATTGTCAACATCATATTACTTGTCCTGAATTGATTTCTATTTTAAACATTTCATTCTTTTTCATAAAACATATAAATGGAAAACACCTGCAACTCCAGTCCGGGCACTTCTCAATTGAGGAAAACTCCTCACCTGAAGAGCTTGTTTAGCAGTGTTAATTCCAAAATGTAATGTACATTTCCCTTCAAGTCACCAATAGTCGGTTATCATATAGTTAAGAAATTATAAAGAGAATGGCTTGTTGATGTATTTTTTCCCTGCCTTTGCACAAGTGACCTTTGCACACATCACATAACCCAAAAATGTATTACAAGAATAACTGCATGTATTTTCGACTGTGACTGATGAATTGCTTTTTTGAAGAAGATTGATGACGAAGATTGTGAAAAGTGGACATTTCCCATAGAAACCTCCAAACTTTCTTTGTTGTGCTTCCAGTTAAAGGTGATTCAAAATGTTAGCCTTGCTTCTTCTGAACATCTCCAGTTTTTCAGTAAATGTTGACAGCAGCCTACCAGGAAGAGCTGAAAAGGAAAATAAACCCTTCAGGCTGAGAGTCCTGACGAGGAAGTGAGTGCAAATTTACTGTTTTTTTTCCTTCTTCTTCTATTGCTCTCTGCAGCTACTTCCTCCTATGAGTAATAAGAGTTGCTCACAATGACGGCTCCATTGCTCATAGTGGGAAGAGACGGCAAGCTGTAAAGACGGTCCGAATCAGCTCAGTGATCCCACTTTTTGTTTCAAAAAGGTAAGATGTCACCTCAGAATATTCAATGGGACTGATTTGAAATGTGAACCTGAGTGTTTGAATCTTGTCATTGTTTTTAACTGTGTTAGGTTGTGTTGTTTAGATACTGCAGATGAGTGATACACTTCAGGAAAGAAACTAAAAGTAAGCATGTTTTGTTCAATTCTAATTGAGTACCTGTCAGTAAAATATACTTTTCGTAACTTTTTGGGAGGGATGGAAAGAGTTTTTGTTCGTCATATTGTAAATGTTCAAGTATGAACACTTAAAAAGCACACTCCGATGTTTGCTTTATCAAGGTCTCTGCAGGTTTCAACAAGCCAAATTTAGGACTTTTTAAAACCATAATGAATACAATTTAAGACCTATTTCACATCAGTACCGGAAAAAAGTACAAAAGACTCGAAGGAAAATTGGAGGCCTGGAATTACTTGCGAAATATATGAACTTATTCACAGCTCTTTCATATTGCAATACAAAATTCTTAACTGAAAACACCAGGAATTTACCCTGTTTATAGATAAGAACAAGAAATTTCATTTGTTTTTGGGCAGTCCTTTAGTTTTTAACATATGTAGTATTTGACACTAATACTACCTAACAAATTCCCATCTCTATGCACATACTGTTATTACTCACAACACTTTATTGGATGAACAACATCCTGCAGCGTGACCACTATCCCAATAGGAATTTTGCTTATTGCACTATTTTATATATGGCTGGCTGTGGATGACTATGGCTTATACCAGTCATGAATTTCTTTCAAAGCATGTATTATTTCGATGCAGCTTTTTTTCTTTTTTCATTTCTTCACTATGATACTACTTGCACACAAGAAGGCATGTCTTTTGTAAATGACATTGCATGTTTCTTTCTTATTTAACTGTATGTCAATATTTATTAGTATTTTTTTAAAGACATAATATCAGACACGTACATATATTAAGTACAATATTTTTCATGAAAAAGGTGGTAATCCTATATTTAAAATGCCTCCAGTATGAAAAAGTATCTGAACCTTTTTGAATTTCTCACATTTCTGCATAAAATCACCATCAAATGTGATCTGATCTTTGTCAAAATCACACAGATGAAAAAACTGTCTGCTTTAACTAAAACCGCCCAAACATTTAGTTTTTCATATTTTAATGAGGATAGTATGCAAACAATGACAGAGGGTGGAAAAAAGTAAGTCAACCATCACATTTAATATTTTGTGCCCCCTCTTTTGGCAGCAATAACTTCAACCAGACACTTCCCGTAGCTGCAGATCAGACCGGCACATCGGTCAGGACTAATCTTGGCCAATTCTTCTCGACAAAACTGCTGTAGCTCAGTCAGATTCCTGGGATGTCTGGCATAAATTGCTGTCTTTAGGTCATGCCACAGCATTTCAATGGGTTTCACATCTGGACTTTTGACTTGGACACTCCAGAATGCGTATTTGTTGTTCTGAAACCATTCTGAAGTTGATTCACTTCTGTGTTTTGGATCATTGTCTTGTTGCAGCATCCATCCTCTTTTAAGCTTCAACTCTCTGACAGTCGGCCTCAGGTTTTCCTGCAAAACATCCTGATAAACTTTTGAGTTCATTCTTCCATTAATGATTGCAAGCTGTCCAGGCCCTGAGGCAGGAAAACAGCCCCAAATCATGATGCTCCCTCCACCGTGCTTCACAGGGTGGATTAGGTTTTTGATGTGAGTTAGCTGTTCCATTTTTCCTCCACACATGACGTTGTGTGTTACTCTCAAACAATTCAACTTTGGTTTCATCTGTCCTCAAAATATTTTGCCAAAGCTTCTGTGGAGTGTCCAAGTGCCTTTTTGTGAACATTAAACGAGCAACAATGTTTTTTTAGACAGTAGTGGCTTCCTCCGCGGAGTCCTCCCATGAACACCATCTTGGCCATAGTTTTACATATAGTTGATGTGTGTACAGATATATTGGACTGTACCAGTGATTTCTGTAAGTCTTTAGCAGACACTCTAGGGTTCTGTTTTTTACCTCTCCGAGTATTCTGCGATGAACTCTTGGTGTCATCTTTGGTGGACGCCACTTCTTGGGAGAGAAGCAACAGTGCCAAACTCTCCATTTGTAAACAACTTCTCTGACTATCGATTGATGAACATCCAGACTTTTTGAGATGCTTTTTTATCCTTTCCCAGCTTTATACAAATCAAAAATCCTTGATCGTCGGTCTTCGGAAGGCTCTTCTGACCAAGCCATGATGCACATCAGACAATGCTTCTCATCAAGACAATTCTTACCAGGTGTGTATTTTATCGTGGGCAGGGCAGCTTTAACCCACTCATCAGTGATTGGGCACACACCTGACTTAGATTGTTTGGTAAAAATTGGTTTCAATTTCTCTTTAAGTCTCCTTAGGCACTTATTTTCCCCCCTTCTGTCATTGTTTGCATGCTATCCTCATTAAAATATGAAAACCTATAAATCTTTGGGTGGTTTTAGTTAAAGCAGACACAATTCCAAAAGGATCAGATACTTTTTCCATTCCGCTGTATAAAGAATACCTTAGACGAGTTTTTAATTGCACACCCAAAAATGAGTTAATAATAGCTGTCCAAAAATGAATTAATAATAGCTGTCTTAACAAACCCATAAAAATTGTTTCCTAGTGTTTATTAATATCAAGAGAGCGTGAGATTGAAAACAAATTATATCACAGCTTCTTGCACTAATACTTCACACGAATGACTGCTGATTAATAATCAGAACAGTTTTAATGTATCACATGGAAGTATGATATACTCATATTTAGACATGTGCCGATTACCAGTTTCAAGGTATAACGTAGTATGAAACCGTCTTTTTTCAAAACCGCAAAAATTTTCCGTCATATTGTCCCTACGGTATTAGCTATTTTTTGTGTCCCAAAAATGCAGTGAGAAAACCCTCGCTTGCAGCTGTAAGGCTCAACCCTCCCCCACTGGTTGTTGCTAAGTGTCAGTGAGTCAGCTGTGCTACACGATGGCTGGAGGAGGTGAAACTCCTGAACTTTTTCCCCCCATTGAAGAAAACAAAATCGCTGGTATGGGAATACTCCGGCTACAGAAAAGTTGCAGACGGCCATGGCTTAAAGGAGGGCCAACCGAGATGTAAAACATATTTGCGGAGGGTGGCTGCTTCGGAGTCAATACCTCCAATATAATTTCTCATTTATACAAACTTAAAGCTTAGTAAACACTATCATGAACATTTCCCACCAGCTACGAGCGTTAACTCCAGTGTGTTTAGTGTGGCTAGCGGTGCTAAAGCATGTTTTTTTTTCTCTCTCTCTGGCAGCTGTTTGTCTTGAGCAAGAGAATGTATGTATAATGTGAACATGATACAAGTAATACACATGTGCTTTTTATGGAAAATAATTCAATTATTTTTGTTCTGATGCTAATAATGTTGAGTTGTGGCTGTGGGTTTACACTCACTTAAAAGACTAATTATTTATTTAATTTAACTTCACATTATACTTGTGTTCCAATTTGCTAATATGTTTTGAAAAATAAAAATCTTGTTCAATGGAAAAAAGTTTTTTTTAACCTAGATATCTCAAAGTAACACATTTTCGAGCTGCAACTGCAATACTGTGATATTTTTGCTTTGGGTTATTATACCGTCAGAATCTCATACCGGCACATGCCTACTCCTATTGTGCTTATTTATTGTGATTCGTTTATTAGGAGAAAGCAACGAGCAGAAAGGGAATTAGAAAAGGAGAGAAGAAAAGAAGAAACAACAACAAGAAATACATTCAATGCCTACACTAAATATGAATATAGTAGTGCTTTTGTTAGCTAATTGTATTTCCAATGAGCAATGTGAGGTGTAGAACCCAGTATTATGTGAAGTACTTGAAAGTGTGGATATGTTGACATCCTATTTTATGCTGCCTGATCGCTAATCCTGGCACCGATAAATTCTCTACATCCATCCATCTTCAACCACATTTTGAATTGGAAAATACATTTTGCACTATTACCAGGGGACATGGATTTACTCTAGTCCTGATGTTTGCAGGCCTTATTGTATTTTATTGCATTTTCTGAACAATAAATTGCCCCTTTTTCAGAATTTGGTTAGGCCCAAGATTAGAATACAGGTGCAATACGAAATAAATACCGTAATTTTTAGACTGCAAGCCGGTACCTTTTCCCTAATATTGAATCATGCGGTTTATAGTCCAGTGTGTATGTTTATTGATTTATTTTGGTTAATAGATAACACTTTGACAGTGGCGCCATAACACTGCCGTAAGGCCGCCATAATTATGACAGGACACTTTACATCCATTCAAAAGTGAGATAATTTGCCAGATGACACAAAATCTCATGTCATACGTTGGTCTGTCAAATGATTAAAAATTTTAATGGATTTAATCACAGCTTAAAAAATAATTAATCGTAATTAATCGCAATTCAAACCATCTATAAAATATGCCATATTTTTCTGTAAATTATTGTTGGAATGAATGAATGAATGGAAAGATAAGACATAAGACGGTTATATACATTCAACATACTGTACATAAGTACTGTATTTGTTTATTATAACAAATCAACAAGATGGCATTAACATTATTACCATTCTGTTAAAGCGATCCATGGATAGAAAGACTTGTAGTTCTTGAAAGATAAATGTTAGTACAAGTTATAGAAATTTTATATTAAAACCCCTCATAATGTTTTCGTTTTAATAAAATTTGTAAAAATTTCAATCAAAAAATAAACTAGTAGCTCGCCATTGTTGATGTCAATAATTGCACAACGCTCATGGTGCTGAAACCCATAAAATCAGTTGCACCCAAGCGCCAGCAGAGGGCGACAAAACACCAAAAAACACAACTAACAAGTGGACATGACACTGTGCTGTCATTTTAATCTGTTTGAGCGGGGCATGTGCATTAAATGCGTCAAATATTTTAACGTGATTAGTTTAAAAAATTATCGCCTGTTAACGCGATAATTTTGACAGCCCTACTCATAAGCATTTATTAATGGTCATGACAGTGTCATGTCAAAATTAAGATGGTTTTATGACAGTATTATGGCGCCACTGTCAAATAAAGTGTTACCAAGTACCATAACTAGCAATTAATGACACAACTGGAACAGTAACTGTAGAAATCATTAGCACAAAACATGAATTTTGATTGTTATTTACATCATTAGCGCTGCAATGCATGCAAGGAGGCATTTTGGATGACAACAGTGTTGACAGCAGGTGGCAGCAGAGGTTGAGTGTCTACCCAATGGGAGCAGTGATGGCCAAATGAAGTTTGTTGAAACAATGAAGATGATGAATAATTTGGTCTAATGACACTCTTATGATGCCGCTGTCAAATAAAGTGTTACCGGTTAATATATTTTTATGTAAATACCCCATAATACAGTGAGGACAGCTGTGCTTATAGTCCACTGCAGCTTATCTATATATTAAAAAATGCCGTTTTTCATGTCAGATTTGGTGGGTGGCGGTTTATAGTCCGAAAAGTATGGTACTTAAATGGATTTGGTAGTGATTTGATTAAAATCAAAAGTTTGGTAAACAAATTATGTTGTGTTATCTGCATAACTGTTATTATGTTACATTTATAGACATCGGTTTAGCCAGTTTTTCTGTCTGTCATTATTACGATCATGTGTCATGTTTGTTCTTGGTCTCTCATCAGACTTTGTTTTTTTCTCTTCCTTTTGCATTTTTTGGCTTGCACTCAGATACTTTATAGCCTGAAAAGTACACTAGCTTGTTTGTGCCTCTTTGTTCCATTGCAAGTTAACTGTGCATGTTTGCTTCCTGTCTAAAGTATTCCAACTACAAAGTAGTTCAAAACATAGAATGTTTCTAAATGTCTTTGTGATTAGGGAAAGGGTCCCCAAACTATTCCACATCGGGCCGCAGAGGGTGCAAGGTTTCTTTCCAACAAAACAGGACGACACCTTTGCACCAATCTGGTCTCTTCGACTGTAATCGATTGTAGTCCGGTGCTGCTTGTTTTAGCTGAAACCTCATAGGTTAAACGGTCTATACTAAAAAAAACAAGAACCCACAGCGGCACTTGATGCCCGGTTTGGACACCCCTGGATTAGGGGGACTGAAGAACCAAATGATGGTAAATGAACTGAGTAAAACGAGGTCCAAACAAAGCTTTTTTAAAAATGTAAGTGACCCCACACATGACATTTGAACATTTTCAAGTGCGTGATGACTGTTGACATCCAAATCACGGAGTCTGTAAGAAAGGGTATACAGGGGTGGGCAAAATATTCCACAAAGGTCCGCAGTGTCTGCGGGTTTCTGTTCCAACGTATCAAGGGGAAACCTTTTCACCAATCTGGTGTCTTCAATCAGGTGATCAGAAGCCTCACTGGTTAAACTGTCTGTGCTGGATCCAGGACAGACCAGGACCCACTACGGCCCTTGAGGACTAGGATGCCCACCCCTTTTGTAGATCTTTCTCTGATTACTGATGTCTATGATATCATGAGCTCTTGCTTGGGAGAGAAATATCTTCTAATAACTTTCAACTTTTCCATAATGCAGGCAAAACACCATGGAGATGAACCAAGTAGTTTGAAAAGGAACCCTACACAACAGAATTAGAAGATTTCCCGAACCGAACGGTGTCATGGACCAGCGAAAGCAGCACAAAGTGGAGCGTTTTCTCAAGCTGGGCTACTCCCACGAAGATATCGATAGGGTCCTCAAGAGCCTCAACCATGACGCCCAGACCAACGACATTTTAGAAGAGCTAATCAAGACCTGCCACATTCCAAGTGGCACAAGCAGCCCTAAATTGGTATCAAGAGGCTGCAGCCCCAGGCCGACCAGACCACTACCAGACAAAGAAACCGCTTTGGCTTTCAGACCAGTTGTCATAGATGGGAGCAATGTTGCCATGAGGTGAGTCAATGTTTCTTTTGTACAATCTTAGATAGTAATTCTGACCTATCAGCTTCAGTCTAGCAAAAATAGATACTTTGTTTACAGAGAGAGAACAATAACGTCTGTAGTTGTAGGGAATTCCGTGTGTCCAGACAATTGTTTCAGTGTCTGCTCACACTGTAAAGTTGTAAAAATCTGTGAAATTACACTGAAGTCCTGCTTTGACCTCATAAATCATACTCTGGTGACATTGATCCTCCTAAACAAAAATTGTGACTATTTGCTAAATTCAAACTCAGTCGCAATTGTTTGTTAGTCACCACAGTAAATCTCACAAATTAGAAAAATTAAAGGTCAACGGGTATGGGATTTTCAAATGATGAAGGATTTAAGAGGGGGCCTGTATTGTTGGCGTGGGGGTCAAAGCTGACGAGTGGAATCACAGACAGCTTTTTTTGTTGAAAATGCTTGTGAATGAATGCTTAAATCCCTGAATTCTTTATAGATATGGACGTAAAACAGTCTCGATTCTTGGTTTAAAAGCAAAAAAAAAAAAAAAAAACGTGCAGTTAGCATTTATTTTTACGTAAATATGTCGAAGTACGATGCTAGTCTGTTAGTCAATGTGGGGGCCGCCATATGTAAACAGAGCTTTCCGGTGAAAATTCTTGTGAATAAATGCTTAAATCCCAGAATTCTATATAGATATGGACGTAAAACAGCCTCGATTCTTGGTTAAAAGCAAAAAAAAAGGTGCAGTTAGCATTTATTTTTACGTAAATATGTCGAAGTACGATGCTAGTCTGTTAGTCAATGTGGGGGCCGCCATATGTAAACAGAGCTTTTCCAGTGAAAATTCTTGTGAATAAATGCTTAAAACCCTGAATTCTTTATAGATATGGGCGTAAAACAGTCTCGATTCTTGGTTAAAAGCAAAAAATAAAAACGTGCAGTTAGCATTTATTTTATGTAAATATGTCGAAGAATGATGCTAGTCTGTTAGCCATTGTGGCAGCCTCCTTATCACAACAAAAAGCTTTTCCGGTGAAAATTCTTGTGAATAAATGCTTAAATCCCAGAATTCTTTCTAGATATGAATGTAAAACAGTCACAATCCTTTGTTCAAAGAGCAAAAAAAAAAAAAAAAACAGGCAGTTAGCATTTATTTTACGTAAATATATCGAAGAATGACACCAATGACGTAGCGATCATTTTTTCCCCACGTTTCAAAATGCATGCATGGCACGAAAAATATAAATAAAAATATAATAGTTACCATTTAGGGCGTAAGGATCATTCAGTAAACACCTTAAAAGACTAAAACAACATTGCATATTCTCTCCTGCAAGATAAAAACCAAATATCTTACAATATTTACGAAACAGGCAAGCCTGAAGCTTCTTGTAGCAGCCTGCCTTTAATCTGCTAGTGTTGTATCGGTCGCGAACGATTCGTTCTTTTTGAACGAATTGTTTGGGTGAACGAGACCGAACTAATCACCATCTGCACTGATTCGTTCTATGAAGTTGGTGCTTGTTCGCTGCGTGGGAGGGCGTTGAGCAAGTGGCAGCGTCTTCTGACATCGCACACGACCAATCAGACGCCAGCCTCATCGCGGGCAGGGGAGGGAGCGGAAACAGAATCAGGGCGTCTGTCACTCACTTCCACGTGTGGCCAATAAGCAGCCAGCGTGCAGGCAGGGGGCAAGACTGAGTTTTGTCACTTGCCGTTCAGTGACTCGGTCCTCCGGTTCCTGACCTAGCTTGCTGCTAACTTGACTTTCCAGTAATGACTATGCGGTGAACGAATCAAAAAATGAAAGGAAATGACTTTGTCACATATTTGTTAACGTGGAGCCTATCAAATGCTGCTCAAACAGACAAAAACACCACACAAATCTAGCGAGCATAGTTTAGTGTACTACTTTTCTCAACAGACTCGGGACTACCTATGACGATATACTATCAAATTTACAGTAATTTAAAACGCGTAGCTACGAGGCAAGCAAAAGCTGAGCTGCGGTCGCGTGACGGCAGTGAAGCGGGCAGAGAACTGTCACTATAGGGAGGCTTCATGGCAGCGATATTTACCTCATATGTGCACAGAAAAAAAAGAATATTTAGTATGATCACCATAATACTGATTTGCAATGAAACTGTATATACATGTAAATTTTTTCCGAGTGTTTTTTTTTTTTCGTGTCAGAGCGTGTCGCGTGTTGGTTGGTTTGACAAATGATGTCAATCCGTCCATCATGTGCTACTCAAGCGCCCAAAAACAACGCACGCGGACACGGGAGATGTCGCAATATGTCTACATTTTTCTTAACAGACTAATGAGAGTAGAAAGGCGACATCGTAAAGAGCAAACAATTATTTCTCGTCAGCATTTGACGATCTGAAATGCGGGGACGACAGGGGAGCTTAAATCCGGAGCTAAAGCTGGCTGGCTATTTGCCTACCTTACTTACTGGTAAATCATAGTAATGAATTCTTTAATGAATGTGAACAAACTACTACTTATAATTACTCCTTATAAAACTCCCCTCATATAAGTGTCAATGTTTTTTATTTCAGTTCACAATAGAGCCAACTTCACTTCCTCTTTAAACTAGCAGGAAGTGAAAACTTGATGATTACTTCTCTGATTTACAATTTTTTTAAGCGCACACAAAATTCCCACAGGGCAAAGAGATACTTTTAATTTGCCGGCACATTCCTACAATTCACTCTTAAACACGTAAGACAAAACATGTAACAGTGTAATTATTATGGACTCACAAGGAAGTTGTTAGTAAAGAAAAGGAGAGCTAATTGTTCTTGGTCACACCTTTATGCTTACATTCCCAATAAGAAAGGTCAAATACAAATAAAGGAGCCAGGTACTTTAACAGAGTGTTTTCCTTTTCAAATGCACCGTCCAAGTTATGTAGGTTTCAGCAGATGTGGGTAGAGTAGCCAAAAATTTTACTTGAGTAGCATTACTTCATAATAATTAGGGCTGTCAAAATTATCGCGTTAACGGGCGTTAATTAGTTTTTTTTTAAATTACGGTAATCACGTTAAAATATTTGACGCATTTAACGCACATGCCCCGCTCAAATAGATTAAAATGACAGCAAAGTGTCATTTCTACTTGTTACTTGTGTTTTTTGGGTGTTTTGCCACCCTCTGCTGGCGCTTGGGTGCAACTGATTTTATGAGTTTCAGCACCATAATTATTATTGACATCAACAATGGCGAGCTACTAGTTTATTTTTTGATTGAAAATTTTACAAACGTTATTAAAACAAAAACATCGAGAGGGGTTTCAATATAAAACTTCTCTAACTTGTACTAACATTTATCTTTTAAGAACTACAAGTCTTTCTATCCATGGATTCCTTTAACAGAATGTTAATAATGTTAATGCCATCTTGTTGATTTGTTGTTATAATTAACAAATACAGTACTTATGTACAGTATGTTGAATGTATATATCCGTCTTGTCTTATTTTTCTATTCCAACAATAATTTACTGAAAAATATGGCATATTTTATAGATGGTTTGAATTGCGATTAATTACGATTAATTTTTAAGCTGTGATTAACTCGATTAAAAATTTAAATTGTTTGACAGCCCTAAAAATAATATTACTCAAGTAAAAGTAGTCATCCAAAAAATGTACTCAAGTACAAGTAAAGAAGTATTTGGTGAAAAAAAAACACTCAAGGTATGAGTAACATTATGAGAATTGTCATTTTTCGGACTATAAGCCGCTACTTTCTCCCTTCATTTTGAATCCTGCGGCTTATCTGCAGTGCAGCTTATTTGCTGATTTGAGTTCATAGGTAGCATCATATGACCGTCATAATTATGACATGACTCTATCATGGACATTAATGAATGCTTCTGACAGAGGTCATTAACTGTCATCCAGCAAATTATTAACTCCATTTATGTCCAGTTTGGATCTTTTACACCCATTCAAAAGTGATGACACTAAATGACATTTGTTATAAGCTTTCATTCATGCTTATGACAGTGTCATGTCATAATTATGATTGTCTTATGATCTTGTCTTATGGCGCCACTGTCAAATAAAGTGTTACCAAACACCAAAACTAGCAATTAATGAATTAAATGGAACAGTAACTGAAGAAATAATTAGGGAAGAGCATGAATTTTGTCTGTAGCACTGGAATGCATGCTAGTAGGCATGTTGGGCGACAACAGTATTGACAGCAGGTGGCAGCAGAGGGTGACTGTCTCCCTCAAGGGAGCAGCAATGGCCAAATGAACCTTCTTGAAGCAATGAATGGTGGTTTCATAGTGCTTCATTTGGTCTTATGATGCCACTGTCAGATAAAGTGTTACCGGTTAATATCTTTTGGTGTAAATATCCCATAATTCAGTGAGGACAGCTGCGGCTTATAGTCCAGTCCGGCTTATCTGTGAACCATAGACTTCAACACTTCGTCATTCTTTGCGTCACGCCTTACCATAGGGGTCTGAGCTTCATTTAGTAATAGTCATTCGGAGACAGCACACGTTCATCAAACAGGAAGGATTGTCTCAGGAGAGATTTGTTCGAGGATTCAAGGTAATTATTATATTTTATGTACCATGCATGCACTTTTAAATGTTGTGAAAAATATCAATAGGAGAAATCAGCCACTACTGCATTGGCATCATAGTTCGCCATATTTACGTAGAATAAACGCTAACTGCACTGTTTTTTTTGCTTTCGACCCAGAATCGAGACTGATTTACGCACATATCTATGAAGAATACGGGGATTTAAGCTTTTATTCACAAGACGTTCTGCCAGAAAAGCTCTGTTTACGCCAGGCGGCTGTTAGTCTCATTCGCTAACATAGTAGCATTGTACTTCGACATATTTACGTAAAATAAACACTAACTGCACGGTTTCTTTGCTTTTAACCAAGAATCGAGACTGTTTTACCTCCATATCTATGAAGAATTTGGTGATTTAATTATTTATTCACAAGAATTTTCACCAGAAAAGCTCTGTTTACATCAGGCGGCCGCTAGCCTCATTTACTACAACTATATAACTGTATAATGAAAATAAAGGGCTATTCTATTCTATAATAAGTTGTGATTGCATAATACTGTATAATTTATTAATAATCTATTTATAAATTGTTTTGAATTCATTCTGCATGTTTTCCTCGGGTATTAAGTTTCTGATGTGAAAATTGAGTGATTTATTAGCTGTTAAAAAAAATTTAAGTTGCTATTTTGGGTAAAAACTTGTATATGTTAAATATTGCTATTGATCCTGAAAATATAGGTGATTATCTCTGCATTTGGTGATTTTTGTGTATCTACTGTAAAATCTGAGAATTTTATAGCCATTTTAAGTTTTGTTATACTTACAGTGCCTTGCAAAAGTATTCGGCCCCCTTGAACCTTGCAACCTTTTGCCACATTTCAGGCTTCAAACATAAAGATATAAAATTTTAATTTTTTGTCAAGAATCAACAACAAGTGGGACACAATCGTGAAGTGGAAAAAAATTTATTGGATAATTTAAACTTTTTTAACAAATAAAAAACTGAAAAGTGGGGCGTGCAATATTATTCGGCCCCCTTGCGTTAATACTTTGTAGCGCCACCTTTTGCTCCAATTACAGCTGCAAGTCGCTTGGGGTATGTTTCTATCAGTTTTGCACATCGAGAGACTGACATTCTTGCCCATTCTTCCTTGCAAAACAGCTCTAGCTCAGTGAGGTTGGATGGAGAGTGTTTGTGAACAGCAGTCTTCAGCTCTTTCCACAGATTCTCGATTGGATTCAGGTCTGGACTTTGACTTGGCCATTCTAACACCTGGATACGTTTATTTTTGAACCATTCCATTGTAGATTTGGCTTTATGTTTTGGATCATTGTCCTGTTGGAAGATAAATCTCCATCCCAGTCTCAGGTCTTGTGCAGATACCAACAGGTTTTCTTCCAAAATGTTCCTGTATTTGGCTGCATCCATCTTCCCGTCAATTTTAACCATCTTCCCTGTCCCTGCTGAAGAAAAGCAGGCCCAAACCATGATGCTGCCACCACCATGTTTGACAGTGGGGATGGTGTATTCAGGGTGATGAGCTGTGTTGCTTTTACGCCAAATATATCGTTTTGCATTGTGGCCAAAAAGTTCAATTTTGGTTTCATCTGACCAGAGCACCTTCTTCCACATGTTTGGTGTGTCTCCCAGGTGGCTTGTGGCAAACTTTAAACGAGACTTTTTATGGATATCTTTGAGAAATGGCTTTCTTCTCGCCACTCTTCCATAAAGGCCAGATTTGTGCAGTGTACGACTGATTGTTGTCCAATGGACAGACTCTCCTACCTCAGCTGTAGATCTCTGCAGTTCATCCATAGTGATCATGGGCCTCTTGGCTGCATCTCTGATCAGTTTTCTCCTTGTTTGAGAAGAAAGTTTGGAAGGACGGCCGGGTCTTGGTAGATTTGAAGTGGTCTGATGCTCCTTCCATTTCAATATGATGGCTTGCACAGTGCTCCTTGAGATGTTTAAAGCTTGGGAAATCTTTTAGTATCCAAATCCGGCTTTAAACTTCTCCACAACAGTATCTCGGACCTGCCTGGTGTGCTCCTTGGTTTTCATAATGCTCTCTGCACTTTAAACAGAACCCTGAGACTATCACAGAGCAGGTGCATTTATACGGAGACTTGATTACACACAGGTGGATTCTATTTATCATCATCGGTCATTTAGGACAATATCCTCACTGAACTTCTGGAGTGAGTTTGCTGCACTGAAAGTAAAGGGGCCGAATATTATTGCACGCCCCACTTTTCAGTTTTTTATTTGTTAAAAAAGTTTAAATTATCCAATAAATGTTGTTCCACTTCACGATTGTGTCCCACTTGTTGTTGATTCTTGACAAAAAAATTAAATTTCATATCTTTATGTTTGAAGCCTGAAATGTGGCGAAAGGTTGCAAGATTCAAGGGGGCCGAATACTTTTGCAAGGCACTGTATATATAAAAAAAATAATTAATCGGGATTTTATAAGGGAAAGACCGAATTTTTTGATGCCGCTGCTCATGGAGACTCATATATGGCTAAGGTAGTTGCCTGTTTTGGTTTTAGGTCGGTAGCGGTTTAGGTTTTGAAAATATTTGAACTTGAGGTTTTTGAAAATGGGCCCCTTACGGATCAGCCCTGTGCCCCGTGTCATGTCGATATATTATAAGGTCTTTGTGGAAAAATGCCGTTTTCGTGTCAAATTTGGTGAGTGGCGGCCTAAAGTCGGGTGCGCCTTATAGTCCGAATGTTACAGTAACTGCTTAAGATGTTTTTTTTGTTTTTTTTTAAACAATGGTATTTTTTTTCACAGCACAGTTATCCATATGAACTACCTGTACTTCAATAAACTATTTATCATAGAGTACCTAACACATGAGTTAAACAATAAATTCTAATTAAATTCAACAATTAATGCATTGAAACAATGCAACCAAACCAACTAACATCAGCTAAGTGTAACAAGGGTAAACTGTCCAAGAAACCAAATATTTTATAATAATAATGATGATAATACATTTTATTTGTAGAGTGCATTTCAAGACACGCAAAGACACTTTACAAGAATGATAGGAACACAATAGCTCAACAGGAATAACAAAACAATCTTAAAATTGGATTAAAAGCAGGATAAGAGAAACTTTTTATGCAAAGAGGTCAGGATAGAACTGAAATAAGAATCATGGTGGGTAAGAAAGTGTGAACAGGTGTGTTTTGATTCTGGATTTGAAAAGTGAGAGGGTAGATATATTGCATAGATGGAGGGGTAGGGAGTTCCAGAGCTTGGGGGCACAGTGACTAAAAGCTCTGGAACCGAAGGTCGCGAGATGGACGTGGGGGACCAAAAGGTGGAGGACAGAGGAGGAGCGAAGTGAACGGGGGGAGACAGTTAATACAGAAGAGATTGCGTAGGTAGGGAGGTGCCAGGCCATGGAGTGCTTTAAAGATGATGACAAGGATCTTGTAATTGATTCTTAGTTTTACTGGGAGCCAGTGAAGTTGATGGAAGATGGGGGTGATGTGGTGTGTGGTGGGGGTCCGAGTGATTGGTCGTGCTGCTGAGTTTTGGAGGAGCTGCACTTATTTGGGAGACCGAGGAGCAGTGAGTTACAATCGAGCTGGGAAGTGACTAGACTAAAGACAGTGGAAGCGGTATGGCGGCTGGGAGAAGGGAGGAGGCGAGAAATATTGCCAGGGTGGAAGTAGGTTTGTGATGTTGTTAATATGGTAGCAGAAGGAGAGCGTGCTGTCGAGGATGACATCCAGACACTTAACCTGAGTGGAGGGAGAGATTGTTACATGGCTTTATCTTAGCAACCGCATGTGGAACTCAATGGCAGATGCTGGTCTTTCAATGAAGGGTAAGCTCAAAATGTGTCCGGCAGTGAGTGCTTTGTGAAAGAGGAGTAGTCTAGTTTCTCGAGTTTCCCTACCTCGGGAAAGAAACTAAGGTGCCAGAAGTCTCCAAACATAAACAGCTACAGTATAAAAAAACCACCAGTAATAGAAGCTTGATTTTTCACTAGTTGTTTTTAACACAGCAATTGTCACTAGAATATTTATGAAAGTTCAACTCAGAACAACGGAATGAAAGTTGAAAAACGCCTCCTGTGGATGTTAATACGACAATATCACCGATTCGCTCACTTTGCCGTCAATCAAGAAGGAATTGAGCTTCAGAATGATCATCCAATCATCATGCAGAGAAACCAAGCGTCCGAGTCAGCCGAGCCCCATCCACTGCCCAAAGACCCCCAGAGACGCACGGCGTCCGATGGGCGGGATAAACCCAGCCTTTAACCAATGACTCGTCTTGTTTCGCCGTAGTGGAACAATGGACTCTCAAAAATGGAGACGCAAAGCGTTCACACTGTTTAAACATTTTGGCCATCTTCAATCATCTTCATCTTCAATCGCCACTTGTGGAACTATACAGAACTGTGCTTATGATATTACTAACTCTGCTAGTTTCCTGTTGCAAAAAATCACAAAAAAATATTTCCTCTAAGCATATGTCATCAAAAAGCCAAAGAAAAACAGATTTTCAGCTTTCATTTTTAAATAAACAAGTGTGACTCTTTCATCCTGAGTTGGTTGTATGACAAGATATGCAATATTGAGCCTGTGGATCTTTTGAAGCGTGTAATAAGGGCACGTCGCAGCACCACAAGTCCTGCGAGACGTCTTGTATTGTCATTTGAAAGGGAATTTTCATGTGACAAGCTTGCATCATTTACATGTACTGGTGTGATATGAGTAGGAAACTAAATATGGCTGGTTATATAATGTTCCCTTTGGGTGCACATTTAGCTACGTTATAAAAAATTATTTGATATTGACACTACAGTATTTTCCACACTATAAGGCGCATCGGAGTATAAGGCACACCTTCAATGAATGGCCTATTTTAAAAAAAAATTCATATACATGTAGTCCCCGGGTTACGAACGAGTTCCGTTTCTTCACTGTGGACGCAATCAAATTCCCGCGTAAATCGGGATTAGCCCTTTAAAAAAAATCAAAATAACTATCCAAAAAGTCAAAAAGTATTGAATTTGTTTAATGGTGGTGGATACACTGCCCTCTGGTGGCAGCGTTGGATCTAGCTGGACTGTCATTCATTAATGCTTCCATACAGGAGCACTCAGACGTCTGACATGGATAAACAATAGCTGCAATCTGGTTCGGCCCACATAAGGCTGTAGGTTGCTTCAGCTAATACATGTTTGTGTATGCATTTGTAATTACGTTTGGAGCTACAGTTTGTGGAATTACGTGTGAGCGATTTGTTATGAGAATTGAAAATACGTTAGCATTCGGGGCATTTAAGCTAGCGGACTTTTGTCTGGCAAATTAGACTAATTTAATCTACTAAATTTACATAGATCAGAGTCAGACTAGATCACGGTCGGCAACCCAAAATGTTGAAAGAGCCGTATTGGACCAAAAAAACAAAAATGTCTGTAGCAGCAAAAAATTAAAAACCTTAAAGAAGCCTCATAATGAAGGCAACACATGCTGTATGTATATATATTAGCTCTATTAGCCTACTATCAAAATGAGTAAGTTGGCTAAAAATACATAATGAACCTGCAGTGCATCCAACGCACCACATAATTACTCTGTTGTATGATGTCACCTTAACTGTAACTTTATTACAATTTTGTTTCATTGCTTTTATGAAATTTATAGAAATGCAATAAAGAAATCCGATTTATGTCATTTTTTTGAGGTTTTGAAAAACAACAAAATGGAAAGTGCATAACATGCCCCATATCTAGGCATGTCTTTGATTTTCTTTATCTTGGTTTTGTTTTTGAAGTCTGCAAATAGGTTTTCTGATATGTTGATGAATGTCTCATTTATGTACTCACCATCTGTAAACGATTTTCCACGCTTTATTATCTCCCGGGTTGCAACAAAACATGCAGCAGTAGTGGAGTTTGACGATGCAGTCCACTTCTTAAATCTATTTTTGCGCTCCTCGAAGTTCTTCAGAAGTGATGGAATCGCACTTTTTCTCTCTCTCAACTGGGTACTCAGCTGCCGGTTTGTTTACAATAGCCACTTGCCTGGCATCCCGCCCTGCTGATAGAAACGTGTGTTGCAGGCTATGACGCAAATCTTTATCGACAGAAATGTTGAAACTTAATATTTATTATACATTTTTACAGCATTGGAAAACGTTAAGAATGTTTGTGTCGTTTTTGTCCTCCTACAGCAACCATATCAAAACAAAAAATATATTTCCCTCAACCATCTTTTTCCATTTTCAAACATTTTTGAAAATCCTCCAGGGAGCCACTAGGGCAGCGCTAAAGAGCCGCATGCTGCTCTAAAAGACGTGTTGCCGACCCCCGACTAGATGGACGTTTGAACACTAATCGTTTTGTGTCGAGTGTTTTATTGTTAAAATGTGTGTCATTTTGAACAGATGTGTACATATCTGTGTTATAGCTTACAAATTGTCAAAAGTGGAGGAAGAGCTTTTGAAACCACAATTGCTTTGTTTAGTCTGTCAAGCTAAACTTCACATTTACTGAGGACAAATCAAGTCATTTTAACTAAGTAAAAAACAAGATACTGTGAGGTACTATTAAGTACTGTTTGTTCAAGTTAAAAAAAAAAAAAAAAGACTGGTGACAAAATGGCGTCAAATCGCGTAAGTGGAGTACGTCGTAACCCGGGCACTACCTGTTTTGATTCATAATCGCATTATAAGTAGGGTTGGGCAGCGAGCATCGTTAGGATCCAGGACTAACACTCCGGTTCTCCCGTTCGAATTTTTTTGTTTCGATGCCCTGACCGCCTAACAAATGAAGTGGCTAATTTAGCTTAGCACAAAAACTAATAAATGGCATTCAATGACAAAGTAACAGAATAAACACACCGAAAAGATATCATACCCTCTGTTGGAAACTTACAAACTTACAGATTTTGTTTTATCAAGGGTTCCCAACACGTGTAGTGCAGAGGAGGTTTGTAGCATCTGTACACCTCAAGAATTCTTTTCCAACTAATGTAATTTTTGCCTGCTGCTTCCAGTAAGTCACCACTAGGGGAAGCCAAGCGCACATAGCAAAACCAAAGAAAAACTGTAGAGTCCGGAGTTACAACAGTGACATCTTGTGGACGGATGAACAATATATCAGTTTAGAAAGAAATCAAACTTAAAACGTAGTCAACTTAAGATCAAGGGATAGAACACTCCCCGCAAGATGTCAACCCTGAACTAACTTGTAGAAATACCACCTAAAACAAAAGATGCAATTCATTAAATCCCTGCAGCATAGGACACTCTAAAACATAGGCAAAAGAATATGTGTAAATGTTTTCTCCGTGAGCTTTTGAAAAATAAACATCTTTGTGAAAGTTCACTCCTGTGGAAAGAAATTTCATCATATTCAAGTTCAAAGACTGATATTTATGTACAAGTTAAAAATAGCCCTGTGAGAAATGCATAGAAAAGTTAATTGAAAGTTCATATAATTAAAAAAAAAAAAAAATCGAGAATCAGAACCTTTCAAACTCAAACGATGCCCATCCCTAATTATAAAGCACACTTTTGAGAAAATTGAAGGCTATTAGGTGCGCCTTATCGTGTGGACAGTAAAACAATTCTTAAATGGTGGTTTGCAGAAGTGTCACAGAGGTCTACTTCCTTAAAAAATGCAGAAGGGTTTGTTTGTAACAAGCTCAGCAGGACAGTGTTGTGCTATTATTAACTATAAAGTTTGTGTGTGTTTGTGCGTCTTTATATGTAGTCACGGAGACAAGAAAGTGTTCTCGTGTCAAGGCCTCCAGATGGCAGTGAACTGGTTTTGGGAGAAAGGACTCCGAGACATCACTGTTTTTATTCCCCTATGGAGGAAGGAGCAGCCACGGCCCGAGGCCCCTATTACAGGTAAGGTCACATAACCCATCATTGCAACATGACCGGCCGGTTTTCATTAGAAAGAATTTCAGATCACATTGCACCCGCTTGTGAAGTCACAACAATGCCACTTTTACTGCGGTGATTCCCCATATTAATCACAATACAATGGTACCTCTACTTGCGAGCGTCTCTACATGCAGATTTTTCAGGTTAAGACGCCTTAGCGGGAAAATATTGCTTCTGATCCAGGCCATTTGGGGGCCCTAAGCAAAATAATGCAAAGGGGCCCATATTTTTGGCCCACCATTTCGTCACAGTGTACTGTGAAACCCGTACATGCAATGCAACCCATACGTCCATATTTTGTATATTAATCAGATTTTGTTGCACTGCATACTTCAAACTTCTCACCCCAAATGATTCTCAGTACTTACAGTAGATAGCGCCACACCTTTTTCTAAAAGAGGGAAGAAAGAAGTTAAAGAACTTTATTTTTTTTTTTGCTTGTAATCAAGTCTCAAAACTCACAAAAGTCAAATAAAGCAAACTGGATTAAACAAAATAGAATACAAATTAAACAATTGTCAGATTGGGGGCCCCCCTAGTGGTCAGGGGCCCTAAGCAGCTGCATAGTCTGCGTATAGGGTGGGCCGGCCCTGCTTCTTGGTACGAAAGAAATTTCAGGATACGAAAGGTAAAAATACAATACGACTGGTACATGCAGCTCCCAGAGTTTACTGGACTTAACATACTTATAGCTGCTCTGTCATTGGCTATTGCCTAGCATCCAATTGGCGAAGAGGGACCTTTAATGTCTGCGTATGTGTGTATCCCAGCATCTTCTTCATTCGCCCCTCGTGTTCTGACAGCTTTACATGAGTGTATAAACTTTTATTCTTTACTCTCTCTTTACTCGTATCGCTACATTAAAATTTTTCCCATTTGGCCTGGCGCCCCCTGCTGGAAACAAGAAACGCCCCTTTTTGCTGAACGGGCTTTTCCTCCAAGGGAAAAAAATCAATTGACGTCAATCATGCATTAGGGGAGCCTTAAGACATTAGTTTAGGTGCACAATAAAAAAATTGAGGTTTTGAAAATGACCATCGCCATTTTGTCTTACCACAAATTTTTAACAGTCATACAGGCATGAAAATTTCTCATCTTTCGGCGAAATTCGCTGTTTGAAGTCAAAAAGGTGACCTATGTGAATTGTGTAGATCCGAGGAGAAAATTTTAGAGGGAGGGGTGTCAGGAGATTTTGTTTTAATGTCTGACGCTTTGTATGCAAGCGCCACAAAGCCAAAAAAGTGCACCACAGTGGGCAAAACATTGACTTATTTCAACGAAACAAAGGAGGGTACACTGTTGTGTCGGCCGTGAATGAACACTGAAAGCGCCATCGCCCAGTTGCCAGTTGTAATTTTGGAAGACGACAGGAGACATTTACAAGCTGGCAGATCGTAAGTCCATCCATCCATCTAACTAACGACATGTTTTATTGAAGTTGCTAAGCCTGTCGTGATATGCAATGAGTCCATTTATCGCACGGTAAAAAAAAAAAATGTGGGCGGTAACTTTCACAGCTGCGTTTTATCGTCGCGTGCGAGCATACATTTGTGTGTGCGTGTACACGAGCCTGTTGATTGCATAAGAGACTCAAGGTTCCTTCCACAGATTTTTATTTGTCATTAACACGCCGTAGAATTAAAGTTCAGACACACAAAATAAGGAAACACACCCGAGTTGCGCCAAACTGCGAGGGCCCGTTCAGTCTAATTTTAGTTGTCCTCAACAACAAAGTGAGTGACCTTTTGTGCCCGCCCCCAGGCGGTCTAAAAATTGAACTAGAGGAATTTTCAGACATCAATATTTAAAGATCCTAGTTGATATGGTGCATTCCCTTCCACTTCTACTGGAATCTGAATTTCTCAGACAGTCCTGTTCTTGACGCCAAGTTTGTTGTGGAAATTACTCTTATCTGATCTAGACAGGTTCTTTCGAGCAATCTATTATCTTAGTGCCCAGGTAGAAAAACAAGTCAGAGTGTTCATAAAGCATTGCAAGCATTAGCTTGACCGGGTTGTACATAAACAGTAGAAGTGAGAGTAACAGTTTCATTCCGATTTCTTAAATCTCCCATTGAATAAAAATTTTTACTCACTTGCCTTATAGATCAGCACATTCTCCATGAGCTGGAAAGGAGGAAGGTCTTGGTGTACACACCATCTCGTTGCGTGAACGGCAAGAGGGTGGTGTGCTACGACGACCGCTACATCGTTAGGCTCGCTTATGACGTAGACGGAATCATCGTCTCCAACGACAACTACCGTGACCTTCAGACGGAGAATGCCCAATGGAAGAAATTCATCGAGGAGAGGCTGCTGATGTACACCTTTGCCAATGACAAGTAAGACACATGATGGCAATGTATATAACAATTATCGATACATGGGTCAGGAGAAAATTCTACAATATTTTGCTCAGCAACTAATAAACAGAAAAACAAGCTAATTTCATCCTTCTGCTGCGAATTCGGATTAGTTTATCACAAGTAGACGTCCAGTCCATTTGAACTGTGAGGGTGGCAGCCATCCCTCCCACTTCAAACGGATTTGCTATCCAGCAAATTATGTTACTACATTTATGTCCAGCTCAGATCTTTTACATCCATTCAAAAGTGAAAAATAACACTAAATGACATCTCTAATAAGCATTCATTAAAGTGCGTACGACAGGAGAAGTCTTAAATAGGATTATTATGTGAATTAGAATCATATTTTGAGACGATTCGACTATATACAACAATTTAGCAAAGCGCAGATGACGAGAAATTAAGTCTTTTAATCTGTCGTTTAGCCCTGCCTGTCATTATAGCGCTCGAGCGTACCTTGCTAAAGGGTGACGTCGGCAGGGTCATGATTTCATCTGATTTAGAATTCAGCCCATTGAAGGGGAATTATTCAGAATGAGGAAAATTCAACGAAGAGAGCACCAAAATGTCATTGTTTCAGTCTCTCTACTCCAATATTTTTACAGGATATTCTTTTCATCCAAGTATTTTTCCCCAATAGCTAAATAAATGGCTTGAGAAGGACCAGTCTGCCCGTTGAGGGGGAATTATTCAGAACAAGGAAAACGTGACAAAGAGAGCCGCAAAATGTCATTGTTTCAGTCTCTGTACTCCAATATTTTTACAGGATATTCTTTTTATCCAAGTATTTTTCCTCAATGGCTAAGTACTGTAAATGGCATGGTCATGACAAATAACAGTCTTGTGCTAAATGGAATATGAAATGATAAAAATGGATTTATTCAAGACGACATGAAAAATTACTCCATAATGGTCAAAACTGTCGACTTCACCTTTACTGTCGCACCTCCCGAACGATATTTGATATTCGAAGATTACTTTAACAAAGTGTTTTCCTTTTCAAATGCACCATCCAAGTTATGTAGGTTTCAGCAGATGTGGGTAGAGTAGCCAAAAATTTTACTCAAGTAGCATTACTTCAAAATAATTAGGGCTGTCAAAATTATCGCGTTAACGGGCGGTAATTAATTTTTTAAAATTAATCACATTAAAATATTTGACGCAATTAACGCACATGGCCCGCTCAGACAGATTTAAATGACAGTAAAGTGAAATGCCCACATGTTAATTGTTTTATGGAGTTTTGCCGCCCTCTGCTGGCGCTTGGGTGCGACTGACTTTATAGGCTTCAGCACCCATGAGCATTGTGTAAGTAATTATTGACATCAACAATGGCGGGCTACTAGTTTATTTTTTGATTGAAATTTTTACAAATTTTATTAAAACGAAAACATTAAGAGGGTTTTTAATATAAAATTTCTATAACTTGTACGAACATTTATCTTTTAGGAACTACAAGTCTTTCTATCCATGGATCGCTTTAACAGAATGTTGATAATGTTAATGCCATCTTGTTGATTTATTGTTGTAGTAAACAAATACAGTCCCTATGTACCGTATGTTGAATGTATATATCCATCTTGTGTCTTCTCTTTCCATTCCAACAATAATTTACAGAAAAATATGGCATATTTTATAGATGGTTTGAATTGCGATTAATTACAATTAATTAATTTTTAAGCTGTAATTAACCAGATTAAAAAATTTATCGTTTGACAGCCCTAGTCATTTCCCTTCCCCGGCTTCGGAGAATGTAAACAAACCAAAAGGCGCGACAGCTAGCCGACATGCTAACCCGAACCGAGTGATGTTTCAAAGTCTTTGAAGCGGAAAATCACACATAACTAGCCCGGATCATTGCACATGACGACTGGGTTGTGGATTGTCTTCGCCGACTGGCAAACCACCCTGGCGGAGAGCAATTTACAGCTAGTTCCTAGCTACTACAGAGAGGAGCGCTCAGCTCGCCGGGGAAACAGCTCGACAAAGACTGCTGAACAAACCGGCAGATGTCGGAAGAGCATGTAGCTGCCAAATTGTCAACACGAATATGGCAAAATGATGCTTTACTACACGGTGAAATTGTAAACAGCGAGAGGAGGGTGGCTGCAGTTGCTGTGCAGCTAAAATGTGCTGCTAATGTGTATGAGGAGAGCTACATGCCCCTTCATGATCAAACGTAAGCAGTCCTTTATTTAAAGAAAGTTCGTAGTGTTTACTTTGTACTCGCTGTATTCGCGGCTATTTTTAACACAAAATTTCTGATTGGGTGGAAAATTTGACGGAACACCGGGCACACCAAAATGGCAAAAAACGAGTATAGCGCTCGCCCGGCAAGCTGCCGGTCATCGGTGGAGTGGACAAGGAGCATGTCAGCCACAAAATGCAAGCCACTTCTGTATTAAAATTATCCCAGTATTTGACATAATACAAACCACGATGTTTACTCACTTCCTCGTAAGTCCCATGGTCCCACAGTAGTAGGGCTTGTTTTGGCCAATATCCACCGGTGAATGGGAACCTTTTGAAACCCCAAAAAGGCGCATACGCCTCTCCCTCATACAGCAAAATTTTTCTGCAGCCGTTCGGCTGGCACAATGCGAAAAATAAACGTATTAATCCGCAAAATCAGCTGAATCCTTAGTCCTTCTTATACAACAGTACGGTTGTATAGTGAAGAGGACTCTTTCCTCGTCACAGCACCATCTTTCTCAACTCGAGACTGTTGCTGGAAGTCACTCATTTTCATGGCGTGGGATTCAAAAAACTAAATAAGTATAGCGATCGCTTCCACACACATCCAAGCGGTCCATTTAATTCAGGAGCATAAAATACCGCGTGTATTATGAAATAAACATGCTTTTTCGTGTCATAGGCACTTGCTCATGACAGTGTCATGTCTTAATTAAGATTGTCTAAAGAGTCTTATGGCGCCACTGTCAAATCAAGTGTTACCAAATACCATAACTAGGAATTAATTTAACAACTGTAACAGTTACTGAATAAATAAGTAGCACTGGACATGAATTTTGATTGTTATTTACATCTGTCGCGTTGGACAACAACAGTTTTGACAGCAGGTGGCAGAAGAGAGAAGTGATGGCCAAATAAAGCTTCTTGAAGCAATGAAGCTTTGCAGCCAATTGGTTCAAAGCTTCATGGTGGTTCATTTGGTCTTCTGACTGTCGTATGATGCCGCTGTCTCATGAAAGTGTTACCGGTTAATATCTTTTGGTGTAAATATCCCATAATACAGTGAGGACAGCTGCGGCTTATAGTCCAGTGCGGCTTCTGTTTTCATGTCACATTCGGTGGTTGGCAGCTTAAAGTCAGGTGCGTCTTATCGTGCGAAAATTACGGTAGTTTTTTCTGTTTATTAGTTGTTTTGATGAATATCCTAGAATGATTACCTGACTTACGTATCGATAATTGTTGTATCGTGACACTTGTATTGCAAATCGTACCGTGAGGTACCCAGAGGTTCCCACCCTTAGTATATAGTATATATCGCAGGCCCAATCAAATTACGGTAGTTTTTTCTGTTTATTAGTTGTTTTGATGAATATCCTAGAATGATTATCTGACTCACGTATCGATAATTGAGGTATCGTGACACTTATATTGCAAATCGTATCGTGAGGTACCCAGAGGTTCCCACCCTTAGTATATAGTATATATCGCAGGCCCAATCAAATTCCGAAAAAAGTGTACTTTGCCAAGTGCTTCTACATCTACAGTATTTGGTATGATTTGGGGGTTTTTTGTGCTACAGATTCATGCCTCCTGATGATCCTTTGGGAAGAAGCGGTCCCACCATTGATGATTTCCTACGAAAGAAACCAAAGAATTTTGACAACAAACAGCAACACTGTCCTTACGGTTGGTTCATTTCACTATGTCACATATGAAATAGTACAACTACACACATTAGATATCACGAGACACATACAGGTATAATTTGTGGTGTCAGGATTAGCGATTAGGGCTGCAGCTATCGATTATTTAAGTAATCTATCCATTAGTTAGTTCGAATAATCGGATTAGGAACATTTCATTTGTAGCAGAATCAATTTTAGATGTAAAACAAAGGCTTGCTAAGATTGCACTTTCAAAAGAGCATTAAATGCAAATACAAAATAAAATTCCTGAGTGTTGCATTTCAAACTACGCAGAATTGCACTTTCATTTCACAAAAGCAATAAATGTATTTCAAAATAAACCTGAATTTAGCCTAAAACGGTATTTAAAAAAATGAATAAATTAGGATCGAAGTAAAACAAAATAATTGGCTAACTTGACTAGCAAAAGTCCGCTAGCTTAAATGCTATAAAATGCTGACTTTCAAAGACACATTGCCACAAAAAAAAAATGCTAAATATACCTCTAAATTATGAATGCATATCAGCTCAAGAAAAACTTTCCATAAAAAACTGCTAAATATACTTATCAACTAAATAACGAATGAAACGAACATATTAGCTCAAACAAAATCATACATTATGTTGGCCTTAACAGGGAGCAGCAGGCGGATCCAGCCATTATACATAAATTATGTCATAGTCACTGTTACCACTACAGGGCAGTGTATCCACCCAAATCAGTAAAACTACACCATTACAACACCACTTTAATTAAAGGAATCCTCCAAGCACCAAAATTTGATTCGAAGTTTTTTTCTAATCGAACTACTCGAGTTAATCGATTAATCATTGCAGCTCTACATAGACTTCATTATGATTGACGGGTCAGAATCGACCTGCACGGCGCAACACCTTTAAGGAGGGGGCCGCCCTGAAAGCCGCTTCAGTTATTTCCAGTTGGTCGCCGAGTAAAAACATGCATGATTTTAAAAGTACGAAAGCTGTACCGCATACAAGCAGGAAGGATTGTCTCAGGTGTGATTTGTTCGAGGATTCAAGGTAATTATTATATTTTTCGTACCATGCATGCATTTTGAAATGTGAAAAAAATCAATGGGAGAAATTAACCGCTACGGACTAGCATCATTCTTTGACATATTTACATAAAATTCATGCGTAACTGCCCGTTTTTTTTTTTTTTTTGCTCTTTTAACAAAGAATCCTGACTGTTTTACATTCATATTCATAAAGAATTCAGGGATTTAAGCATTTATTCACAAGAACTTTCAACAGAAAAAGCTCTGTTTACAAATGGCCGCCGCCGAATTGACTAACAGACAAGCCTCGTACTTTGACATATTTTGTCAAATAAATGCAGAACTGCCCGTTTTTTTTTTCTCTCTTTTAACAAAGAATTGAGACAGTTTTATGTTCATATCTATAAAGAATTCAGGGATTTAAGCATTTAGTCACAAGAATTTTCATTGGAAAAGCTCTGTTTACAAATGGCGGCTGGCACATTGACTAACAGACTAGCATCATTCGTCAATATATTTACATATAATAAATGCTAACTACCCGGTTATTTGCTCTTTTAACAAAGAATCGAGACTGTTTTACGTTCATATTAGGGCTGTCAAACGATTAAAATTTTTAATTGCGTTAATCACAGCTTAAAAATTAATTATAATTAATCGCCAGTGAAACCATCCATAAAATATGCCATATTTTTCTGTAAATTATTGTTGAAATGGAAAGACACAAGACAGATATATACATTCAACATACTGTACATAAGTACTGTATTTGTTTATTATAACAATAAATCTACAAGATGGCATTAACATTATTAACATTCTGTTAAAGCGATCCATGGATAGAAAGACTTGTAGTTCTTAAAAGATAAATGTTAGTACAAGTTATAGAATTTTTACATTAAAAGCCCTCTTAATGTTTTCGTTTTAATAAAATTTGTAAAATTTTCAAACAAAAAATAAACTAGTAGCTCGCCATTGTTAAAGTCAATAATTACACAATGCTCATGGTGCTGAAACCCATAAAATCAGTCGCACCCAAGCGCCAGCAGAAGGTGGCAAAACACCAAAAAACACGAGTAACAGGTGGACATGACACTGTGCTGTCATTTTAATCTGAGCGGGGCATGTGCGTTAAATGCGTCAAATATTTTAACGTGATTAATTTTAAAAATTATCGCCCGTTAACGCGATAATTTTGACAGCCCTAGTCATAAGCATTTATTAATGGTCATGACAGTGTCATGTCATAATTAAGATGGTCTTATGACAGTATTATGGCGCCACTGTCAAATAAAGTGTTACCAAGTACCATAACTAGCAATTAATGAAACAACTGGAACAGCAACTGAGGAAATAATTAGCACAAAACATGAATTTTGATTGTTATTTACATCGTTAGCGCTGCAATGCATGTGAGGAGGCATGTTGGATGACAACAGTGTTGACAGCAGGTAGCAGCAGAGGTTGACTGTTTCCCCCATGGGAGCAATGATGGCCAAATGAAATTTGTTGAAGCAATGAAGATGATGAATGATTTGGTCTTATGACACTCTTATGATGCCGCTGTCAAATAAAGTGTTACCGGTTAATATTTTTGTGTAAATATCCCATAATACAGCGAGCACCAAAAAACACAAGTAACAAGTGGACATGACACTGTGCTGTCATTTTAATCTGATTAAGCGGGGCATGTGCGTCAAATATTTTAACGTGATTAATTTAAAAAATTAAACCGCCCGTTAACGCGATAATTATGATAGCCCTAGTTCATATCTATAAAGAATTCGGGGATTTAAGCTTTTATTCACAAGAATTTTCAACAGAAAAAGCTCTTAGTCTGTGATTCCACTCGGTCAGCTTTGACAGCCACGCCAACAATGCAGGCCCCTTTTAATCAGCCCCACGCCTCGTCAATAGTTATGAAGTCTATGCAGGACACACACACGGTAAAAAAGTAGAACGCTGACTCACTAATACTCACAGGTAATTTGAGTCAATACTGGGTTCCCCTCTGCATACCAATAACGCATTTACCCTGCCTTGTCAAACCCTAATCTGACCTATCTTCCCTCTTCCTATTAGTTACTAGGAAAAACACTAACAAAATATGTATAGAATGTATAGTTGCTGACATAAACTCTCTCTTTTAGGAAAAAAGTGTACATATGGCGTTAAGTGCAAGTTCTTCCATCCGGAAAGGACCAACCAGTCACAGCTGTCCGTGGCCGATGAGCTCAGAGACAGAGCCAAGACGTCGGGGTACAAACCTAGCACGCAAAACACACAGGCATACACCCCCTCTACCAAGGCAGATGAGCCTCTGCACAGTGACCACTTCATCAATCAAAGAGACGTTAGCGGCCTCAGAAACCCGCTGGGCCTTCTACCCTGGACAACGACTGAAGCGGAAGACGCGTTCAGCTCGCTGGACAGCGGCATATCTAAACTTTCTATTCAGGATGGGTCCTACAGCATGAGCAGGCCCCCCTACAGTTACAGCAGCGGGGTAGGCAGCTTTATCCCGAGTCACGACGACTTCTCCCTCTCGGGGTCACATGGCGTCGCCAACCAAATGTGGTCTGAAGGACCATACTACTTCCCTCCAAATAGCAGCGAGGGATCTCCGTGCGCCAACTGTATATGTTGTCACCATCAATTTCCCCACAGCGCTCACCACGCTGCGTGGAGTTCATGCCCAGCCATGCCTCTACATCAGCAGCAACATCCTTCACATTTTTCAGAAACGCAATATTTCAGACAACCCGTACACAAGCAAAGTCAAAGCCTGCCTGGAGACCCGCGGGTGCGCGGCAATCACTTCAGCAGTCCATCCAGCGAGCTACGGAAGGAGATGAGGAGCCAGCTGACCACACTGTTTCCAAAGGACATTGTTGAAGGAGTCATGAACGCTTTCCCGCACGTGTCGGACATGTCAGAATTGATCTCGCTCATCCAGAGCTACAGGAGCAGCCACATTGCTGTCTGATTCTTGAAGCAAATTACTTTAGCCTACTGAAAAATGTCGTCAGGGTCTCCGATTTATTCATTTGCTTCTAATGACGTCAATAGTCAAATTTGATTCCAGCCTCCAAAGCAGAACAATTCAATTTCGGGCATTGCTCAGCGAACGCTCTCGCTCCGATGACGTCAGCACTCGCACACGTCACTTTTGGCACGCGCAATCGCTACTAGTAAACATTCAAAACAGCAAACATGGCAGAACATTGGCTTTAATTTCCTGTATTTTGTGACTTTTGAAGCAAAAGAAAAAAACGCGGCTTCGAGTGGGCGGGTATGTTGTCTTCCGAAGAAGAGTAGGGCTGCAGAAATCGATTATTTTAGTAGTCAATTAATGTATCAACTAGTTGGTTCGAATAATCAAGTCATTGGATTAGGAACATTTAATATATTGCAGAATAATTTTTAGGACATGTAAAACAAATGGTCACTAAGATTGCACTTTCAAAAGAGCATGAAATGCAAATTAAAAAAAACAAAATTCCCGAGTGTTTCTTCAAATTATGCAGAATTTCATTTTCATTTAAAAATAAAATACCTGAGTTTGGCCTCAAATGGTATAAAAAAATAAATGGAGTATCTATGTACAACAGGAGAACAATTGGGTAACTTGCATTGCAAAATTCTACAATTCTATAGAAGGCTAACATTTTTTTTGACAATACTCTTTAAGAGTTCAAACACATATTCCCCACAAAAAAAAATGACTAAATATACTTGTGAACTAAATTACGAATACGTAAAAAAACATTAGCTCAAACAAAAACTTACCTTATGTTAGCCTGAACTGGGAGCAGCTGGATTCAGCTATGTTAAATGAGTTCTGTCATATTCACTGTTGCCACTAGAGGGCAATGTAAACAAACTATTACAATACCACTCTAATTTCTCTAAATACTCAAAGCAGCAAAATTGGATTTGAAGCTTTTTTTCTCATCGTATTACTCAAGTTAATGGATTAATCGTTGCAGCCCTACTGAGAAGGTTGTTCTCAAGGAAGTGCATCATTGGCTGTCGCCTTGTAAAACAGCACTGCTCCCTAGTGGCTGGCATGAATACTACATCGTTCGAATGGAGATAGAACCAAGATGGAACCATATATAGGTAGTCCCTGGGTTACGAAAGAGTTCCGTTCCTACGCTGGCGACGTAACCCGAATTTCCGCCTGAGTTGGACTGAACTCTTTAAGTACCCCTAAATCTAAAAATAACTTTCCAAAAAGTCCAAAGGTATTTTGTTGAATGATGGAGAATACCCTGCCCCCTGGTGGCAGGACTGTCGCCTTGTATGACTGAGGAGCAGACTAAGACATCTGATATGGATAAAGGATAGCCTTGCTCTGGTTTGGCCCAAATCAGGCTGTAAATTGTTTCAGCTGATATATATTCGTGTAGGCATTTGTAAAGAGGAGTTTAGAGCTACAGTTTGTTGAGTTACGTGTAAGCGATTTGCTATAAGAATTGTAAATACGTTATCCTTCATAGCATTTAAACTAGCGGACTTTTGTGAGGGACATTAGGCTAATTTAATCTACTAAATTTACATATTGATCAGACTAGATGGACGTTTGATCGCCATTTGTTTTAATGTTAAAATATGTGTCATTTTCTACATAAGTGTGTGTTACACCTTTACAAACTGTCAGAAATTAAGGAATTAAAAAGCACAATTGCCTTGTTTGCCATCTGTAAAACTGTACGACTTTACATTTAGTGAGGACAGAACACGTCATATTAATAAAGTGAAAAATAAGATACTGTGAGGTACAATAAGGTACTGTTTATGCGACAAAATAAATAAATAAATAAATAAAAACGACGCGACAAAATGGCGGACGAGACTCCAGCATCGTAAAGGCGAAGTCGCACAAGTACGTCATAACCCAGGGACCACCTGTAAATGCAAACATGAAATTTGTCGTATTGTTGGAGCGTCACCATGTAAACGGCCCCTAAATGACTATGTATTAAAACTAAGAAAATGTTTAAAAACAAAAAATGACACCCCTAAGAGCGCTGCTATTTTGTCACATCAGTTAAACCCATGCACATAAGACTCGAACACAGATGGGATGATGGGTATTGACAGCATGCTAGTCTCATTTGATTGGCTAAAATAGTACCAGTATTAATCAAATGTTAGCAGCCACTTCCTGTTTCTTTCTGCCTTGTTTTTCTATGCTAGAATTTGATTGGCTAAAATCAGGGCTGTCAACAGACTTGCAGGGCCCCAGGGACAAGAGACCATCATAGGGCCCCCCCCCCCCCCCCCCCCCTGCCACCGGTTTGTCACGACAACATACGCAGTACGTTTAACGCTTTGCAAGCAATGACAGTGTGAATTTTCAAATTATTTGAGATGGACAGTTAAATTTAAGAGACCGTAATGTGATGTGACACAATATAAAAAAATAAACAATTTCCATCTATTATCCTATGTAGGCTACAATACATACCAACTGAGAGTGCTATGCTTTCCAGCTAAGCAACAAAACAGTATAACTAAACATCCAGTGCCTGCCCCCTCCACATCCCTGGGCTTATCAAGCCCTCAAACAGTGATGCGCCACAAAAAAAGGAAAAAATATCTGTTTGAAATATTTAATATGTTAAAGTTTTTATGTATATATTGAGTAGAACATAATATTTAATCAGGCAATGATTTAAATAAAAAATATGTGAATGTAAAGTAAAATAAATTAAGGGTCATTCAGGGGCCCCTATGGTCCTGAGGCTCAGGACAACATACCCGGTTGCCCCCCCTGTCGACGGGCTTGGCTAAAATAGTACCATAACTCATCGACTCTCCACACCAAGGGCGGGCAATTCCTTGGAAACATGTACTTTTATTACCGATTTTCTCCCCTATTACACATCATTTTTCATTTTATTAAATCTTTCTGCTGGGATTCACAT
Organism: Corythoichthys intestinalis; assembly: GCF_030265065.1. Classification (NCBI taxonomy): domain Eukaryota; kingdom Metazoa; phylum Chordata; class Actinopteri; order Syngnathiformes; family Syngnathidae; genus Corythoichthys; species Corythoichthys intestinalis. The sequence continues at coordinate 36,162,463 of NC_080413.1, forward strand.
GATAAAGGTGTTGTATAGCCCTTTAAGATGGTTTTAATATATGTCCATGTCAATGAATGATAATGTCCCAAAAGGAAACATGATCCTGTTTCTAAAGCTCAATTTCACTTAAAATGTTTGCATATTAATACCAACTAATATTTAGAATTTGTATCATATGGTTGAAAGAGACCTTTAGTTGTGATGTATCATGTAACATGAGCAAAACCTTTTTCTTGGCTCTTTCCAATGTGTAAATGTGCAATGCACTGTGGTCTTAACAAGCTAGCAATGAATTTTTAAATTGAAGCAGCAAGTGTTGTTTTCTCATGTTTCCTCAAAGTGAGGAAGGTTATGTGTATAATACTGTTTTGGTACTATGTGGTTTTTATTTTTTGATTAAATACAAGTATTTCAATCAGTCACTGCAGTTTCTTTCTTGTTTAATAGTAATAGTCATTTTTAGTTCAAAAGTTCCAATGTAGGGTCTCTGCGGGTTTCAACAAGCTAAATTTAAGGCATTTTAAGACTATAATAATTAAAACTTTTTAAACCAATTCACATCAATACCAGAAAAGAGTACTAAAGCCATGAAAAAAAATACTTGCAAAGTATTAAGGTTCTGTTTAAAGTTTTCTCCGTTGCTGTCAACACACATTTCTAACATCTTAATCAGATTATTTTTCTTACCTCTAGTCATTCTCTCCATTTTATTCTGAGTGTTTAACTCATTTGCTCCCAAAAACGTATAAATACATTCTATTTTTAATTGTTTCAGTGTCCCAAAGACGGTTTTTGAAAAGAAAAAACGTTAAAGACGTATAAATACAGCTCTTGGTTGTGATTCAATTTAGCTCTAAAGCACAAAGCTGAAAATCAATTTTAATGCAATAAAACTGGCCACTGGAGGGCAGTAGCGCATTTGGTAAGACCAGCTACCTGATTCAATGGCAACGAACGGCCAAGTCGCACGCTGGCGGAAGATGACCGAATGGATGCCAGGCGGCGGACGACCGAGCAGAACAACCGGTAGGACACACGGGATGCCAGGCGCTGGACGACCGAGCAGAACGACCAGGACCACTAGTGCAGCGAACGATGCCTTTGAGTCCGTGCTGCTTGCGAGCAGAGCCCGCAGAGACTCTGAAAAATTCATCTTTATGAGACAGACGGCAATGAGGGAAATGTTTAACCGGCTGTCGCGGCCAGAACAGCGCCATCTTTCAGTTTGTTATGTGTAGATAAATTGTTACTTTGCTCTCAAAAGCTCTATTTGTCTTGTTGTTTTTGTTATTTTGTAAAAGGAAAACATTATTCAGATGTTTGAGATGTAACTAAAGCAAAAAATAGCTGTGTATAAGTCAAAGTTATGTTTGAAATGTATGCGTTTACTAAAAGTTCATTTTCTGTTTTTTCATCAGAAATTGGAAAATTGCTCAAACTAAGCTATTTTCTAATTTATAAAGAATGGAAAAAGATTAACTTTTTTTTCTGCTGAAAGAAGAGAGTAATCTTTCTTTTGGTGGGTTCCGTGTTTATATAGCAATAGAACAGAATTTTCCGTGGGCCTTGCAAAATCCGTCAAAATACAGTAAAACAGCCAGAAGCGAAGGGCCTTGCTCCGGTGAAAATGGCTGGGAGTGAATGAGTTCAGACTAGTTAACAGATAAATGCTTCAGATTATTACACTTTAAGATTTGTTCTTATCTAGCCCATCTAAAAATTGGTAATCTTTCACCTAAATCAGGAAAAAATTGCTTTCAAATAATGTTTAGAACAATATCTATTCTTAAATTAGGAACATCTCGACATTTCAAAGCTTTTTTAAATATCATTATTTATTGCTTAAAATAAGTAAAAAAAAAAAATAAAAAAAATAGCAAGCTGAAAATTAGCTTATTTCAAGAAATCTGAGTAAAATTTACTAAGTAATTTCGAGTAGCTTTTTTTGAAAAAATTTAATTTACCGTAATTTTCGGGCTACACCCCTAGCAAAAAGTCTGGAATCACCAATCTCGGACGAGCACTCACTGAGACATTTTATTATGTAGAACAAACTCTGATAAAAAGCTTGAAAAAAATAATTAGTTCAAAAGTGCAACTTTTTAGCATTCAGAACCACGAAAAGAAATGACTAAAAAACATTGTGGTGGTCAGTAAATGTTACTTTTGTAGCGCAAGTGCAGGGACATAAATATGGAATCACTCCATTCTGAGGAAAAATATATGGAATGATGAGAAACAAAGAAAGAAATAACAATCAAAACATATCTGTAGTTTCTGGTAGCACCACCTCTGGCTTATATGACAGCTTGCACTCTCTGAGGCATGGATTTGATGAGTATTCTTCATCAAATTGGTGCCAGCTCTCTTTGATTGCAGTTGCCTGATCATCCTTGCAGGTCGGAGCCTTGCTGTGGACCATTTTTTTTCAATTTCCACCAGTTTTTAATCAGGCTGAGATCTGGGGTATTTGCAGGCCATGACTTTGACTGGATGAGTCCTCCTACAAGGAATGCTTTATCAGTTTTAGCTCTGTGGCATGATGCATTGTCATCTTGGAAAATTACACATTTTCAATTGAAGGGATAAGAAAGCAGTCCAAAATTTCAATGTAAACTTTGCATTTATTGAAGATTTAACCACAGCCATCTCCCCAATGCCTTTGCCTGAAATGCAGCCCCATATCAAGGACTAAGGAAATTTCGATGTTTTTTTCAGTCATCTTTGTAAATCTCACTGGAGCGGCACCAAGCGAAAGTTCCAGCATCATCACCTTGTCCAATGCAGATTCTTGACTCATCACTGAAAATAACCTTCATCCAGTCAGTCACAGTCCATGATTGCCTCTCTTGAGCCCATTGCAGTCTTGTTCTTTTCCTACTACTTTTTTCCTTCATTTTGAATCCTGCGGCTTTTTTTTTTTTTTTTTTTTTATGTATTTGGGTTAATAGATAACACTTTATTTGATAGCGGCGTCATAATTATAACACTATCATAGACATTACTGAATGCTCATGTCATTAAGTGTCATCCGGCAAATTACGTCACTAACTCCATTTATGTCCAGCTTGGATCTTTTACATCCATTCAAAAGTGAGATAATTTGCTGGATAAATGACATCTTTTATAAGCATTTATTAATAGTCATGACAGTGTCACGTCATAATTATCTTTGTCTAATGATAGTCATATGGCACCACTGTCAAATAAAGTGTTACCAAATACCATAACTTGCAATTAATGGAACAGTAACTGACGAAATTAGCACAGAACATGAATTTTGATCTTTTTTTTTTTTTTTTTTTTTTTTTTTTAAAAACCTGTCCTGTTCAGCTGTTTGACACAGAGAATGGAAGTCTAAGTGCCCGGATTCTGAACAGTTTTAATGTTTCACATTGAGAGTCTGACCTACTCCCATTGTGATCATTCAAAATACCTTTTTATTATGACAAAGCAGCGAACAGGAAGGGGTTATGGGGGGACAGAAGAAAAGAAATACAAGAGAAGAAAGAAAAGAAACACATACACAAACAACAACAAGAAATACATTGAACATCTAAACTAGTTACTAATATGCTGGTGCTATCGTCAGCGAGATGTATTTCCGGTTTACACCATGTGGGGGCCTATTGGCCAGTGAAAGAGGAGAATGGGGGTGGGGGTGTCTATAACACTATAAGCTAAGTGATTGAAAGGGGTAGAGTGTACACAAATCAGTTCTGTGATCTAGACCTAGATCTAGAATGAATTTAGATTGTTATTTAAATCTGTAGCGCTGCAATGCAGGCTAGGAGGCAGGATGGATGACAACAGTGTTAACAGCAGGTGGCAGCAGAGGTTGTCTCCAAAAGGGAGCTGTGATGGCCAAATGAAGCTTCTTAAAGCAATGTTGGTGGTTTATTTGGTCTTATGAGAGTCGTATGATGCCGCTGTCAATTAAGTGTTACTGGTGGATATCTTTTGGTGTAAATATCCCATAATACAGTGAGGACAGCTGGGGCTTATGGTCCAGTTCAGCTTATCTATGAACAAATTCCATTTTCTTGCCAAATTTAGTGGGTGGCGGCTTATAGTGCAAAAATTCATTCATTCATTCATTCATTCATTTTCCATGCCGCTTTTCCTCACGAGGGTCGCGGAGGTGCTGGAGCCTATCCCAGCTAACCACGGGCAGTAGGCAGGGGACACCCTGAACTGGTTGCCAGCCAATCGCAGGGCACAAGGAGACATACAACCATTCACGCACACACTCATACCTACGGACAATTTAGAGTGTTCAATCAGCCTATCATGCATGTTTTTGGGATGTGGGAGGAAACCGGAGTTCCCGGAGGAAACCCACGCAGGCACGGGGAGAACATGCAAACTCCACACAGGAAGGCCGAAGCCCGGGATTGAACCCTTGATTTCAGAACTGTGAGGCAGACGTGCTAACCACTCAGCCACCGTGCCGCCCTTATAGTGCAAAAAAATAATAATGATTTTGTTTTCTTATTGTTGCCACAATAAAGTGGAGAAAGCCATCAGCGACTCATCTTCTTTCCCCCAACGTTTTTATATTATTATTTTATATGCACAAGAGCTGCCGGCTCTGCCAAAATGAACATGAAGTCTGATTTTTTTTTTTTTTTTAAACAATGTCATCAGATAGACAAAAACATAAAATTATGTGCAAATACCTGCACCTTCAAATCATGAAAATAATAACAGCCTATATTTTTGAATTTGAATTTATTGTCATTGTCATTTGTCATCATCATCATCAACATCATCATCATCAGCATTAAATCATGTGATAAAGGAAGAAGAAAAGAAAAAGAAAAAAAATAAAAGAATATTTGTTTATCCAAGAAGATGAAAAGAGACATGACAAAGGGAACGGAAAAAAGCCAAAGCTTATCGGGACCCGTCCCCCTTCCACCAAGGTCGCACAAGCAACAGCTCATGATCAGTCCAATGACAGTCTAGCGCCTACTGTTCAAAAAGTCATTAATTTGCATGGCGATTTCACAATTAAATTTATGTAACTTCGATCAGTCCATGTCCTTGATTGGTGAGTGGTGACAGCTAGGGGTGTTTTGGAGGCTCGCCTGTGTTGCATCCACTTTGATTTGTAGTCAGCATCCCATTAGGAGTTTAGTCATCGTCATCTCTGGCCCGGTTGGCACGAGCGAATCTCTCTTGATCACGCAGCTCCACGTCAATCTTTGCGGCCAGTCGTGTGGCAGCGTCGCTTAGCATCGCCTGTTCCTTCATTAACAGGGCCAACTGGTCGCCGTTGCGTCGAACAATCTCAGCTGCGTCGTGGAGTTGGTTTTTCATCCTGATCGAGAAGCGACGAACCCAGAGAGCAGCCAGTAGCATCAGGAAGGCAAGCGCCAGCAGTGTGCCAAAGATGTATACATCTTCAGCGTCTTCTATCAGGAGGGACGTTAGGCATAGCGGTCTCCATTTACCCCAAGCGTCCTCCACATATCCTGACGTGAAGGTGGTGACCGGGCAAGGTCTTTGTCCAGAGGAGGGTCGCATTGTAGAGAATATTCCATCCATTGAACTCAGGGCCCAGTTAACCAGTTCCATAATTTCCTCCGGAGGAAGCTCTTATCTTACCAATCTTGTAATCTTGACGGGTCTTGTCTCCATTCCATGTCAGGTAGTCTAGGCGCACTGTTTGCATCCTGATTAGCGTCTGGCTAATACATGTTAGGTCCAACATAAAATTCCAACCTCCTCTTCTTCCTCCAACTCTTCAAAAACTTGGATCTCCTCCCTTGCGCTCGATCTATCGCTTATATCGCTGTTTGAATCATTGTTTGAAGGGCTTTGTATGGCGGCCGTATGGAGCGCTGCCATCGCTGTTCTCGGTGTGACGTATCACTTCCGGGTTCGTCCCCTTTCAGGCTCGAACTTCAGAAACGTAATTATTTTGTCAAATATACAACATATGTAAAGCTGTCTTCTGAGATGCCTTCAAGAAGGAACCGAGGAGACTTTGTGACTTGCGTTGACAGCTTTTTGTTGTTGTTGACCATCTATACATTTGCAGCAAGGGGGAAAAGAAAAAGGCAACGTCACGTGGGCAACAGAACCTTCTTTAGAACGAATCCACGACGACTGACTTTGAATACTGTGATCGTATAGTGGTACATTTCTTTTATAATAAACAAAAATACACTGTAGTTTCCAACAAATAAAGCAACATTTTTTCCCATTTTACACTAAGCAATAGCAAATTGAATACAAAATAATGTTTTCACAAACTTCTGCAACCTACCTATACATTTGCAGCAAGGGGGAAAAGAAAAAGGCAACGTCACGTGGGCAACAGAACCATCTAGAAAAATAGCATTGCGTTAGCATTTAGCACTCAATACTTGTGAATGGCTTCGCTCATGTAGTGGATAAAACGGTGCAATATACACAAAAAACAATGAATACTGATATCACCTAGAGACTCACATACGCTAACTAAACGAAGCCAGCCACTTGAATTTTCTTATTTCTCAATTAAATCATGAAAACTTTGCCCACAGACTTCAGCAACATGTTACCTTTAGAACGAATCCACGACGACTGAAGTAGTGTTGTATCGGTCGCGAACGATTCGTTCTTTTTGAACGAATTGTTTGGGTGAACGAGACCGAACTAATCACCATCTGCACTGATTCGTTCTATGAAGTTGGTGCTTGTTCACTGCGTGGGAGGGCGTTGAGCAAGCGGCAGCGTCTTCTGACATCGCACACGACCAATCAGACGCCAGCCTCATCGCGGGCAGGGGAGGGACCGGAAACAGAATCAGGGCGTATGTCACTCACTTCCACGTGTGGCCAATGAGCAGCCAGCGTGCAGGCAGGGGGGCAAGACTGAGTTTTGTCACTTCCCGTTCAGTGACTCGGTCCTCCGGTTCCTGACCTAGCTTGCTGCTAACTTGACTTTCCAGTAATGAATATGCGGTGAACGAATCAAAAAATGAAAGGAAAGGACTTTGTCACATATTTGTTAACGTGGAGCCTATCAAATGCAGCTCAAAAAGACAAAAACACCACACAAATCTAGCGAGCATGGTTTAGTGTACTACTTTTCTCAACAGACTCGCGACTACCTATTACCACATACTATCAAATTTACAGTAATTTAAAACACGGGTAGCTACGAGGCAAGCAAAGGCTGAGCTGCGGTCGCGTGACGGCAATGAAGGGGGCAAAGAACTGTCACTATAAGGAGGCTTCATGGCAGCGATATTTACCTCATATGTGCACAGAAAAAAATATTTAGTATGATCACCATAATACTGATTTGCAATGAAACGGTATATACATGTCCATTTTTTCCAAGTGTTTTATTTATTTTTTTTCGTGTCAGGTGTTGGTTGGTTTGACAAATTATGTCAATCCGTCCATCATGTGCTACTCAAGCACCCCAAAATAACGCACATGGACACGGGAGATGTCTCAATATGTCTACATTTTTCTTAACAGACTAATGAGAGTAGAAAGGCGATATCGTAAAGAGCAAACAATTATTTCTTGTCAGCATTTGACGATCTGAGATGCGGGGACGACAGGGGAGCTGACCGGATTATTTTATTTATTAATACCAGTGCAAAAATTCAATACGATCACCATAATACTGATTTGCAATGAAACTGTATATACATGTCAATTTTTTCCGAGTGTTTTTTTTTTTTTTCGTGTCAGAGCGTGTCGGTTGGTTTGACAAATTATGTCAATCCGTCCATCATGCGCTACTCAAGCGCCCCAAAACAACGCACGCAGACACGGGAGATGTCGCAATATGTCTACATTTTTCTTAACAGACTAATGAGGGTAGAAAGGCGACATCGTAAAGAGCAAGCAATCATTTCTCGTCAGCATTTGACGATCTGAGATGCGGGGACGACAGGGGAGTTGACCGGATTATTTTATTTATTAATACCAGTGCAAAAATTCAATACGATCATCTTAATACTGATTTGCAATTAAACTGTCAAATATCAAAATGTAGTATTGTCTTTATTTCAGAGTAGCACATTCGACAACTAGCTATTTACACTTATAGTTTTAACAATAGTAACTAAAAATAATAGTGATGAGCATAAAAACAAAAATACAACAGAGCGAGAGGTAAATATGATGTGTTGGTCGTTCCATATTTTGAAATTAAACTTTCGATTTATTTTTATTTTCATGACAGCAAGCATTGTAAATGTGATCAAGAACATGCTAAAGAAAGTCCGTGCGCCCCCAACCCCAACCCCCCGCTCCCCCCACAAAAGGAAAATGTTTAACCGTGTCCTCAATCGAAATGCAAGCACGAGCCATGACTTTGAGCCCATAGAACTAGGACAGACGACGCGGAAGTTCTCCCTCACTTTTGCAGCAGCGGGAGGGAGACGAGGCTGTCTGTGAAAGCAGAATGATATTGCCTGTCACTCATTACTGAAACTACGACGAGCGGTCAATGAGGAGCCTGTGTGCAAGAGAGAGGGAGGGACCAAGAATGTCACTTCCCGTTCAGTTATACAGCTAAGCGGTCTTTGGTGATTCGTTCGGCAACGTCACTTCCCGTTCACTAACCGAACGATTCATTTGGGCGGGGAGGGAGATGAGGGGGGCGAACGATTCGTTTGAACGAATCTTTTTACTGAACGATCCGGAATGGATTCGTTTACTCAAGTGAACGACAGATCCCGTCACTAGACCGAAGTGGATACATTCCCACAACCACTTGCAGCAAATGGACCTGCAATTACGCGGTTGCACCACAAGATGACGCATTTCTCAATTTAACTGGATTTTATAAAACTCTTATTTAACTATGTTACATATATACATATTTTTTCATGCTTTATGTGTTGGACAATGTTTAATTACTTTAATTGTGACCCTATTTGGCATGTTATGAAATTACTTCACATTTGGTCTTTAAGAAGAAACGAGTCACTGCGCTAAATGCTAATGCTAACGCGAACGCTATGCTAACGCTACAAGTAATGACCACTCAGCACAGACCTTTGAACGCTAAAGAAACATGACATGTCTAGCCAAGATAAGAAAGTAATACTTACCAAGTAACACCTCCCATTTATGTTTTACAAAAGGAGCCTGGAATGGCCACACCCAGCCGGTGAGTAAGCGTGTGTTTGTGGGGCAGGGGCATCTCCCGGTGGCGCAGCACTTCAAATGAGTCACATGACCAAACACTGCGTGCTATGCGTGCTAACTACACATACAATAAGAAAATATCACACATTGTGAATTTATGACGGAAACTATGGCGAATTTTCATCAGACTACAACTAGCATCCATCTTGTTATGTTTTAGTCTCCCAAGACACGTTTTCAGCGTGTCGTCATGAAAAAATAAGTCTTAAGAAAAATTGTGAGCTGGAAATATGCTTAATTAGCGAAATCAGAGTAATATGTATTTGTTTTGAGTAGATTTACACTGAAAACAAGGAATTTAACTAGTTTTAAGGAGGTGTGTTTTTGCTGTGCAGCAATAGCTGGTTGTGTTCAATCGTTTCTGAGCGGGCAGCACAGGTAGTTCCGATTTGTAGTTACTTTAGTTTCCCCCAAAAATCAAAACATTTAAAACCGAGACTGGAGTTCATGCATTTTTAAAACAAAAGGAGTCAATAGATTTGTAAGACCTTTAATGGTCGTATTTATGATATTTTAGGAGGATTTAAGACTTTTTAAGACCCCACAGATACCCTGCATGCTGCCTTAAAAATGCTATTTTTCAATGTCATTTTTATGGTAGTTTAATAAGTAATTTGGGTGAAACTGGGTGACTGCAATTTACTGTATATCGTAACCCTGCTATGAAATCCAGTAAATGCTAGTTTCTGCACCAGCAGTAAAATTACATTCAAATAATCAGGTCACTTTTGGTCAACTGCCAGTTTTTTGGGGGGGCAAAAAAACTAGTAATTTAGACATTTCTACATCAATACCAGTCTTAAAAAAGCAAAGTTCTGCTGAATTTGCTGCGCTTTGGTACTGGCAACAAGAAGTCCGTCACTGCTACCTAGTGGACAAAACGCGAATCAATCAAGTGCTTTCTCCAAAATATGAATAGATTTCCTTTTTTTATTTAATATTTTTTACAAATAACTTATCTGTTACAAAGAGAATTTTCCCAGATAAAAACAAAGACACATTTTAGATATCGAAATGTGATTTTTCTCGTTTGACAAAAACCCAAACAAATTGCTTTTCTCCTTTGAAATGTTTTTTTCTTTGGACTGTTTTGAAAACCATGGCCAAAACTTTAGCATTAAGTGCTTCATTTTCATGACACTTTTATTTCCTACTTTTGATGTATTTAAAATTCTAAAAATTCTAAATATAAAATATTAAAAGATATGTTCTAAAGGAACAAATACAAAACAATTTCATATTTTGAATGAAGGGCAAAAAAAAAAAAAAAAATAGAAAAACGAATCCTAAATTTTAGTACAGTGGTACCTCTACTTACAAACGTCTCTACATAAGGAATTTTCAAGTTAAGTCACGCCTCAACGGGTAAATATTGCCTCCGGTTTGGAAAGAAATTTCAGGATACGAAAGGCAAAAATACAGTACCGGCTGCGACTCGCAGGTCCCAGAGTTTACTGAACGTAACTTACTCATATCTGCTCTGCCATTGGCTATTGCCTAGCATCTTCCTGGCATCCGATTGGCTAAGAGGGACCTCTACTGTACAGTGCTAACCAAAAGTATTGGCACCCCTGCAATCTGTCAGATAATGCTTAATTTCTCCTAGAAAATGATGCAATTGAAAAAATGCAAAAAATGCAATTACAAACGCTTTGGTAGTAATATCTTCATTTATTTTGCTTGCAATGAAAAAACACAAAAGAGAAAGAAAAAAATAATTTTACACAAAACTCCAAAAATGGGCTAGACAAAAGTATTGGCACTCTCAGCCTAATACTTGGTAGCACAACCTTTAGACAAAATAACTGCAAAAAAAAACTTCCGGTGTCCATCAATGAGATTCTTGGAATGTTAGATCATTCTTCTTTGGCCAACTGCTCCAAGTCTCTGAGATTTGAAGGGTGCCCTCTCCAAACTGCCATTTTCAGTTCTATTCGAATCAGGTCAGGACTCATTGCTCGCCACCTAAGAAGTCTCCAGTACTTTCTCTCAAACCATTTTCTAGTGCTTTTTGAAGTGTGTTTTGGGTCATTGTCCTGCTGGACGACCCATGACCTCTGACGGAGTGCCAGCTTTCTCACACTGGGCCCTACATCATTCTGCAAAACCTGTTCGTAATTTTCAGACTTCATAATGCCACGCACGCGGTCAAGCAGCCCAGTGCCAGAGGCACTAAAGCAACCCCAAAACATCAGGGAACCTCCGCCATGTTTGACTGTGAGGACCGTGTTCGTTTCTTTGAAGGCCTCGTTTTTTTCCTGTAAACTCTATGTTGATGCCTTTTCCCAAAAAGCTCTACTTTTGTCTCATCTTACCAGAGAACATTCTTCCAAAACGTTTTTGGCTTTCTCAGGTAAGTTTTGGCAAACTCCAGCCTGGCTTTATTATGTCAGAAGTGGTGTTTTCCTGGGTATCCTACCATAGAGACCCTTTTCATATTAGCCGCCGATGGATAGTACGGGTTGACACTGCTGTACACACGGACTGCGGGACAGCTTGAACTTGTTTGGATGTTAGTCGAGGTTTTTTAGTGGCCATCCGCACAATCTTTCGTTAAAATCTCTAGTCAATTTTTCTTTTCAGTCCACATTGAGGGAGGTTAGCCACAATGTCATGGGCTTTACACTTATTGATCACATTGCACACGGTAGACACAGGAACATTCAGGTCTTTGGAGATGGACTTGTAGCCTAGAGATGGCACATGCTTCCTCACAATTTTGCTTCTCAAGTCCTCGGACAGTTCTTTGGTCTTCTTTCTTTTCTCCATGCTCAATGTAGTACACAAAAGGACACAGGACAAAGGTTGAGTCAACTTTAAGAGTAAAAACATAAAAGTTGTATACAGAATTTGGAATTTTTTACCAAATCACACAATTTGGGCATAAAAAATTCCGGGACGGTGAGGGGCATAAAAGTCATATACAGAAATTGAAAAAAAATTACAGTTCCCCAGAAATTTGACAAAAACCTGCCCATTCATTTTTAATGGGAAAAAAAAAAATCAAAATGTATCTAGTCCTAGTTTTTCACCAAATCACAAAATCTGTAATCGTAAATGTCCCATTCACTTTCAATGGGATTTCCAATAGAATTTACATTGCATTGTTGCAACTGACGGCCATGTATGTCAAATCTGTTGATGCTAATGTACTTGGATTCCATTGACGCATCTGTGAGTCGATGCCATTGATGGCCATGGACGTCCAATTTTTTCCCCCATTCATTTTTAATGGGTAAAAAAAAAAAAAATCCCCAAATCAACAGGAAATGAACAGGTATTAATAAGACGTGTCCCCGAATCCATTGACGCTTATGGAGGGTGCTGCCATTGACGTCCATGGGCGTCCAAATTTTTTCCCATTCATTTTCAATGGATTAAAAAAAATGTCCCCAAATTAACAGGAAATTATCAGATATCAATAGGACATGTCCCCCAAATGTCCCCGAATCCATTGACATTTATGGAGGGTGCTGCCATGGACGTCCAAACTTCCCATTCATTTCCAATAGCATTTAATCTTTTTTTTTTTTCATTCTATTGATCCTAATGTACTTGGATTCCATTGACGCCTATGTAAGTCGATACCATTGACGTCCAAAATTTTTCCCATTCATTTTCAAAGGCAAAAAATTTTCCCCCCTAGATCAACAGGTCCCCTAGATCCCCGATTTCATTGACACTTATGGAGGGTGCTGCCATTGATGTCCATGGATGTCTAATTTTTTTCCCATTCATTTTCCATGGCAAAAATAAAATGTCCCCAAATCAACAGGAAGTGATCTGATATTGTCCCCGAAATGTCCCCAAGCCAACCTGGGCGGGGTTAAGATGTGTATCACCACAGAGCAAAGAGCCACAGTAATTTCTCCAGAAATTGCAGTTTCTAGTACAACCAAAGCATTTGTAATTGCAAACATTTTCTGGGAGAAATTAAGCATTATCTGACAGAATTGCAGGGGTGCCAATACTTTTGGCCAGCAGTGTATGTGTATGTGTGTATCCCAGCGTCCTCTTCATTCGCCCCTTGTGTTCCGACAGCTTTACGTGAGTGTATTTTGTTTTTTAAATAATGCACAACTCTAATTGTATTGTTATTGTGAAATATTCTAATTGCAACGTGTATTTGTTACTTGATGCATTTTTAAGAGTTTATGGAACTACTTCCAGAAGCAATTAATTTCTTAAGTAGAGGTACCACTGCATAGAAGAACCTCCACCAACAAAAGCTTAAGGATGAACTGAGACAAATTGGGAAAAAATGCGTACACAGAGTGAACAGTCAAGTGGTGCTCATTTATAGTTTCCCTCCAAGTAAAAATTCTGACCTTTATTGAGGACTTTTATTTTTTTGACAAAGTCACGATGAATCTCAGTACCGCAAAGAAAAGGAAACATTTTTCTAAAACACAATAACAAATCGGACATTTTCCTTAGCTAACGGAAGAGCATTCAGATGTGAAAACTAGTCTGGAAATGATGTCCCAATAATATTAAACCCATTTTCCAGTTGTAAAATTAAAAAATAAATGATTTCTTGCATTTTTACTCTCCCGGATGGCATTTTAACGGCCCACAGAACTGCGGAGACGTGTCACTCATCAGTTTAACAAGAGGGAAACTAAACAAGTCTATAAAGCTATACTTACAGGAAATACACGTGATTCATAGAGTGACGAAGGCACGTTCTAAAATTATGTACAGTAAAAAGGACTTTCTGTACACAAAGCATGCAATTTGTCTTTTTTTTTTTTTAAGTCAAAAGGAAGGAATATTGGAAAAGAAACAGGTGTTGGGGCATGAGGCACATTTCAAGACAGTGATGCTGCTCGTTTCCCCTTCGACGTCCTCTCCAAACAGCAAACAGAGTCCAGGAGTAGTCTGGTAGTTTTCCCTTCAGATAAGAGAGCGGCAAACCGACATTCTTGAATCCCCTCGACAAGCCGTCTCAGCAGGAAAAACTGTTCGACGAAAGGCACACATGCGCCCGTGTTGTGTACGTGTGACACTGCGAGGGGCTTGTAATACTGTGAGTGGGAGCAGCGAGGTATCCCCCCTCTCCTCCTGAAGGAGGGGGGAAGTTGCGTGAGGGGGGGGGAAAGGACCCCACAAAATGGGAGTGTTTAAATGTGAGGTATAATCCAACTGTGCCTGCTTTGAGGAAGAAACACAAGCTGTAAACAGTATCCAGTCAAACCTTCAGGAGGACAGCGTTCTGATTCAAGCAGGCGAAGGGTTGCTCAGAAGTCCCGTGGGAGGTCACACTCTTCACAGCGGTTGAGGGCCGGGTGATTGAAGAAGGTACAGCCGCTGCAGCTCCACTGCATCCCCTCGTCTTCCTCCTGCGCTGCCATGATCTTGCTGTCTGCTGAGGACATGAAAACAGGAACTTGTGATTAACTCATTTGCTCCCAAAAAACGTATACCGTAATTTCCCAAATATAACGCGCACATTTCCCCCCAAAATCAACTTGTAAAAATATGGTGCGCATTATACACGGGTAGAGGGATGGAGACAGAAATATATATGTATTGTATATACCGTACTATAAGTCCCACCTGAGTATAAGTCGCACCAGCCATAAAATGCCCATTGAAGAGGAAAAAAAACATATATAAGTCGCACCGGAGTATAAGTCGCATTTTGGGGGGAAATTTACTTGATAAAATCCAACACATAGAACAGATATGTCATCTTGAAAGGCAATTTAAAATAAAAATACAGTAGAGAACTACATGCTGAATAAGTGTACAGTATGATAATTAGAGATGTCCCGATCGATCGGGTCCGATCACGTCATTTTCAAAGTATCGGAATCGGCAAAAAAATATCGGCCATGCCTTTTTTTAATATATATATATATTTTTAATTAAATCGTTTTCTAATTGTATTTAACGTTACAAACATAATATGTTACACTCATCCAGAGTCTTTAATTTAGGCTGAAGGTAGGGTTATCAAATTTATCGCGATAACGGCTGTAATTAATTTTTTAAAAAACGTATCGCGTTAAAATATTTAACGCAATTAATGCATGCGCTGCACGACCCACTCATGCATTGTCGCGCTCAATCTGTAATGGCACCTTTTTACCTATATATAGAGATAAAAGGCAGCGTAAAATGAGTAGAGGGAATTTTGGCAGCCTTTGGAGCCTTTTTTTAATTGGCTAAAGCCTTACACTCCCTCTGCCTACGATTAGAAATATCATGGGAAGCAATGTGGGGAAGCAAGGTAGCAATTTATCTTATTCTTAACACCTTATGTTATTTCCCAACGCAGAGAAGATATATCAATTGGTAGCACTACGCACAGTCATGGTTCCACTTCCCATCATGCATTTGGGCATGGCTACAGTATCATTTACTGAAAAATCAACAAATACACTAGATGGCAATATTTAGTCACAATATACAAAGTCACAAGTCTTTCTATCCGTGGATCCCTCTCACAAAGAATGTTATGCCATCTTGAAAATTTATTGTCATAATAAACAAATACAGTACTTATGTACTGTATGTTGAATGTATATATTCGTCCGAGTTTTATTCATTTTTTTCTTAATGCATTGCCACAATGTATATGAATGGGAATTATTGGAATTGAATCGGGAGCAAATATCGGGATCGGCAGATACTCAAACTAAAACGATCGGGAGCAAAAAAACATGATCGGAACAACCCTAATGATAATGTTATATGATGCATGAACAACAAAATGCAAATGTGGCCGGTATGTTGACGTAACATAGCTATTAAAAGTTAAGATAAGATAACTATAGCATTGAGAACATGCTAACAAGTTTACCAAACCATCAGTGTCTCTCCAAAAAAACAAAATAACATGTGAAATGATATAATAATGTGTTAATAATTTCACACATAAGTCGCTCCTGAGTATAAGTTGCACCCCCAGCCAAACTATGAAAAAAACTGCGACTTATAGTCGGAAAAATACGGTATGTATAAAGACGGATTTTTTTTTTTATTGACAGGGCCCTGTTGTGTTGAAGAAAACGTATGCAGCGATCCATTGCCGACCATTACGGTACATGACGTCACCATTTTGTTTCGGTAATGCTTCACTCTGATCGGTCGAATGATTTCGTCTGCGTTAAATTCTGCTTTTTTCACTCTTCATAAAGCACAGAATTTAGTTTCTTGAAATCATTTGAGTCAACGTTTATTGCAACTCGGACCTTAACAAACGTAACACAGCACAGACTTCCTGTGTCCGTCAACTATATCTGTCCCTCGGGAAACTCAAACCCAAGTAACATTAGTTCCTCTTGTTACAGTAGCGATGCGCTCATTCCGATTTCGGTCCTCATTTTATTTTACCGTATCAATCCATGGAAGAAACATTTATTCATCATGATGAAACAACCAAGTTATACAGCAGCCTTTAAAAAAAAAGTCACATCTGTTTTGTTTTCTCCTGGATTTTGGTAAGTTGGAGAAGTTGTCAGATCATATTATTACCCTGTATATTGTCAGTTCACGGTAATGTTTTGAACTACCAATGTGCTATGCTTGTGCTGTGTTTCACCAATTAGAAAAATGACATTTCTGTATCTGTACACAAGCTCTGTTTCTTGTATTCTTCTATCTATTGGTGCTAAAATTAGGGTGCGCGTTATACACGGGTACAATAATTTTCCCTAGATTTTACAAGTAAATTTGGGGTGCGCGTTATACACGGGTGCGCCTTATATTCGGGAAATTACAGTATATACGTTCTATTTTTAATTGTTTCAGTGTCCCAAAAACGTATTTATACGTCTTTTACATTTTTTTTTTTTTTTTTGACAAGAAGCATCTCTAGGTTCTGTTGCATCTAAACTGCAATGCACAGTGCTCAAAACTCATTTTAAAACAATAAAACTGGCCACTGGAGGGCAGTAGCGCATTTTGTAAGAACTCATCTTGGGCCAAGAAAAGAAGTGAAGAAAAATAGTCAGGAAACGGAAGTTGGAGGGAAAGCCAAACTATGAAAAA
Source organism: Corythoichthys intestinalis (assembly GCF_030265065.1). NCBI lineage: Eukaryota > Metazoa > Chordata > Actinopteri > Syngnathiformes > Syngnathidae > Corythoichthys > Corythoichthys intestinalis. The sequence continues at coordinate 36,179,607 of NC_080413.1, forward strand.
AAACTGCGACTTATAGTCCGAAAAATATGGTAAATGACCTGAAAACCAAGAAAATCAACAGGAGGTGACTGAAAATCAGCAGCAAATGACCTGAAATGCCCCAAAATTTTAAATCATTGGTTGCCATTGACTGCCATAGACATTAAATCCAGTTAAAGTGGGAGGGATGTTTATCTGCTGCCACCCTCCAAGTTCAAATGAATTGGACGTCTACTAGTGATAAACTCAATTCAATTCACAGCACAGAGATAAAAAGAGCTTATTTTTGTGTTTATAAGGTGGGTGTTTATTGTGTTTATTATTATTAAGTGTTTCACAACAGAGATCCAAGCTGTGTTATCACACCAATGATCAATTAGAAACTAGAAAATGTAATTTCTGGAGAAATTGCGCGGGAAGCTTTGCTGTGCTGGTCGGTGTACTTGCAGTATAAGCACACACAAATACATGTACCGTATTTTTCGGACTATACGTCGCACCTCAGTAACCAGCGAAAAGTGCGCAATGTAAAGGAAAAAGACATAAGTATAAGTCGCACCAGAGTATAAGTCGCATTTTTGGGTGGAAATTTATTTGATAGAATCCAGCACCAAGAACAGACATGTCATCTTGATAGAGAATTTCAAATACAATAGAGAACAACAGGCTGAAGTTGTACGGTATGCTAACATTACATGACGCTAGAAGTTGGATTGGGCCTAAAAAAATCCAGCCCGAGCTGCGGTTATTAAAGCCCGACACAGCCCGAGTCCGATCAATTAACTTGATTTGCTGGCCCGAGCCCGAAAACCCCCCAAAATTTTAAGTTTAATTTGTAGGCACGAGCCCGGAAAAAAGAAACAACAACGAAATTTTACGTTTTATTTGTGAGGACTCAGAAGGAGGAGGAAATGCGGGGATGAGATGTGTGGTTGCGTTTTGTGTGATGAGGTGCATATATGCATAATGATAACAAATTAAAGCTTGTCTTTTGCAACAAATTCTCCCAGTTACACAAGACTGTAAGATGGATATTCAATAAACATTGATATCTTTTATATTTTCGTGTCTGTTCTAACAGGCGGATAGTGGATTTGACATTTATTTTAATCTCCTCGAGTTGGCAGAAAAAAAACTTTCCTCAATGTCTAAATAGTCTACATATTTTTATGATCATTATAAATGCATTTACACAACGAAATAACACTGGAAAAGTTTGTTAAATATATTTTTCGTATGAGACCAAAGCGCCACATTCTTTTACATTCAGCGAAGCCGACACAGGTTTCCGTATAACACCTTCAACAATCAATTTGAATCCTTTCCATATCCCACTCCTACCGCAGTTGTTTGCTTTTCAATTCCCCTGCTCTATATCGAAAAGGATGCTCGCGGAGGGTGCCGCAGGGCGCTGGGATGGGAAGATTGAAAAGAGAGCCACTGCGTTCACGTGCGCAGGCATGCACAGCACCTTCTCTGTTTTATCCAAATTATTTATCTTATTTGACATCCATACATCGTTTTTGTATAAATATATGAATATATATTTATTTTTAAAAAGTTAGCAAGACAGAAGTCGGCCCGACCCGACCGTAAATAAACACACATAAGTCGCTCCAGAGTATAAGACTCTGCCAAACTATGAAAAAAAAACTGCGACTTATAGTCCGAAAAATACGGTACACAGAAGAATACGTGTTGGTAGTACAAGTGCACTTAATTGTAGTACTATGGTTACTTGTACCACAAGTACGTGTTTTTGCATGTCCTTAACCTTGTAGTACAAGTACTACAGCTACGTGTAATTGCGTGTACAAGTACATTCAAGTACACGTACTTGTAGTAGAAGTTGAGTAAAATTAAGTACATGTTCGTGTAGTATAAGTAAACCAATTTTTAGCACAAGTGCACGACGTGTATGATTATCCTTGTCTTATTTCTGCAACCTTAGTTTATGAAGGCTACAGAGCTCTAGCAACCTGGAGGAAGACAAATTGGCTGTTGGTGGGAAATCCGTTGTAAACACAGAATCAAAACAATAATAACTTTTGTGAGCTGACAATCAACTTTCAAAACGGGAAAATCTCGGTTTTAACCATTGTGAATTAGAAGTATTTCCAAAAAATATGTTTCCTTACTGTCTACTGAAATATTAGTTTCCCCTACATAGAAAAGATTGTGGTGCACCGCCACACTAAAATAAAGCTGCCACCCATTGCAAATGACATTTTTTCCCCTTTTTTTTTAAAGATGCAATTTAATTTTTAATTCATAAGTTGTATAATTTCAAATGACATCTAAAAGAATATATATAGCCCATCATTTACGCAAAATTTGCCTTACGGCGTCTGAAATAGCACGTTAAATTCAAATTGTTCATTTACACGCCTTATTTTGGAAATCAGTTCTCTTGTTGTTGTTAACTCGTGCCAGAGTACATCAGCGCGGAGTCGGAAATAGATCAAATTTGCAGAAACGTATTTCAATTTAATGAAAGTAATTCTGATATACGCATGTGAAAGTGACCTTAATATGGACATCCACATAACGTTTAAGTTCTGTATTGCATGTCTTTGACCCGAATCGTCGCGTCCTAGCAAAGCACTTGTTCGTTACAGACGTCAGTTGTTGTAATTTCAGATGGGTTTTTCAAGTATTTTGGAAAAACAAAAGTTCCTGAAGAGGAGGGTATGGTAAAAAAAAGACTATTATTGTTGTGGCGAATGTAGACCGTTACGTTCAAACGTGAGGCTCACGCTCCCAGGTTTCTAATGCAATTACCTCTTACGTTGCGAGGAGTAGAAATAATCAAATGATTATGGCAAGCGTGGTATTTTAATGTTAAGATAACGTTTTCAAAAACTGAATGAGGCAAGATCACAGCTGGAAATGCAGATCAGGAAAGCGCACTAAGTCCAGGGAGGGAGAACTAAGCTAACAGGAAATCTGGCTGGGACACAACATGGAAAGAAATGGCAAAGCAGTCCTGGCTGTACCGCACAAATCAATGTGAGTATTAAGAATTGTGCAACTATTTTTTTTTTTTTTAATTAGTGCTGCCACATTTATCGCGTTAACGGGCGGTAATTAATTTTTTCAATTAATCACGTTAAAATATTTGATGCAATTAACGCATGCACGGAATGACCCGTTCATGCGTTGCCTCAAACAGTTTACAATGACGCCGTCAAAAGGCAGAGAAATGCGAGTGGACACAGGCGCTCATTGGACCGTGCCTTGTATTGGCTTAAGCTTTGACAACTCTTTCACAACAATTATAAGTATTGTGGCGAACGACGTGGGGAAGAATGACAGGAGACGAGCTTTTTCTTAACACGCTTAATTGAACACAACGCAGAACATACTCCATACCATTTGCGGCCACCACTGAGAGTCATGGTTACCCAACTTACCATCATGCATTTGGGCCGGAACAGTTAAGTCGCTACAATATCGTTTAGTGAAAGCACAACAAAAATAATACTCCTATCTCTCACAGGAGATGATTTTTTTCTTACCACGCATAATTGAACTCAACGCAGAACATACTTTATACCATTTGCAGCCACCACTGACAGTCATGGTTGTCCAACTTCCCATCATGCATTTGGGCGGAACAGTTAAGTCGATACAGTATCATTTAGTGAAAGCACAACAAAAATGATATTCCTATCTCTCAAAAAAATAATGTTCACAAAAAGAAAAGCGCTCAATGCAAAGAGAACTGGCATTCTCAATCAAATAGCTATGCAAAATACATATAAAACTTTCTCAGACTTTGCCTTGGCTAGATCTCTAATTAATTTAAAACTTGCCATAGACACCTTGTGGTGTATTTCAATCACTACCTTACGTAGTTAAAGACACTGTGGAAGAACGGCAGGGAGCCCGATGTGACGTCACCGCTCGGCGACATCAACAATGGCGAGCTATTAGTTTAGTTTTTGATTGAAAATTTTACAAATTTTATTAAAACGAAAACATTAAGAGGGGTTTTAATATAAAATTACTATAACTTGTACTCAAATTTATCTTTTAAGAACTACAAGTCTTTCTATCTTTGGATCCCTTTACAGAAAGAATGTTAATAATGTTAATGCCATCTTGTGGATTTACTGTTAAAATAAGCAAGTACAGTACTCATGTACAGTATGTTGAATGTTTATGTCTGTCTTGTGACTTCCATTCCAACAATAATTTACAGAAAAATATGGCTTATTTTAGAGATGGTTTGAATTGCGATTAATTAAGATTAATTAATTTTTAAGCTGTGATTAACTCGATTAAAAATTGTAATCGTTTGACAGCCCTATTTTTTATTAATCATAGTTGTATTGTTTCAACTTAAGTTACGGTGTTGAAAAAGGTTAGAAATTGGCATTATACTTATCCAAAAAATTACAAAACAGATGGCGAAATAAGTCATTGAAACTAATCATTATTTTTTTCAATATCAGTTTGCACTAGGGAGTAACTTTAAAACCATCAGAAAAGTAACTCCCACATAGACACTTCAGTTGATTTAATGTAATCTGTGAAACATGGGGTCGAAACAGTGTAGTCCTAATGGCTAATTCATTGAATGTGTATCAGAATATGGACCAGGTCAGCATGATGGCAAAGACTGCATCACTGACTGACGGGGAGGGCTATACCCTTGCTTGAGCCAACGGTCAGCTATTGCGTTGACAGTGCCTATCTCAACAATGAGAGCGATTTCTCTGCAATGAACAGAGTAAGACATTTGGTCAACTGTACAATGTCAGTTAGATATGCTTACAAGTCTTTATTTCCTTGATCTTTTTTGTTTTTTCTTGGGTAGGTGAAGACAGACCTGAGAAACCGGCTGGAGGGGGATAATCTGGCAGCATGCCTTACATTGACTATAAATGGACCACTGATTGCTGATTTCCCTTATGAAAGAGCACTCAAATAGTTTTTTTATTTTTTGCAAATAGGTTTTTGTCATTGTTCTTCTTGAGAAAAAAATTAATGTTAAAAAATATTCTTGTATGTCACGGTATGAAACAATTTCGCCGCACCACGCTGTCCGACTACAATGCAGCCCACCACCACAGTTTTAAAAAATCCAAGGGGGGAACCTGCATTAGGGCCATTTAAGGAGTCATTGAAGTGCAAATCTTACATAGTGCTACTTTACGTCAAAAAAAGAATTGGCCTAATGGCAGCTCGTTATCTAAAAAAAAAAAAAAAAAAATCTGATGTGATGTGAAATAATGATGATCTTGCCTAAATTTGAGCATGTCCAGTTGAACAAAATGCTCCCTGCATTATTCTGTTGTATGAATGGCAACAGGATGATAAGATCAACCCATAGACTGCAAAAATCTATTGACCTGACACTTCGTCATTCTTTGCTCGACGCCTTATCAGAGGGTGCCGAGCTTCATTTAGTAATTGCCGAAGACGGCACATGCTCATGTCGAATTTAAACTTGGATTTACTTACGAATGGATTTAACTACGCATACAAACAGGAAGGGTTGTCTCAGGAGTGATTTGCTCGAGGATTCAAGGTAAATATTATATTTTTCGTACCATTCGATTGAAGCATTTATTCTCAGGAATTTTCCTCTTTGTTTACACATGTACCTGACTAGCCTCATAGTTGGCAATATTTACGCAAAATAAATGCTACCTCTATGGTTTCTTTGCTTTTAACCGAGAATCGAGACTGTTTTACGTCCATATCTATAAAGAATTCGGGGATTTAAGCATTTATTCACAAGAATTTTCCCCAGAAAAGCTCCTTTCACACCAGGCGCCCGCTAGCCTCATTCGCTAATATAGTAGCATGGTACTTCGTCAATATACGTAAAATAAACGCTAACTTCACGGCCTCTTTGCTTTTAACCTAGAATTGGACTGTTTTACGTCCATATCTATGAAGAATTCGGGGGTTTAAGCATTTATTCACAAGAATTTCCCAGAAAATCGCCAGAAAAGCTCTGTTTACGTCAGGCGGCCGCTAGCCTCATTCGCTAACAGTATATAGTGGTATAATGATAATAAAGGGCTATTCTACTCTATAATAAGGTGTGATTGTATACAGTGTTGTTAATCTTACTGAAAAAAAGTAATTAATTATAGTTACAAATTACTTCTCCCAAAAAGTAATTGCGTTAGTAACTCAATTACCTGAATGTAAGAGTAATTAGTTACTTGGCAAAGTAATTGGTGATAATTACTTTTTTTTTTTTCCTCAAAAAAAAAAAAAAAAAAAAAAAAAAAAAAAAAAAAAAAAAACATTGGCCACACTATGTGAAGTTTTTTGTGAAGGTTTTTGGTACAATTGGCCCGAGCCCAATTCTTTACCCTAATTTACCCTTTACCCTGAATCAACTGTTAAAAGTTGTTAAAATTGCTCACATTATTGAATTTGTTCCCTTCTCTCTACTTTCGACATATGAAAGTTTTAAAACTGTTTCATCATTTAAAGATAGATTCAAGTCAAGATTTTGCCGATTTAGAAGTATTTTAGATAAAAAGTTACTTAGGTTCGCTAGGAAGGTTCTCTACAACAGAGCCGTCCTAAAAAGTCTACTGCTTTATGATGGTGGCTGTCTACTAACGCATTTAGTGCCATGCAGTGTTGTTAATTTTACTTTAAAAAAAGTAATTAATTACAGTTACAAATTACTTCTCCCAAAAAGTAATTGCTTTAGTAACTCAGTTACCTGAATGTAAGAGTAATTAGTTACTTGGCAAAGTAACTAGTGATATTTTTTTTTTCCTCAAAAAAAAAAAAAAAAAAAAAAAAAAAAAAAAAAAAAAAAAACAGGTCACACAATGTGAAGCTTAAAGGGCTTGGGGGACAATTGGCCCAAGCCCAATTCTTTACCCTCCACTTAACTAGACACAAGGGTATTGCGATAACTAGCTAGTAACCTTTGCTATGTGTGGAAGTCATTTAAAGTTGTGAATCAATCGTTAAAGTTGTTAAAATTTCTCCCGTTATTGCATTAGTTCCCATCTGTCTACTTTAAACATGTGTAAGTTTTAAAATTGTTTCATCATTTAAAGATAGATTTAAGTTAAGATTTTGCCGATTTAGGAGCATTTTAGATAAAAAAAAAAATTACTTAGGTTCGCTAGGAAGGATCTCTACATCAGGGCCTTCCTGAGAGGTCTACTGCTTTAAGATGGCGGCTGTTTACAAACGCATGTAGTCCTTAAAACATGTTGGCAATGCAGCAGTGTCTGTCATATGCATCTAGATCTATAATATGATATCTACCGTGTCATGTGGGCGTAGTTTGTCGGCTATGGCTGCAGTCAGGTATTATTGGAGCCATCTAGCATCGCAGTTGCAACGGCGTCTTCCCCACTCCTGCTCTGCTCTCGTCCCCGTGAGTCCGTTTCTCTCAGACTTTTTTTTATTCAACCAACTTAGTAACGCATAGTAACGCACGCCTTTCCCGCCTCAGTAACGGTAACGGCGTTGCCAAAATGAGAAAAGTAATTAATTAGATTACTCATTACTGAAAAAAATAACGCCGTTAGTAACGCCGTTATATTGTAACGCCGTTATTAACAACACTGATTGTATATAGAATTTTTTAATAATTTACATATTATTTATAATTGATTCTGCATTTTTTCCTTAAGTATTAAGTTTCTGTTGTTAAATTGAGTGATTTATTAGCTGTTGAAAACTTGCAGTAACTTAAAAAAAAAAAGAAAGAAAGAAAAAGGTTGCTATTTTGGTCAAAAACTCATATGATATGTTAAATTTTGCTATTGGTCCTGATAATATAGGTGATTATCTCTGCATTTGGTGATTTTTGTGCATCCAGTGTAAAGACTTTTATAGCCATTTTAAGTTGTGTTATATACGAAATAATAATCGGGATTTTGTAAGGGAGCGACTTTGAATTTTTTGATGCCGCTGCTCATGGAGACTCATATATGGCTAAGGTAGGTGCCTTTTATGGTTTTAGGTTGTTAGCAGCTTTTGTTTTGTAAATATTTGAAATTGAAATTTTGAAAATAGGCCCCCTACGACTCGGCCCCGTTTCCCGTGTCATGTCAATAGGTTATGAAGTCTATTATCAAACGTACAGTAATTTCCCTTGTATCAGCCTTTCTTTGCAAAAATCACCAGGATTTGGACACATATTTATAAATATTTTTTTTTCCATAAAAATAAATATATATATTTATAATTTAGAGACCAACTATGTAGAAAATTCAATCCTCCTCAACTTACCAATTGATAAAGTACTTTTGGGTTTTGGTGGAACAGGACCAACAAATCCAATGTTGTCATAGAAATTATGGCTGGGATTGAAGTGTGATCCTGTAAATAGATAAAGAGAAAGCTTTTAAGTTTTAAACTGCATTTATTTGGGGATTTGCATTTCTGGCTACAACATTTTTAATAGGCCGTAAATTAAATAACAAAAAAAAAAAAAAGAATATTTAAGTAGTTTAGTCCTCAAATAATTACTTTTACTTTTGCGAGCAACAATGAAAGCTAATCAAATAAACTAGAGGATGTCAATATACCTGTACACATATGCTTTTTAGAACATAAGGTACATCTCAATAAACTAGTCTCCTGTTAATTTTTTGACATTTTGACAATTTGGATTCATTGTAGGTCATTTCTTTCTGTATTGCACACTTATACCAAATATTTGGTCGATTCCTTTGTTTATTCATGTTTCAGTGCCATTGACGGCGCTACACGTTGTCTAGAGCTAGATGAGCTTTAACTTGCTGAGCTTCATTTTTTAAAATCATTTCCTGTTGTTTTTTTAAGAGCATTACCGGGTCACTTCCTTCACATTTTGGGGCTTTTTAGGTCACTTAGTCTTGATATCGGATCTTTTTTTGGGGTCAAAAACCATATGGCGGAAAACATAGAAAAGGCTGAAAATGCAGATTCTGGTCTTGCAACCCTCTTTAAAATAAACTGCTGTATTTTAAGCCAAAAGAACTGTTGCGTTTGATAGACCAATATGTCTATATGCTGCCATAGCAGATTCATGGCGCAATAAGCCCCCGAATTATTTTTAATTTGTCCGTTTTACCCTGGAAACCCCCGTTTATACACGTCCCGCAACTGCTTTTGTTTCAACCCAGCCATAAAACGAAGGTAATTAACTATATTTATTATTCAAAATGTTGGTCATTTTTAGCTTAGAATCATTAATTGATGTCTAATATTTTGTTTAAAAAAAAAAAAAAAAAAGACTTTAAAAAATTATTCACTCGCATATTTTAAACTTTTAAACAAATGACGTCACACTGAAAAAAATGGTGTCTGTAAAAAAGTCACGGATATCTACCTCATAACTATCTCTTAAATGTATTTTTTTTTTTGTTACTGTCGCATTTTCTCCAATATGTTAGATAATAAATAATCAATCAAACCAAAGAAAAATTGGGGAAAAAATGTTTAAAAGGGTAAATATATATATTAAAAAAAAAGAAAATCTTGACCACTCCTTGATCTCTGCGATTTCTGCATCGCGACCCTTGATATATTACCATGTTTCACCCATAAAATCCCCAAAAAATCCAGCAGTGTCTTGACACTCAGTGATACATATGCTACATGCAGTTTTTGGATCGAAAGAAGGTAAGTACACGGTAATATCTCGTCATGGCGTCTTTAATTCTGCTCTTTTATGCTTTGACCTCCAGATAGGGTTTCGCTGTTTTTTTTTTTTAAATGCCCTCTTGTTCAAATTTTTTCTTCCTCCAGAAAACAGATTTTAAGCTTTCCAATGATGTATCACACATGCATGTCGGACAATTTTGAAAGTTTGCCAAATTGGGGGTCTCAGAGCAGAACTTCAAGTCACCTATTTTCCGCCATATACAACTTTTGTATGCCCTGATTTCCAAAAATGTTTTTCGTGTAAATGATGTGAATCCGATAAAAGATGTCGGACGAGATACATTTTGAAATTTGAACTATTCTTTGTTTTTGCCACTGGAAAGGAGTGGGGCTCTTTTTGTCAAAAAAATCTGCAAATTGTATTATAGACCCCAATCACATGACGTCCCAACTCCGCCCCCCCCGACTGGAGTCGCCATATTGTCCGTCAGCTCGTCATGATTACACGTTACCGCTACCTACATGCCTCCTATTACGGCGTGTTTTTCTGCTCGTTAACATTAATAATCAAAATGGTGAAGGCGTGTGTGGCGGTTGGTTGCAGTAACAGAGAAGATAGACAGAGAGACTTAAGTTCTACCGTATTCTGAGAGACCCGAAGAGGAGAGCGATATGGACTGCTGCAATTCGACGAGAAAACTGGGCACCAAACGATCACCACAGACTATGTAGTAGTCATTTTATATCTGGTATGATGCATTTAATATATATTTACAGGGTTTTGGGCTGACAACCACAATTAAGATCATTGCGAGGCTAATCGCCGACAACATACAGTTTCAAATTCAAGATGTTTATTTCTTCCACCATCATTATTTTTTGAATAATATTTAGCTGGTACCAAGTGAAAGAAGCTGGCCTCGTCTACGGATCATCAGTGAATCAGTGGTGTCCAAACTTTTTGCAAAGGGGGCCAGATTTGGTGTGGTAAAAATGTGGGGGGCTACCTTGGCTGATTTACATAGAACAATATATATAAACAAATTTTAGCAAGCCCTTCTGTGTGTCACATTTGCTTTATTTTTTTTTTTTTAATTCATAATTTCAACAATTTCGCCTTTGTGGCGTTCTCTTTCGACCCTCAAGCTCTTGCGAAATACTGCTGCTGTGAAATTAAACTAGCTTCAAGTTGCTTTAATTTCTCGCTGCGTATCTTCCCTGTAATGTCGTACATGTCAGCGTGTCTTGTTTGGTAATATCGCGCCACATCGAACTCTTTGAAAACAGCGACTGTCTCTTTGCAAATGAGGCAGACACAGTTGTTGCGTATTTTATTGAAGAAAGTCCAATATCCACATCTGAAAATATTTTTACATAGAAAGATCTCCGTCGAGTACAATGGCTGCATGCAAGATTTGCGGCCTGAAAGTGTCGAGAGGTGGAGTTAAATCGGCTAGTTTCAATACCTCGAACCTGATAAAACTTTTACTGAAAGAAATTCCGCAGTAATTTGAGACCTGTTTCAAAAGTAAGGTTGCCACCTTCCAGAAATAGATTTTTATTTTCCCCCACTGAGACGGGCGTTCACGATTGGGGGTGAGAACAATAATCTACTTTTTGAATTTATTTGACTATGTTAGATCTGTTGATATCATTTTTTATTGGCATGCTAAGCAGGCACCATTGACTCGTGCTAGCTTAGCCACTCCGGAGCCCTGAAACTAACAGATAACAAACTGCACAGAATTTCTTGAAATCAATTCCACGGACTAATTGAACCCCCGCTAACTCAAAGATTAAACCTTGTGTCAAAAATTCGGAACTTCCCCTTTAATTACATGTAGGGCTGCAGCTATCGAATATTTTAGTAATCGAGTAATCGACTGAAAATTCTATCGATTAATCGAGTAATCGGATAAAACAAATATATTTTTAAGTGAAGAGCAATTATAAATATACATGAGAAAACAAGACATTTCATCTAATCTTGAACCATTTTCAGTCAATCAATGTCTTTATTTTCGATGTATATTGTTGAAAACAGCCAACAATTGCATCTCAGATGTAACTAGAATTTTAAAAAAAAAGACTAATTCACTGCTTTAAGATCTTATTTAAAAAAAAAAAAAAATATATATATATATATATATATATACATATATATATATATATATGTATGTATGTATATATACGTATATATACCTGAAAATGCCGTTACTCTTGATAACACGCATCTCTTAAAAGTTTGGAATTTTTCCCATGTGTTTCAACTGAATTTCTATTTGTGTCAAGCCATTTTTAAGTTCTAGTTAAGTTTTAAGTTAGTCTAAACTGTAAGTCCTGATAGGATTTTGAGTTTTTGCAGTGTTCAAAATAAATCTATGATAAAGGCTGTATTGGAGCACATTAGGGACCAGTGCTACTTGGTGTTTTATCCAGCAATGACTACTGAGCTAAAATTGATAGTTAATAAGCATTATTGAGTTTTTATTTTACACCCTCATCACTCCACAACGCTATGTTATGTTAAAGCCTGTGTGCGTGAGCTAGTGACAGTAATGTTTAGAGCTGGGAATCTTTGGGCACCTAACGATTCGATTACGATTACGATTCAGAGGCTCCGATTCGATTATAAAACGATTATTGATGCACCCCCCTCCTTTTTTTCCCTCTTTTTTTTTTTTTTTTTTTTTTTTTATGTTTTGTACATTTGTTCCAAAATTGTTCAAAAATACTCTCAGGCTAAACCACACTACTATTTCAGTATCAAGTTAACATGTAGCAGTAAACAAATATACAAAAATAACATTAAATAAAAAACTCCAGTCCCCATTCTGTATCAGCAGCTTTAAACTACATTCAATTAATTTCATGTTGTGAATCAACCGTTAAATTAGTTAAAATTGCTCCCGTTATTCCATAATTTCCCTTTTGTCTACTTTCGACATGTGAAAGTTTTAAAACTATTTTAAAGATTTAGGAGTATTTTAGATAAAAAGTTAATTAGGTTTGCTTGGAAGGTTCGCTACAACAGCCTTGCAGGGAAGTGTACTGCTTTAAGATGGCGGCCGTTTATAACGCCCGCATCTAGCTTTTTGTAGATGTGCTGCTAACACTACCAAATCTATATTGCATCTAGTCCTATATAAATGATATCCACCGTAACATTATATGGATGTACTTTGAAACAGCTTTTCGGCAGCAGTCAGGTATGTTGTTGTGTTTTTTTATCTCGTTGCATGAGTTGAGCTAGAGCCGTGAGTTGAGCATTGGCATTACCCAAGGGGCCGAGTAACGGGAAGCATGATGTTTAGCTACTCTCGCTCCGTTCTGTCCCGAAGACCGCGCGGCGCGCTGAGTGTTGTGTACTTCCGCTTTACTTCGCATATTTTAATAATCGGAATTTGGATGTTTGTGAATCGTTCTCGAATCTTCCACGGCCGAATCGCGAATAATCTAAGAATCGGAAATTTTGCACACCTCTAGTAACGTTAATCTTATTTATTAGCGTTTAGCGCTCTTTATTAGCGCTTAGCGCTCTACTGCTTTAAGATGGCGGCTGTTTACTAACGCTGCCCCGATGCGGCCGAGTCTGTCATTTCGCATCTAGTTCGACATACATGTGATCTCTATGAGACTCATCAGACGCTACCTGCTATCAACGTAGCATCGTGCGGGCTAGTATTTAGTAACGTCAGCGTCATTTCTAGCGGCTGTCGGCTGATGTGTGTTTTTTTTTTTTTTTTTGCTTCTTCCTCTGCGCACGTGACATCAGCGCGTTGTCCCGCATTAAAAGTAGTCCGAGCAAAACGTGATGCTTAGAGCTGTCAAAATAAACGATTACTCGAGGTGAATAAAATTACTCGGATCAGTTTTTAAACTCGAGTTACTCGAGTTGCTCAAGTATTCGTTTCAGCTCTAATTACATGCAATGACATTTTTCGGCCACCGGTGGGGCAGTACCCCCCCTCAATCCCTCAATCAAAGACCCATTATGGCCCTTGAGGACCGGTTTACCCACTCACCCCTGCTTTAATTGCTAACATAAGTATGAGTAAAAGTGGCTGCTCACTGGTTTTATTTCTGTCAGCAGTGATGCGCTCAGACGACCAATAAATCCCATGTTAGCAAACAGCTACAGGATGCAATTCAGGAAGAAGCAGTAGTTAACATTACAATAGTAGCACCTTGTCAGCATGTACAGGGAGGATGTGACAACCCCCGAGCTTGTAGCCTATCTGACCTCCAACACTCCAGACTTGTCTTCCGTACAATAACCAAACGAGACACGTTAAGAAAACATTTTTAAGAAAACATTTTAAGAATGAAAGATTCTTACCTCTTTTTTGACATAAATCAATTTCTTTGGTGAGGCATTCAATGTCGATTTGTAGTAATCTGTTTTTGCATCGCAACTGCTTCATCTCCTCGATCTGAGAGAACAAGACAAGATGGTTAAGACTCTGCAATGTTGAGGTTTGAAGTGATGCTTCATCGACTTTTGTGTGACAAATTTCTGAGCTAAAAACTCACGACATTATAATTGAGCTCTACAATATGCTACTATTGTAACCAAAGCTGCCCTGGGGCAGACTGACAGTAGCGAGGCAGCCGGTTTGTGCCATGTGGCACAATGACAATTTGTACAAGCCAAACTGGATTCAAAACTATGACTTTTGATCAAAGGACGACACGCTCAACTTCCCGCATGCTCGCCCCCAATGGCAGTTTGTGACTGTGCCCATTTTGAATTTTGAACCACTGTGAATTTCTGGTTGACATCCTGGTTTTGTTGAGAGATCTCTGCTGCCCCGGGTCGGAAAGCTTGTTCTAAACTGCAGGTCATGGTTCTTACAGGAAAATGACCCAAAACCCCAGCTAAAGTTACAAAAGAATGGCTAAGAGCAGAAATTTCATCGAAGGTTACAAAAAATCCATTAAATAGCAGTGACTGCCTCAAAAGATTGTGCAACAAAAGAAAATAACTTGGGATTTTTGTCGAGGCTTGTTTCATGAGGGTATTATTTTTCTCGTAAATAATTAGACTGAAACTAAATTCAAAAGCAATTTCAGATATTTCATTAGTCCATTTTCATTGTTTTTATACTATTTCGTGTGAGACTACTGTGGGAGTTTCTTTCATTAACATAGGGAGAGACATGGCCTCCTGGATCTCTTTTATATAAACCAATCTTCATCATTCATTCACAGATGAACCCCCTTAGCCTGGATTAAACAGTATTATATGAATACAATGTGGTCATCGTGAGTCAACCAAAGCCTTCCCAAACAGAGCTATTTAAGTCATCTGGCAAAAATTCTTCTAGTTTTAATATTGCAATAAATCGCAAAACCCTAAAAAGTCGCAATGTCAGTTTTTTTCCAATATCTTTCAGCCCAACTAGGTATTAGAATTATTATAAAATTGAAGAGAGCATAACGGTTTAATAATAATTGTGTTGGCTTGAACTGTGCTACTGTCTGTAAAGTGTATACTGTATAAGTGATATCTAGAACGGCCTAACAAATTAAATGAGACTTATAAAGTGCATCGGTTCAATCAGTTAAATCATAAACCGTAATTATTGCTATAAAGAGGGGGAATTGCTATCTGCTTTAATTTGTAAGTTTTAAGACTCAAGTTTAGTGTAATCAGTTTTGTCGTATGCCAGGTTTACAACCAAAGACAAGATTTGCCAAAATAAGCATTTTAAATTATTCATTGATTGTTTATTGTAGGGCTGTCAAAATTATCCCGTTAACGGGCGTTAATTAATTTTTTTAATTAATCACGTTAAAATATTTGACGCAATTAACGCACCCGCTGGCATATTGCCTCAAACATTACAATGAGGCCGTTTCTGGACATTAAGAGTGAAGAGAATGCCACCAGCCGCTTGGGGGCAGCGCCGTTCCATACTCATGTTATGTCTTCTAAACGTGGGAGAATTAGTAGTTGTGAGACGTTTATGCTGTATTCACAATGCAATGCAAATTGCTATTTGTGCTCCACACATATTTCGGTAAGTTTTCTTTCTTTTAGTGGCAATTATGTGTCTCTTGTTTTATTTTGGGTAAGATATGTACAGATACAGTGGTGAGAACAAGTATTTGATACACTGCCAATGGGTTTTGGCAGTGTATCAAATACTTGTTCTCCCCACTGTATATGTTATACAGTAAAGGCGAGTGGACACAGGCGCGCCGTTTATTGCCATAAGCTTCTACTTCACAACAAACATAAGTATCGCTTAGTGAAAGCACAACAAAAATAATATTCCTATCTCTCAAAAAAAACAATGTTCTCAAAAAGAAAAGCACTTCAGTCTATAGTAATGAGGCCCTATTCTGACACACAGTTAAACAACAATGCTAAATAAACTGGCATTCCGTATCAATTTAGCTATGCAAAATACACGTAAAACTTTTCATTCTATTTTTATTCTTCTTATTATTATATGAACTCTACTTTTGATTGAAAATTTTACATCCATCCATCCATCCATCCATTATCTTCCGCTTAGTCCGGGGTCGGGTCGCGGGGGCAGCAGCTTTAGCAGGGAAGCCCAGACTTCCCTCTCCCCAGCCACTTCAGCCAGCTCCTCCTGCGGGATTCCAAGGCGTTCCCAGGCCAGCCGATCGACGTAGTCTCTCCATCGTGTCCTGGGTCGACCCCGGGGCCTCCTGCCGGTGGGACATGCCCGGAACACCTCTCCAGGGAGGCGTCCAGGAGGCATCCGAACCAAATGCCCGAGCCACCTCGACTGGCTCCTCTCAACGCGGAGGAGTAGCGGCTCGACACCAAGCCCCTCCCGGATGACCGAGCTTCTCACCCTATCTCTAAGGGAGAGCCCGGACACCCTGCGGAAGAAACTCATTTCAGCCGCTTGTATCCGGGATCTTGTTCTTTCGGTCACGACCCACAGCTCGTGACCATAGGTGAGGGTAGGAACGTAGATCGACTGGTAAATTGAGAGCTTCGCCTTTTGGCTCAGCTCCTTCTTCACCACAACGGACCGGTGCAGAGTCCGCATCACTGCAGACGCTGCACCGATCCGCCTGTCAATCTCCCGCTCCCTCCTACCCTCACTCGTGAACAAGACCCCAAGATACTTGAACTCCTCCACTTGGGGCAGGATCTCATCCCCGACCCGGAGAGGGCACTCCACCCTTTTCCGGCTGAGGACCATGGTCTCGTATTTGGAGGTGCTGATCTTCATCCCAACCGCTTCACACTCGGCCGCGAACCGCCCCAGTGAGAGTTGGAGGTCACGGCTTGATGAAGCCAACAGCACCACATCATCTGCAAAAAGCAGAGATGCAATGCTGAGGCCACCAAACCGGACACCCTCAACGCTTTGGCTGCGCCTAGAAATTCTGTCCATAAAAATTATGAACAGAATCGGTGACAAAGGGCAGCCTTGGCGGAGTCCAATCCTCACTGGGAACGAATTCGACTTACTGCCGGCAATGCGGACCAGACTCTGACACCGGTCGTACAGGGACCGAACAGCCCTTACCAGGGGGCTCGGTACTCCGTACTCCCGGAGCACCCTCCACAGGACTTCCCTAGGCACACGGTCGAACGCCTTCTCCAAATCCACAAAACACATGTGGACTGGTTGGGCGAACTCCCATGCACCCTCGAGGACCCTGCCGAGGGTGTAGAGCTGGTCCACTGTTCCACGGCCGGGACGAAAACCACACTGCTCCTCCTGAATCCGAGATTCGACTTCCCGACGGAAAATTTTACAAATTTTATTAAAACGAAAACATGAAGAGGGGTTTTAATATAAAATTACTATAACTTGTAACTATAACATTTATCGTTTAAGAACTACAAGTCTTTCTATCCGTGGATCACTTTAACAGAAAGAATGTTAATAATGCCATTTGTGGATTTATTGTTTCAATAAACAAATTCAGTACTGATGTACAGTATGTTGTATGTATATATCCGTCATGTGTCTTATCTTTCCATTCCAACAATAATTTACATAAAAATATGGCATATTTTAGAGATGGTTTGAATTGCGATTAATTGCGATTAATTACGATTAATTAATTTTTAAGCTGTAATTAACTCGATTAAAAATTTTAATCATTTGACAGCCCTAGTTTATTGACAGTGAAATACAGGGTCACCCCAAAAAATGGCAACTTTTTAACAATCCAATAAAACCAAGAAAGTTGGGATAAAAATATTTTCTTCATAGCAATTGGAACTTTAAAAAAATATGTCTTTTAAGAAACAATTATGGAATTTTCATTTTAAAATGAAGTCATTTAAATGGAGCCTTCCTGCATGAATGCATTCTTGAAATCTCCTGTTCACCACTGTTAAAAGAAACGGGAATTTTTGCAAACTGGCAGACACGAGCCAGTGGCAGCCATTACGAGGGCTGCAGATATTGATTATTTAAGTAATTGATTAATATATTTAGGACTGCAGCTACCGAATATTCGACTGAAAATTCTATTGATTAATCGAGTAATCCGATAAAACTTTTTTTTTTTTTTTTAGGAAAACAGCAGTTATACATGAGAAAACAAAACATTCCACCAAACATTGAACCATTTTCAGACAATCAATGTCTTTATTTTCATGTACATTGTTGAAAATAGCCAAAAATTGCAACTCAGATGTGACTAGAAAAAAAACAACAACAACAAAATCACGGCTTTCACTCCTAAAAATTCTAGATCTTATTTTTTAAAAAAAAATAATAATTGAATGTGTTTCAATTGAATTTCCATTTGTGTCAAGCTATTTTGAAGTTTTGAAGTTCTAGTAAAGTTTTAAATTGGTCTAAATTGTAAATCCTGATAGGATAGTTTTTGAAGTGTAGTAGTAGTGTAGTGTAGTGAAGTGAAGTTTGAAGAAGATACCTGCTGTATTGGAGCACATTAGGCACCAGTGCTACTAGGTGTTTTATTTGGCAATGGCTACTGAGCTAAGACTGACAGTTAGCTACAGTATATTATGTTTTTATTTTACACCCTTACCCTGCTGTGTTTTTACAAATTAAATAAAGCCTGTATGTAAGACACTTTAGCCACGCATCGACAGTGGTCATAATTAATTGAAAATAATAATAATTAGTAGAAACCTAGCCCTCGTGATGCTTAAAGCTGACATACAGTGGGGCAAATAAGTATTTAGTCAACCACTAATTGTGCAAGTTCTCCCACTTGAAAATATTAGAGAGGCCTGTTATTGTCAACATGGGTAAACCTCAACCATGAGAGACAGAATGTGGAAAAAAACTCAGAAAATCACATTGTTTGATTTTTAAAGAATTTATTTGCAAATCATGGTGGAAAATAAGTATTTGGTCTATACCAAAAGTTCATCTGAATACTTTGTTATGTACCCTTTGTTGGCAATAACAGAGGCGAAACGTTTTTTTGTAACTCTTCACAAGCTTTTCACACACTGTTGCTGATATTTTGGCCCATTCGCCCATGCAGATCTCCTCTAGAGCAGTGATGTTTTGGGGCTGTCGTTGGGCAACACAGACTTTCAACTCCCTCCTCACCCCGTGGCGTCAAAATGATAATAAGAGCGGGGAGTAAAAATCCCAGAACCACACTGGTGGACCTAGTGAATGATCTACAGAGAGCTGGGACCACAGTAACAAAGGCTACTATCAGTAACACAATGCGCCGCCAGGGACTCAAATCCTGCACTGCCAGACGTATCCCACTGCTGAAGAAAGTACACGACACGTCCAGGGCCATCTGCGGTTCGCGAGACAGCATTTGGATGATCCAGAAGAGGACTGGGAGAATCTGTTATGGTCAGATGAGACCAAAATAGAACTTTTTGGTAGAAACACAGGTTCTCTTGTTTGGAGGAAAAAGAATAATGAATTGCACCATACCCACTGTGAAGCATGGGGGTGGAAACATCATGCTTTGGGGCTGTTTTTCTGCAAAGGGACCAGGACGACTGATCTCTGTAAAGGAAAGAATGAATGGGGCCATGTATCGAGAGATTTTGAGTGAAAATCTACTTCCATCAGCAAGGGCATTGAAGATGAGACGTGGCTGGGTCTTTCAGCATGACAATGATCCCAAACACACAGCCAGGGCAATAAAGGAGTGGCTTTGTAAGAAGCATTTCAAGGTCCTGGAGTGGCCTAGCCAGCCTCCAGGTCTCAACCCCATAGAAAACCTGCGGAGGGAGTTGAAAGTCCGTGTTGCCCAACGACAGCCCCAAAACATCACTGCTCTAGAGGAGATCTGCATGGAGGAATGGGCCAAAATACCAGCAACAGTGTGTGAAAAGCTTGTGAAGAGTTACAGAAAACGTTTGGCCTCTGTTATTGCCAACAAAGGGTACATAACAAAGTATTGAGATGAACTTTTGGTATTGACCAAATACTTATTTTCCATCATGATTTGGAAATAAATTCTTTAAAAATCAAACAATGTGATTTTCTGGGTTTTTTTTCCCACATTCTGTCTCTCATGGTTGAGGCTTACCCATGTTGACAATTGCAGGTCTCTCTAATATTTTCAAGTGGGAGAACTTGCCCAATTAGTGGTTGACTAAATACTTATTTGCCCCATTGTAATTAAACGCTAAATTACTCTGATCCATTTTTAAACTCGAGTTACTTGAGTATTCGTTTCAGTTCTAAATCTATTGATTAGTTAGTTTGATTAATCGAGTAATAGGATTACAAACATTTAATGCTTTGGATTAGGAGTGGGAACCTCAAGGCACCTCACGATACGATACGATTCGCGATACAAGGCTCACGATAACGATTATCTCACGATATCACGATACAGCAAATATCGATACATTGGTCAGAAATTTGATACATGATTTTCTATGATACAACTGTTGAAACGAAAAAAATATATATATTTCAAAATAGAAAAAATACTGTTTAAGTCATTTATTAAACAGTGACACCTTTTCACTGCAACATTGCGGTGAAATATAAATCTACTGATAATTGTGTACCTGAACATATAGAGGAAACAAACCACAACCACTGATATTTCTTGGAGAAATCATGATGAATGGCACCCTTAATTTCTTAAGTTTTAAATCTTTTGAAAATTTTTAACAGTGCTGCAGGTGTCAGTCAGCAGTTGAGCTTGGAGTGGGGCAAGGATAAAATTGGTGGGTCTTTTCTTTGTATATGACCTTTGTTGTCAAAAGCATTGGTTTGAGCAGTTCCACCATCTGCTTCAGCATTTGAGATGTCAGACTCAGTCAGTTACATTCTTCCTCACCTTAAAAACAACAAAATAAATTAAAAAAAAAAAAAAAAGAAATCCTGGTTTTTGTGTGTGTTTGAAGTATTGAGTGAATTAAAAAAATATTAATTGAATGTATAGAAATTGAAAAAACAATAATTACCTATCTTTAATATGTAGGCTACATTAATTATCATGCACGTCACCTTATATATCTTGGAAGCTATTCAAACCGTTTTTATAGCTTATTGTATCAAAATGGCAGTGATAACAGTTTGTGTCGTAAACTAGATGGAAAGTGGTTCTCAAGTAATATCATATAAATTTCATCCAGTTTAGGGTCCTGGTTCATTTTTTTATCATTCAACACCAAATGTCATCAAAATAATACATGTAAATTAAAAAATCAATTACTAGTACATTGCAAAACTTTCTTACCTCAAGTGATGCTCCATTGAAACCCGGTGTCTAATTAGTCACCAGCTGCCAGTGAACCTTATTTTATTAGACATTTCTTGCATACAGCAAAGTCCTTGTTCACCTTACTTCCATTATTATTGGTGTAAATTCCAAAGTGTGTCCACATGTGTTATTTTCAGCAATATTTTTCTCACTTTTCCTCCACCGTTCTCACGAAGCTTTTTAATTTTTTTCAACCCACTTGGGGCCGCTCTCCTTCTCTAGGCGACTTGTGCGCACTTTACCTTCACCGCCACTGTTGAGCGCCCCTAGTGGACCGCCAAGGAATTGCTCAACAAACAGTGAGCAGTTTACAGCATCCATACTGCATTGTATGGCCAATATGTCAAATAAAAGTATCGATACTTGGCGGGAGCATATCGATAACCGATCGGGTTGCAAAATATCGCGATATATCGCTGTATCGAGATATTGTCACACTCTTACTTTGGATGATAAACTTTACGAGACTTAAAACGAGTGTTTTTGCTTGCAATAATATTTATTCTAGCTTGCTAAGATTACACTTTCAAAAGAGCATTAAAATGCGAATCTAAAATAAAATTCCTGAGTGTTTCTTCAACTTTTGAATCGCACTTTCATTTCACAAGAGCCTAACTTATAAATGTATTTAAAAATAAGTTAAAACACATTAGCTTAGCCTCAAACGGTATAAAGAACAATGCAGACCCAAGTACAACAAAAGAACAATTGGCTAACTTGCACAGCAAAGGTCCGCTAGCTTAAATGCTACAAAATGCTAATGTTCTTTTATACAAAGCTCTTAACAAATTCTCAAACACATATTCCCATTAAAAACTGCTAAATATACTTCTAAACTAAATAACGAATGCATAAACAAACATATTAGCTCATACAAAAAACATCTTATGTTGGTCTGAACAAGGAGCATCTGGGTTCAGCTATGTCAGACAAATTATGGCATTTTCACTGCTGCCACTAGAGGGCTGTGTATACACCCAAATCAATACAACTAAATGCAAACCAAGAATCCTCGAAGCAGAAAATTTTGATTTGAAGCTTTTATTCTAATCAAATAACTCGAGTTAATCGATTAACCGTTGCAGCACTAGCCTTGACTTTGAGCAGGTAAACAATGTGGCATTTTGGTAACCAAGGTGAATTCAGGATGAAATTCACATTATCCCAGCTCAAAGAATCAATGAAGAATCCCAACACAGGAGTTCAGGAATGCATTCGTATAGGAGGACACCATTTCAAGAATGTTATTTAAAAAAAAAAAAAAAAAAATGTTTTAATTCCATTATTGTTTCTCGATTGGGGGTGGGGGGGGGGCATCACCCAGTATAATAGATATTGGTGAAAATATCCTCAGGGTTTTCCCCTACTGCTTTATAAGCCTGGTGGTCAAAAACATTCATGAGGTCGCACAACACAATAGCTTAAACTAAATATATGAGTTACCTGGTTTTAACCCTTGACCTTGTTTGCACTTATTTTTTTACTTCACTTTTCTCTCTCTCTCTACCACTAGGCTTTCCAAGTTTTCTCTAGGAAACCCTGTAAACCTTTAACGTAACTGTTTCAAACCTGTTTACGTACTTGTTTATGTCTGAGCGTTTAATGTAAATTAAGCAGTCCAAATAAATTTCTGGAATACAACAAAAAGTGTGTCAACAGTTGTCAGTGCATCACGGGACTATTTCTCCATCAGTTGGCAGGATCACCATAGATCTGACTTTTTTTATTCCCCCATAAATCCATCACAGCATAATTCACTATTGTTCGCTGTTGAAAAACCACAAAAATAAACTTACAGAAGGAATTTGGGAGGCAGAGTTTGATCGCTCCAGTCGTCTCCTGGTCAGGTCATTCTCCATCTCATTGACTTCCTCTTTTAGCTTCTCCAGCTTCTTCTTCTTTAACTCCAGTTCATGCCAAAGCCTGTCCATTCGTGCCTTCTGATGGACCAACAATGCTGAGAAAAAGAATCGTAATTAGTTTCTGCAGTATCAACAATTATCAAGCTCATGAAAACATCTGTGGACCCAAAAAATAACTAATTTTACTGAATTTACCCTACAATGACCACATTCCGACAAATTTTTAGAACATCCCTGATTAAAATACTACAAATGATGAGACTGCAACAATGCTTGGACATAACAGTAATCTTGAATTACTTCTGTTAACTTTCAGTATAGGATATTGATATTTTTAGACATGTAAAACTACACCACACACTAGATGGGTGTACTTGTAAAACCATGTTAGAAAGACAACACCTCAGCGTAAAGTGAGACTTGAGAAAACGAAGAGACTTACCGTACAATCGTTCTGTACTCTTTAACTCTTAAATCAAACCTCTTTTCAGTGAGTAAAATATAGAAAAAGCATGACAATAAAAATGTATCTGTATAACCCTTCTTATTTATTAGACGTTGATAAATTTGAATACTACCATCAATCACATGTAAAACAGCTTCATCTACTTCACTATGAAGGTTTATGGCACAGGAAACCCCAAAACACAAACAAAACATTAGTTGAATTTTTATATTTACTGCCAATTTCAAAGATTTTTGGGGAAAAAATGACAGTCTCTTATTTTAAGAATGAGATATTTTGTTATGATACGGCCTCATCGTAAAAATGGAATAAACTATTTTCTTCCCCACAAAATTCCAAACACCGTACTAATTACAATGCAAAAAAAATATTTGACTCTAAAGCTTCTTTCAGACATACAATGAAGTCCGTTAATGTTCTGGTGTTTACCCAGGTCGTGCTCATGTCTGAACACAGTTACCCGAGTTGGTTGATACGGATATTAGCCAGAAATTTACCGCTTTGCGACCAAGTAAAATGTCTGGAACTTTCCCGGGTAGCATTATGTGTTAATGCAGCAGGCTAAGTTCCGCGCAGAGGTTGATGACGTACTATCATGTAAACACATAACTTATTATTTAACTTTTTGACAAACTCTGTGGCTGAGCAAAAGTAGTACGAGTGCTCATAGCGTGTTTTCTTACTACTATTATTGTATTTTAAATAAATGTGATTGAGAACATTGTGTTCAGTGTAGTCTCTTACAAATTAATAGTCTGATCAGTACAGTAAATGAATTTTATTTCTTCAGCAAAACCTATAAAAGTACCATATTTTCCGTTCTGTAAGGCGCACCTAAAAGCCTACAATGCGACTTATAATCAGATGCGCCTCATACGTGGATCAATATTGGTTAATCACGACACTATTTTCCCTTTAGCGTAGCTCCATCTAGTGGATGCATAAAGCTACTACAACTACAGCAACAGGGTACCCAAAAACAAGTTTTTTAACAATCCAATAAAACCAAGAGTGATGGAAGAAAACACTTTCTTTATATAAAATTGTAACCTTAAAACATGCCATTTAAGAAATAATTATGGAATTTTTATTTAAAAATCATGTCCTTTAAAGCAACATTTGGTAACTTTTCAGTTTTGGTCGATTTTAGCGACGCCGTTGGACAAAAGCAGTTTGTGTTTTGCCTTAAGGAAGACTGCGTTTCCCATGAGGACCAGCACACACCCGCACGGTGTCAATCTCCTGGTCGCTTGCAGATGGATTAAACAACATTTCTGTTTCCAGCGGCTGTGTGAAAGATGAATAGAAATAGGTAATAAATCCAGTTGTGGCTAAACAATAGTATATGACGGTTAGCAACTGTGTGGCTTAGGGGCAACTTACATGGTGACGCTCCGAGAAAACGACAAATTTCAAATTTCCTTTTATATGGTTACGTCTCCATTCGAAAACGTCTCAATTCGCGTGAAAATGATGTAGTATTCATGCCAGGCCTTAGGGGGCAGTGCAGATTTACAAGGGGACAGCCAATGACGCAGTTTGACACCGACGACCTCCTCAGACCAGAAGACAACATACCCGCCCATTCCAAGCAATTGCATTTTTTTTGCTCCAAAAGGCACAAAAATTGAAACATTAAACATATTTAAATTAAAATTATCATAAAAACAGTCAATTAAAGCCGACGTTCCGCCATGTTAGCTGTTTTTAATGTTTAGTAGCAGCTCTGCGCACGCCCAATTTGATGTGTGCAAGTGCTGATGTCATCGGCACGGGAGCTTTCCATTGATATGGATGCGGAGCAAGTCCCCGCAAGCGAATCTTTCCACTTTGGAGCTAGGATTCAAAGGTTTGCGTCTTCGCCTTCAGTTTTCGCCGACTCAATATAAAGGTGAGGCCATTCCGCAACATCATTGCGTCTTGGTGTCGCAGAGTCAGCATGTAAACTGCCCCTTATTGTGGCTAACCACGCTTCACCCCACCCGAACTCATCGTTGAGAGGAGGGGAGGGGGTGTCACGCCAGCGAGTGAAAGCTGTGCCAAAGTTTATTCTATACATCCTGGTAAATGTCCTTTTTCCCCCCCCTCCTCAGACAAAACTTTTTGTCTCTTTTATTGCTCTGCCATCTTTGCAGAATTCGCGTGAAAGCGTTCGCATCTACTTCAGTCTTGTTAATGTACTGGGAAAGCGGGAAGTGACATATGCATTTGTAGGTTTTTTTGGTGTGGCAGGGTTCCTGCCACCCTCCTCAAAGTTAATTAATGTCGATGAAAGTGATACTGACCCCATCAAGATATAAAAGCAGTGTCATTCGACTAGTGGTCAGTCTAGTTATTATCACAAATGTTATGAACATATTTTATAAAGGTTAAAAAGTTACCAAGTGTTCCTTTGAAGGGAAAAAAAAAAAAGACTTTTTGCATATTGGCACACATTAGCAAGTGGCAGCACTCAGAGATAGTGACTTTGAGCAAGTGAAGAATGCGCCATTTTAGTAACCATGGTGAAATCAGGATGAAATTCACAGTATTACAGCTCAGATAAGAAATCAATGAGGAATCTCAAGAGCAGATTTCAAGAATGCATTCATACAGGAGGACGCCATTTAAAGAACGTAATTTTTTTTTTTTTAAAGTGAACATTCCATTAGTTTCTTATTTGGCAGGTTTTAAGGTTTCAATTCCTATTAATTCCATAAAAAAAAAAAAAAATACAGATGAGCTGTCCCGAGCCGATTGCATAGTCTCACTCTCCCTCCCTCCCTCCCTCCCTCCCTTTCCCTGCTCTGTTTGTCAGGCATTGCACTGGAGTTGCTTATTAAAGTTAACGATGATTGACAGATGTTTGGGTTTGATTTTGCCAGAGACACGGACTTCAAAGCGCCGCATGCGTAAATCATCGTTGAACTTGTTAAACAGTTGTTGTGGTGTAAGTGAACAGCTTGAGTGGACTTACTCTATGAAGTATTTAATAAAGCCAAGCCTTTTTCTACTACGTTATTCTTATTTAAAAATAATTCGGTGGCACAGTAACATGTTTAAAAGTTATAATAATTATTACATTTGAAGTGCTTAAAAAAAACATTAAAATATACATACACATGTATTTTTTTTAATTATACTTTTGGGCGAAAAAAAGTGAAAAACATGTCTTATGTGTATCTCTTTCCAATGAGACTACTTTGCGGTTTTTCGCGGCAGGTTCTAGTTCCCATTACCCACGACAAACAAGGGATCACTGGATTGTTTACTCATGGCATGACATTCCATTTAGCGCAGCTCCATCTCGTGGATGCTTACAACCCCAACCACTACTACTACTGCGCCTTTTAATGCGGTGCATCCTATATACGAAAACAGTTTTAAAATAGGCCATTCGGTGAAGGTGCGTCTGATACCCTGATGTGCCTTATAGTGAGGAAAATACAGTAAGCAGGTTAAAAATCCTGCCTGAGTCGCATGCTGCATTTAGAAACTGCCTTGCCGGTAAGTAGAACAACATTTCCCTCCAGCATGAACACAGCAGAGCTAGTAAAGTAACAGGCAGATTGTCACATCACCTGGTAATGTGCGATATATTATGACAAAAAGCAGCCCACTAAAACTGATGTTTGATATTTTCTACTTAACTCTCTAGCATGCTAGAATGCTCTGTAGCATTCACTACAGTGGATTGTTACAACAACAACAACAAAAAACATTTTGCTTTTGTCCTAAAAAGAATTAAAATACTTCAGAAATTAAATATTGACCAAGGATTTCATAATTCATGCATCAAAAGGGTTAAATAACTAGAAATGTCCATAGTAACAATACCAAATGCATCTATGATTACGAATCACAGGATCTTTATTGACATATTAGGCTGTAATATCGGAATACACACCTTAGATTAGGAAGAATATTAAGTTATCGCTCCTACCTGTAGAGAACCATACAGGCATACTGCAACACAATTTTTGAGGAGAACTTAAAAAGAGGATGTTCGACTGAGATGTTTAGTTTGGGAAAGTCCTGTACACCATGTGTAGAATTTTTTTTTTAAATGGGCTGCCATTGAAATTGTAAGTCACCATATTAGTAACCTCTCTCTAGTACATCCCTTAAAAAAATCTTACTACTAGTTGTGTAGATACACAAAAGAAGAACAAAGTCTGACGGTGGCCAGAAAACGAGAAGAACGTGTAAATCGTTCCTCTCCTATCTACTATGCAGAAGCACCAGAGATAAGAAAAATTCACATGCTGACACCTGACAGTACGTGACTTTATGCCAAAGATAATACTGAATCAGTTTTTCTGGCACACGTTGGTTTTAGCGTTGCGAAATTCAAAGCGGACACGAATTAAACTATCATGTCAATGTGATTACATACGGTAAAAAGACAATGCAGTTCTCGTGTATGGACAAATCTTTTGTCACACATGTAGCTATTGTTCTGCGACAAGTCGGCCATAATAATCAAGGGAGTCTGCAGTCACCCCGTGCTGGATCTCAGTACGAGGACCAAACCAATTCATTTACTTCTTTTTGCTTATGTTACAGAATGGAATGTCTCTACCTTTGATGCGATAATTACCTTTGACAGTGTGTGTGTGACACACCTGAGCCAACAAATACACTCAATAAAAAGGGTTTTGAAGCAAGTATTCCTTGCTCAACAAAGTATCCAGTTTAACACAACTGACTTAGATAGCAATACATTGGTACCTCTACTTACAAACGTCTCTACAAATGTTATTTTTAGGTTATGACACATTTAAACGGGGAAATAATGCCTCTTGTTAAAGAAATTTCAGGCTATGAGAGGAAAAAATACTATACAATACTGTAAGACAGGGGTTTTCAACCCAGTCCTCAAGGCACACTGTGGGTCCTGGTTTTTGTTCCAGCCGATCCAGCAGAGACAGTTGAACCAATGAGGCTTCTGCTAAAACAAGCCACACCTGACTGCAATCAACTGATTGCACTTGTAAAACACCAGATTGGGGAAAAAGTGTTGTCATCTTGTTTGGTAAGAATGAAATCCTGCACCCACAGTGTGCCTTAGTGGAATAGGTTGGGAACCCCTGCTGTAAGAGATACGTATGCACTTCCTGCTGTCTTCTTTTAAATGCAGCACCATAAGATCCTGCTGCCCTATTGGTCGTAATATTTCCAATCATGCTTAGTAATGGAATTCCGCTCTCCTATTGGCCTATTGTTGATGTTTCAATTTGGGTGTCGCAGTACGATGACGTGCACAAGCGACGGTGTTATTGTTGATATTACGGGTCGACGTCCTAGAGAAATGACCACAAGGCTCCTCGTGTTTTTGTCCGACGAAGAATTTTTTTTTTAAGCCCAAAGACGGGTCTTTACATTAGTCGCATGTTAGAGTGTAGGTCTCCTTAAATTTTTGTGTCAGTAAGAGTGAGACAGGTGAAAGGCACCACTGATCTCGTGAAAGAGGAAATTGCCTTACTTGAAAGGTAAGATATATTTTTTCTTTTTTTCCATTGCATTTTGTTCTGTTATCTTATTCTGTTCTGACAAGTTTCAATCATACGCTGGTAAGGAATTTTTAACCCGCCCTCACCATGAGTTGATGTCAGTTGGCAGGATGAGATAAAACGACGTTGCCTGATGGTAATCCGTGGTGTCAATTATAGGCATGTGCCGGTATGAAATTCTGACGGCATGATAACTAGAGGTGTGCGAAATTTCCGATTCTTAGATAATTCGCGATTCGGCCGTGGACGATTCAAGAACAATTCACAAACATCCAAATTCCGATTATTGAAATGTGGCAAGTAAAGCGGAAGTAAAATACAGTCAGCACGGTCTTCAGGACGCAATGAGGAACGGACCGAGAGTAAACATGCTTGTCATTTCCCCTTTCCATTACCCGAGTAATGACAATCCTCAACTCACAGCTCTTGCTCGACTCATGCCACTAGATAAAAAAGCAATAATGCCTGACTGCTGCCGACATCCGCCACAAACTACCCACATAATGCATGTATAAAGAACTAGATGCGAAATGACAGACTCGGCGGCGTTAGAAGCACATGTATAGAAAACTAGATGCGAAATGACAGACTTGCAGGCGTAAGTAGACAGCCGCCATTTTAAAGCAGTAGACTTCCCTTGAAGGCTGTTGTCGCAAACCTTCCAAATGAACCTAATTAACTTTTTAAAATACTCCCAAATCTACAAAATCTTGACATGAATTTATCTTTAAATGATGAAGCAGTTTTAAAACTTTCACATGTCGAAAGTAAACAGAAGGGAAATTATGGAATAACGCAATTTTAAAAACTTTAACGGTTGATTCACAACATTAAATTAATTGAATTTATTTTAAAGCTGCTGATACAAAATGAGGACTTGAGTATTTTAGTTACTGTTTTGAACTGTTAACTTGATATTGAAATGTAGTTTATTTGAGCCTGAGAGAATTTTTTTTACAATTTTTGTAACTAATGCACAAAACATTAAAAGCAGCTTATATAGCTGGGGGGGTGCATCAATAATTAGGGTTGGGCGTTGTTTGAAATTGAACGATTCCGGTTCTGATTCCGGTTCCATGTTTTGATTCTCGTTCCGAACGAGTCTTGATTCAGATTCTTTTAAGAGACAGAGTCCGAAAAATAAATTCATTAATTAATTTAAAAAAGGCAGGGTCACAAAATCTATAGTTTAAAAATGTGTTAGTTTATATAAGTGGTTCTTAACCTGGGATCGATCGAACCCCCTAGTTTATATACATGATATCGCGTATAGCCCGACGTAATACTACGACTTATTCTCGTACTATTTTCCATCCATCCATCCATCATCTACTGCTTAATGTCTGACTGCGGGAAAAGCAGAAGACAGACGTAATGTATTGTTTTACTTACCTGGTATAATATATACCATACCTTGAGATATCTGGGTGAAAAAAAAAACAATAAATCTGTTCCATTGAACAGAATTTTTATTTTTCAAAATATATTTGCAATTTGAAACATAAGTATAATGTTAAGTTAAAATACAATTTAATAAAATGAAATATTCTAAATAAAATTAAAATAGGGTTTATGCAATCCATTAGGTGAGCCTAAATCCGCAACCTCAGCTCAACATTATTACCATCAGAACAAAAATAATTGAATTATTTTCCATAAAAAATTGTGTATGACACGTATCATGTTGACATTATACAACCTCTCTTTCTCAACACAGACAGTTGCTAGAGAGTAAAAAAACACGTTTTACCACCGCTAGACACACTAAACACGCTGGAGTTACAGTAAAATTCGTAGCTGGTGGGAAACATTTATGACAGTGTTTACTAACCTTTAATTTTGTATAAATGCAAAATCATATTGGAGGTATTGCCTCCTCGGCAGCCACTCTCTGCAAATAGGTTTTACATGTCGGTTGGCCCTCCTTCTTTAAGCCGCGGCCGTCTGTAACTTTTTCTGTTGCCAAAGGATTCCCATACCAGCTATTTCGTTTTCCTCGATGGGAGAAAAAGTTTTACCTCCTTCAGCCATCGTGTAGCACAGCTGACTTACTGACACTGAGCAACAACCGGTGGGGGAGGGTTGAGCCTTACAGCTGCAAGCGAGGTATTCCTCAATGCATTTTTGGCAGAAAAAATAGCTAGTACTTTAGGGACGGTACAACGGAAAATTTTTGCAGTTGACGTAGTAGTTGACCTTGACGTTTTCATACACGGTAGGCCTATACCTTGAAACCGGTAATCGGCACATGTCTAGTGTCAAAACTGTCAAATGGTCTGGTTAAGCTAATCATGGTCCTTCAGTCTAACGTCATGTGTTGTGAGGTCAAATAACAAAACAAAAAAAAAAGCCTTCAAACTTTCAAACAAAACAAAAACAATACAACGCGCAACTCCGCGGTAATCGTACATGGCGTACACTGTATCCAGCACCCTTCCACACCTGTGAAGAATAAGTCATTGTTATATACTGTAGATGCATAGTGATGACGTCATTGCCCATAGTGGCTGCGTTGCCACATTGCGTCACTCAACATAAAAACTGCTCCAACAGCTTCATTACAAGTATTAACGGTTAGGTTAGATATATCGAATGATTCAAATGCGTTTGGCTGTTGTTTAATTCCAGTTTTACCCGAACTATAACATTTAATGGGGCGTGTCAATAATGCTTGGAACGGATTAGGGCATTTACATGTACAACTCGTCTCTATTTACGAAATTTTCGGTTTACGACACTACTTCCACAACCAATTAATGTCGTAAGTAGCGGTACCACTGTACTACATTTAGAAAAAATATTAAATTGGCAAATCAGAAAGAAGAAGAATACGCATCCGCTGGTTTCTGCATCAACAAAACCAGTACCAACACACAACAAATTGCGCAAGGTTCTGCTGGATTTGTTGTGTTTTGGTGCTGGTTTTGCTAGTTCAGAAACTAAAACTAAAAGTAGATTAGCTGGAAATCAACGGGAATTCACAGCTCTCTGATAAGTATCATTAAAACGGGTTAAATATAGCAAGACAGGGATTTTTTTTTTTTTTTTTTAAGGAAAGACCACAGGGCTGATGAGGGTCAGCAGAAGAGGCCCATTGTGAAGACCCTCCTGTTGGGAGTGACTGCAATATAAGAATCACAGTCAATGACTCACATGTAATTTAGTCAAAAGCCCAAATAAGGAAACACTTGTGTGCCCCGACACATTTGACTCACTATAGAATTTACTCTGCTCTGGCTGTTGTAGCAAACATAGCATTTAATGGAGACAACTCACACTCGAGTCATCCCAGCGGCACCCACCAAATAAGTCACCTTTGCTTTTATCTGACTACTTTTAAAGCAGACCGTACATTCGCAGCAACAAATGTTACTAAGAGTGCTTACTTTCTGGTAAAATGAGCTTCTTGGCAGGAACAGATGGAAAAACAATTCAGACTTGTCAGGGGTATAAAAAACTATTATGGCTCTAAAAACAAGCCTTTTATCCTAAAAACTTACGTGCACGTTGTAATGAGAAGACTTCTGAATTAAAGTGGTATTAAGATTTTTGGACACCCTTGATCATATTCAAGAGGTTCCTTTATAAACAATTGGTTGTATGGATCAGCAATTAGCATAATAAATGGCGGAAAAATTATATTTGAGAGGTAGAAAAAAAAAGTATGTAGGTGTAATATATACAGACACAGGTAAAGCAAGCAGTGAGAAAGGGTGGTGATATTGGCCATTTGCAAGTGTTTCTCCTGGCTTTTTTTTTTTGTTTAAACAAATATTGGACACCTCTGTAACTTTTTTCAACTCTAAAATATTACTCAAATATTACTTTTTTAAAAAAATATATAAACATATATATATGTGTTTAACTGAAATTGATGACCCGTACAACCAATTATTTTTAAAGGAGAATCTTGAAAATTATCAAGAGTAAGCAAACATTTTCATCTAGGTCATATAAACAATAAAACAAGCTTTAACTAGACAAGAAATCTTTGATAAACACGCTTATTTGACAATGACAAAGTAAACATTGCATGTTTTTTATTTAATGTGTAGACTATAACATTGTCAAAAATGATTCCTGCATAGAATGACCTATAAAAATGCCTTAAAAAAGTCTGAAAATGGAGTCACCTGAGCAGAATCAAGTTTCAGGGCTCACTGGCTCAAGTTAGCGTTAATGTTATCACAAATTTAAGTGACAGCCAAACAAACAATCACACACCCATCATCACAAAACATTTTGCTCGATCCAAGTTCAGGTCACCCATGGCTGAGGTTGGGAATGCCCTGGAGTGAATTATTATTCCGATCAGTAATTAGTTTATGGGCTAACATGAACACAGCTGAAACTACATTGCTTTGATTGTTTTTATGTTAACTGACAATGATGAAAACTAGTTACAGTAATTTCCTCTTCAAACTTGGTTGCTCTCCACCTAAACAAACACTCTTTCAGGGAGAGACTCCTGTCCAGTTGTAGTGTAGCACTAACAACTTTTAATCATGTTTTGTTACTACATTTGGTGATAGCTTAGGTATGGCTTTGCAATCTTATACAGTTACTCCTACTATCTTCCCTTCAGTTGTCAGAATAGTAGCTTATTCACTGCCATGGTAGCCGCGATTAGTTTGTTAGCCGCAGTGTTGTTTTCGTCAACGATGACGACAACGAAAATATTTCGTCAACGAATACTTATTTCATGGTGATGAAGAGACGATAATGCGCTAAAAACGTGTTTTGGGAGCCTAAAACATGACAAGACGAATGACAGTTTTTGTCTGATGAGACGAGTACGAGACGAAAACGCACAATAGTTTCCGTCACAAGTTCACAATGTGGGACATTTTATGTGCAGTTAGCCTTCTTCGTAGCAGTGTCTGGTTGTGTCACTTGTAACGTGCTGCCCACCCCCCTTCCAGACTCGCCAGTGTGTCGTCTCCATGCTTCATGCAGGCTTGCATACATGGTAAGAATTGTTTTCTTGGCTAGAGTGAATATGCAATGTTGCTATAGACTTGAAAGGTCTGTGCTGAGTGATCATCACATACTAAATGTAACTCGTAGCGTTAGCATAGCGTTCCCGTTAACATTAGGCTCATGCTAACAGCGAGTGTCCTCTTAAACTCTATTTTTTTTTATTTTTATTTTTTTACAGTTTGTGGCCTCCAGGTGGGTATAATTAATTGAAAATAATGTACTGTTTTTCCTGCTGAGTGTGTATTATATTATCACCACGTTGGCATTGTCCTTGTAGATAGATGCTACAATATGTGCTTGTCTGTCAATGTTCAATGTTCGAAATACAGTGGTACCTCTACACACAAAGTTAATCCCTTCCAGGACCTTGCTTGTAAGTCGAAATGGTTGCATGTCAAGCAGGATTTTCCCATAAGAATACATAATTCCATTAATTCGTTCCACAGCCCAAAAACCTACACAAAATCCTTAATAAATACTGCTGTTACTTTTGCAAATCGCAGTTACAAAGTGCAAAACAAATAAATTTTGAATAAAAAAAAAAATAATAATAATATAATAATAGTAATAGTAATAATAATATCTGTAATAATGTAACAAATCAGGTTCTAATGTGGCGGATTTTTTTGCTGTACCTGAACGCATCGCGAGGCTGACGTGACGGTGAGCAAGAGAGTGCGGTTCTATTTTACTTTTTGTTTTGATGCTGGCGTCAGTGTTGCACAAGTTGATGGAATAAATGATTAGAAACCTGACAAAGTCGGCGATTTCTATGGCCATGTTACCACAATAAGAATTGTCACCTTAACCTATAAAGACTGGCAAACGGAGGAGGACCGCTGGCCGAGATCGACATTCTACGGCCCTATTGTCGACCCAGTTCATGAATGGACACACCATGCTTATATTTTGCTCTCATTTACATCTTCATTTCAACGGTAAGCGTCACCTTTTCATTTTTTCCTCCACCTGTACAAACCTTTTTGGATCCATTGTTGATTTCTCTCACAAGAAAATCAGCCATCTTCCGGCAACACAAAGAAACTGCGGCGCTGTCGAAAATCGTCATATTTCAAAAATGTCGTCAAATAGCGAGTCAAATTTTACGCAAAATGTCGAAAAGATCGTGCGTCAAAGCGATCGTATGTCTAGGTACCACTACCCTTTATATATTTTGGAGTAATTTTTTTTTCATTTTACAGACGAAAACATTTAGTAAACCTCGACTAGCACTAGACGAAACTAGTCTTCAGTTTTCGACAGCAGAAACTAGATGAAGACAAACATTTTGAGATGACTAAAATAATACTAAGACTAATAAGTGTTATCGTCCAATAGACTAAGACGAAAATTAAAAAGGCTGCCAAACACAACAATGCTTAGCTAAAGACAAATACAACGAGTTCAGCCGCAGGTGCTAGCCAGCCGCTGCCCAAACTGCAGTCAAAAGTGCAGAGAAACTTGTCTTGTAAACCAGAGGATATGGCTTTGCCAACGCCAACAAACATTGCAATTGGTTGGTAGAGTGTAATCCATCCAGTCGCAAGCTTGCTCACTCACTCACTGTTTTCTGCTAAATCAAAATGAACAATACTAACACTAACTTGCACTGATTGTGCCGATTTTCGTATTGAAAAACAAAAAGCAGCTAGAACTGCTATAAAATATTAGTTAAATGGGTGACATTTTTAAAATAAAACACAGGCTAAACCTTATCAGTTTTCTGCAGAAGGTCCATTCATGAAATTGCATCCCATGTAAGTTCTACCGTGTGATTTAAAGACTCAAAGTGGCTTACCTTGCGTGTATGCAGCATCATCAGAGCCCATGCTGAGTCTGCGAGGCTCGCTTGGTCTCTCCTTGTGTGCTGAAAGTGGATCTGAGAGATGGAGGGGGTCTGGTTCGGCAAAGTGATGGTCTGCCGGTAGAGTGAGGAGATTGTTGGGCTCAAAGGTAGGAGACACAACCCCAGGGGACACTGCTGGGGGCTTGTTGGGGGACACAGTGATTTTGAAAGTATATTTTGTGTTGGGTTGAGTCACCACCACACGTGGAGA
Organism: Corythoichthys intestinalis; assembly: GCF_030265065.1. Taxonomy (NCBI): domain Eukaryota; kingdom Metazoa; phylum Chordata; class Actinopteri; order Syngnathiformes; family Syngnathidae; genus Corythoichthys; species Corythoichthys intestinalis. The sequence continues at coordinate 36,215,710 of NC_080413.1, forward strand.
GGAAGCCGGATTTCCCACTCCCACTGAAGCCCGGGATTTAGGCGGATGATGGTGGATATAAGCAGGGCCCATACTCACCTGGCCCCCAATGTTCCTCGCACCTGATGGCCCCTGCAATGGAGGGTTAGCTGAGATGTAGACTGTGGGAGGGTTTCTACCCCCAGCGTCATCACTAGAGGAGGCATTTGCTGAAATGTAAAACTTGGGTTGTGAACGAGATCCGGCAGAGGCAATTAAAGTCTCCTCAGAAGGCGTCGTAGCAGCTGTAGGCGGGCTAGCAGAGATGTAAACAGTGGGCTGGCTGCGGCTCAGACCTGAGCCTCCAATGGATAGAGGGTTGCTAGGGACAGTAGATACCCCAGTTGAGGAGGAGGAGCAGGAGGAAGGGCAGGAGGACGAGGTGGAGGAGGAACGGGACCCACCGCCTGTTCGCAGCACAGCTGTTGTTGTGGTGGAGTTGCTCCTCTGAGGAGATTCAAGTTTGATCTCAATCTGATTCTTCCGCGGGCCGGTGGAGATGTTCTGGATGTTGTACTGGCTGATAGCAGAGAGCGTGGTGGGCAAGACGGAGGAGGAGCAGGACGACGAGGAAGACGAGCAAGAAGATGAGACACCAGATGAAGATGCTTGGCTTCCACAGGGAAAGTTGGAGGGTGCTTGGGGATTTGTTGGGGAGCTAATTGGCATGTAGACATGAGATGTCTGGTGACCCTGGGAGTGATGCTGTGAGGTATGTGACGAAGGGGATTGCTGAGGCCCGGACCAAGACCCGGACAAGGACGAGGGATGAGAGATCTGATAGATTTGCTGCTGAGGCTGAGAGGTGGGGCTATACTGGGCCCTGCCTCCTTGCTGCTGGTTCTGTCGAGTCGTACCACACTGACTTACATAGGGCCTAATGTAAATAGAGTTACCCTGTGGACTTCCTAGACCTGACTGTGGCCCTCCACGTATGTGTAAAGAAGTAGGAGTGTTCCGGCCAGTCTGAGGAGCTAGCGTCACAGTAATAGGGTTGAAACGTGGTGTTTGCTGGAGACCCATGGTTGTTCCTTTGACACCCATTGGGTAGAGTCCAAGGTGTTGTGGAGGCTGCGGTTTGCGCGAAGGCTCCATTGCACTGAACACATTGAGACTGGGGGTCCCTTCAGCTGGAGCAGAATGTGGCTCCTGCTGAAAGAAGTTACTGTTTGGTGCTTGGCCTGTCTGCAGGGGCCCTTCGCTCAGGCTATGGGCCAGAGTTCGACTGCCGTTCATTCTCAAGCTGTCTCGCACTGGGGCCACATGCACATTCTGAGACTGCAGGCCCAGGTTCAGCTGGGTCATGTGATTACGGAGCCTGGTCAAATTGGGGTCGTCAGAAAAATTGATGTTTCCTTCTTCGGTGTACAAGTAGCCTGGACTGACCTGGGACAAGTATTCACAGCACGCGTCTAAATTGTTGTTATTCTGGAAGAGAAGCAGAAGAAATACAAAAATAAGTCTTTTCATTAGGTCATAACTATTGGACATTAAGACTATTTATCCTCCCATTTAATCCTGTATATCCCTAGTCCATGTAGATTTAAATCCAAGACTAACCCTGCGGACTTGGTAAGAGACAGCCTCACACCCATGACTAGTTGCCAGTCATGCACAGCGTGGGGCTGTGGTGACCTGGTCCAATTCCCTATTTAAGTGACCGAAGGAATACAAACTGCTTGGCCATCCCTGGAGAACTATCCACTTATCTATGGTGGGCAACTTAAACTTATAATGACAGGAGTGGAAAAACGGAAACAGTTTTGTTGATGTAGCTTTAGTAACTTTTGTAGTTAGGCCTGTCGCAATAACAAATTTTAGTAGGCGATATATTGTCTGATGAAGTATTGCCGATATGCGATATTATTGTCAATTTTTTTCACCAATTCAACCATTAATGTAGTGACAATACATCCTAATAAATCACCCATTCAAAAGCAATAAATTGTTATTCTTAAATAAAAGACAAAGTTTATTAAAATTGATAAATATTTTAAAAAAAAACAAAAACAAAAAAACACACACCCACATTGCAGAATGAGTCATTTGAAAGCTAGCTAAGTGAAGAATGTGAAATAGGTGAGAAACCCAATGCCACATTTTGTTTCTTTGCCAATTAGAGCCTATCAAAAGTGTTGTTTTGATTCAAAATGACTGTAAAGGGCACGTTTTCAAATTTGAAGCCAAATTATTCAATGCCAATCAAATTTTTCATTATGGGTGTTATTTCAAATCCATTTTTAGTGTAGAATCTTAAGTGTGTGAGATTAACTCGAGAAATCCTTATTTACATGTTGAACATGATGTGCTTTTATTTTGAAATGTTCACCGGAAGTGCGTTCGCTACGCCGCTAACTTTGTGCTTTACACTCAGTTTCCCCGCATTGTTTGCAAATGCTTCTAACCAGCTTTTTTTTCCATGTTTGAAATGTCACCTTTCAACCGCAATTTTGCGTTTTGGAGAAGACTGCCAATGTTTTATAGCAGGCTAAATTGGTTAGCAAATTTTCCACTAGCCTCAATGTAGCAATGCTAACGTTTTACAATGTTTAACATAGATGTGTTTCCTTATTTTCTATGCCTGAACTTTAATTCTACTGCGGGTTGATGGCCAATAAACATCTGTGAAAGGAACAGGAATGTCATATGCAACCAACACGCACATGTGCGGAGTGCAAGCAGCACACGCAAACATACGCACGCACAAATGTTAGCAGGCAAGTGGCGATAAATTGCTGCCTGAAAAATTACCGCCTTCGTTTTTATTTACTGTGCGATAATTTGACTTATTGCATTTCGCGACAGGCTTTTTTGTAGTTATTCTCATTTTTATCTATCTGATTATTCTGCAGGTTGGTAAAGATGTTCTAAGGTTTAACCTTCACAGAGATTTCAAGGAAGACAGTAAATCAGCTTTTGCATTGATTTGAAGCAAAATTACATTTGCCCTGATTTTATCAAGCACAAACCTTAAATTAAGGTTAGTTGATTTATCTTCGTCTTCCATACTAGAGCAATTTGATTTTTCAAGAACGACAACTGTATGGTGAGGCTTATGTATACATAGATATTTTGATAAAACACATCTTTCCCCAAGAAGAAAAGGAAGAAACAAGTAATAAATAGTATTGCTTGTATGAAAGATTGGAAATCTGCCTACCTGAAGAACACACTGAGACACAACACCCTCTGGGACTTCAGGGAACTTCTGGCGCAGGTCATGCAAAACCTGAATGTCAATATGGTGGCTTTCCTGGGCCATTCGTATGTTGCCAGGTCAGAACTGCTGGTTGGAGTCGGCGTATTGTTGCATTAGTTATCAAAGACCCTTCATCTTGAACGTATTCTGATGGGAACAGGAAAAGTAAAAAAAAATCATGACAAAATGCGCTTTTAAACCGTACCTATACATTCCACAGCATTGCAAGACGATGCTTCTCTCTAAACAGACAGTTTGAAATATAGAAAAATAAAAAAATAAAACATGATAATTAATGAGACATACATCTGCATATACAGTAAATATAGTATATTAGACAGACAAAGGTTACTAACTTCCATCACATCTTGTTAAAAGGGAAACGACTCTCCAAAAGCCAAGTAAAACCATCTGCAACTGCAGACTCAACGCAAACAAAACACAGTATTTTTCTTTTGTGTAATTCAAGGAAATATAACATTTTACAATTACGCTAAGCATGGATTTTTTTTTTGCGCCCTCTAACCCCCCAATTTCCCCCCCCCCCCCCATATCATAATTCTCAATTCTTTCATTATTTTTACTTGGTTTTTCTATCGTTTTTTTTTTTCTGATGGTATTTTTAAATAGTTCAAGTAAGCACAACTGAATTCTGTGCCTCTCGCAAAACACTTCTGATTTTTAATATTTAAAGTGTATATGGCTTTTTAAGACACATTGGGGTCATTCTCTCTTTTTTCGTTTTTTCTTTTTTTTAAACTGAAAATTAGAGCAGGGTGGTAAACCGAAAATTTACCGGCACCGAAATTCTTCACGATGACCGATGTAATTTTGACAATGACGGTAAATTCGGTAATTTAATAAAACAAGAAAATGTAGTTTTTTCATCCCGCTTTGACTCTGTGTTGTTCGGCAATGTTCATTCCCCTTTAAGAAAGCAGAAAGTGTGCTTACGTATGGAGTCACGTGGTTATCAGGAAGCCAAACAAACAAGAGCCCTGTGGCTAACGCTAGCGGCTAACGCTACAAGCAAATGTGATGGAGTGTGGCTTAAGGGAGGTTAGCCAAACTTTCACCCGACATTAAATAGACTCTTGGCGGCATCCAGACAGGATTTCACCCGCTGATCACGATTTCCAAAGAAGATGCTTTCAATGCTTTCTACTAGTAGCCAAGCCACAGGCTAACGCTAGTGGCTAACGCTACAAATAAACGTGATGGAGTCGGATAGCGGCTCTAACCTTGGCGAAACAGCTGAACTTAATGAGTGGATTGGGCACGGACTGCATTTAGCAATTAGTATGTCACGTTATTGTGTATCTCTGTGTGATTTCTGATGGCTGTTGTGATAGTAAAGCAATCAGCATAAAGTACAATCCAGCAGTGAAAATTTTAATATGACTGTTTAATGGCCCCAGCTATTTTTCTGTATGTGCTTAATTCTGTGTCATTGGATCAATGCAGCTTTAATGTGTGTGTGTCTGTGTGGGGGTTCATGTTTGCTTGCATGTATTAAAAAGTGCACTGGGGAAAAAAAACAGAAACCTTGAAGTAAACACTTGTGTTAAGTAAATATGTCACAGCAGCCATTAACAATAAGTTGTCTTTTTGAAGTGTACTGTTCAAGCTGTAGGTCATTTGTATTACAATGACATGTTTGCACAGGCATATTGATTTTGACAATGTACATTGTTCAAGCCATACAAGCTGTTATAAATGTTCATACTTGAATTCTTATTGTTTACAATAATTTTTTGTATACTTAATGTTTAGACTGCATGTACAATTGTTAAACATATTAAATTGAAAGCTGGTAAATAAATCAGCAAGAAACGGTTAATCTGTATTTCATGCATTGATTCAGATTTTCAAAATATATAACAGTCCGCTTGGGCGAATTTATCGTCATTTATCGTTATCGAGGTAAATCTGCTCAATTTACCGCGATACGTGCTTAAGGCCATATCGCCCAGCCCTACTAAAAATGATTTGTACAATACTCTTACTAGTACTTACTACAACGTACTCTAGGTATTGTATCGATGTCAGAATTTTTGTATCATGAGAACACTTCATTGTTGTTAAAGCCTATTTTTCCCAAGATAATTTGTTCAATGCAAATGTAAAAAATTATCAGTCATTCAGCTTCATTGGTCCCTACTCAGGAATATCTAAGTACTGAAGCCGAAGTGAAGACAATTCTATTGTGTGTTAATGAGATTATATCATTTCTGTGATTCAGAGGTGGGAATTCATTACATAAAGAACCCTGTCTGCAGCCCAGATACAACCCAACTACGAAATACATAACTATAAGTTGGTAATGTTTTTACCCAAGTCCAAGAACATGAAGAAGAAACTTTCCAGTTAAATAATATTACCCCATAAAAGTAATGCAAAGTACATCGAACTGAAATGAATTCCCAACATATTCAAGTCATAAAACTAAATCAAATAAACCTCAAGGTAAACAGTAAGTGCAAACCTGAAACAGCTGTTCTTTTCATCAAAACTTTCATGAAACCTTATCTGTAGAGAGGCTAAACTGACATCTTTGTACCACATTTTTAGTACTTCGAATCGGAAAATAATTGATCATTTATTTAAACTACACCATCATTAGGGAAGGGAAGCAGTGATAGATTAAGGACATACTGTATAGTGCGCACTGTACAAGACTGTTCTTTGATTCCACACATCTCCAGAACACAAAACCACATTTTATGTGCACAACCCAAATTGTTCCAAACTGTGCCTCTCGGTGCACACAAAACTAGGATCAACTCTGCTAGACAGCCTGCTCAGCTTTTAGTTGCCCGCATTTGAAAACAGCATTTGGCATGCCCGTGTGTGCATGCTTGTGCACGCATCAGTAGGTTTGTGTGTGTCTACAAGCATGTACTGTTGGTGGTAAGGCATTGTGTGTGTGCAGGAAATCAAATATTCTTCAATACCGCTGCCTGCAGCTGCCAGTTGATGGGAAGCAGGCAAGCGCAAAAGTTTCCCAGGTCGACCCATCCCGCTAAAGGAAACTAGGGTACACTGGGAGGTCTGAAAAGCATGTATGAAAGCATGTATGTATCTCTTGGACTGCAAATGTACTGTGACTACTTCTTGCTGTATGAGTACATGGCTGAGCTGCATTCACAGTGGGGAGGAAAAATAGGTATGTATTAGGGCTGCAGCTATTGATTATTTAGGTAATCAATTAATCCATCAATTAGTTACCGTAATTTCCCGAAAATAACGCGCACTTTTCCCCCCCAAAATCAACTTGTACAAACTATATTTTATATATATATATATATATATATATATATATATATATATATATATATATATATATATATAAAGACCGATTTTTTTATTGACATGGCCATGTTGTGTTGAAGAAAACGTATGCAGCGACCATTACGGTACATGACGTCACCATTTTGTTTCGGTACTGCTTCACTCTGATCGGTCGAATGATTTCGTCTGCGTTAAATTCTGCTTTTTTCACTCTTCATAAAGCACAGAATTTAGTTTCTGGAACTCATTTGAGTCAACATTTATTGCAACTCGGCAACTCGGACCATAACAAACGTAACACAACACAGACTTCCTGTGTCCGTCAACTATATCTGTCCCTCGGGAAACTCAAACCCAAGTAACATTAGTTCCTCTTGTTACAGTAGCGATGCGCTCATTCCGATTTCGGTCCTCACTTTTATTTTACCGTATTAATCCATGGAAGAAACATTTATTCATCATTATGAAACGATCAAGTTATACAGCAGCCTTTAAAAGAAAAGTCACATCCGTTTTGTTTTCTCTTTTCCTGGATTTTGTAAGTTGGAGAAGTTGTCAGATCATATTATTATATTACCGTGCATATTGTCAGTTCACGGTAATGTTTTGAACTACCAATGTGCTATGCTTGTGCTGTGTTTCACCAATCAATGAAATGACATTTCTGTATCTGTACACAAGCTGTTTTCTTGTATTCTTTGGTGCTAAAATTAGGGTGCGCGTTATACACGGGTACAATAATTTTCCCTAGATTTTACAAGTAAATTTGGGGTGTGCGTTATACACGGGTACGCCTTATATTCGGGAAATTACGGTAATAAAATAAAATACATGTGTATGTATATTTTAATATGTTTTTTAAGTACTTCAAATGTAATAATTATAACTTTTAAACATGTTACTGTCCCACCGAATTATTTTTAAACAAGAATAACGTAGTAGAAAAAGGCTTGGCTTTATTAACTGCTTCATTGAGTAAGTCCACTCAAATCCACTCAAGCTGTTCACTTACACCACAACAACTGTTTAACAAGTTCAACGATGATTTATGCATGCGGCGCTTTGAAAAAATAAAATGCAAAAGAAAAGCTGTTAATAAGCACTACTGAAAATAAGGGATTCAAGTGCATGAAATGGAAATATAATTTCATGAAAATCTAAGCAAACAACCTGAAAATCAAACTGACACAAAAAAAAAGGAGTGAAGCAATAAGCAGTAGGGCATGCAGCAGTTTTTGTTTTTTTCTTTGACTGCATTGTGGAAACAATTGCCAACTGACAAGCCCCAACAGCATGTTTGGAAGAAGAAAAAACCTTTGCAAACTATTGCTTCTTTCCAAACACTGTGAGAAAATTTAAGAGTGGACATTTAATATGACCAACAGAATCACCACAATGGGAGATTCAGGAAAACAAACAGCTTTAGATGTTACATAATAGCTGATGGATCCACGTCTGAGCGCCTAACATCACAATATAGTACAAAAACAGCGCAGTCTGGGATCTGACCCAAACAAATCCTGAATAGATATTGTCTTTCTCCTTCATGAAATCCTTTTTATTATGGTCAGCGCAGCATGTCAGGCAGATATGTTATATTTGGAAAGACTTCGAGACAGTTTTAATATTACTCAGTGATACCTCCGTCCTCAGACCATTAAAAAAATATGAAATTGTGCTCAATTAGCAATAACTGATTGATAAAAGTTTATTTCACAGGATGGTCTTGGGCACATTTCATGTCGTCATATCTGTTTAATATAGTAGTAAGATGAATCTTGTACCGTTTTAAAGCTGAATTCAAGTTTTTTTGTAATACAGTAATAATTATTTTTTTCTTTTTTCAGCTCCAGTTATAGTGTTCACTCAACCAGAAAAGGTGGCTTGCGTCCTTGAACTTGCAAAAACTGAATCATTGATGTGTGCCGTGTGAGTAACAGTGCTCACAATGAACATCTTTGAACATTCCATAAAAAAATTCAAACTCGGGAGGTACAGGGTTTCATGCTGGCAGTTTTGTCCAGCTATATTTGAGACTTGGGTGGCAGTGTCGTCTCTCAACACCCTCGGCTAGGCAGTTAAACACAATGAAATGGTTTGCACTGGGGCGCTTAGCGATGACATGCCAAGTATGCACCAGTCAAATCTTCACCCTTTATTGCCTTATGAAAAGCACTTAAAATATGTCAACATGCTCTTTTGGAGCACACAGACTACAGGACATTAGCAGAACCTCTGTCTTTGGGTCAATTCATTCATAAATTGGCTCGACTACTTGTGTGATTAAGTCCTACCACAAACATTCAAAAGGCTTCAAGACTGTTTGTTTTAACAAGACCAATCAATTACTGATGAAAATGTGTCAAGCGGTTGTTTGCTTTTGTACAGCTAACATTTTGCTAACACATTATCTGACAAAGTGAAACCTTAAACATAGACTTCATAATTGTATTGACGGGTCACCACCGTCAGCCACTGCGCAACGCCTTCAAGTAGGCCTACGCCTACAGTCCGCTTTAGTTATTCGCAGTCGGTCGCAGTTAGTCAACACATGCAGTGATCCAATGACAGATTTAGGTTGAAAAAGTACGAAAGCTGTACCGCATACAAACAGGAAGGATTGTCTCAGGACTGATTTTTTCGAGGATTCAAGGTAATAATTGTATTTTTCGTACCACGCATGCATTTTGAAACGTTGTGAAAAAAATCAATGAGAGAAATTAACCGCTACAGACTAGCATCATTCTTCAACATATTTACGAAAAACAAATGCTAACTGCCCTTTAACATACTGTAGCACTGCTCTTTTAACATAGAATCAAGACTGTTTAACATTCATATCTCTAAAGAATTCAGGGATTAAAGCATATATTTACAAGAATTTTCACCGGAAAAGCTGTTTACATATGGCGGCCGCCACATTGACTAACAGACTAGCATCATTCTTCGACATATTTTATGAAAAATAAATGATAATTACCAGTTGTTGTTTTTTTTGCTCTTTTAACAAAGATTCAAGACTGTTTTGCGTCCATATAAATAAAGAATTCAGGGATTTAAGCATTTATTCACAACAATTGTCAACGAAAAAAGCTCTTTGTCTGTGATTCCACTCGGTCAGCTTGGACGTCCATGCTAACAATGCAGGCTCCTATTAATTGGCTCCACACCCAGTGTCCTGTCAATATCATTATGAAGTCTATGCTTTAACCATCATGGTATTTGTATAACATTAAAAATAATTCCAACATGATGTTTAAGTCTGTGTGTAATGCTGCCGCGATTAATTGATTAATTCCATTAGAAAAAAGCTTCAAATCAAATTTTGCTGCTTTGAGCATTCGTTTTATTAGAACAACGTTGTAATGTAATGTAATGTAAATTTGGGATTATTGATTTGGGTAGATACATTGCCCTCTAGTTGCAATAATAAATATGCTATAACTCATCTAACTTGGCTGAATCTAGCTACTTCCTGTTAAGACCAACATACATACGATATGTTTTTGTTTGAACTAATAGGTTTGTTTATGCATTTGTTATTTAGTTTAGAAGCATATTTAGCAGTTTTTTTTTTATATATGTTTGAACAATCTGCTAAGAGCATTGTTAAAAAAATAAAAAATTAAAAAAAAAAACACCTTAGCATTTTATAGCATTTAAGCTAGCAGACTTTTGCTAGCAAGTTAACCAATTGTTCTTTTTCGCTTGTACTCAGATCCTAAATCATTTATTTATTTTTTTATATCCTTTGAGGCTACGCTCATGTATCTTATTTATTTATTTTTTTAATTGCATTTATTGGTCTTGTGAAATGAAAGTGCAGTTCTGCCTAGTTTGAAGAAGCACGCAGGAATTTTATTTTGTATTCACATTTAATGCTCTTTTCAAAGTGTAATCTTAGCAAAGCCAAAACAAATATTATCAGAAGCATAAACACTTTTTTTTTTACATATCCTAAAAAGTATTCTGCAACGCATTGAATGTTCGTAACCCGATTAACCGATTATTCGAACTAACTAATTGATAGATTAATCGATTACCTACTGTAAATAATCGATTGGTGCAGTCCTACCAGTGTGTATGGGAAATATTGGTTCAGAATCATTCTACTGCGGTTACCTCAATGTGCCTGGCTGAGAAGAAAACAAGCAGCCGGAAATGCTTCCTGCAGCTGCTAGGAGTATCATTCCCCACCTTGAGGCCAACCAAAAGACAAACAGGAGCCAAGTCATGTTATTCCACTGCAGCTGAGATGCCATTTTGAATTGATTCAGCTTCCAATTAATTTATCTCACACTTATCTTTTACAGATCTGAGATCAAAACAGACCGTTTCCTGATATGCAAGGTGATTTACTAACTCAAATGATGTGAAGTAGGGCTTGATTGAAATATCTCATTTTACAATATATTATAAATGTGGTCTGAAAATGTTCTACAATGTTTGCTGGTAATACAAATTTCTAATGCTTTAAACGTTTGTTCAGTTTTCGTATGGATAAAATTCTCTGTACCAAACTCAACTACTTGCTCACATCCCTTGGCCAGCAGCCATTTCCTGGACTTAAGACCTAAAGAGAGCATCTAATGGTGCTCCTCAACTTTGTTACTTTGTTAAGTGAGCATCACTACATAAAGTATCTCACTTCCATGCTCAATTTGAAAACTTAAAAACTCATGTTCTTGGAGCGAATGGATACTGCAGAGTTAATTGAACTCGGGTCACAAATGAACTGCATAAAGGTTGTTTCACACAATGGCAGCATGGTGTGAAAGGGTTTATGGAACCTGTTCATTGTGTATGTGCTTCTCAGGGAAAGTGAATTTTCAATGAGGGACAAGGCCTAAAATAGAAATTTGTTCTATTTTCACAGCGTTGCCGCACGGACATCGACAATACATCCAATAGCAGAGGGGCAGGCGTACTGATATAAGGCTGTCTCGGCGGATGGATACAAACAAATTACGGCTGAAGAAACCTTGATAAATGCGCTTTTAAGTTTTGTGAGCTCTGGGACACTCAACATATGGCTCTCACACCTCTCCATGCTCAGCGAAATGATATCTGGATGCGAGTTTGTGAGGAAATATAGTTTACGAATAACAAAAAAAAAAAAAACACCTTCTCACCGAAGCTAGTAGGTCTTCCTACGGCTATTATAATCTCCCCTACTTCTTCACACTGGAAAAGTTGCTGTTTCCTTGTGCAATGATGAAAAATAAATAAATTGGTGCTCAGTTGGGACTATAGTAAATACGCTTGGTGGAATCCACCCGCTTTTCACTTCCTGACAGTGTCTACGTCAGCATATGTGGCTCCTCCCCTTGCTACGGGCCGGTTTTAACACTGGGGCTGCCGCTAGTGTGAAAGTCTCAACAGTCACCTTTTTACTACCGTATCCTTGCACCACAATCTCCAGGAAAGTGTACTCAACATTCACAAGTGTAGCAGTTGGATTGAGCTCAAACCACTCAGTGCACTTGTCCACGACATGTTACACTGTTATGATGTCAGCCAATAAACATGCTTAATTGTTTCAAAGAAAACACTTGTAAAATAAATTAATTCATGTGGGATTACATTGGTTCAATTTAAAATAAACTCCAAAACCAATAACTATTTTCATGTATAACTCACTAAGACCAAAACTGAAATGAAATTGAAAGTTTTTTTAAAAATCTTTTGGGAGGGAGGGATTCGCTAAAATGGCAATTGTTGGTCAAAATCTAAAATGAAGAAACTTAGGCCGAAAAAGTTTTAATAACCCTAAATTTAAAATAATAACAATAATAATTATAACAATACTTTTTGGCAGTATTTTTCTTCTGTGATGTACAGTAATTAACCTTCTATGGTCGGCAATGGCACAGGCACGTCCTGTGCGCATGTCATCTTTCAAGCCATGTAACTTGATTACATCGCCCACGCGCTTGCGGAACACCTCCTTCGAAAGGGCAGAAGTCGAGATTCCCCCTCGTTTTTACTTGTCGTCAATACATCACGTAACACGGGAGATAATGCCATTTGAGTTTTATAGTTTTACTGCCCTCATAAATAAGCATTAAAACGCTGCATGGACCATGTGTTTATGTCCATATTTCCATTGTTTCTTGTCTTGTTTTTTTCCAAGCGGAAAGCACCGTGGAGAACTACAAATGCCATGAATCCTTTCTGATGTCACACTGGAAATGACGATTGTTACACGCGAGGTCGGGATGTGTGCTAAGAGGAGAATTGAGCATCAATGACTGTGATCGAGTTTATAGTTTATTTGGAGATGATAATCCATAAACTTCATTTTGCTTTATTTCAACAACTTGATATATGTATAAAGGCCAAAAACGCCCATGATCATACCTACGGTTTCTATTGAATTATCAAATATAAAACTATATCTTTTTTTTCCCCCTGTTGAATGTTCATATTTACAAGTTGCAATAATTTTATCAAGCTTTAAAACAGTTCACTGAGCATGTTTGGTTGTCAAGAGGACATCAATATTACAAATTTTGACAAACAAATTTTGGATTTTTTTCTGTCTGTATGGCCCAAAAGTTGATATAATTGGCCAGTGAAGAAAACAACAGTTTGGACATGAAGGTTATGGTGCCCTGGAAAAGGGGACCAAACCAGGCCATTGTGAATAATTCTTTGAAATATAAAGGCAACATCAAATGCACCAAAAAAAAAAAATCGGACAAAATAGATCGGGATCTTAGAGGGTTAACCCCTTTAACCACTTTTTAAAACGATGTAATGATTCTTGTTGGGAGCATATCGATAACCTATTAGGATTCAAAGCATTGCTATAATTCACAATGCCGATATATTGTCACAACCCTAGATATAGTGGTATCACAAACTGTAAAAATATTTCTTTTCTAAAACGTAATTAGATTCTAGAAATATAAAATGAAGTGAAATTAATGAAAGACACTAGGAAGATCAAGTCTACCATATATATATTGCAAAACTAATTTCAGTGGCTACAGGCCTTCGATTTTTTTTTTTTTTTTTTTTTTTTTTTTTGAATGGAAATTTTGCAATTTGAGGGTTCTTTCACCATTTTAAAAGTCAAATTTAATGTTTTTTAAAACATTAAAAATATCATTTTAGACCAAAGTATATTGCACTGTTTAGCTTATTACTCACCATAAAAAGATCAAGTGTCAGTCCATGTAGATACGAGTTGCTACAGAAAGTGGACTTTGGCGAGAAGAAAGAGGAAATGTAAATAGTATTAAATAAAAAAGAGGAAATGGTAATAATATTCATAGGCGGACTCGCTCCATTCACATGAATGCACCCACCGCAGGGGCGTGCACTCACCTGCCTTTTGGCCACACAGAACGACATTTCATCCGCAGCTACATGTGAATTTATTAATATACATAGTTAAGTAGTGTTGTAAAATAATGAGCTTTGCATGTGTTATATTTCTATGTATTGGCCAGTTCCTTGGCGGTTCTGAGGTCCCCCTCACATCAACTCAGAAATGTATTTTTATCGTGTGTGAAACAGAGAGAACAATAAGCACTACTCGCCTGGGAAGAGAGGGAGAGAGAGAGAGTCAATCGGGGTGATGGGTGCAGGTGCTTTACTAAATATCAATGTATTGTTCTGTAATGTTTACTTGCTACGGTCATTTGGGAAGTGGTTAACCTCAAACCCTGCCAATTTGTTTGTTTTACATTGTTTATGATAGTTTTGGAGTAGAGCAGAAACGAATACTCGAGCAACTCGAGTAACTCGAGTTTAAAAACTGATCCGAGTAATTTTATTCACCTCGAGTAATCGTTTATTTTGACAGCTCTAAGCATCACGTTTTGCTCGGACTACTTTTAATGTGGGACAACACGCTGATGTCACGTGCGTAGAGGAAGAAGCAAAAAAAAAAACCCCAAAAAACTGCAGCCGACAGCCACTACAAACGACGCCGACGTTGCTAAATATTAGCCCGCACGATGCTACGTTGGTAGCAGGTAGCGTCTGATGAGTCTCATAGAGATCACATGTATGTTGAACTAGATGCGAAATGACAGACTCGGCCACATCTGGGCAGCGTTAGTAAACAGCCGCCATCTTAAAGCAGTAGAGCGCTAAGCGCTGATAAAAAGAGCTAAGCGCTAATAAATAAGATTAATGTTACCGTTACTAGCTCACGTAACATTAGCCCTGCGGAGGGCTAGGTTTCTATTAATTATGACCACTGTCGATGCGTAGCTAACGTGTCTTACATACAGGCTTTAAAATAAGGTGGAAAAGCGCTATATAAGTACAACACCAACCAACCAACCAACCAACGGCGTTGTGGAGTGATGAGGGTGTAAAATAAAAACTCAATAATGCTAACTATCAATTTTAGCTCAGTATTCATTGCTGGATAAAACACCAAGTAGCACTGGTCCCTAATGTGCTCCAATACAGCCTGTATCATACATTTATTTTGAACACTGCAAAAACTCAAAATCCTATCAGGACTTACAGTTTAGACTAACTTAAAACTTAACTAGAACTTAAAAATGGCTTGACACAAATAGAAATTCAATTCAAACACGTGGGGAAAAAATCCAAACTTTTAAGAGATGCGCGCTATCGAGCGTAATGGCATTTTTAGGTATATATATATATATATATATATATATATATTTTTTTTTTTTTTTTTAATAAGATCTAAAGGTTTTTTGAGTGAAAGCAGTGAATTCTTTTTTTTTTTTCCAGTTACATCTGAGATGCATTTGTTGGCTGTTTTCAACAATACACATCGAAAATAAAGACATTGATTGACTGAAAATGGTTCAAGATTAGATGAAATGTCTTTTTTTCTCATGTATATTTATAATTGCTCTTCACCTAAAAATATATGTGTTTTATCCGATTACTCGATTAATCGATAGAATTTTTAGTCGATTACTCGATTACTAAAATATTCGATAGCTGCAGCCCTAGTTTGGAGTAAGATCACTGTCAAAGTTTTGCACTCTTTTTGCACACCCATAGTCCTAGCCCCACCCCCAAAAACTGTTTGATAAACTAAAATATTCTAATCTAAAATCATCTAAAATATTCCCCATTTTTCAACCATTTGCACATTTTCATTAGAAAATGTAAAAATCAAAAGAGCACTGGTCAACTGATGTCGTGTGTTTACATTGGAATTCAATATGTCCACCAGTGTTGTTTTCGTCAACAACGTCAAAATTCTTCGTCAACAAACATTTTTTCCTTGACTATGACGTGACGACGACGAGCTAAACACGCAGCTTGGGAGACTTGGAACATAAAACCTAATTTATGCTTCTGCGTTACGGTGACGGCGCAATGTTGTTAATGAGCATTCGAAGTTCTGCGTCAAGTAGGGCTGGGCCATATGATATGGCCTTCAGCACGTATGACGGTAAATTGAGCAGATTTACCTCGATAACGATAAATGACGATAAATATGCCCAAGCGGACTGTTATATAATTTGAAAATCTGAATCAATGCATGAAATACAGATTAACCAATTCTGGTTGATTTATTTACCAGCTTTCAATTCAATATATTTAACAATTAGACGTGCAGTCTAAACATTAAGTATATGAAAAATGATTGTAAAGTATAAGAATTCAAGTATGAACATTAAATAACAGCTTGTATGGCTTGAACAATGTAGATTGTCGAAATCAATATGCCTGTGCAAACATGTCATTGTAACACAAATGAATTACAGCTTGAACAGTACACTTTAAAAAGACAACTTATTGTTAATGGCTGCTGTGACATAATTACTCAACACAAGTGTTTACTTCATGGTTTCAGGGTTTTTTTTCCCAGTGCATTTTTTAATACATGCAAGCACACATGAACCCCCACACAGACACACACACACACACATTAAAGCTGTATTGATCTTCTGCAAATGAAACATTTAAGATTTTATGATGGCAGTAATGGCACAGAATTAAGCACATACAGAAAGGGGTCATTAAACAGTCATATTATAATTTTCACTGTTGGATTGTACTTTATGCTGAATGCTTTACCATCACAAAAGCTATCAGAGAAATCACACACAAACAGATACAAAATAACGCAACATACTAAATGCTAGATGCAGTCCGTGCCCAATCCACTCACTAAGTTCAGCCGTTTCGACAAGGTTAGAGCCGCTATCAGACTCCATCAGGTTTATTTGTAGCGTTAACCGCTAACATTAGCCTGTGGCCTGTCTACCAGTAGAAAGCACTGAATGCACCCTCTCCGGAAATCGTGAGAAAAGGGGGAGGAGAAAACCCATCTAGATGCCGCCAAGAGTCTACTTAATCTCAGGTGAAAGTTTGGTGAACCTCCCTTAAGCCACACTCCATCACGTTTGCTTGTAGCGTTAGGCGCTAGCGTTAGCCTACCGGGCTTCTGTTTGTTTGGCTTCCTGATAACCACGTGAATCCATACGTAAGCACACTGACTGCTTTCTTAAAGGGGAATAAACATAGAACACAACACAGAGTCAAAGAGGGATGAAAAGACTGCATTTTCTTGTTTAATTAAATTACCGAATTTACCGACATTGTCAAAATTACATCTGTCATCGTGAAGAATTTCTGTGCAGGTAAATTTTCGGTTTACCGCCCTGCTCTAGCGTCAAGGGAACGCGTTGCTCTGTAATTCACCGCCAAGCAACTAGAGGGGGTTTGCGTTGTGCTTGTACGGTTTTGGGGGACTCTTGTCGAATTCCTAATCAATACTGAACAATAATTGTTGTTAACACAAATGTTGAAACGCAGGCGACACAGAAGACATTTGTGAAGGTTTGACGCGTAGTCTTGATTTAGTGGAGGTGCCAACAGGCTACGCCATAGGGTCGTAAATTGTGTGGACGTTAACGGCGTTGGTCTGCCATCACCGCTAGCAAAAGCATAAATCAGCCTTTACGAGATGAGTGCCAGTTTTCGTCTGACAAGACGACAACGAGATGAAAATGTGATATCGTTTCTGTCTTATGTTCACAATGCGCGTGACATGTTCATATTGTACATATAATCAACAGACACTAAATGTAACTCCTAGCGTTAGCGTTAAGCCTGTCGCAATATGCAATAATTCCATTTATCGCGCGATATATAAAAATGGAGGCGATAACTTTTCCGCTGCGATTTATCGCCTCGCGTGCACGTGTGTGTGCGCGTGCGGCAGACGTGCTGTTAATAGTTCGTTACCAACTGCGCAAAATGCATCTTCGTTCCAGGTCCGCCAAAAACTAGCGCCAGAGCCAATTGTTCCCATTATATCCTATTGTTCAACGTATACCGGCCGCGTCAGTGCTCCGGAGTGACTGTGGACCATCTATGGCGCGCCGGTGTTCGGCCATTCCTTACTACGCGGCGAAACGTTCTACACAATGCTCAGGGCGCTTGCGCATGCATTCACACGCATGCGCACATCTGTTAGAGGCGGCGATTACTCACTATTTTTGTTTTTATTTAGTTATTTAGAACCTTTTCACAGCCTCAAAGATACTTTTTGCATGTATTACCCTCTCATACTTTTAACCATTGTGTTTTTTTGTGTTAGCTTTGAAGCAGTTGACCACATTAGTCACGTAGCGTGTTTAAACCGTCCTTATTTGATATAACTACATTTAAGTATTTTCTGCAGGCATTTTTTTAGTACCTTATTCCTGTATGCATCTAAACAAAACAAGTTTAGAGCGCACGGTAGTACTTTAGGTCTCAAATTCGACTAATGTAGGACGTTTCGCCGATGTAGAATATTTTGGCAGAACACCGGTGTTGTTGACGTGCGGGCGCTCCCGTCAGGAGTGACATTTCACGCGGGGCGGCTATTTTTCGGCACAACGCTGGATATTTACAATTAAGTCCGCCAAAACATTGTTACCGACTTGGCTGCTACGAATAACCTCACTTTGACAAAGAACAGCTGAATGAAATTACCGGTAAGAGCGCTGTGCTTCAAACTCGTCCTGTATATGAAAGCCCTCATATGCTGGTGTTGTGTAGTAATGAGCAGACGTGACTTTCGCGGCGCTTGTTAACTTTTTTAATGCGCGCACACACTAGATATCATGAAATGGCAAACTAGATGTGCTACTTCCCATGCCATTGGCTACGTGAGCCCAGAGTGATTATGGGACATGTAGTCCATATACTACATCGATGAATTCTAAACTGTCATTTGTCACATGAGATTAAGAAGGCCAAATCAATCCATACCAGTGCCTATAGATAATGTTGCAAGTATTGTTAATTCAGTACGTGACACAAATGGATTCGGACCATAAATAGGATGTCTTGCTCATGTAGTAAACCTAGCTACTAAGAGAGCTGTAGCAATCAACGGTGTGCCCTGCCTCACTTTACAAACAGTAAAGATTGTTCTCAGCACTTTTATGCAATTTTTTTTCATATCAGTAAGAAGTAAGCACATAAATATTATGCACTAAAATGCATGTTTATATGATGGCAATTTAATTTTTGCTCGTTAGCAAAAAAAAAAAAAAAAAATACAATTGTTTTTTGTTTTTTTACAGAGCATTAAATGTATTGAATCGGATCGAAAATCATGTCCCTCGTATCAAAATTCGTACCGAACCATGACTTAACTGTATCATTGCATCCCTATGGAACACCATTGCAGAAGCTATGACGGGAAAAATTTTTCTAAATGCTGAAGTTGTTAAGTGCATTTTTTTTTTTTTTAAACACATTTTATTTATTCTGTGTTTCTGTGCGGTATAAATATTGTTGTTTTTTACTTAAGAGGTATGGTCTATTGTTTTTAGTTGTGATTTCTTAAAAAGTAGATTTGAATTTAAGAGTAAATATCGCGTTTAAATGGGTGTACTTCATCTATTAATATATACTGTATTCGCACTGTGTTATTGTAAATTGGTTTAAAAAATTGGGGGGGGGGGGCGCAATAATATCGCATATCGCAATAATTTATGAGAATAATTATCGCACACTAAAATTTGTTATCGCGACAGGCCTAGTTAGCGTAGCATTCGCATTAGCTTCAGAATGGCGAGCGTCCCCTCAAAACAATGACCAGTCTGAAGCAGAGCCACTTGGCTTTTCTGGTCAGTAAGTCTAGGGGATGTTAAATGCTTTGACCATTTTTTTTGCAGACTGTTTGTGGCTTCTAGGTAGGGTTAATTGAAAGTAATGTCCTGCTTTTACTGCTGAGAGTGTATTATCATTACAAAGTCCTTGTAGACGATACAATACGTGCTCATCTGTCTATATTAATTCAAAATTGTTGGAATCCTTTATTTATTTTATGACTAATACTTTTGAATTTTACAAACGAAAACATGGGTAACTGTCAACTAAAACCAGACAACATTTGTATGAGATTTCATCAACTAAAACCAGACGAAGACAAAAAATTTTTTAAATGACTGAAATAAAATACTAAAACAAGACTAATAAGTATTTTCATCCAAAAGACAAAGACAAAAATTAAAAAGGCTGCCAAAAACAACACTGATGTGCACCTCAGAAAACCTATTTTTGGAGGTGGTTCTACACTGAATTTGCACATGTAAAGATTTCACAAGCTTTACTTGTAAGGGCAAATCAGGCATTGCAAATTGTTTATTTGGTTTAAAGTAAAGTAGAGTTGTCTGTTATTACTGGGCCGGCCATTAAAGGTATTTTAAAATGATATCAGATAATATTGACATTGTCATTATCGGTTTTGCACATGGCAGTGCTGTCTTGTCCACTTATTGCCTGCTTGTGCTTCTTGTGTTTTGTCGCCCCCCTGCTGGTGATTAGGTGTAATTAGTTTTGAAAGTTCAGCACTTTCTGCTAACATCATCATATGTCATCGTGAGCTCACTTCAAATAGAGAGAGCTAAATGGACGAGCTAACTCTGCTGCCATTGTACCATAGCAGTTCTTGCCATCTCACCACGTTGTTTGTGCCTTATACAAGCATCACTTGTAAGTTATATTCTTCCTTTGTTTTATATTCATAAGCGTTGTATAGTATATTGGAGATATGTATATTTTTGTTCGCATTTGTGGTAAAATGTGGTTACATTATTTCATTGCTTGTGAGTTTTACTACAAGTCGCTATTCAAATTGACACATGATGTATACTTTGCTTTATTTTGTGACTTTATTTCATATTATTGACTTTGAAAAAAAAATGTATCAATGCTCTTTTGAAGAGAAAGCTGAGTACAGTAAAGCCAATTCAACTTTACTCCAACGTCTGACTTCTCTTTAGAGCCTGATTAGTTCACTATCTGTCAATTTGTGTACCCACCCACACATTGAGAACAGAATAAGTGTCTTATTGGCACTTTGCACTTGCACTTGATCAAAAAAACCTGATGTTTCCACTTTTGATTTCAACAACAAATATAGTGGCCGAGTAGTTAGCATGTCCGCCTCATCGCCTGAGATCAAGGGTTCAATCCTGGGCTCCGGCCTTCCTTTGTGGAGTTTGCATGTTCTCCCCGTGCCTGTGTCTGTTATCTCCAGGGACTCCGGTTTCCTCCCACATCCCAAAAACATGCGTGATAGGCTGATTGAACACTCTAAATTGTCCAGAGGTATGAGTGTGTGCGTGAATGGGTGTTTGTCTCACTCCGATTGGCTGCCCTGCCTACTGCTCGTAGTTAGCTGGGATAGGCTCCAGCACCTCCGCGACCCTCGTGAGGATAAGCGGCATGGAAAATGAATGAATAAATAAGTATAGTGATGGAATATAGGCAGTTTTCCATAACATCAGTTGACGTTGTTTTCATATTTTTCACATAATGTTTACTTGTAAAACCTTGAAGTTGTTACATTCATCATTAGTAAAGCATCCAGTGGGGCATCAGAATACAATTAGCCAAAATATGTTACGTTCACGACTGCATATATCGAAATCGGTTTGATATTAGTATAACATTTTTGGAGTTGGACAATATTAGGATATTGGTTATGAGTTAAAACGTCATTATGGGACAACTTTAGTTTATAGTTAACATAGTGCAATGTCAAAGATTCTAATTCCACTTGTATGTAGCATTACATTTGCTTACATTTATAGGATCCAAAAAGGTGCAAAACATTGGCCAGTGTTGGATTAAATTTGTTAAACCAACATTTTACAAAGACCCACACAAAGGAGTTTCCATTGGCAAGGATAAACTACAACAAAGGGCATTTCAGTAGGGTGGACTCCACTGTCTACCACATCGTGACAATATGTTTTCAGAGTGAGACAGGGAGCAAGGGAGTAGGAGAGCCCGAGGCCCACACTGTTACTGATATAACACTAGATCAAAGCCCTTTCCCATGGTCAGCGAGCACAACAACCTGAGAGATGAAAGACTATGAGCAGACTTGGGGTGAAATGAAAGACAAAAGAAGCCTCTCCATGGTATTTACAAACAGCTCAGAATCAGTCAAGCATTCTGTGAGAAGGAAACGTTTGTGAGGAGGTGTGAGACAACATGGTGTCGGAATTTAGCAACAGTTTAAGCAGCGTGGCGATAAGGGTGCTGTTGGCATTAGGGGTGGGGACCTTCGGGTACCTCACGATACAATACAAGGCTCATGTTGACGATGCTCTCATGATATGGCAATACAACAATTATCGATACATAGGTCAGAAATCATTCTAGGATATTCTACAAAAAACTAATAAACAGAAAAACAAGCTTTTTTCATCCTTGTGCTGTGAATTGGAATTCGTTTGTCGCCAGTAGTCATCCAATCTGTTTGAACTGGGAGGGATGGCAGCGAATGAACAAATATTTATTCGCAGCCAATGCCAGACAATGGGTTCGTTTTGGGGCATTTTACGTCCGTTCCTGTTGATTTTGGGGTATTTACAGGTCACTTCCTGTTGATTTTGGGTTACTGAAACGGACGTAACTCAAGAATGTCCCCAAAAGAATAGGAAGTAACCTGTAAATGCCCTATAATGAACAGGAAGTGACCGGCAAATGCCCTAAAAAGACTGGCTGTGAATGCTCTGGTTTCAGTGCCATTGACAGCGCTAGACTTTCAATCTAGTTCAAATAAATTGGATGTCTAGCGCTAAGAATTGCAGCCAGTGAGCTAACGTAGTCACAATAGCGTACCACACAAATGCTATTTTTAGACCGCAAGGCTGCGTGACGTCAGCATCGTATAACCATAAGGGGGTCAACATAGAAGTGCGCTCGCATACAACCCATGCTAGTACTGCTTGTTTTCTGCCGGTAATCTTTCAAAAAAGAACATGCCGAGTAAACACTGCTGCTATGGAACTTGTAGAAACGACTCTAGACATTACGACGTATGAAGATTGTTTTCTTCATACATTTCCCAAAGCCAAAAACTCAAGAGGAAAAAATGTGAACAGTGGATCAACATGTGCGGATGTCCAATAGACCAGTTTAACGCCAGCAAGGTGAAGCCATTCACACTCATATGCAGTAAACATTTTGTTGGAGCCATAGCCCTACAGATGACAATGCTGATCCATTGCCTGCCACGAAGAAGCCATTTTGATATTTTTACTTATTTTTTTGCGTGGCGTTTTGCCGTGCTGCTTCTGACAATGAATGACCTGAAGAAAAATAAAATGGTATCTGACTGCCACTGTTGTTACCTTTTCTGTTGTAAAGAGTAAGGGGGAAGTTTAAATAAATTAATAGACTCAAGATTTGTTATTAATGAAAAAAAGAAAAGTGTTCATTGGCTGTCACTGAGTAGCATTTAAGATCGCTACACAAAAATAGCAATATAAATTACCTCCAAGAACGATCAGAGACGTAAGACAACCAGAGGACACAATATATAATAAAGACAGGGCATACCGTGGTAAAGGATAGCTTGTTGAAACAGGAGAATGTAATTATCAGTGGCGGAAGGCAATGCACACAAGACAAAGGTGTCGATAAATAAGCTACATCTGGATCAGGTCGGCTCTTTTTCCTGTCTTTTTTTCAGCCCTTGACACTCAAGCCATCTCTTTAACTCAGTACTTGTCAAATGGTGGGGCGCGCCCCCCCCAGGGGGGCGCAAAGCGATGCCAGGGGTGGCGCATGTGAGCTCTGGGAACATGTTTTATTTTTCTTTTTTTTTGCCGTACTAGAATAAAGTGTACTTGCACATCCACTCAGTGGGTGGCAGTGGCGCTCTCATTTTCAGAGTGCGCGCAGTATTTTTGAACTAAGCAAGAGCACACAGAAAAGAAATATGAAGAAGATCTGTGCGCCGTTTTCGAAAGCCCTTTGCCGACCAGACTCACGCAGCAACACACTGTCTTCTCCGGTTCTCTCGTGTCCGCCCGAGTAGTGCCATTTTCGGCTTGGGATCGTCCTGACGACCGCCCTCACCTACGGTTCTCCCTCAGCCGCCGAGAATGCGCTTTTTTCGGGCCGTTTGCCTTTTGGCTTTGACTTTTAATACAGTGGGAGAAGAGGAAAAATCACTGTTTACTGTGTCTAAAAATGATTATAGTGGACAGCCAGAAGCCAGATTAATGGAGACGCCACTTAAAAGACATTAGACTCCAATCTCATTGCTAAGCCGCTTGATTGTTTTTCAGCGAAAACGTGGCGAATATTGCCAACAATCGTCCCGCTTTGTCCGTGTTATATCAGTAAACCAGTGAGCACTGTTAGCATGCTCAGTGCTAAATAACACCACACCTTTGCAAATGAGGTAATACTGTGAGCAGTGAAAATAAAACTGTCCTTCTGTCCAAAGACACTCCCCCCTTCTATTCACTTTTGTTTTTTCGGTCAAATTTTTTGGCTTATTGTCCTCATGAGTTAATGTTTCTAATCAATTTGATTTTTTTTATTGTTTACTGATTTTATTACATTTTATTTTTCAGTATCAAATGGTCAAAATGTACCTTGAGTGTATTTTTACAATTTGGATGTTGACTTTTGTTTAAATTCAGGCAAGCTGATGCGCGTTAAGTCTTTTCTGTTACAAATAAAACAATGTTAATAGTTATACAAACTAAAATGATACTTTATTCTAAATTCTAAATTCATTTATATTACTGTTTTTTCTTTAGTAGAAAAAAGGACACAATGTTAGGCAGATGCGTACTTATAATAATAATTTTATTGACAAATGATACTATTTACAGTGGCGGCAGAGAGTTTGGGGGGGGGGGGCGCAAAATATTTACGTCTTCCTTGGGGGGGCATACCAGAAAATAATTGAGAAGCACTGCTTTTACTGATTCTTCCACATCTTTACCAGTGAATTTGGCACCTGGGACATCATTTTTGGACAGATTTGGTAGGTTCAGCTCATTAAAGATCTCGTTCGTACACTATGTACATGCATCAAGCATGAGGGACAAACGCAAGTTTGACCCCCTTGGCAACAGTCTAACGTCACGAATATTACTGAGCAAAGGTGACGTGTTACATGCGATACGCTATTCTTATGGACGATTTTGGGAGCAACCTGTTAGTTCTTTAAAAAAAAAAAAAAAAAAACTGACACCTTTTATAAATGATATATCAATTCTTGGTGGCAGCATATCGATAACCTTTTGGGCTTCAAAGTATCCATATATATCATTTTTTTCGTATATTGTCACACCACTAGTTGGCATCATATTAGGGAAAAATCAGTGGCATCATTTTTGTAAATACCAACTTTATTGCTGTATAAGTCCTAATATAGTGCTAGATTATATGTGCAACAGTGCCCGTATTTCAAATGTAAGAATCGCAATCAATAGGGCTAATTTCATCAAGGATGCCAAAATCATTATCACAATTAACATTCGATAAAATGTGTAGACCTTTTACAAATGCCAACGCATCTTCACTGTCTATAATATAAGCAGACTGTAGTGTGTTTAGCAGACATGGTGCAGACAAACTGGGACACCAGTCTCCTCTAAACCTCCCCCCAAACTATTATGCAGGATCAGGATGTCGTGTAAGCTCTGGAAACACTCATGGAGCTATCAGTACCGTGACTAGTCTTTAGAGTAAAGGGGCAGCAGGGAAGAATTCAAACTAGGTCAACTTTCTTGTAAATACATTCACATTACATCTAAACTGTATCTTGTGAGATAATGTCAGTAATATTGTCCATCCAATAAAATACATAGACATTTGACTTGTCGATGAGTAGCTCATCCAATATTGAAAGGTAGTGCAGAGACTGAGTACATGTAGAAAATATATAGCACAAAATTATTGCTTTGTTTGACATGTTTTAGGTAGGGCTGTCAAACGATTAAAATTTTTAATCGAGTTAATTACAGCTTAAAAATTAATTAATCGTAATTAATCGCAATTCAAATCATCTATAAAATATGCCATATTTTTCTGTAAATTATTGTTGGAATGGAAAGATAAGACACAAGACGGATATATGCATTCAACATACGGTACATAAGTACTGTATTAGTTTATTATAACAATAAATCAACAAGATGGCATTAATATTAACATTTTCTTGAAGCGATCCATGGATAGAAAGACTTGTAGTTCTTAAAAGATAAATGTTAGTACAAGTAATAGAAATTTTATATTAAAACCACTCTTAATGTTTTCGTTTTATTAAAATTTGTAAAATTTTCAATCAAAAAATAAATAGCTCGCCATTGTTGATGTCAATAACTACACCATGCTCACTCATAGTGCTGAAAGCCATAAAATCAGTTGGACTCATGCGCCAGCAGAGGGCGCCAGACACCAAAAAACAAGTAACAAGCGGACATTACACTTTGCTGACATTTTAGTCTGAGCGGGGCATGTGTGTTAATTGCGTCAAATATTTTAACGTGATTAATTAAAAAAATTAATTACCGCGATAATTTTGACAGCCCCAGTTCTAAGTAAAGTTCAAATCCACTATTTATGCAAATATACAGTAACTGCTGTAAGATGCCATGAAATGTTTAAAATACACAAAGGTAAAATACACAAAGGTAGTCACTTACCACTGGCTTTATGGAGGCTAATTTCTTCTATCTTTTACAACACAACAGTATTTTACAACACAGAGGAAGCTGAATGTGTACATGCAAACTGGTGTTTGTAAGACAAAGTTCTTATCAGAGGAAATGTTTTTCGGTGTGTCTGCACCTTCAAAAAGTTAACAGGCCAAAGATAAGGACTTATAACCATATTCCTGTTTGCTGTCACTCTAGTTGTAGCAGTAGTGCTTATATGACGCAGGACATGCAATATGAGAAGATGCGGTTGATTTTAGAAGGAAAGAACTCTTTTGGGCTATTGTAGTTGCTCCTATTTGACCATTTTTATGACAGCTCAGCATCAATGTGTATTGCTGAAAGTAAGTCTAGGAATAGGAAAAGTTGCACAGAGCCAGTGTGAAATCTGAGCAATGACGCTGCTTCAAATAAAGACTTCAAATCAGAACAACCGTCAAGTGTTGTGAAAAAAATACGATTTTTTGGGTGGCTTGACATTGGCTACGTTTACATGGACACATTCAGTTTAAAAGCCTGATTGGAATTTAAAAAATGCTTCATGTACACTAAGGGAGTGACAATATGTCGAAAAGGTGATATAGTTTGTGGCCCAAAAGGTTACAGATTTGCTCCCACCAAGAATCGATAGAAAGTCATTCGTAGTTTTTCGCAGTTAATAGGAACCCCTCCTGTCCCTGCCCAATAAAATCGAAAATCCACTAAGTAGAGCTGTCTACAAATCGAGTTTGGCACTGTTGCTTTTCTCCAAAGGAGTGGCCGTCCACCAAAGATGACGCCAACTGTTCAGCGCAGAATATTGTCTGTCTGTGTCTGCTAAAGACTTACATACTGTAAATCACTGAAACAGTCCAAAATCTCTGTGCACACATCAACTATATGTAAAACTATGGCCAAGAATGGTGAATTGAGAACGGAGGATGCCACTGCTGTCTAAAAAAAAAACATTGTTGCTCGTTTAATGTTCGCAAAAAGGCACATGGACACTCCACAGAAGTTTTGGCAAAATATTTTGTGGACCGATGAAACCAAAGTTGAATTGCTTGGGAGTGACAGACAACGTCATGTGTGAAGGGAAAAAAATGGAACAGCTCACCAACATCAACACCTCCTCCCCACTGTGAAGCATGGTGAAGGGAGCATCATGATTTGGGGCGTTTTGCTGCCCCAGGACCGGGACAACTTGCACTCATTCAAGGAAGAATGAATTCAAAAGTTTTACAGGAAAACCTGAGGCCATCTGTCAGACAGTTTAAGATAAAAAGAGGATGGATGCACAACAAGACAATAATCCAAAACACAGAAGTAAATCAACTTCAGAATGGTTTCAGAAGAACAAAATACGCATTCTGAAGTGGCCAAGTCAAAGTGCAGACTTGAACCCCATTGAGATGCTGTGGCATGACGTAAAGACAGCGATCCATGCCAGACATCCCAGAAATCTGTCTGAATGACAGCGGTTTTGTAGAGAAGAATGGGCCAAGATTCGTCCTGACCGATATGCCAGACTGATCTGCAGCTACAGGAAGCGTCTGGTTAAAGTTATTGCTGCCAAAGAGGGGGAGGGGGCACAAAATATTAAATGTGATGGTTCGAGTACTTATTTTTATCCCTTCGGTCATTGTTTGCATACTATCCTCATAAAAGTATGAAAACCTATAAATGTTTGGGTGGTTTTAGTTCAAGCAGACACTTTTTTCATCTGTGTGATTTTGCCAAAGATCAGATCACATTTGATGGTGAGTTTATGCAGAAATGTGAGAAATTCAAAAAGGTTCAGATACTTTTTCATACCACTGGCTGTAAATGTATATTTTTAATAAAGGTTTTTAAGCACTGCAAATGTAATAACTATGATATGAATGATTTGTACATGTATACATGCATATATCTTAACCTTTTTTTTTTTTTTATTATTAGCACAAAAGTTAGTATGGCCTCTTCTTTTTCTGCAACTATTTACGGTATATTTGGTCAATCTGCACATATCAAAATAATTTGTTCTGACCGAAAGAGTGATACATGAACACGCAAATCCGAATTAGATCGATCTTTTAAGCGTCCATGAAAACAGTTCCTCCGTCCTTTATTTTAATCCGAAAACTGATCGGATTTGGTTAATTTTATCGATGTAAATATAGGCATTGATTTGTAACACCCAAAAAGAAAAAAAGTTTCAGGAAAATAAATCTTAAATTTGTCTTCTTATTAAAATAATAATAAAAATAAGTGCAGATAAAAATGAAATGATGTTTTGGGAGTCATCTAACTTGTGCTGGTTTTAAGTGATAGTAAAGTTGGCTTAAAGTTGTAATTGGACTACAGGGATGATGGTGGTTGCCATTTCTATTGTCAAATAAAACTTGAAAAATGCAGGGTGGGAATCAATGCTCCAATCACAACCCAGACACTAACAAAGACTAAACGTATTCTGCACTGCCGTCTCTCAAAAGATGCATGTTTAACACACCATGTACTCTGGTTCCAATTAGGTAAAGTGCTAAAAGGAAGCCAGCTGGGACTCCACAATATTCCTTTAATTGACAGTTGTGCTACTATCCTATTTCATTGTAGAGGTTGTCCAAAGGAAACTTGAAAAATACCTCATTAGCATGCGAAATCAGCTTTTAAATTATTTCATCATGTCGGCTTTACAGGAGGACGCTATTTTACTTAGTAATAGAATAAGATGAAATATTATTTAATTTTATTTACTCTAGGTCAGGCATGTCCAAACCGGTCTTCAAGGGCCACTACGGATTCTGGATTTTGTTCCTGCCAATTGTGCACAGACAGTTTAACCTAGTTCAACAACTTTCTTAACCTGGCAATTATAGAACAGCAAGCCTATCAATAACCAAAAGGCCTCTCAAGGATTTTTAAACATAACACTGTAAAATGCAAACATTTGCTAATTGCCATTGTAAGGTTTATAACTCAGTGAAGGAAAACTACGGACTCTAGAACAGTAACAAAACTTTGCATACTGGCAAAACAGGAGTGGAAACAAACGCACACATCCCAATCCGACACAGTGCCAAAAATATTATTAATATGCCCGATAACATATATTGTTATCGGATTTATTGGGATGACATCATAATTCGTGCACCTCTAGTTTAACCAATGAGGTTTCTGCTAAAACAAGCATTACCTGACTGCAATCAACTGATTACAGCAGAGTTCAACCGATATATCCGCCAGCCAAAATATTTCTTTTTTCCAACATTATTTCTCGTAAATCTTAACTAACCCAACTAATTGGCCAAGTTAAGTGTTTGCCACATGTCGTGTTGTCCAGCAAACGAACATTCTGGCAGACTGTTTCCCGCTGATTTGGATATCAACACTGCTTATCTTAGGAAGCACTGTGGCTGGTTTAAGAAGTGCTGATCCCCAGCGCCCGGAAACAGTGCGCCTACTGAGAATGATCGCTATCTAGCCGATAAATCGTCAGGTGCGCATTGTGAAGTAGTGCTGGGCGCTATATTATATAGTTCGATTCGATCAATATTTTATTCAAATTTTACGTAAACAAAGAATTTCTTGGCTCCTTGAGACTTCCACCTGAGTACCGGTTTTGCAGACACAAAAGCTGAGACTACACCCCAATCACTGTAGCTCTTCTCTGACGTACCAGCGAAGAGGAAAAGAAAGTCTGAATTAGTTATTTCAAAGAAGCATCTCTAATTTAGAATCAATGTTTGCCCCGCACACTTGCCACTTTGCCAATGGCGAATGGAAACGTGGTTGTTGTGATCCGAAAAATTTTCCACCGAGCTGTTTTGCCACGGCCAAAAACCACACAAAACAGGTGGAGCCTCCCGGGGTAAAGATTTTGAGAACCCCGCTCTCCTGAAAGTAGGACCAATTTGTCACCCCAAATAGTCTGATAAAAGCATAGACTTCTCTATCAGTTGATGGAACACGGGGCCGATCCGTATGGGGCCTATTTCAATAACTTAAAATTAAAATATTTTCAAAACCAAAGCCGCTAGCGACCTAAAACACAAACAGAAACCTACCTCCCTTTGGCATATATGTGTCTCCATGAGCAGTGACATCAAAAAATTCAGTCGTTTCCTAATAAAATCCCAGTTATACAGTGGGGAGAACAAGTATTTGATACACTGCCAATGAGAAAACCCATTGGTAGTGAATCAAATACTTGTTCTCCCCACTGTATATACGTATAAAAAAACTAAAATTTGCCATAAAATTCTCAAATTTTAAGCTAGATGCACATAAATTACCAAATACAGAGATAATCATCTATATTTTCAGGCTCAATAGCAAAATTTAACATATCATGTAGGTTTTTGCTCAAAATAGAACTTTTTTTTTTTATTTAGTTTTTAACAGCGAAGAAATCACTCAATTTTCACATCAGAAATTTAATAATTGAGGAAAGCATGCAGAATCATCTTAATTTTACTCAATAAAAGCAAGATTAGCATTTTTCGATAGACAACCACAACATATTTAAGTTGAATTCCGCTCATTTGTAGAGATACAAAATCCAACATGGCGGCCGTTATGAGCTTGTTAAGTGGAAAATTTTTGCAAATAAATGCTTAAATCGCTGAATTTCTATAGAAATGAACATAAAACAGTCTGGATTTTTTGGTTAAAAGCTAAAAACAGGCAGTTATCGTTCATTTTACGTAATTATTTCAAGCCAAAGTTACGGTATTGTTTAATCCAACATGGCGACCATCACGGAACGAAAAGCTTTTTAAGTTAAAAATTCTTGCAAATAAATGCTTAAATCGCAGACTTTCTATCGATATAAACGTAAAACAGTCTAGATTCTTGGTTAAAAGCAAAAAACGGGCAGTTATCATTCATTTTACGTAAATATTTCAAGCCAAAATTACAGTATTGTTTAATCCAACATGGCAGCTGTGACGAAAAAAAAAAGCTTTTTAAGTTGAAAATTCTTGCAAATAAATGCTTAAATCGCGGAATTTCTATCGATATGAACATAAAACAATCTATATTCTTGGTAAAAAGCAAAAAACGGGCAGTTATTCTTTTACAAAAATATTTCAAGCCAAAGTTACGGTATTGTTAATCCAACATGGCAGCCGTCACAAAACAAAAATCTTTTGAAGTTGAAAATTCTTCCAAATTAAAGCTTAAATCGCTGAATTTCTATAGATATGAACGTAAACTCTTGGTTTAAAGAAAAAAAAACAGGCAGTTATTCATTCAACATAAACATTTTATGCTAAAGTTAGTCTCATTTTATCCATTCAATTCATTGCATTCAGAACGTTTCAAAGTGCATGCATGGTGCGAAAAGTAATTACCTTGAATCCTCAACCAAATCATTCTTGAGACACTCCTGCCTGCTTGTAGGCAGTAAAAGTAAAACCTTTGTCCTATTTTCACCTAAATCCGGCGTTACAACGCAACATGTGTTTGAGTTGATGACTGTGAATAGTGAAAGCCACCTCAACGCTTTATATGTAGGCCACCTACGGGAAGGCGTGGCACAAAGTCTGTGGGAGTTGTCTTGTTAACTGAAGTTAAACAGTTCATGCCCAGTGTGACCTTGGCTAACACAGAGATAATTTTTGTGGTTTTCATTCATCCATTTAATATAGGGTTTGTACATGTATAAGCAGATCTCATTTAATGCTTTTCAATGCCTCTTTTAATGACACTTAAACTAATTTAATGCCCATGCCCAACTGCAGATAGTTTCACACACAAAATTTGTAAGTAGAGTTGTTCGATAATGAATTTTAAACAGATATCCCGATACTGATATTGAACCGATACTGATATATGCTGTCGTGGACTTAACATATTATGGCTACCGCAATTTCTCGAATTTTTTCCCCTAAAATCAACTTGTAAAATCATGGTGCGCATTATAAACGGGTACATGGATGGAGACAGAAATATATATATATTACATATACATTATATATATATTAGGGCTGTCAAACGATTAAAATTTTTAATCGAGTTAATTACAGCTTAAAAATTAATTAATCGTAATTAATCGCAATTAATCGCAATTCAAACCATCTATAAAATATGCTATATTTTTCTGTAAATTATATATATATTCTGTAAAATAAATTGTTGGAATGGAAAGACAAGACAAGATGGATATATACATTCAACATACGGTACAGAAGGACTGTAGTAGGCATTTCACTCTACTGTCATTTAAATCTGTCTATGCTGTCCTCACTCCGAAGCGTCTACTTTTTCCAAAGCTAGACAGCTAGTGAACGACGCCTTAATAATCAGACTTCTTCCTTTTTCATCTGATTTATTAATAAAATGGCCTCAAACCATTGTCCTCTTTAGACCGTCATAAAACTACAAAAAAAAAAGTACACAAGCATTGCATTAGCAACAACGTTAGCTTAGCACGCTATACAGGTTCACTAAACATAAACAAAAAGCATCTTATACAAAAAATATAACATTTCGCTTACTAACATAATATGTACATTCTTTACAACAACCATACTTACGGACAAATCTTGTCCAAGGATCATATAAGCACAACATTAGAACGTAGGCGTCAGCCCGAGACGTCGTGCAGCCATATTGAACTGGCAAGAAAACAATAAACCATGTCGCAAAGCGACCACAAGAGTTCGCTGTTAGACAGCACAAAAAGCCTTGCTGTAAAACTTACCAAAAGGCAGAATACTGTCTGAGCGGGACATGTGCGTTAATTGCGTCAAATATTTTAACGTGATTAATTAAAGAAATTAATTACCGCGCGTTAACGCGATAATTTTGACAGCCCTAATATATATATAAACCGATTTCTTTTTATTGACATGGCCACGTTGTGTTGAAGAAGCGTATGCGGCGGCTCGGTACCGACCATTACTGTACGTGACGTCACCATTTTGTTTCGGTAATACTTCACTCTAATCGGCCGAATGATTTTGTCTGTGTTAAATTCTGCTTTTTTCACTCTTCATAAAGCACAGAATTTAGTTTCTTGAGCTCATTTGAATCGACGTTTATTGCAGCTCCGCAACTCGGACCATAACAAACGTAAGCACAAACACACTTCCTGTGTCCGTCAACTATATCAGTCCCTCGGGAAACTCAAACCCAAATAACAATAGTTCCTATTGTTACTGTCGTGTTGACAGCGATGAGCTCTCACAGATTTCCGACTTACGTTCTCACTTTCATTTTACCGTATCAATCCATGGAAGAAACATTTATTCATCATGATGAAACGAGCAAGTTATACAGCAGGCTCTTTAAAAAAAAAAAAAAAAAGTCACATCTGTTTTGTTTTCTCCTAGATTCTGGTACGTTGGAGAAGTTGCCAAATCATATTATTACCGTAAATATTGTCAGTTTATGGTAATGTTTTGAACTACCAATGTGCTATGCTTGTGCTGTGTTTCACCAGTCAGTAAAATGACATTTGTGTATCTGTACACGAGCTCTGTTTTCTTGTATTTTTCTATTTATTGGTGCTAAAATTAGGGTGCGCGTTATAAACGGGTACAATAATTTTCCCTAGATTTTACAAGTAAATTTGGGGTGCACATTATACACGGGTGCGCCTTATATTCGGGAAATTACGGTAATTGTATTGAGATACCCCATTGGATACTTTCATAATGAAAATGTAACAACTTCAAGGTTTTCCAATAAACATTCTTCGAAAAGTGCCTATATTGCACTACTATAGTGTTAAAATCAAAATAGTGCAAGCATCAGTGTTTGGATCAAGTGCTAGTGAAAAGTGTCAATAAGGCAAAGCTATATCACATATGGCTCATACAGTGCTTCTGGTTCGAAACAAAAACAAATGCACACAGCTTCACTACAGGGAATGGATTATATAATGAGTTTAGAATTCATTACTTTTGAATCATTTATTGTTCATTTAATTTTTGCACCATGAACACAAAAGGTTTGCTCACATGCATTTGAAGACACCTAATGGTCAATAAGCATAACTGCTGTACTAAGCTGTTACCAGCCCTTGTACAAAGGCTGAAGGCTTCTACATTCACTTTGAAGGTAACATGCAGATTGTTTTTTCACGATTGGTTTTGGGCCAATGTCGATATTATCTGATACAATTTTATAATGCTTTTATCAGCAGATACCATCTGCTCCCCGAAAATACATGAAAACTGTATGAATTATGTTAAAAATTTTTTTTTAAATCCATCAGGTTCCCAAAATGTTTAATACCTCAATACCTACCTAATACCCTAATACCTACCTTAATGCTTTTTAATGACCCGCATAAACCCTCTTGTACAATGCTTCAATCCGATACCATGTCAGTAGAAGATGCTACCGCCTAGTCCTGTAACTCTAATCCTCGAAGAGCCCACCTTAACAATTCAAAACCAACAGCAAGCACAACAATTTACTGGCACCAATTTAAAGCATATGACATACTGTACGTAGTTTTGAAGTGTCAGAAGATCAATTTGTCCTGCAACTCAAAGGTTTTGTGAAGTGAGAAAAAAAAATAAAGCTAGAGGAGCACGTTGAGAGAGCAGATTTCTGCCTAAGCAGCCAAATTCAAAGTGGTACCATATTTGGTCAAGTGGGCACTCCCTTTAAGTATGAAACAAGTTATCGCAAAATTCCATTCCTAATTTCTGTGACCATTTCATATTGAAAACATATCCTAAAAGTATGATAA
Organism: Corythoichthys intestinalis; assembly: GCF_030265065.1. Taxonomy (NCBI): domain Eukaryota; kingdom Metazoa; phylum Chordata; class Actinopteri; order Syngnathiformes; family Syngnathidae; genus Corythoichthys; species Corythoichthys intestinalis. The sequence continues at coordinate 36,250,817 of NC_080413.1, forward strand.
AAATCCCTTCATTCGTTCATGAGTTATTGAACAAAAACCAACAGACAAACATAACAAATCAAACACATAAAAGCACATGAGCTTCCACTCTAGTTTTCAGCCAAAATGTCATATCGAGGCGACTTTTCTGATACCACCTTCATTGGCAGGTTTAAATTTTAACAATGTGCAATTATTTTACTCTGCATCTTAAAACAGGCATGTCCAATGATGCAAGGATTTAGGAAGTTGACATTCACTGCTGGCCAAAAGTATTGGCACCCCTGCAATTCTGTCAGATAATGCTCAATTTCTCCCACAAAATGATTGCAATTACAAATGCTTTGGTCGTAATATCTTCATTGATTTTGCTTGCAATGAAAAAACACAAAAGAGAATGGGGGAAAAAACGATAAATCATTATAATTACACACAAAACTTTAAAAATGGGCCGGACAAAAGTATTGGCACTCTTTGAAAAATCATGTGATGCTTCTCTAATACCCCTTTCCCACTGGCCAAAAAACCCGTGTCAACCCACTAACAATCGGCTTTTGGTGACAGTGGGAAAGGTGCAGCGACCCGCCTCGACCCGTGTCAATCAACCCGCCAAGCGACCCGCGTTAAAATCACCTCGGCTCTGATCGTCATGCTGTGTGAAAGAGAAACCCCGGGTCAACAGTCAACACCCTAATCTACGTGGTGACGTAGGCTCTTACGTGATACGTCATAACAACGTTCCAGTCGCCTCCCATTTAACACGCCCCACAACCGTAGTTACGTCGATGCTCACGACAAAGCTAGTAGAAGAAGAAGAATTCACGTCGCTTACGTTGCCTCAGCAAAGCAGAGTGTTGATCCTTTGCTGCATTTCGACCATTTGGAGGGCAGTAAAAAGCATGCAAACAGAGAAAACCAACGGAAAAGAGGCTTCCATTTTGCTCTGCATTGTTTACTTCCTTGAACTGAATGAATTCGGTCGCATTTGTCGACGCGCATCTTTGCGTGGTGACGTCACGTAACCTTACGCACGGCTGAGGAGGGGTGGGTAGACGGGTGAAAAAAAAAAAAAAAAAAAAAAAAAAAGACGGCTTTTTTTGTCAATGGGAAAGGTGCCAAATGCCAACTGCTAGTGGGTTGCATCGGCTTGGAAAAAACGTGCGTTGACACACTAGTTTCAGTGGGAAAGGGGTATAATTTGTGTAATTAACACACCTGTGTGGACGGAAAAAAAATTGATGAAAGATTTCAACGACAGATTGTGCGGATGGTGGATAAAGGACCTCGACTAACATCCAAACCAATTCAAGCTGCCCTGCAGTCCGAGGGTACAACAGTGTCAACCCGTACTATCCATCGGCATCTGAATGAAAAGGGACTCTATGGTAGGACCCCACACCTCTGAACCAGAGACATAAAAAAGCCAGGCTGGAGTTTGCCAAAACTTACCTGAGAAAGCCAAAAACGTTTTGGAAGAATGTTCTCTGGTCAGATGAGACAAAAGTAGAGCTTTTTGGGAAAAAGCATCAACGTAGAGTTTATACGGAAGAAAACGAGGCCTTCAAAGAAAAGAACACAGTCCCCACAGTCAAAATGGCGGAGGTTCCCTGATGTTTTGGGGTTGCTTTGCTTCCTCTGTACTGGACTGCCTGACCGTGTGCATGGCATTATGAATCTGAAGACTACCAACAATTTTTGCAGCATAATGTAGGGCCCAGTGTGAGAAAGCTGGGTCTCCCTCAGAGGTCATGGGTCTTCCAGCAGCACAATGACCCAAAACACACTTCAGAAAGCACTAGAAAATGGTTTGAGAGAAAGCACTGGAAATTTCTAAAGTGGCCAGCAATGGGTCCGACCTGAATCCCATTGAATACCTGTGGAGAGATCTGAAAATGGCAGTTTGGAGAAGGCAGCCTTCAAATCTAGAGCAGTTGGCCAAAGAAGAATGGTCTAAAATTCCAGCAGAGCATTGTAAGAATCTCATTGATGGATATCGGAAGTGGTTGTTCGCAGTTATTTTGTCTATAGGTTGTGCTACCAAGTAATAGACTTAGGGTGCCAATACTTTTGTCCGGCCCATTTTGGGAGTTTTGTGTAAAATGACAATGATTTCATTTTTTTTCATTCTCTTTTGTGTTTATTTCATTGCAAGCAAAATAAATGAAGATATTATTACCAAAGCATTTGTAATTGCAATCATTTTCTGAGAGAAATTGAGCGTTATCTGACAGAATTGCAGGGGTGCCAATACTTTTGGCCAGCAGTGTATTTGTTTCCGATAAGAATAAATTCTGTGGTATCAACATTTGAAAAAAGTCACGTAAAAGGAACACACTAAAACGGGCTTAACAGCACGTTTATCAGGTGACCCTAAAAACAAAAATGCAAAGTGAATACAGGCACTGTTTACACAACTGATTGAAAAGAAGAAACTGGATGGAATGTGCTGTTTCACATTACAAAGCTGTTTGCTGTTGCATAGGAAGTTATGCAAAAAACACATGCAAACGTTACACAAATGTCTGTTTGAATGTACATGTTCGGAGAAGTGTTCAGTGTAGGCATGCACTAGTACAATGTCTTCGTAATAATCACAAAATAAAGCACTTTTTATTTTTCAGTATATATTCTCCAGCTGTGTACAAAGAAGTCCAATCCAAGATGGGCAATCCATCCAGTCTCTATACTGCCATGTGGTCACATAACTTACTTCAAATCCGACAATTACGAGTACACCAACCAAGGTGGTTATTAATGTTTTTATTATAATTTGTCCCATTCTTGAGTGGTGTTTCAGAATGTTCAAAATCCTAACCAAGCACACATTCCACATATTTTCAAACGTCGTTTTACAAGTAATTTGTGTTTTTGAAAGAAATGAAGCAAACCTGAAAACAATGTTACTCCCTTCAAAGCAGATAAGTCTTGAGCGTTTGACAGAGGGAGGGGGGCTATTTTCCTGGTAACTGCATTTTCTGCAGTGGGGGAAGGTGAAGGCACCCAGCCCTCTTCCTAAAACCCGAGCCTTCATTATAATGCAAAGAGTCACTCTCGTAATAACTTGATTCCTGGTTGGGATTTCAGGCGCTAAGCCCTTTCACAAAAGCATTGCAGAGTGAGCTGTAACTGGAAACATAATTAAATATCTTTAAGAAGCAGAGAATGATTGAGAAATCACCAACAAGGAAGATAACAAAAAAAGCAAATGAGATCTTTTTAAATGGCAAATTGTGTTCGGATATGACTGTGCACATGTATTTTATGGTCAATACACTGCACTACACATTATAGTACTTAATCACCCAGCTATGTTCAAACTGTGGAGTTAAACAAACAATGCATTTTTTTTTTAATCCTAGAAGCTTATATGTGTATTCACGGTTTTTCATTAATTGTATTTTTAAACTAACTCATATCAAATCTAGAAACACTAAAGCACGTGGATATTTATTCAGATCTGCACTGCTCAAATCAAGGGCATAGGTTTGCATAGGGATTAGGGACGGTAGAGACAAAACGCTACCAACTTTTCAGGACGCTAAAAATGTCCCCATCAACTTTTGAACAACATTATTTGCATTATATAATGAGTTCAGTTATATAGGTGATTTAGATTGTCTTACGTATTTTGTAAGGAATTGACCCTACCATTAATAAGTGAATTATTTTCATTATGTTCCGATTTACATTAATCTCTTTTCACTTGCTGAATGTGACAGTCCATTTTTTTCCCCCTGAAACGCAGAAGAATTTTTTTTCGGCTAGCAGTAGCCACTGCAGGTAATGTAAAATGGTGGTGGTGGGGAACAAACCACTCATTTTGCTACTGAAAGTCTGACCTGCATTAGCGTTAGCATAAAATTAAACTGTGTGAATTTGCTAACCTGTAAAACTCGAGAAGGAAGCTGCTTACAGAGAAGTGTCCTCCTGTATCTGTGTTCTACTGTTAACCAGTGTTGTTAATAACGGCGTTACAATATAACGGCGTTACTAACGGCGTTATTTTTTTCAGTAGTGGGTAATCTAATTCATTACTTTTCTCATTTTGGCAACGCCGTTACCGTTACTGAGGACGGAAAGGCATGCGTTACTATGCGTTACCATATTGGTCGAAAAGCCTGAGGGAGACGGACTCACCGAGACGACAGAGCAGGAGTAGGGAGGAGGCAAGAAAGTTGTGACGCCGAGCAAACGCGATGCTAGGTAGCTCCAATCATACATGTTGTAGCCGATAGCCTACAAACTACGCCCGCATGTTATGGTAGATATGGTAGACATGGTAGATATAACTACATGCAAAATGACAGACATGGCACTAAATGAGTTAGTAGACAGGCGCCATCTTAAAGCAGTAGACTTTTTAGGACGGCTCTGTTGTAGAGAACCTTCCTAGCGAACTTAAGTAACTTTTTATCTAAAATACTTCTAAATCGGCAAAATCTTGACTTATCTATCTTTAAATGATGAAACAGTTTTAAAACTTTCATATGTCGAAAGTAGAGAGAAGGGAACTAATGCAATAATGGGAGCAATTTTAACAACTTTTAACAGTTGATTCAAGGTAAAGGGTTTTTTTTGTTTTCTTTTTTGAGGAAAAAAAGAAAAAAGTAATTATCATCAATTACTTTGCCAAGTAACTAATTACTCTTACATTCAGGTAACTGAGTTACTAACGCAATTACTTTTTGGGAGAAGTAATTTGTAACTATAATTAATTACTTTTTTTCAGTAAGATTAACAACACTGCTGTTAACGTCAATTAAACTGAGAAATGTAGTGAACCGAGTTTTATCCGCTTCACCCCAATTTTCATTTTTATTTATGTAGTCTTAAAGCAGTCTAAAGGAGCTTTTTGTTTTTTGAGTTTGACTGTGTTTGTGGACATAAGCAGTAGTGTTTTACCTAGGAAGGCCCAATTTTTATCTATTTTTGTTATTCCCCAACTAAGAAGTTTTTTCAGTTTGATTTAATTTCTTTATTTAGATGGACAATGTTCAGTGGTCTTAAGACAAATGTTTATTTTTTTGCATTCCTGGATAGTAAAGAGATTATTAACAAGTTTGTATTTATTGTGTATGTTAATATAATTTAAATTATGTTCAAATGTTGAAATTTAAATTTAATAATAAAATCCAGACATTTATTCTGGTAGTTTTCAAAGTGTTTCTTTAGTAGTTTTTGAAAACAAAGGTTTTAATCGAACATTGTATCACCTGAACCAATATATATGAAAGTGAGCATAAGTCAATATAGATTTATTTTTGCATTGATCATTTAGCCTATCCATTAATTAGCTTCATATTTGTGAGAAATGTAGCCATGACAAATGTGCACCCAATCTCTTTGGTCTTATGAATGTCCCGCTTCCAACAAAAAGTGTGCATGCAGGTTATGCTATTATATCGTCCCTACCAATGTTGAGACCAAATCTACACCCTTGGCTCAAATGCACATCAAAATGCTACAAACAACATTAGGGTGCAGCTATCAAATATTTTAGTAGCCGATTAATCGATGGACTAGTTAGTTCGAATAATAGAGTAATCGGATAAGGAACATGAACAATTAAAATACCTGAGCTGAGCCTCAAACGGTATAAATTCATTTTAAAAAATGAGGATCTATGTAAAACAAAAGAACAATTGGCTAACTTACATAGAAAAATTCCGCAAGCTTAAATGCTATAAAATGCTAGTTTTTTTTTTTTTTTTTACAATGCTCTCAACAAATGGTTCAGACACATATTCACACAAAAAAACGGTTAAATATACCTATGAACTAAACTATGAACGAATTAAAAAACATTAGCTCAAACAAAAACTTAACTTACGTTGGTCTTAACAGGGAGCAGTTGGATTCAGCCATGTGAAGAGAGGCAGACGAGAGGGCAGTGTATCCACCCCAGTCAATAAAACTAAATGCAAACACTTTCAAAATAAAGCATTACAACGCAAATTTATTTAAACGAATACTCAAGGCAACAAAATTTAATTCGAATATTTTTATCTAATCGAATACTAGAGTTAATGGATTAATCGTTGCAGCACTAAACAACATACTATTTTTGCTGTGCATAGTTTCTAGTCGATACTTTCCATTTCCTTCAGTAAGGTTGACAATTTTTGTGTTTTCCTAGTATATTTCTACATTCTGACCTCTCTGATCTACAGTGTTTTATTAGGCAGGTACTGTAGTTAAGAGTTCTCCAACTGAAGGCAAAGTGTTCTTGGTTTAGGCTGTTATAATTCCAGATTTTATTACGTGGTTCAGTATTTACTTCTAGATTTGTTAATGGAGCAAAATGTAAGATTTGCACTTCAATTATTCATAAAACGGCCCTAGTATTTACATAAGACATTAAAGAAACGTGTTTTTTGGAAACACTTCAAACACGATTCTCAATGGTTAAACTGAGACTGTCAGCCCGTAAAAGTTGTTATTCCTTCTATTCTGTGTTTACAACAGATGTCACAGCCTCCACCAATCAGCCAATTACCAATTTGTCTTCGTCCAGGTTGCCAGAGCCCTGTAGGCTTTGTAAACTGAGGTTGCAGAAATTAGACAAGGATATGCATATACAGTAATGGACTAAATTATGTGCACACCTGGAATTTTTCCAGAAAATACAGTTTCTCCCAGACATTAACACAATTACAAATGTTTTCAGTATAAACCTGTTTATTTTTTGGATTTGCATTGGAAAACAACAAACAAGCTGAAGAGAAAAGCCAAAATGTAGACAATTTAACACAGAATGCAAAAAATGGGCTGGACAAAACTGTTGGCACCCTCAACTCAATATTGTGTTGTGCATCCTTTAGAAGAAATAACAGAAAGCAATCGCTTCCGATAACATCATTCCGATTTACATCATTATTCATGAGAAGAGTAAAGTGAGCAATAGAATAGCTATTGTACATTAGTAATCACCCCCCCCCCCCCCCCAAAAAAAAAATATTGTTTGTTATGAATGAATTCCCAGAAAGATGGCCAGCAGGGAATATTCACAGGCATGTTTATAGGAAGCGCCTTTTAAGTACCACTCATTCAGCTTGGTCTAAGTGTCAGCCATGATTTTATAAACACAACAAGTGCGCCTCATTTTTCTACAACCATACATGCATTTTTCCAACATGATTTCAGAAGAGTTAGTGAAATTGACACATATTAGCATTACCAGCATTCTTTTGTGCAAAGCTGCCCTGTAGTTAAACGCTAAAGTTAAAGGTTCTGAGCAATATTGCTGAGTTTTTAAAAGAGTGACAAACACACAAGTTCTCCCATCAAACAGTTTGCCAAGCTAAAAGCGCAGATGGTTTCAGTTAAGGCAGCGCACCTATAAACAGTTGTCCATGGACGTGCATTGGTCAGGAAGTGCACTGCAAGTCACTGCAGGCGCAAGCTGCTAATGAATGATTACAGTTAAAGCAATGACAACAAAGTGGAAGCTGGAGGTGTTTGTAAGGGGACAGTTGTGCAGCTGTGAGCTTTTTGAAGATTTTTAATTGTTCGTTTACCTTTCTTACTGCTTATCCTTGGGCGTGCTGGAGCCTACCTCAGCTAACTATGAGCAGGAGGAGGGGTACTCCTTAAACTGGTTGCCTGCTAATCTATTTTTAATTTTTTTGTAAATAAACTTCAATGTGCAAAGCAGTCTTAAAGGAAGCCAATCAAACTTTAAAGTGGGTGAAAAGCATACAAGGATGCTTTGTAAAATACAGTCCAATTGGTTTGTATATAGATATGAATGAAACGGTATGGATAATTTGTACGGATATTTTGTAAGCCGATATTTGAGGCCGATACACTTTTTATTTTTTTTTAAAGCACAAAGATTATGAACGGCAATTTTTAAAAAAAATTGCATCAACAGCTTCAAATTTACATTGATGACCTGAGACTTCAAGGATTAATTTGGTCTAGTGCTACGAAACCAACGAACACAGCACTTGTTTTTATGATTATACACATTCAGCAAAAACAGTACATTATTTTCAAATACTTAAACCCCCCACGAAGAAATTTAAACAAGTGAAAGGGAGACTTGAAGAGGATGCTCGCCATGCTAAAGCTAATGCTAACGCTAATGCTACATGTTACATTTAGAGCAGGGGTGGGCAAACTATTCCACAAAGGGCCGCAGTGGGTGCGGGTTTTTGTTGCAACCCATTAAGAGGACACATTTTCACCAATCTGCTGTTTTACAAGTGCAATCAGTCGATTGCAGTCAGGTGCTTCTCATTTCTGCTGAAACCGCATTGGTTATACTATCTGTGCTGGGTCAGTTGGAACAAAGACCAGGACCCACTGCGGCCCTCAAGGACCGGTTTGCCCACCCCTGATTTAGAGAGTAACTATAGACCCTACTCACCTACGTCACAAAATGATGTGTCGCTGTATCCGGCCGCCATATTGTACCTATTTTTTAGACCTATTCTCATTGTTTTCAATTAGTCGTGCAAGTTATAGAGCAATTCATGGAAGCCCCGGTGTTATCTGACGCTGTAAACTCATTGGATGCGTTGCATAAAAGGCGTTACGTGGAAAAGCTTCAGTTTATCCATTCGCCAGATCCGTATTTGATGCCTAAATCGATGTTTTTCGACCAGCTGTCTTCGCCATCTTTGCCTGACCCTGATATTTACAACTATCTTGTCCACACAAAATCAGCCTATTCTCACGAAAGTTTGAAAAACTTTAAGAGCTTGGAGGCTTATAAATGCTACGTTGCTGGTTGGGTGAAACAGGTCCTCGTACACGAAAATTCGGCAGGAATCTTGTGCTCGGAAGGTGAGTTACGAAATTTTCAATTCAAAATCTTTTGTTCTTGCTAACATCCACTGTCAAGTCTAATGTATTTCATGTCATTTGTCAATGGAGCTAGGGCTTTTAATGTTTATATGGTTTAGCGATAGCACTCTCACTACATACAGTGCCTTGCAAAAGTATTCAGCCCCCTTGAACCTTGCAACCTTTCGCCACATTTCAGGCTTCAAACATAAAGATATAAAATTTTAATTTTTTGTCAAGAATCAACAACAAGTGGGACACAATCGTGAAGTGGAACAAAATTTATTGGATAATTTAAACTTTTTTAACAAATAAAAAACTGAAAAGTGGGGCGTGCAATATTATTCGGCCCCCTTGCGTTAATACTTTGTAGCGCCACCTTTTGCTCCAATTACAGCTGCAAGTCACTTGGGGTATGTTTCTATCAGTTTTGCACATCGAGAGACTGACATTCTTGCCCATTCTTCCTTGCAAAACAGCTCGAGCTCAGTGAGGTTGGATGGAGAGTGTTTGTGAACAGCAGTCTTCAGCTCTTTCCACAGATTCTCGATTGGATTCAGGTCTGGACTTTGACTTGGCCATTCTAACACCTGGATACGTTTATTTTTTAACCATTCCATTGTAGATTTGGCTTTATGTTTTGGATCATTGGCCTGTTGGAAGATAAATCTCCGTCCTAGTCTCAGGTCTTGTGCAGATACCAACAGGTTTTCTTCCAGAATGTTCCTGTATTTGGCTGCATCCATCTTCCCGTCAATTTTAACCATCTTCTCTGTCCCTGCTGAAGAAAAGCAGGCCCAAACCATGATGCTGCCACCACCATGTTTGACAGTGGGGATGGTGTGTTCAGGGTGATGAGCTGTGTTGCTTTTACACCAAACATATCGTTTTGCATTGTGGCCAAAAAGTTCAATTTTGGTTTCATCTGACCAGAGCACCTTCTTCCACATGTTTGGTATGTCTCCCAGGTGGCTTGTGGCAAACTTTAAACGAGACTTTTTATGGATATCTTTGAGAAATGGCTTTCTTCTTGCCACTCTTCCATAAAGGCCAGATTTGTGCAGTGTACGACTGATTGTTGTCCTATGGACAGACTCTCCCACCTCAGCTGTAGATCTCTGCAGTTCATCCAGAGTGATCATGGGCCTCTTGGCTGCATCTCTGATCACTTTTCTCCTTGTTTGAGAAGAAAGTTTGGAAGGACGGCCGGGTCTTGGTAGATTTGCAGTGGTCTGATGCTCCTTCCATTTCAATATGATGGCTTGCACAGTGCTCCTTGAGATGTTTAAAGCTTGGGAAATCTTTTTGTATCCAAATCCGGCTTTAAACTTCTCCACAACAGTATCTCGGACCTGCCTGGTGTGTTCCTTGGTTTTCATAATGCTCTCTGCACTTTAAACAGAACCCTGAGACTATCACAGAGCAGGTGCATTTATACGGAGACTTGATTACACACAGGTGGATTCTATTTATCATCATCGGTCATTTAGGACAATATCCTCACTGAACTTCTGGAGTGAGTTTGCTGCACTGAAAGTAAAGGGGCCGAATAATATTGCATGCCCCACTTTTCAGTTTTTTATTTGTTAAAAAAGTTTAAATTATCCAATAAATGTTGTTCCACTTCACGATTGTGTCCCACTTGTTGTTGATTCTTGACAAAAAAATTAAATTTCATATCTTTATGTTTGAAGCCTGAAATGTGGCGAAAAGTTGCAAGATTCAAGGGGGCCGAATACTTTTGCAAGGCACTGTACATATATAATATGTAATAAATATGAAATGCGATAGCACTACTCCAGATTGTCCCTAGTTGAATTTATTTTTTGGCTTTTGACCTCAATAGTGAAATTGGAAATTAATTGTATGACAACTGTCTGATTATCCCCTTATAATTATATATTTTCAGGTAGTTCATTCACAACGTCTGAGTGTATGTTGTCGGCGATTAGCCTAGCAATGATCTTAATTGTGGTTGTCAGCCCAAAACCCTCTAAATATATATTAAATGCATCTTACCAGATATAAAATGACTACTACATAATCTGTGGTAGTCGTTTGGAGCCCAGTTTTCTCGTCGAATTGCAGCAGTCAATCTCGGTCTCCTCTCCGGGTCTCTCGGAATACGGTAAAACTTCAAGTCTCTCCGTCTATCTTCTCTGTTTTTGCAACCGACCGCCACACACGACTTCACCATTTTGATTATTAATGTTAACGAGCAGAAAAACACGCCATAATAGGAGGAATTTACGAAGCGCTAATGCATTAACATGACGAGTATACGGACAACATGGCGCGGGGGCGTGGCGGTGACGTCACTTGAGTAGGGTCTATAACTCAGTAAACATCTTAAACAGCTAAAGCAACATTCCATATTCTGTCATGCAAGATAAAAAAAATCTTACAATATTTACAAAACAGGCAAGCCTGAAGCCTCCTGTAGCAGCCTGCCTTCAAGCTGCTGCAGGGTCCTTCCTGGGTCCTACCATTAATCAGCGGCTCAGCAGAGGCCACAGATGCCCACATAGATACCTGATCAAAATTTTTTTATCCGTTTTTTTAATTGGCCAATTTTGGAAAAACGTCCATATATCGGCCGGTCAACCTCTAACCAAACTTATCTCAGTTATCAATATTAACGGTCATGCTAATATACTAAATACTACCCACTAAGCCTGAACGATATATCGTTTAAACATCGCCATCGCTATGTGCGCATGCGCGATAGTCCCATCGCAAGGACGTGCGATAGTTTGTTTTTTTTTCAATCCACAAACCTTTGATCTGCTTCATTCACTCGCACAGTCTCTCTTCACCCCCTTTCCCAGCTCTCAGTCTCTGCGGCACTTGCTTATTAAAGTTAACGATGGCTTTGATCTGGTCAAAGAAGCCGGGCAGCAATCTGTCAATCATCGTTTAACTTGTTAAACAGTTTCTGCAAAGAAGCGCGGGCTGGAATGAATGTGTGTGTGTGTCTGTTGGGGGAGAATGTGGAGACGTTCGAGACAAATAAAATGAACGCCAGAAGTGATTATGAGGAGTTTGTAATTTCTACATGTCACTCCAAAAGTCACAGCCATGTTAGGTAAAGAGAAGCATTTAATAAAGCCAAGCATTTTTCTACAACAGTACTTTATTCTTGTTTTAAAATGATTCAGTGGGACAGTTATGTTTAAAACTGATCATAATTATTACATTTGAAGTGCTTTGGAGGAAAAAAGTGAGAAAAAACATGTCTTATATGTATCTCTTCCCAGTGCTAGATCTGAATAAATACATTGACCACACACACACACACAAAAAATGGGGGGGGGGGGGGGGGGGGGGGGGGCGCTACTTCGCAGTTTTTCACTTAGCGCGGCGGGTTCTGGTCCCTATTAACCGCGAAAAACGATGGAATACTGTACACTGCGATCATGATGAGTCATCCAGTCTTTCCAAACAGCTATTCAAGTCATCTAGTAAAAATGTCTTTAATTTTTTTTTTTTTTTTTTAATATCGCAATATAATATCGCAATATATCGCAAACCCCCAAAAAATCGCAGCAATAGTTTTTTCCAATATCGTTCAGGCCTTACTACCCACCCATGTATTTTCTAGCCCACCTGTCCACTTAAGTTTTAGTTGTTTTGTGCTGGTTACCGGTTTTAACGTATACCGTGGTATGAAAATATCAGGGTTTCAAAACCACTAAAATTTTCCGTCATACTGTTCCTACGGTATTAGCTATTTTTTATGTCCCAAAGGTAGAAATCCCTCACTTGCAGCTCCAAGGCTTACCTCTCCCCCTCCGGTTGTTACTCAGTGAGTCAGAGAATCAGCTGTGCTACATGATGGCTGGAGGAGGTGAAACACCTGAACTAGGTGAAACACCTGAACTTTTCCCCCATCAAAGAAAACGAAGTCATTGGTATGGAAATACTTCGGCTACAGTAAAGTTACAGACGGCCGAGGCTGGGAAGACGGCCAACAGACAAGTAAAACATGTTTGCTGAAGGTGGCTGCCAGAGGAGGCAATACCTCCAATATGATTTTGCATTCAGATGACAATCTGTCGCTTTATACAAAATTAAAGGTTAGTAAACGCTGTTATAAACGTTTCGCACCAGCTAAAAGAGTTAACTCCAGTGTGTTTAGTTTGTCTAGCGGTGGTAAGACAAATATGGAAATTGGCCAATAATTCAATTATTTGGTTCTGATGATAATAATGTTGAGGTGTGGCTGAGGGTTTAGGCTCACCTGAAGGACTGCATTTATTTTAATTTTATTTAAAATATTTCATAATGCTTATGTTCCCATTTGCTAATACATTGTTTTGAAAAATAAAAATCCTGTTCAATGGGAAAAAAAGTTGTTTTTTTAACCCAGACATTTAAAATACCACGTTTTAGAGTGGTAATTGCAGTACAGTGATACCGTGAAACAGTAATGTTTTTGCTTGAGGTTATCATACTGTCAAAATCTCATACCAGCACATGCCTTGTTATGACATTAATTTCAGTTGACTGCTGCCTGAGATGGATGAAAATTATCTAGTTTCGCCGCTTTGATTTATTTCACTGAACCAATATTTATCCGAACACTGTGTTTAGATGAGTTCAGGCAAATACAAGGTATTCATGAAAATAGAACATGATGAACTTATACTTACACCAAAGTATTTAATAATAATAAAAAAAGCTTTATCCTAGTAGACCCGTATGATTACGGGCAAAATCATAATCTTCAATATTTTGTTATCTACAGGATTGTAATCACAATTATTAGTCAAGATTATTTACTGTGTATACGTAATACCGCAATATGATCATAACTAGGGCTGTCAAAATTATCGCGTTAACGGGCGGTAATTATTTTTTTAAATTAATCACGTTAAAATGTTTGATGCAATTAACGCACATGCCCCGCTCAAACAGACTAAAATGACAGTACAATGTCCGCTTGTTTTTTGGAGTTTGACGCCCTCTGCTAGCGCTTGGGTGAAACTGATTTTATGGGTTAGTACCATGAGTGAGCATGGTGTAATTATTGACATCAACAATGGCGAGCTACTAGTTTATTTTTTGATTGAAAATTTTACAAATTTTATTAAAACGAAAACATTAAGAGGGGTTTTAATATAAAATTTCTATAACTTGTACTAAGATTTATATTTTAAGAACTACAAGTCCTTCTATCCATTGATCGCTTTAAGAGAATGTTAATAATGTTAATGCCATCTTGTTGATTTATTGTTATAGTAAACAAATACAGTACTTATGTACCAAATGTTGAATGTATATATCCGTCTTGTGTCTCATCTTTCAATTCCAACAATAATTTACAGAAAAATATGGCATATTTTATAGATGGTTTAAATTAAGATTAATCACAATTAATTTTTAAGCTGTAATTAACTCGAATAAAAATTTTAATCGTTTGACAGCCCTAATAATAACATGAAAATTTAATTTAATTTTAATCATCAAGCGTAGTGAAGTAGTGTTTTACTTTCTTCTATTATACAATGAAACTCTTGCCCCATTTTTAAGAGTTTTATAGAGAACAATAATAACAAACTGCTATTTGATCTGATCGACCTTGATCTTTTGATGTTCCATCTGGAGATGGCAAAGACGAAAACTTGTCAAAGGTATTCGATTCCAAAAATGCTTTTGCTGTTGCATCTGTCAAAAAAAAAAAAAAAAAAAAAGACTTGACTGTGCAACTGGGTTTTCATATATCAAAGCGGTCCATATGCAAGGAGAGTTACAGCTGTCATTTTTTGAGGTGGATGGGATCAAGTCAAGTTCAGACACATAGTTAGTTATGTTACCCAGTATGCCAGTATGTAACGTGCCAGGAGCACTCAATTTTGGTTGCAAGGGCCATTAACCTGCTTGAAGCTCTAGCTTTATAAGTTATGATTGATTGTGTATGTAAATATAATACCAGTGTCAATCAATTGCTCTTGACGAAGATGCGTGTTTCAACAAAGTCATTTTAACTGGAAATGTACAAATTACTTCTTTGTGTCTTTATATTTTTTCCAGAATGGTGCATTATCATTTATTTTATTGATTTATATTTTTTAATTAAATATAACTATAAAAAAAAAAAACCAAAAGATGAGTCGTCATTATTTTCATACAGTCCTTGCATTAACATCAGAGCCACCAAAGAAAGTTATTCCAGGTATTCATTATGATTTCTATACTAACTTTATTTCAGTTTTTTTTTCTTTGTCCATCCATCCATTTTCAACACCGCTTATCCTTGTCAGGGTCGCGGGTTGCTGGAGCCTATCCCAGCTAACCAAGGGCGAATGGCGGACTAAACCGTATACTGTATTTTTGACCTTGTACTTTGGGTCTGTTGATTATTAGATATAGACCCTACCCACGTGACGTCACAACTCCACTCTCCTGAATGGTACCGCCCACTTGTCCGTCAAAACATAGTGTTAACCTGTTACGGCTACGTACATTTCTCCTATTTACGGCGTGTTTTTCTGCTCCTTAACATTAATAATCAAAATGGTGAAGGCGTGTGTGGCGGTTGGTTGCACTAACAGAGAAGATGGAAGGAGAGACTTGAAGTTTTACCGTATTCCGAGGGATCCAAAGAGGAGAGCGAAATGGACAGCTGCAATTCGACGTGAAAACTGGGCACCAAAAAATCACCACAGACTATGTAGTAGTCATTTTATATCCGGTAAGATGCATTTAAGATATACTTAGAGGGTTTTGGGCTGACAAATAACCACAATTAAGATCATTGCGAGGCTAATAGCCGACAACATACGACGTAGTACGACATAGTTTCAAATTCAAGATGTTTGTGACTTCCCTTTCTTCCACCATCGTTATTTTTTGAATAATATTTAGCTGGTACCAAGTGAAAGAAACTGGCCTTGTCTACAGGGCTGACAAATAACCACAATTCAGATCATTGCGAGGCTAATAGCCGACAACATACGACGTAGTACGACATAGTTTCAAATTCAAGATGTTTGTGACTTCCCTTTCTTCCACCATCGTTATTTTTTGAATAATATTTAGCTGGTACCAAGTGAAAGAAACTGGCCTCGTCTACGGGGCTGACAAATAACCACAATTAAGATCATTGCGAGGCTAATAGCCGACAACATACGACGTAGTACGACATAGTTTCAATTTCAAGATGTTTGTGACTTCCCTTTCTTCCACCATCGTTATTTTTTGAATAATATTTAGCTGGTACCAAGTGAAAGAAACTGGCCTCGTCTACGGGGCTGACAAATAACCACAATTAAGATCATTGCGAGGCTAATAGCCGACAACATACGACGTTGTACGACATAGTTTCAAATTCAAGATGTTTGTGACTTCCCTTTCTTCCACCATCGTTATTTTTTGAATAATATTTAGCTGGTACCAAGTGAAAGAAACTGGCCTCGTCTACGGGGCTGACAAATAACCACAATTAAGATCATTGCTAGGCTAATCGCCGACAACATACACGTATGTATGTAGTGAGAGTGCTATCGCTAAACCATATAAACATTAAAAGCCCTAACTCCATTGACAAACGACATGAAATACATTAGGCTTGACAGTGGATGTTAGCAATAACAAAAGATTTTGAATTGAAAATTTCGTAACTCACCTTTCCAAGCACAAGATAGATTCCTGCCGAATTTTCGTGGACGAGGACCTGTTTCACCCAACCAGCAACGAAGTATTTATAAGCCTCCAAGCTCTTAAAGTTTTTCAAACTTTCGTGAGAATAGGCTGATTTTGTGTGGACAAGATAATTGTACAGTTCAGGGTAGCTAGCAGATGTCAGGCAAATACGGCGGAGACAGCGGGTCGAAAAACATCGATTTAGGCATCAAATATGGATCTGGCTAATGGATAAACTGAAGCTTTTCCACATAACGCCTTTTATGCAACGCATCAAGTGAGTTTACGGCATCCGAAAGCACCGGGTCTTCCATGAAATGCATTATAAATTGCTCGATCAATTGAGACCATTGATAATACAGACACAAAATGACGGACAAGTGGGCGGAACCATACAGCGAGCACGTGATTTTGTGACGTCGGTGGGTAGGGTCTATAGGCACCGATACGGCTATTTTTGGAGTATCGGACAGTACCAGATTTGGTGACAAGATCGGATCCCATCCAGCAGTCAGGTATATTTTCAGTACCAATCGTGCTTTTCAGCTACTGAAAATCAAACCACTAGGCAAATATGTCCGCTGAGTGACACACTACTGTTCCTTAGAAACTAATGATTTAACAGAGCATCATGTAATATTCTTGAGGACGTACCAGCATATTTTGGTTTAATACAAAAAATATGATTTTTTTGCATTATTTTTACTGGTCTAAAAATATAGGTATCGGCATTTGATTGTTAACGGCAAAACATCTTTAACCCTATATTGCCAAATGTATCACATTTGAAACACCTAAAATGTCATGATTTTGAGACTAATTGAGAAGTTTGACATTTCTTTTTGAAAAAAAAAAATGATGGATGCAAGTCAACACATGCATCTGCAGGTTCCATGAAAAAAACAAACAGGATTCAGCAAGTGTTATAGATATCTGAGCGCTTATTACACATATTCATTTTGACTTTTTTTTTACAAATTTGAAAAAATGTTTCATTAGGACCTTATTTTTCAAATTTTGGGATTCTCTGTTGATTGCTTCATCTTGCTCGCATCAAAGGGTTAAAAAATTTAATCGGAAGTCAAAAAAATCAGCATTGGGACGTCCCTATGTAAAAATGATTAGTACGATTTAAAAAAAAAAAACAATGACTGGAAAATCTAGTTTTAAAAGCCGTTGGAAATTTATTTCATGTTATTAGAATGTATAGTGATCTTGTTAAACATTTCTATATGGTATATAGACTAAATTTTTAGAGTATTTTAGAAAAACGGCCAGAAATCAGACAAAAAAAGGCTCAGGACCTTAAGGGGTAATGATGTCACGAGAATGGGTGAGCTATTTGAGATACCCACATTTGATTGGCTAAAATAGTACCGGTCTTGATAATTGATTGTCTGTACCCAGGCCAGGTGGCCACTTCCTGGAAATGTAGCTTTTATTAAAAAATTTTGTACACATGAGAAAATTTTTATTCGTAAGAAAAAGGTGTACTTAGTCCTTTTAACATGAAGACACCCTGCTGACGTGTGTAATACCAGAATACAGATTGATTGTATATTGGATTTATTACAACAGCTGCTGCCGCTGTTGAAGTATGGATTAGCATAAATCTATTCATAATAGTAACAGCAACAAATGGTGTAAATTGAGATCGTTTGCCATTTTCTGCTGTGTAATGCTCATCTTAGTACAGATTGTTCTTGTTTTGGTAGCAAATATAAATATGGTGCTGTTGCTGTTAACAAAGACCAGAAGTTAACTAACTTAAGCTCATGAATCAGCTAAACTTAACTGTCATAATAGTAACGTCCTCGTAATTAGGGGTGGGAACCTCTGGGTACCTTACGATGCAATGCGATTTGCGATACAGGGCTCACAATAACGATTTCATGATGTGCCGATGCAACAGTTATCGATACACGGATCAGGAAATCATTCTACGATACCCTACAAAACAACTAAAACAGAAAAACAAACTTGTTTTAAAGACTTTTAAAGCAACACTAGGAAACTTTTCAGTTTTGGTCGATTTAAGAGACGCAGATGGACAAAAGCAGTAGTGTTTTGCCTTAAAATAGACTGCGTTTCCCATGAGTACCAGTGCACAGTGTCATAAAATCCTGATCTCCCGGTCGCCTGCAGATGGATTAAACGACATATCTGTTACTAGTGACAGTGTGAAGGCTGAATAGTAATGGGGTAATCAATCCAATAATGGCTAAACAATAGCATATGATGATGGGGCAGTTTATATGGTGACGGTACGAGGATACTCGCCATTCAAATGACGTAGCAATTCTGTGTGGAAACGATGTAGAATTCATGCCAGGCCCTATGGGGCAGTGCAGAATTACAAGGCAACAGCTAATGATGCACTTCCTTGACACCAACAACCTCCTCAGCCCAGAAGACAACATACCCGCCCACTCCAAGCAATTTCATTTTTTATTTTTTTTTGCTTAAAATCGCACAAAAATGGAAACATTAAACATATTTAGATTGAAAATATTATAAAAACAGTAAATTAAAGCCGACGTTCTGCCATGTTTACCGTTTTTAATGTTTAGTAGCAGAGCTGCGCACGCCCAATGTGACGTGCGTGAGTGGTAACGTCATCGGCGTGAGAGCTTTCCGTTTATATGGTTGTGGAGCAAGCCCCGCAATCGAATCCTCCACTTCGGAGCCTGGAATCAAAGGTTTGCGTTGCAATGTTAACGATGAGAAACGTTTGATTTTGTACTGTAGTTCCCCACCGGCCATCTGATCCCGCCTCCCTTCCACCCAAACTCATCAGCGCAGAGTTCGGTTGGCGGTTCACACCAGCAAGTGAAAGCCGGGGCAATAGTTATTTTTGAGTAAGTAACGAATGGGTAAAAGGGGGAAGTGACATATGCCATAAAGCAGTCAGCACATTTGTAGTTTTTTTGTGTGACAGGGTTCCTGCCGCCCTCCTTAATTAGTGCCGGTGAAAGAGATACTGACTAGGGCTGAACGATATTGGAAAAAACAGACATTGCGATTTTTGGGGGATTTGCAATATATATATATATATATATTTATAGGGTATATAACCCTAACCCTAAACCTAACCCTAACCCTAAACCCTATATATACTGTATAGATACTGTGTAACTGTGTATATACTGTATATACAGTATATATCGCAAAATTATAACTAAAATAATTTTAACCGGACTTGAATAGCTCTGTTTGGGAAGACTTTGTTTAACTTTGTTTTTCTTCTCCATGGTCATACAGCCTCTCACGCGCTCTCCTGAAAAGCAGTGTGACCCAACTTTTTTTTTTTTTTTTTTGGGTCACCAGTGCAGCTGGCGTTTGGTACTTAAAATTAATGATAATTGACAGGTTAGTAGCGTTGATCTGGCCAGAGACACCTCGTTAGCGCTACGTTTAAAGGCACATATGTGTTAATCATCGTTAAACTTGGTACACAGTCTGAAGTGTGCTATGGCAACTCATTCATTGTGTAGGTGAGAGGCTGTTCTCGGCAGCTGGAGGGTCAAAGCAAAAAAAAAACTTTTTTTCAGCACTGGATAGGGACTCGGTATCGGCAAATTCTCAGTCAGGTGACTTGGACATCCCTAGTATTTATATAATACTGTTTAATCCAGGCTAAGGAGATTTATCTATGAATGATGAAGATTTGTGCATATAAAAGGGATCCCAAAAGCCATGTCTCTGCACAATTGCTGCTTTTGTGAAAAAAAAAAAAAGTTTACATTCAAAAAAAAAAAAAAAAAAATTAGCGCGCAATAGAAGTATTGCGCACATTGCGATGTTCAAACGATATATTGTGCAGGACCAATACGGACCCCTTAAAGCAATGGTTTTTAACCTTATTAAAGATACCGAACCCCACAAATTTCACATTTGGATTCACCGAACACTTCGGAATTAGATAATAAAGCATTTTTTTTTCAAATTCAAAACTGACATATCTTGCTAACAGGCTAATAATTTAAAAAGTTCCCATTCAAAATTCTTGTCATTTTGACAGCATGTTTTATAAACACGTCAAAATTTGGAGACTACGCTGCCCATTGGTCTGTTGTGTTCCCTCATACCAAGTGCGAGTCAATCTTCCACTGAGCAACCTGTTCCTCCTCCCAACAGGTCGAGGACTAGCAGTTAAAAAAATTGATTAAGACTAAATTAGAGCAAACCAGTTCAAAACCCAGTCTAAAAAGTCACTTTGCCTAGATTTAATCAGCATACGAAAATAGGGGTCTGAGTTTCTTTACCTACGCCGAACCACTTACTTACTTACTTACTTAACTTACTTAACCCCTGGGGTTCTAGTGAACCCAGGTTAAGAACCGCTGCCTTAAAGATATAAAAGAGGTGTCATTCAACTAGTTGTCAGTCAACATATCACAAATGCTATGAAAATATTTTATGAAGCTTAAAAAGCTACCTAGTGTTGCTTTAAAGACTTTTTAAGACCATAATGGAAAAAATTTAGGACTCATTTCACATTGATACCGGCAAAAAAACGTACTAAAGATTTGAAAGAAAAATGGAGGACCTGAATTACTTGGAAAGTATATGAATTTATTCCCAGCCCTAACACACTGTGATACAAATGAGCACAAAGTACTACTAGCACTACTAGTAGTTTCAGTAGTAGTATTAAAGTAAAAAAGTAATATCAATAGATTTTTAAGACCTTTCAAAATTGTATTTCAGACGTTTTATGAGATTTTAGGAAAATTTTAGACATTTTAAAGCCTTAAATTCAAATGATTGGATTTGAGACTTTTTAGTTACGACTTTTAAATACCCTGTGGATACCCTTTTTCTGAAGTGAGGGTGTATGCAAAATGAATGCATTGACAAAAATCGGACAAATCTGTCTCAAAGAAAAAAGCACCAATTTGTGTTTCCTCAGCAAGTGCAACAAGCGTGTAATTCAAACACAGCGTTTAAACCTGATTGCATTGTCTGTTGCACTGACGCAGTGGCGAGTGATTCACATGTGACAAACATAATACAGTAGTGGCCAAACAACAGGTGATACACCACTCAATACAGCCACGAGTGTAATAGAACCAGCGAATAAACCTAATGAATTACAATGGAGTAGTTTGATTTAAGGGCTTATTAAATAGCGGTTACAGAGCGCTGCAACGAATTAATTGTTTTAACCTTTCCATCCATTCGACTGAGCTCGATGGAAAAAGTAGTGCAACATCACCTCAGACAGTGTGGCGAGACGTAATTAAAGTTTGAATATTTGTAAAAGATGCAAGAAAGTCTGCACTGTGAAGTTAGCAACTCTGTCATGCCTCAGACTTAAAGCCACCTACAAAAAAAGTTACTTAGCTACCGCAGCTAGCCGACTGGTGAAAAGTTATACACAATATTTTCCACACATCCAAAAGTTTTGTCGCGGTTTTTTTTTTTTTTTTTTTCTTCATATAAGACAAAGTGAGTAGCGCTTCCCACTAAATAAGTGCTGAGAGTAAGTGTGAACTTCCTTCAAATTAATACCATTATTGCTGTTAATACTAAAGTGCTGTGGGCTATCAGGTAAAAAGTTGTAGTACCCGACTTACTTGGCTTCCTCTTCTCCGCTCGCTGCCGCTCCTTGGGCCGCCTTCGACACCCCCGAACGCCGCCGGACCTCCAGAGGGCCGCGAAGCTGCCACAGGAGAAGCCGAGAAAGGTCCAACTAGTATCAGGCAGACGAAAAGCTAAGTTTGCACCGAGGCCCCGGGCCTTAATGTGTCCTCGAAATAACGCCCAGGGGAGGGATAGCGAGCCTCGGGCCTCCGCTTTTAGACAGACTCGGGAATACCTTTTTGACAGCTCTTCTTTCTCAGCCCCCCCTCCCCTCGACAGCCCTTCACTTTTCTCTTTTTCCTCACTTCCAGTAGATACGAATCAAAATACTGTCACACAATATGGCGGCTGTATAAGCAAGGTACTATCGCGAGAGGGAGACTTGTTTTTTCTCCTCCACTTTCCAAAAGTTGTGCTCGTTGTGGGAGGAGACTTTGACTCTAGATTAACTAACTGTTCTGATGCTGAATAGGCAAATAAATCTCATCCATCCACGTTGACATACTTTTTGTATCAGTGTAATAAAGTTTTTTCGAACCAAAAAATGCTAGTTATAGATAGAAATTTGTGATTCACATTTGTATGTTTTTTTTTCATTGGAAAGACACTTATCTACTAGAAACTGCAATTTCTGGAGACATTACGATGGGGCTCTGATGTGGTAAGGGCGTAGGTTTGCATAGGGACAGTAGGGACATAACACTACCAACTTTTCAGCATGCTCAAATTGTCCCTACCGACTTTAAGCAACCTTATTTGCATTACAGTGCACACATAAGTGAGTACACCCCTCACATTTCTGCAAATATTTAAGTATATCTTTTCATGGGACAACACTGACAAAATGACACTATGACACAATGAAAAGTAGTCTGTGTGCAGCTTATATGATAGGGTTCATTTATTTTCCCCTCAAAATAACTCAAATTATAGCCATTAATATCTAAACCCCTGTCAACAAAAGTGAGTACACACCTTAGAAACTACATCCCTAAATGTCCAAATTGAGTACTGCTTGTCATTTTCCCACCAAAATGTCATGTGACTCGTTAGTGTTACTAGGTCCAGGTGTGCATAAAGAGCAGGTGTGTTCAAATTTTTAGTGCAGCTCTCACACTCTCCCATATTGGTCACTGAAAGTTCCAACATGGCACCACATGGCAAAGATCTCTGAGGATCTTAAAAGACGTATTGTTGCGCTACATGATGTTGGCCAAGGCTACAATAAGATTGCCAACAACCTGAAGCTGAGCTGCAGCACAGTGGTTTAGATCATCCAGCGTTTTAAAGGAGCAGGGTCCACTTAGAACACAGCTCGGGTTTTTCGTCCAAAGAAGCCGAGCGCACGTGCTGAGCGTCACATCCAAATGCTTTCTTTGAAAGATCGTCACATGGGTTCTGTCAGCATTGCTGCAGAGATTGAAGAGGTCAGCCTGTTAGTGCTCAGACCATATGCCACACTCTACATCAAATTGGTGTGCATGGCTGTCACCCCTACAGTCAAGCATGATGGTGGGAATGTCATGGTCTGTGGCTGCATGAGTGCTGCAGGTGTTGGAGAGTTACATTCCATTGAGGGAAACAAGAACTCCAACATGTACTGTGAAATACTGCAGCAGAGCATGATCCCCTCCCTCCAGAAACTGGGTCGCAGAGCAGCGTTCCAGCATGACAATGACCCCCAAACACACCTCCAAGATGACTACTGCTTTACTGAAGAGGCTGACGGTAAAGGTGATGGACTGGCCAAGCATGTCTCCAGACTTGAACCCAATAGAACATCTTTGGGGGATCCTCAAGCAGAAGGTGGAGGTGCGAAAAGTCTCAAATATCCGGCAGGTCCTCAACGTCGTCATGGAGGAGTGGAAGAGCATTCCAGTAGCAACCTGTGAAGCTCTGGTCAACTCCATGCCCAGGAGAGTAAAGGCAGTTCTGGATAATAGTGGTGGCTACACAAAATATTGACAGTTGTCATGTTGTACTGTATGTTAATATTGACAACTTTCACTAAGGGGTTTACTCACTTTTGTTGCCAGGGGTTTAGATATTAATGGCTATATTTTGAGGGGAAAATCAATTAACTCTATTATATAAGCTGCACACTGACTACTTTTCATTGTGTCAAAGTGTCATTATGTCAGTGTTGTCCCATGAAAAGATATACTTAAATATCTGCAGAAAGGCGAGGGGTGTACTCACTTTTGTGATGCACTGCAGATCGGTCCTTGAATTTATTTTTTATTTTTTCATTCACTTTTGTATTTTTACTTATTTTATTTTTATTTTATTCATTTATTCTTATCATCATCAGTATCATTGACAGTTGCAAAATGTGATATGATTAACCTAAAGAAAGAAAGAACCGAAGAAAGACAAGGGCTGACGGGAGAAGCATATTCTTATCAAGACCCGTCCCCTTGCAGCAAAGGACGCACAATCAAACATGGTAGAGTTGAATGCATTACATTACAATACTTTAGTTTGAGTCTAGGGGTGGTCCACTGTCCCACAGAAGTGGACCCATTCTTGGATAGCTCCCAGTTATTTTAATAAAGAGACTTGCACTTCAAAATGTTTAAGTAGTTTTGAAAACAGAGGTATGAATCAAACCTTGTATCACCTGAATCAATACACATTAAAGTTAGTGTAAGTCAATACAGATACATTTGCATTGATCATTTAGCTTATCAATGAATTTGGTTCATATTCCTGAGAAATTTAACCCTGACCCCCGTTCAATAATCTGTTTGGTCTTATTAATGTCCCATTCCCCAGCGAAAAGTGTACACGCAGGTTATGCTGTTATATCGTCCCTACCAATGTTGAGACCAAACCTACACCCTTGTGTTGTATATACACATCTATCTACCTGTTGATTTTGGGGACATGTCCTGTTGCATGGCTGTCAATGCCATCGACTTACTTGGGCGTCAGTTAAATGTCACTAGGCTGTCATGGTAAATGGTAAAAAAATCACAAGGATCTGTTTTCCTGCCATTGAAAATGAATGCGGAATTTGGACTTACATGGCTGTCAATGGCATATTATTAGAAATGAATGGGACCGTTTTTGGCGAGTTTTGGGGGACCATACGTTTTTGACAAATTCTGTATCCAACTTTTATACCCCTTAGCGTCCTGGAATTTTGTGATTTGTTAAAAAATTATTTTATTTCGCAAAAATTGTAGGATGACATACATTTTGATTTTTTTTTTTTTTTTTTTTTGAACGGAACATTTTTTAGGGTCATTTGAAAAATTCCATGCGTCCCATGAAAATTCCGGTCATTTCGATATTTGATTGGTGCCGACCGGTCAAACGGTTTGGGCTGTGTGGCATGTCGAAGAAACGCCATTCAAAAAAAAAAAAAAGGAATTTTACTGACCGGGCCTTTGCTTTGCAAAGCCCCATCTAATTTACTGTAATAAATCAATCCATTGTAACAGTTTTTCATATTTTCTATCAAAGGTTTGCACGGGAAGTGTCAGCAATGGCATTTTGCATGAAGCATTAACTCTTTGGCTGCCATTGACTGCAATAGATGTCCAATTCATTTGAAGTGGGAGGGGTGGCTGCAATTGAATGAATGTTAATTCGCTGCCACCCTCCGAGTTCAAATGGGTTGGACGTCTACTGGTGATAAACCCATTCTGATTCACAGCGGAAAGATGAAAAGAGCTTGTTTTCCTGTTTATTAGTTACTTTGTAGAATATCCTGTCCATCATGTTCATTCGCTGCTATCCTCTCAGTTGAAATGGATTGGACGACTGCTAGTGAAAAAATCATTGCCTGGCATTGGCTACCACTGACAGCCATACATCTCCAATCTATTTAAAGTGAGAAGCGGCAAAGGAATATTCGTTCATTCGCTGCCATCTCTCCCATCCCTCCCACTTCAAATGGATTAGACAACTGCTAGTGATTTAAATTCACAGCAGAAAGATGAAAAGGGCCACATAATTGGACGTCTGTCACCGTCAATGGCAGCCAATGTGTTAATAATCAACCGTCAAGTTGCAAAATAATATTTTTAAAATGCAATGTATCAATGTTTACCGAGAGAGGTAATGGACGTGTATCTAATAGAGGTGGGCAACCAATAAATATTTTCTTTTTTATTAATAGATCCTTGCAATTAACGTTGTTTAATCCCATTGTTATACACACAAACCAATAATAAATTCTGAATTATCCTAGAGGTAACTTGTCAAGCCTTAGTCTTTAAGGATTACTGTATTACTAACAAGAAACAAAATTAAGAAAAATAATCGATACTCTTTTGCTGCCTATTGTTCTCAGTTCTCTGTAATCAATGATTATATCTGCCTTATGAGTGCGAAATGAATCATTTATTAGAGTAAAACAAGCAGCCACCCACGGACAAAATGTCATAAAGTCAGTGCGTAATTTGTAAATCATAAGGTGCCGGAACGCAAAGTACATATGACAGTGCAGGGATGACAAGACAGGCACAGGTCCCGGAACATACGCAGAAAATGGTGCTGAAAACAACACACAAATGCCCACTTGCAACGCTGTGGGACTTACAAGCCTCAATTTCAGATAATATCCATGGTATAAATGTTACGCCATTTTACAATTATTTAGGAGCTCTAGCTGGCCCCCACTCCGGGTGGCGCTGAACCTGACCAGCTGCTGACACGGTAGCAGCCTCCTGCCCCCGCTTGGCTGTCCGTTAACCTGGCTAGCTGCTGCGGCGCGAATTTCTTGCTGCACCCGTGCTACTCGTTAGCATGATCGCTGCAGCTGCCCTCATCACCGGTTGTTGCTTTTCTGACTCGTTTTGAACCATCTTCGTTCTTTTTGAAAAAAGAAATGCAAACTGCAAAATGCAACTGTCTTTTTGACATATTGAAATACCGTTTGATCTCTGACTCTTTCAAATGACGTCAAATTTTTATAAACAACATGCAATTCTTGGGATTTGTTCTGTAAATGAATTTATGCATATTATTATTTTATTTTATACTTTTTTTTTTTTTTTCATTATTATTATGATTTTCTTTACACGAGAGGTGCCAGATCTGCCCGACTAAGAAGACTGAAATCAAGAGGTGCCGGATCCTGTCGGAACAGGATCCGGCACAAATCAACCCCTGCATAAAGTTAATTTTTTTCTTGAAATAAAATTAAATTCTTGAAAACTCTATCTTGAAAATGAATTTTTAATCATGTCCAACGCCCAGTAAATCAAATCTCAACTAATCAAATGAGTCAACATAATAAGACTCAGCCATTACGAGCGTAGAAAACAGCCTTGAAAACATTTAGCCTGAGCAACGTCGTGACTTTTAAAAATCTGACGAGTTTAAAAAAAAAAACAAAAGATGAAGAAAAAGACAAAAAGCCATTATTATCATGTGCACCAGCACAAATGATTCTGAAGGCCCTGGGCAAATTGCATTTACAAATTAGAAATATGTACTTCATCATTACTAGAAGCTCTGGCAGCCATAAAAGACGCCCTATGAAATTAAGATTAGACAGTTTCAGTTGAGAATTGACAGTTGAGTTGTAAATGCTGTGCTTTTGCTAGTGTTTAGGTCAGCAGAGAAGCCTTGAAGGCCCCGACTGCACAGCATAGGATTGCGTCTCGGTAAATTCTGCCGATGCTTCACTAGAACGAGTGGATGGCACATGAAGGGAATCCACTGCCAAACAAATCATGTGGCTTGCTCTGGCAACCCTTAACAGGGAAAAATTATAGGATCACTTTTCAAACAGCAAACATTTTAGTCAGCATGGACACCAAAGACAGGTGTCCCTTCTCAGTGTCCTCTGACAATTATTTATGTTGACCACGTCTCCTGCCAGCCGCCTTCATTCTCACATGGCCTAAGTGAGTGAGACAACCGAGGCTTGTGAGAGCCCCAGTGAAAAGATGGCACATTTGTTCCTCTGTGAAGCGCATGGAAACATATGGTGTCTCGAGTGTCGCCGCAGTGCAGTGACTCACAAACACTCACACACATCGCTGCTATCTGGCACACACCGTGACCCTTTGACTCAGCGGTTTGAAGCCCGTGGAGCTGAAATCCCCTTCAGTGTGAATAGAAAGCTGACAGCACAGTGTAGTCTGTTATCCACAATGACAATTCATTCCTTTACACAGTGTCTTGACACACTTGGCACTGCCAGAAAAAGGAGGATTCACTGCTCTATTAGGGCAGGGGCGGAATGGCCCGGGAGTCAGTGAAGACCAGCCCACTTCATGGACGCTGTTGGAAGCCATCCAGCCGGTACCATAAGTACATTTACCTGTACCTTGATGGGGAAAAAACTGCATTTGATGTTTGTTGGGACAAAAATCATGTATAGTAAACGATAACACAAGCCCTTAAATAGCCTAGTCTAGTTATTTTAAAGCATATAGTGATAAATAAGTGAAAAATAAGAAAGTGAAACATCACATTCAATATTTTGTGCAGCAATGACCAAACTCTTCCTGTAGCTGCAGATCAGTCTGACACATTGATCAGGACTAATCTTGGCCCATTCTTCTCTACAAAACTGCTGTAGTTTAGCCAGATTCCTGGGATGTCTGGCATGAATTGCTGTCTTTAGGTCATGCCACAGCATCTCAATCTGGTTCTGGACTTTCTGGACAAGTCTGGACTTTGATTTGGCCACTCCAGAACATGTATTTTGTTCTTCTGAAACCATTCTGAAGTTGATTTACTTCTCTGTTTTCCATCATTGTCTTGCTGCAGCATCCATCATCTTTTTAATTTCAACTGTTTGAGAAACGGCCTCAGGTTTTCCTGCAAAAGATCCTGGTAAACTTTTGAATTCATTCTTCCATTAATGAATGCAAGTTATCCATGCCCTGAGGTAGCAAAACAGCCCCAAATCATGATGCTCCCTCCACCATGCTTCACGGTGGGGATGAGGTGTTGATGTTTGTGAGCTGTTCCATTTTTCCTCCACACATGACGTTGTGTGTTACTCCCAAACAATTCAACTTTGGTTTCATCAGTCCACAAAATATTTTGCTAAAACCTCTGTGGCGTGTCCAAGTGCCTTTTTGCGAACATTAAATGAGCAACAATGTTTTTTACACAGCAGTGGCTTCCTCCGTGTGGTCCTCTCATGGGCACCATTCTTGGCCATAGTTTTAAATATAGTTGATGTGTGCACATTGATATTGGACTGTGCCAGTGATTTCTGTAAGTCTTTAGCAGACACTCTAGGGTTCTTTTTTTACCTCTCTGAGTACTCTGCGCTTGAACTCTTGGCATCATCTTTGGTGGACGACCACTCCTTGGGAGAGAAGCAAAAGTGCTAAACGCTCTCCAGTTGTAGACAACTTCTCTGACTGTCGATTGATGAAAATCCAGACTTTTAGAGATGGTTTTGTATCCTTTCCCAGCTTTATACAAATCAACAATCCTTGATCATAGGTCTTCAGACAGCCCTTTTGACCAAGTCATGATGCACATCAGACAATCCTTCTCATCAAGACAATTCATACCAGGTGTGTGTTTTATAGTGGGCAGGGCAGATTTAAACCACTCATCAGTGATTGGGCACACACCTGACTTAAAATGTTTGATAAAAATTGGTTTCAATTGCTCTCTAAATCGCCTTAGGGTTCACTTACTTATTTTCCCCCCTTCTGTCATTGTTTGCATGCTAGCCTCATTAAAATATGAAAACCCATAAGTGCTTGGGTGGTTTTAATTAAAGCAGACTGTTTTTTAATCTGTGTGATTTTTGACAAAGATCAGATCCCATTTCATGGTGATTTTAAGCAGAAATGTGGGAAATTCCAATAGATTCAGATACTTTTTCATACCACTGTACAATACACATGCTGGCACTTTCTGGTTTGAGATGTGAAGATCATCCACCACTATGTTTCTACTGTCCTTAACGAAGGTTGCACTTGTTAACGCTTCATAACTAAGCGGCCAATGGAGTGGCATAAAGGTTTGTTTAAGAGGCGAATAATGACAGGAGACCCTCTACAGAGCTAAATCTAAACTGCTGACCCATGACAAGCCACTCTCAGACCGTGAGAAATGGGCCTCTTTCCATGTCAAGAATGTGTGTGGCCGGTTGAGTTGCTCCAAAACGTCAATCTGAGGAGTGTGACTAGTAGCGGCACCAAAGAAGAACGTCATTTTTTTAATGCGTAATTTTTCTGAAGCTGCAGTTTTTATTGTTGTTGCACTTTGTCCTCCTTTTCGAGAGAACTATCTTTCACTCTCTTAATCTGTGTTTACACACAGTTAGTTACTTGTGCGTACAGGATGTGTGCGGTCAGATGAGAGACTGAGAACAGGGAGCAGAACCTGCTGTGAAACACGAATAGTACTGTCAGCCAAAGAAATAGTCTTATCTTTTCATAAAGTTATTTTTTTGACTTATCAAATTAGGACATCACTGATTCTCTTCAAAATTTCACAACTGAAAGTAAATGATAACTTAGTTGCTGATGCCACAACTTATATTAACAGAAATGTTCAGTTTCATTTTTAGACCCCTATCGGCATACATGTACAATGAATAAATAGAGCGCAACCACAAGCATAACACAGGTCTATGAAGGAAAATATCTGCTATTTCCACCAGGCAGTTTGCTGGCAAACCAAGATTAAGAGTCGTTTGCTTCTGTAGCGGAACAGGAAGTCAGACAGACACACACTAAGGAAATGTCACTCGGAAAAAAAATGCATTTCAGTGGAACCAGTCTGATGCTTCGGGGGTCAGACAAAAGTTTGGGTTCCTCATTTACCGAGAGTTGAAAATTGCCTGTAAAGACAAGAAGAGCTCCTGTATATCGTGGTTTATTTTTAGTGTGTAACCTACAACCCCTAGCAAAAAGTATGGAATCAACAGTCTCGGACGAGCACTCACTCAGACATTTTATCATGTAGAACAAACTCAGATAAAAAGCTTGAAAAAATAATGAATTAGTTCAAAAGTGCAACTCTTTAGCATTCAGAAACACTAAAATAAATGAATAAAAACATTGTGGTGGTCAGTAAATGTTACTTTTATAGAGCAAGTGCAGGGAAATATATATGGAATCACTCCATTCTGAGGAAAAAAATATGGAATCATGAGAAACAAACAAAGAAATAACAATCAAAACTCATCTCTAGCATTTAGTAGCACCAACTCTGGTTTTTATGACAGCTTGCAGTCTCTGATAGATGGACTTGATGAGTATTCTTCATCAATTTGGTGCCAACTCTCTTTGATTGCACACAGCAAAAAGCCTGGTGTTGAATTGATTCTCACAGAGTCAATTTCAACTCCTTTTCAGACTTTATATAGGTCCACACTTTCTAGGGTCAAATTAACACTTTGGAAATAGTTCAATATCAACACCACACCAAGAGTTCCTTCTTTAACTCTTTACCAGAGTTGACGTTATTAGGCAAATAACACTGCTCTGGGTTAAATGTTTACTCCTTACCAGAGTTAGAATAAATAACACTGTGCTCTGAGTTAAATATTTTACTCTTTCACAGATTTGAATACCTAATCATTTTACTCCTTACCAGAGTTAAATACAATTGATTTACTCTTTACGAGAGTTAAATAATTAAATGTTTTTTTTACTCCTTCTGAGAGTTGAATAATTAAAAGGTTTTACTCTTTACCACAGTTAAAAATAGGGATTAGACAAATGACAGTTTCACATATAAAACATTTATTAAAACAAATAAAATATTAAAATAAATAAAACATTTCGTTTGGCCATGTTCTCCCCAGTCCAGTCAGTCTTTCATTACAGCAGTATAAAATCAACTATAATATATAGATGTTCATCTGAGGCACTGTATGAGCTCTGAACATCGAACGGTGTGCAACATTTCAGCTCAGACATTTTATTTATACACCTTTCCTCACTTGTGGATACTCTGAAAGCATGACGATGCTCATCAAACATCTCTGTAAACATCATGTTTGACAAAAAATAAATCTGGTCGCGACGCAGCACCGTGTTGGTCTGTTGGCTCATCAAATTCAAAATGAAGTGCAGGTGTGTGAGTCGCGGGAGGAGCTTATTTACATCTATCCTGAGTTGAGTTAACACTGATGTCACACCATTTAAATCAGAGGGTGTTAAAAATTACACTTTGGGAGTCGAAATCAACTCCAGGGCGGAGTGATTTGAATCAACAATTAAAAACAACTCCAAACACTTAACCATTACACCAGACAGTGTTAAAACAACACTTTGGGAGTAGTATTAACTCCGATTTCCATCAACTATTTAAAATGACTCCAGACACCTAACCATTACACCAGAAAGTGTTAGAATTGAGTGGTATTAACTCGGGACTGAGTTGGATAACATTGACATGATCAACTCTTTCAAATAACTCCAACACTGAACCCAATTTAAATACAATGGTGATAAAATGACACATTGGGAGTTGAAATCAACTCTGAAATGTTTAACCCTGGAATTTCAACTCTTTAATTTTTGCTGTGCAGTTGCCAGATAATCCTTGCAGGTCCAAGCCTTGCTGTCAAGGGCGTAGGATTGCATAGGGACGGTAGGGACATAACACTACCAACTTTTCAGGATGCTCAAATTGTCCCCACCAACCTTTAAGCAACCTTACATGTATTATATAATGAGTTCAGTAATACAGGTAATTTAGATTGTCTTCCTATATGTTGTAAGGATAAAACTGACCCAACCATTATTAAATGAACTATTTTCATTATGTTCAAACTTATATTTACCCCTTTTCCCTTGCTGAATGCACCCGGTCCAACCCCCCCCCCCCCCCCCCCAATTACACGATTGATACGCATGCATGCTCACATGCACACAGCCCCGACAGAAATACATGTCGACAAAATGCCGCCTCCTCCGAAGACGAAGGATATTAGGATATTTGGGATATTTTTTTGGCCAGCAGCAGCCACTGTAAGTAATTTAAAAAAGACTCCAATGTGGTAAACACACCACTAATTTTGCTACTGAAAGTCCGACCAGCATCAGAGTTAGCATAACATTAAACTGTGTAAACTTGCTAACCTGCAAAACTCGAGTAGGAAGCTGTTTAGAATTGTGCTTTTTGTGTTTTCTGCTGTTAACATGAACTGTGAGAAATGGAGTGAACTCTGCTGGAAACGATAAAACCAGAAAAATGTGAGCAAGAAGCTGCTTAGAGAGAGACGGGTGCTGCATAACCTCATATGTTGCTTACACAACACATAATTATAATTGACTATGTGAATTATTTTTTTATTTTTTATTTTTTGTGCCACAAGCTACCACACTAGCGTTGCGATCGACTGGTCGATCGTGATTAACGTAATGAGCACCTCTCACTTAGCATATCAATTAATTGGGTTCATATTCGTGAGAAATGTAGCCCTGACCCCCGTTCACCCGATCTGTTTTTTCTTATTAATGTTCCATCCCGAGCAAAAAATGTATAGGAAGGTTATGCTGTTATATCGTCCCTACCAATGTTGAGACCGAACCTACGCCCTTGCTTGCTGTAGACCTTTTTTTTTTTTCAATTTCCACCAATGGTTTTCAATAGGGTTGAGATCTAGGCTATTTGCAGGCCATGACATTGACTGGATGAGTCTTTCTCCAAGGAATGCTGAACACTTTTAGCTCTGTGGCATGATGCATTGTCATCTTGGAAAATGACAAACATATTTTCAGTTGAAGGGATAAGAAAGCTGTCTACAATTTCAATGTAAACTTTTGCATTTATTGAAAATTTAACCACAACCACCTCCCCAGTGCCTTTGCCTGACATGCAGCCCCATATTATCAAGGACTGAGGGAATTTTGATGTTTTCTTCAGGCAGTCATCTTTGTAAATCTCACTGGAACAGCACCAAACCAAAGTTCCAGCATCATCACCTTGTCCAATGCAGATTCTTGACTCTTGACAAGGTGATTTTTTTTGCTAGGGGTTGTATGTCCAGTCATTGTTTACTTTGCATTATAGTCAGTGACGCCATTAACACATCGCTTAGTAACTCGAAACAGTAAGATCGCATTTTATTGTAAAGTCTCATCTGACGAGTTGTTATTTCCAAATCAGTACATGTCCAAGTCTGTGACTTCATTTCTCCTTCAGAGCAAGGACCACTCACTTGTAATCCGTTAAAACCATCGACTGTAATCAGAGCACAACTAAAGAAGCCGCGTTAAAAACGCCACTGTATATTATACTATACACTCTATTTTTTACTTTTACTTGAGATTTGTGAAGAAGAAACGCTTATCTCTTTCCCCTACAATTACAATAGGTTTTACCATTTTTCCTCTTTATTGTACATATTATTATTGTCAGAGATGCCCACAGAGGCCCTACCATTTTCACCAATGAGCAACAATAATCACATGACCCCATCATACCAATTAGACATAACAAGTGAAAGTGAAATGAAAGAGAATGAGCTAATATCGTTACTGGAGCATTTTAAATATTAATGCTACTTTTGTGTTTAAAATGGCTTTTCAAAAAGGTGATTACATTTATTGTTCCATGTATTGTATCCATACTTGCACACATTATGATTAGATTTGAATTACAGTGGTACCTCGACATACGATCACCTCGACACACAATCCTTTCAACATTCGGCGTAAAATTTGACCATTTGTCGCTACATCAGACTGCATGCTCGAAATATGACGATTTATGACAGTGTCGCAGTTTATTTGTTTTCCCGCAATACGGACGCACGGCGGATTTTCTTGTGAGAGAAATCAACATGTGTTCCAAGAATGTTAATGCAGGTGGTGAAAAAAGGAAAAAGGTGAGGCTTAACATTGAAATGATGATGGAAATGATGAAATGAAATATGAAATATGAATGAAATATGAGCGTGGTGTGCGCGTCATTGAGCTGGCTCGACAATACGGCCGTAGAATGTCTACGATCTTGGCGGTCCTCCTCTGACCTCCGTTCGCCAATCTTCATGAGTTAAGGCTACAATTATTATTACTCTAACATAGCCAAAAATCGCCAGCTTCACCAGGTTTATTTATTCATTTATTTCAGAACTTGTGCAACACAACATGCCTACTGTCGGCTGCGGATGAACATGAAAAGTGAAAGTAAAAAGTCCTTTCTATCTCTGTAACGTCAGCCACGCGGTGCGTTCAGGTACATCACGCAAAACACATCCACCACATTAGTACCCTATTCGTTACATTATAACAGATAAACACGCTAAACACATCCACTACATTAGTACCCAATTCGTTACATTATTACAGGCATTAATATTATGTTTATTATATTATTTTTCTGATTTTCATTCATAATTTATTTGTTTTGCTCTGTGTAATTGCTATTTTCAACTGTACCAGCAGTATTTATGAAGGATTTCGTGTAGGCTTTCAGGCTGTGCAACGAATTAATGGAATTATAATGTATTTTTATGGAAAAATCCTGCTTGACATAGAACCATTTCTCTACTTACAAAAAAAGGTCCTGGAATGAATTAACTTCGTATGTAGAGGTACCCAGTGCTTAATTTGTAAATCCTAAGGTGCCGGAAAGCAAAGTACATATGACAGCGCAGGGATAACGAGACGGGCACAGGTCCCGGAACATACGCAGAAAATGGTGCCGAAAACAACATGCCCAAATGCCCACTTGCCATGTTGTGGGACTTTTCTTTTTTTCTTTCTTTTCTTTGTGCTTTTCTGACTCGTTTTGAACCATCTTCCTTCTTTTTGAAAAAAGACAGTAAATGTAACTGTCTTATTGGCATGTTGAAATACCGTTTGATCCTCGTTGCTTGCTCCCCAGATGCCGCAAATTCCATAAGTTTTTATTTTATTTATTTATTTATTTTCTAATGTTAGGAGTGTGATTTGTTGGTCCAGCTTTTCAGTGCATCAACAAATCTCCAAGTCTTTCAAATGACGTTAAATTTTTATAAACAACATGCAATTCTTGGGATTTGGCATATTATTATTTTATTTTTATTTATTATTTTATATATTATTTATTATTTTATTTTATACTGTAATGTCCGTGACTATGTGTAATATTCTGATATAATGTTTTCCGAGGCACCCTGAAGTGCACGCAACATTACTGTTGTTTTGGTCACGTGATGCAGGAGTGCGATAGAGAGGCACAGCCTGCTGAGAGCCACAAGTTCTGTTCGTGCAGTTAGCTCCATGTGTTAATAAAGAAACAAAGTTGTCAGCATGTCGTGTGTTCGATACCTTTGTCAACAAAAAGCTCAAAACAAGACACTATGCACGGTCTCTTTAAGAGACGCTGGGACCGGAGAACTGTGAGTAGAGGGAACCGAGGGGGAGACGGGCGACAAGCAAAATTTTGCGGTCAAAAGTGGTGGAAGTCCACTGTTATTTTGTTTATTGTTTTCTTATTGTTGCCACAATAAAGTGGAGAAAGCCATCAACGACTCCTCTCCTTCTTTTCCCCCATTCGGGACTATCACAATACATTTTTTAAAAACGTTTTCATATTAGTATCATTTTTTTATATACACGAGAGGTGCCGGATCTGCCCAAATAAGTCTCGGAACACCGGGAGGCCAAAATCAAGATGTGCCGGATCTTGTTCCGGCAAGATCTGGTGTTCTGACGACACAAATGACCTGGAGGTACCACCATATTACAAACTTGACTGGTTTTTACCAGTAGTCATTCTTCCTGGATGTTTTTACCGCCTCATGCAGGATAATCTGCATATTGCTTTGTTGACCAAAACAAACACTGAAGATGTAGCAGCGACACTTATCCCGTGAGGGTTAAATGGGGACCCTCCTTGGCCCCTGTTTCAGAAAAATCCTAGAGCCGCCACCGCATACTCCCATGGGGTTTCAGAATCGGCACCTCTCAAACTAAATTTCTCGAGTTGTAGAGCCAATGCCAAGGCAAAGGGCAGCAATCAATAAAAATAATTGAATAATACAAAAAATAAATAAATAAAAAATGAATTATACACATGTGTATTTTTCGGCCTTTCGGTTTTTCGGTCAAGTGTTTCCAATGTTCGGTTTTCGGTTTCCGCCAAGAATTTTGGTGGCCGATTGTGTGGAGTTTGCATGTTCCCCCCGTGCCATCGTGGGTTTTCTCCGGGGACTCTGGTTTCTTCCCACATCTCAAAAACATGTGTGGTAAGCTGATGGAACACTCCAAATTGTCCGTAGGTATGAGTGTGTGTGTGAATGGTTGTTTCTGTCATTGTACCCTGCGATTGGCTGGCAACCAATTCAGATGACAGTATGACAATATGACAAGTCAGACTGACATGACGACTGGGTTGTCGATTGTCTTCGCGGATCAGCAAACCGCCCGGCGGAGAGCAATTTACAGCTTGTTCCCCAGAGGAGGGCGGCTGCAGTTGTTGTGAAGCTAACGTGCAGCTAATGTGCATGATGGAAGCTTTTTACATGCATATCAATGATCAAACGTAAGTAGTCCTTTATTTAAAGAAAGTTTGTAGTGTTTACTTTGTAATCGCTGTATTCGTATTTGACATAATACAAGCTGTTTACTCACTTCCTCGTAAGTCCAATGGTCCCACAGTAGTAGGGCTTGTTTTGGCCAATATTCACGGTGAATGGGAACGTTTTGAAACTCCAAAAAGGCGCACACGCCTCTCCCTCATACAGCAAGATTTTTCTGTAGCCGTTTGGCTGGCGGGATGCGAAAAACAGTACGGCTGCATAGTGAAAAGGACGCCTTCATCCGTACACGTCACAGCGCCCTCCTCCTCAATGCAAGACCGAAGCCGGAAGTCACTCATTTTCATGGCGCGGGATTCAAAAAACTAAATAAATATAGCGATCGCTTCCACACACATCCAAGCGGTCCATATCATTCAGGAGCATAAAATATCACGTGTATTATGAAATAAACATGCTTTTTCATGTCACATGCACTTTAAGTAATATTGTTTTGAAGTCCCACTACTCTTACTTGAATAAATATTTTGGCTACTCTACCCACTTCTGCAAATAATGCAGTCAAATCAATTTCACATGCAATGTTTTATCAGCCTACAATATATGTGTATGATTTAATGAAGGGTATTCTGTGATCAAAAAGGTTTTTTTTGTTGGAAAAGTGCTCTATCATAGCTCTAAATTGAAATTGAGGAGATGAAAACCCAACCAAAATATCTTTTAGAGCAGAGTATAACATTTATGACCCAGCTGGAACATCAAGGCTTGTGAAGTGCAGTAGTAGGTTGGAAGCTACCTCAGGATGGAGTGGTGCGATGGCATCAGTCCAGACGCTCATCTCAACTTTAAGGTCAAAATGACTGGGTGGATTAGCCCAGCCCTTTCCCATCACAACTGAAGCAGTTCCCTTGATAAAGTTAGATCTCTGAGCAGACCAGAACTGAAAAGGAAAACAGTGAGGAGGAGTTTTTCTCTCCAAACTTGCAGAGTTTACAAAAACTTTCATTATTTGGGAACTTTCTGAACTATAAACAGCACTTACTGCTATTGATAACAGCTGATGACTTTCCAGGGGATTCCCTCACATTTCGTCTGAATTCTTGTGGTTTTGTATGTTAAGTCCAACACTTTTCCATCCATCAATGTTAAACCCCGACAAGCATTCACACCCACAATCACACTGCCACTGAGTGTCCAACCCTGTTGAAAAAGAAATTGTGTGCCTTCTAAGATGCAACTTTTCCCATGTTTATCATTGTCAGGACTACAAAGAATGTGATCCCAATCCAAAACAGTTCTTCTTCAAACTGCAACACTTTAAGTAGCTTATTTTCTTAATTCCTGTCAACTTTACAGAGCAGGGGTGAAAGTGGCTAGAATTTCTTACCGGAGCTCTTTGACATTAAGGTCGCGATGGAGACAGATTTGTTATTTAATTTAATTAATTTATTTATTTATTTTCAAACCCCCTGAAATCACCGAAATGCAAAAAAAAAAAAAAAAAAAAAAAAAAAAAAACTGCTTTTGGCAGTCATACCATTACCACACAATAAAATACAAAGGGTCTAATGCATGCATCAGGCTACTGCGTTATACTTACATTCAGTGCTTAATTTATAAATCATAAGGTGCCGGAACGCAAAGTAAATTTGACAGTTCAGGGATGACGGCATGGGGACAGGTCCCGGAACATATGCAGAAAATGGTGAAAACAAAACGCAAATGCCCACTTGCCATGTTGTGGGACTTTCCTTTTTTTCTTTTTTTTTCTATGTGCTTTTCTCACTTGTTTTGAACCGTCTTCATTCTTTTTGAAAAAAGAGTAAATGCAACTGTCTTTTTGGCATGTTGAAATACAATTTGATCCTGGCTGCTTGCTCCCCAAATGGCGCAAATTTCAAGTTTTTTTTTTTTTTTCTTTTTTAATGTCAGGGGCATGATTTGTTGGTCCAACTTTTCAGTGCATCAACAAATCTCCGACTCTTTCAAATGACATTAAATTTTAATGAACAACATGCAGTTCTTGGGATTTGTTGTGTAAATGAATTTATGGATATTATTATTTTATTTTATACTGCAATGTCCGTAACTACGTGTAATATTCTGATATAATGTTTTCCGAGGCACCCTGAAGTGCATGCAACGTTACTGTTGTTTTGGTCATGTGATGCGGGAGTGCGATAGAGAAGCACAGCCTGCCGAGAGCCCCAAGCTGTATTCGTACTGTTAGCTCCATGTGTTGATAAAGAAACAAAGTTGTCAGCACGTCGTGTGTTTGATGCCTTTGTCAAGAAAAAGCTCAAAACAAGACACTGTGCACGATCCGTTTAAGAGACGCTGGGACTGGAGAGCTGTGAATAGTAGGAAGCAAGGGGGAGACGAGCGAGACGCAAAAATCCACGGTCGAATGTGGCGGTAGTCGGGTATTATTTTGTTTATTGTTTTCTTATTGTTGCCACAATACAGTGGAGAAAGCCATCAACGACTCCCCCCCCCCTAATGTTTTTATATTATTATTATTTTATATGCACGAGAGGTGCCGGATCTGCCCAAATAAGTCCCGGAACACAGGGAGGCCAAAATCAAGAGATGCCGTATCTTGTTCCGGAAAGATCCGGCTCAAATTTTGAGAATATGATTTCTATTGAAAATTATATGTTTTTCAATGATGTGCAAAATAACAGTTAACAAAAACACCAGTAACCCCCATTTCCTCATTTTTTATTTTCCATCA
This sequence comes from Corythoichthys intestinalis, assembly GCF_030265065.1. NCBI lineage: Eukaryota > Metazoa > Chordata > Actinopteri > Syngnathiformes > Syngnathidae > Corythoichthys > Corythoichthys intestinalis. Next base: position 36,290,965 of record NC_080413.1, read on the forward strand.
TTTCTTCACATCTAAATGCGAAACCTCAATTTCAACTACTTTAGAGCATAAATTAAGAACATAGAATGTACACTCAATTGATTTCATTGTATATACACATTAGCTTTGTGTTTTTACAAATTACTGAATCCGTTGTTGTATTTACCATGTAAGAGTCAATTAAAACACTTATGAAAAAGCATTGATTAGTATATTTGTAAGGTGATTAAATGAAATAAAACTACATTTTAAACCGGTGTTTTTCACATTTTACCAGGGGTGAAAGTGGGCCAGAACGGTCAGGAACACAGTTCCGGTATAAGATTCAGGGCCAGAACGCAGTTCCGGCATAAGATTGAGGGCCGGAATGCTGTTCCGGTACACGGTGCTTTGATTCCGAAAATATGACGGCAACTGTCAAAACTCTATGTAAAAAAAAAAACAAAAACTGCCACACATGCATTTCATCTCCAAGAAGAAAACAATCTACCAACATTACATTTACATACACAAGTGTTAAGTGTTCCACCAATATTTATTATTTATTTTATTCCACGGACGGCATGGAGGTTTCCCCAGCTGCTGCAGTTATCTGAGTCTGACGATGATGAGTCACGTCAATGTGCGACTGCACGCAGCAAAGCAAAACTCCTGGACTCCTTTATCCGTTGAATTGGCTGACATACTGACATTTGATCAGCAGAGATAGTTAGCGCTGATTGGTTCAAATTTGCATGTTTTCTGGAACAGCAAAAAAAAAAAAAAAAGGTTGAATTGATGCGACAAAAAAGGGCAATGCAACATAAAATAGATCAAATATTTAAGAGCAATGAAAGAGTTGGGAGGCTTACTTATCGTATTTAGTTTTATTTGCTCTGATGGGGAGGTTTAGAACATCTTAGCTGTCAATGTGAACTTTGGATAATATTGGATAATAAAGTAATTTGTACTTATTTTTCTGAATGTATGTTATTTATATCTTTATTATTAAAAAAAAAAGTAAATGTTTATATTAACTTCAATTTTAATATACATCCTATGTTTTTAAGTAGTTAAAATTGAGATTTGACATTTAGTATGTAAGGAAATGAGGGAAAATAGGAGTTGGAGGTTGGGGTTATTGCTGTTTGAATCATTGAAAAAATACAATTTTGAATGAAAATCAGTTTTTGTATGTGTTATAAAAATAACTGTGCTAAAACAGTATTCTTTGTATTTCAGTAGTTTAAGAAGTTTGACCCCCGCCCCCCAAAAAACAAATAAATAAATGAATAAATACATGAAATTTCTGGCTCCGTGGCGACCTTCACGTCGGAAAGTTCTGGCAAGAAATTCTAGCCACTTTCACCTCTGCATTTTACGTACTGTTACGTTTTACGTAACGTGATTGCACAAATTGTATGACTTTTTGTCCCTTACGTTGCCATACGCAGTGAAATCTGTGGAGTTGATTTTTTGGTGTAAAATATTTTTGAGCTGATCGGTATTGTTTGGGTGTTGTTTTAATGCTAGCAGTGTTAAGATCGCTCTTGGCGCGGTGTCAATTAGTGAACACAGACACCCCTGGCAGTGTTAAATGTACTAGCAGAGTTAAACGGCGACACCCAGTTTAAGTGCACGTGTAAGAAAACAAAGCAGGTGCACAAGTGACACCACGACTGTAAGTAATGTTGTCTGTAAATAGCTGGAGTATGTTTGCTTGAAAAAACACATAATTTTGAGCCTGTCTTGTATGCTTACTGGAGGGGTGCAAAGTCCCTCTGTTACGCCTCGCAAGCGCAACAGTAGGGTACACTTTCCAGGCAAGCCCATGTTGTGCACTTGGATCCCCCACTCATCCAGAATATTACCAACATCACAATGAGTAATAAAAATTAACACTCCTACTGTAAGAATACAAGAGGTGGTTACACATTTTGCATGTAAAAGGTTTTAATAGGAATTGCCTAACTTATTCAAGTAGTTTATTAAGTCTTACTTAAATCAATTAGGCATTTTTCATTTAACTACAACTGGTGGCCGTAAATATCATTGCATGTAATTGACTTTCCTATATATGAATTTAAAATTAAGACTTTGCCGCTAAAATGTTGTCTATAAAAGTTGTAAAGCAATAAAACAAACAACAAAAATGAATGAAATGAACAAAACAAAACAAAAAATTATATTCAAAATTATTTTTCGAACACATCATGTGAGTAGCACCTTAGAGACGTTTGCTTTGTTTAGTCAAGCAACCTGAGAACAGATTCTGGCTGGAATATTTAGTCAAAAAGGATGCAGTGTGTACTTCTCCTTTAGGTAAGACAGAAAAACGCACGCTCTCACCCCCGCGCGCACACACACACACACACACACGCACACACACACACACACACACACACACAGCTGGGATGCCAGTATGTACGAGCATGGGCTAAGCTACTCTCTCAGCATATATCATGTAAGTTAATTTTATTGCTGACACTGCGTTTTGGGGTCAAAAAAATGTTTTGCCCCCCGCCACAAAAGTTAAAATCCGCCTATGTCTGCCAGTAAGCAAGCTTGGTGAAACTACAATTTTTCCTAACCCCAAGGCACCAAAATGCATCTACTGTATATCACCATTTGATACAGTATTCAGATTCTGTCAGTCTGTCTTTAAACGGAGACTATGAAATGCACGGTCGTCCAACTTGCTGGCAGGTTGTATCTTGGGCAGAGAAAGAATGAGTTTTCATTTTTTAAACGATTGTTCAAGAAACGCCCTCAAAATATGTAAAAATATTATATATAAACCAGACATAAATAATTGTTTCCATCTCGATCACTAGGCATTGTGTTAGGAAAAGTGTACATGTTAACTCACTCATTGTTTCTAATTGAATGTTTCCTTATGTATTACAGTTTTTCTCAAATGCTTTGGTACGTTTCTCAGATCAGACTTGCAATTCTTAAAACTACTTGTACAATCCTCACAACATCGCATCACTAGTGCACATCAAAAAAGCAGTTCCTCATTCCTTTGAGCAAGTTTTAGATGTTTTTGTGCATCCATGCAAAATATTTTGTACAATTCTCTGTTGTTTCCTACATTATCAGCTACATCTGCCATGATGGTCAATATGGATTATCATGGGTCTCTATTGAATAGTTTCACCACCCACAACATCTAGTCAGTATTTTCATTACTTATTTTACGTAACTTATTTTAACCTGCCAAAATTTGTAATAGTTTGGGACAATGTGAGTTTCCACCACGCCAACATAATCTGGGAATGGTTTGCCACCCACAACAGAATGAAGTTCTTACCACTATACTCCCCATTCCTCAATTCCATAGAAGAATTTTTCTCCACAGGGAGATGGCAAGGTTATGATCGCCAGCCTTACAATCAGATGACTCTTCTGGATGCCATGCAGCATGCAGTGACATCACAGCAGAAGCTGGGTAAGGTTGTAGGAGCCTGAAATAACGTTTGGATAATTATTCATGTTAATTGTAAATAATTTATTTGGTTCCATAGGACAAGTTGTTATTTGTTTATTTTACTTGATTTCGTGGAATTAGTTTGTAACGTCACGTTTGACGATGTACTATATACCGCTGAAGTGGAGTTGTGGAGTTGGCGTGAAGGGAAAAAGTAAGCTTAGAGCCCAAACAGTTTTTGACGTCTCTTTCTCTCTCTCTTCCTAGTTGTATTAGTCTCTCTATCCCTCTATCTATCTCTCAGTTGTTCCTTTGTTTATATTTTCGGATGACAAGCTGTGGATTACCCTTTGTTGAATTAAACAAATGAACTGAGAATGAGTGGGTGAGAGTTTTACTTCCCCGCTGACCGGCGGGCGCGAGGGGGACGGAGCGAGGAGATCGTCGGGCTAAAGGCTGTTTTTCGTTTTGGAACCTACAAAAGCATTCAAAAAGATTCTCTCCACGCTGTATCGCAAGAGAGGACATCCTTTGTGACGTGGATGAAAATTTGTGTGAACGTCAAGATGCGTAGAAAGTATGTGTGAATAACCCTAACAGCATTTCAAGTTTATTTGTGCCGATTGTCTTATGTTTACATTTCTAATTTTGCTTTTATGTTATATTTCTTTGTGCTGTCTTTTGCTTTCGTTTTTGCAATGACATGGTCTGTAAAGGTTGTAAAAACAGTAAAAGTGCAAATTGAATCTTGTCCAGTCTCTTGCAATCAATCTCCCTCAAACAAAGGTGTAACTTGCAATTTTCAGCAAAATTTACGTACACAATCTTCAGCATCAGAGCCTTCTACCAGAGAACTGCTCAATTGAGAGCATGACTAAGCAATTTGACTGTCTTGTTTGCACACAATAAAACAAGGACATCATTCTGACAGCACTGACATGTTCATTGACACAGAAATTTAATTTTGAGCGATAGACGAAGTATTTTGCTCAGAAAACTTGCCTTTGCAGGTAATACATGTTTTGCTATATGTTGTGGGGATTAAACAAGTAGTTTTGAGAATTTCAATTCTGATCTGAGAAACTTACAAAAGCAATTGAGAAAAAACTGTAATGTCTCATGAAACTTCCAATGATCTCCAGTATGTACTGTATGTTGTACAGTTCTTGCACTATTGAAATGTGACTGTGCTGGGTACAAAGTCAAACTCATCAAGCCTGTTGTGACAAAGGATTGTGTGTGTCCACTCTGTGATTAGACAGAGGCTGGAAGTCTGAGTTGATGAATCAATAATTATGTCAAGTCAAGGTCTGAGGGTAGCTCAGTCTTCTGTAAACATTTTAAAGTCTGTATTCTATTGACATGGCCAATCACAAGTGAATGTATTGTATGTTAATATGTTCCTGCCCCTTGTAGTCAAGCATTTTGAGGTGAACATCTGCTGCCAGCAATACCAAACCGACCTCAAACCGACCTCCCTTTCTGCGTTTCTTGCCAATGTTAGTTGAGATAAGCCTAACACATTGTCATTGCCATGGAAACCAACCTGTCCCTTTGATTGATAAAAACGGATCCTGACTGAAAGAACTCCATATATACTGGAGCGATTGCTACAGAAAGAAAAGGCGTAAACACTGCTTAGGTTTGCTGGAGCAGAGCTTCTCTGCTGCCAAAATAATACCTCCTGATGAATAAATAAATACATCCTCTACACTCCCAGGAGAGACCTTCAGGGAAGAAACAGACCTGGATGTGTAGACACAGTTGGCCAGTGGCTAATAATCTCTGCCAGAATATTGTGACAGTGACAAATAAGAAAGGAGAATGACACACATCACATAAAAATAAGGCCTGCCAATTAAAATGGACATGTTTTATTTACCCAAAAGACAGAATTCATGCATATTCAGTGTTATTGTGTATATATATTTATGTACTGTATATGGTGGAAAACACTCAGGTGACTTGAAGTTCCGCTCTGAGACCCCAAATTTGGCCAAATTTCAAAATTGTCCTATATGCATGTGTGATACATCTTTTGAAAGCTTAAAATCTCAGTTTTATGGGGGAAGAAAAATTTTGAACAGGAGGGCATTTAAAAAAATAAAAATAAACAGCAAAACTCTAACTGGAGGTGAGAGCACGCGAGAGCATAATTAAAGACGCCATGATTTTAACTTAAGTTGCACCGATACCAGTATCGGCAGGGAGCGCTGATCCGGCCCGAATTGGTGGTATCGGTATCGACGAGTACCTACATTTAGGGCGCCGATACCATCTACTGGCATCACTTGAACACAAATGTACTGTCCTCCCCACGTGAGCTAACTTCCCAAATCCCGATGCATGACATCTGTATGTCTTTGTCTTGAAATTACCAAATGAAACTAACTCCTTCGTCTTCAATTTTAAGGATGTAAACTACAACGCATATCCGCAATGTTACGCTGCTCATCTAACATGGCATTCACAACCGATTAGCATGCGTAAGCTAACGCCTACTATCATGTCGCCGATGGGATCAGAAACCTTAAAACCGTGGGAGACTAAGCAAACTCATGGTTTCATGATGAACAATGAGTGGCAAATTAAGAGCGCCGTACTTCAATCTCGTCCTGTTTATGAAAGTCGATTGTCATATGTGTTGTGCAGTAATGAGCAGAAGTGACTTCTGTGGCCAGAAAACACTCAAGCGGCGCAGCCGCAGCGCGCACAGTAGATATCGTCAAATAGCAACCTAGATGTCCTATGTTAGATCCCATGCTAACTCTCGCGCGCACACACTAGATATCATCAAATAGCAACCTAGAAGTACTACATTAGATCCCATGCCATTAGCTGCGTGAGCCCAGAGCAACGCGTAGTCCATATACTACATTGATGAATTAGAAACCGCCATGACTGAATGGAAGTTAAGCAGGCCAAATCAATCCATACCAGTGACTATAGATAATGCTGCAAATACTGTTAATTCAGTACATGTTACAGATGGACTGTGCAAAAGTTTTAGGCAGGACACCTGCCTAAAACTTTTGCACAGTACTGTATATATTTTTTTAATTATTAAATTTATTAGGATCATGGAAGCTTCCACTTGGGGAAAATATATACATGCAGTATATCCTGTATATACATAATATAATAAAAAAATATATATATATTCATATATATATATATATATATATATATATATATATATATATATATATATATATATATATATATATATATATATATATATATATATTTTAATTTGTATTTTATTTTTTGCTAACAGAGTGGTATCGGAATGGTATCGGTATCGGCCGATACTGCACAGCCAGGTATCTGTATCAGTATCGGGCCCAAAAAATGGTATCGGTGCAACACTAATTTTAACGAGATATTATCGCGTACTTACCTCTTTTTGATCCAAAAACTCCATGTAGCATATATCATTGAGTATCAAGACACAGCTGTGAATGGCCACAGCCAGATCATTTGGGGGATTTTATGGGTGAAACATGGTGATATAACAAGGGTTGCGATGCAGAAATCGCAGACATCAAGGAGTGATGTGATGAAATGATTTTCATTTTCATATATTTACCCTTTTAAATGGTTTATTTTTCAATTTTTCTTTGTTTGGATCGATTATTTATCATCTAAAATATTGGGGAAAATGCAACGGTAATGAAAAAAATACAATTAAGCGATAGTTATGAGGTAGATATCGATGACTTTTTACAGACACTAATTTTTTCATTGTGACGAATTTGTTTAAAAGTTTAAAATATGCGAGTGAAAAATTTTTCAAAGTTTTTTTTTTTTTTTTTTTTTTCAAACTAAATATTAGACCAATTAATCGTTCTAAGCTAAAAATGACAGACATTTCAAATCATGAGTGCGATTACTTACCTTCTTTGTATGGCTAGGTTGAAACAAAAGCGTTTGTGCGACGTCTGTAAATATCCAGGGTAAAAGGGACAAATTAAAAATAGTTCGGGGGCTTAATGTGCCATGAATCTGCTATGTCAGCATATAGACATATTGTTCTATCACACACAACAGTTTTTTGGCTTAAAATACAGCAGTTTATTTTAAAGAGGAGTGCAAGAGCAGAAACTGCTTTTTCAGTCTTGTCTGTGTTTTCTGCCATATGTATTTGTTATTATGTATTTGTACCATCTGATGTCCAGGGTCTGCGAGCGCGTCCCCAGAGTGTCCTTTGGCAACTTCCACCTGACTGACTGGATGACACCATACATGGTGGCTCAATACAACCTACAGTCAGCTGAGAGACGTTCTGGGCATTTACAGTGAGGAGGCAGCGCAGCTCGCCCTCCAAGTGAGCTGGACTAAAACCAAGTTCATGTACTTTTGATGGACCAGGTCCACCTTCTGTTAGTATCGGTAGTGATCCACCCTGCTTTATGGCTCAGAAACATGGCCCCTGAAACTACACTCTCGCCGCCAGGATCGATGACTTTGATAGCAAGGGCTCTCAGAACCCTCGAGAACGTCAGGTGGCCCTAGCAAGTTTCCAATGAAGTGCTTAGAGCCCGCACGCGCCAGCCCCTGAACATCTTCCTTGATCGCAAAATGGTGCACCCTTTGGCGTTGTCCTTTGTCTGCCTCCTGACCATCAGACACGAGCCATCCTCCAGTTTGACCCAAAGGCTACAGGCTGGAGACGACCACGACGGAAGTCCCGCACCCGATGGCTCGACGTCGTCGAGGGCGACCTCCGACAACACGGACTTACCATGGAGGATGCAGAGCAGCTGGCACAAGATCGCCAACACTGGAAAAACCTGGTTCATTTGGTCAGCTCGACGCACAGGGTTGGGACGCCCTTACCCTTGCTAGAGCACTAATGAATGAATGATGTTGGACAAAATAATGGAAACACCAAAAATGTTGGCATCATAATCATTAAACATAATTGGAAACAATTCACAAGATGTATGAATCTATACTTCCGGAAATCAAGGCTGTAATTGTCGCAAAAGGTGGACCTACACCATATTAAATTAGTTTTTATTGATTTTTTAAGGTCAGTATGTCTGTTATATTCAGTTATAAAGAGAGTTATAAGAATCCCAAATATACACGTGTTAGGGTTGCGTGAGCTTGAGAGGATCCCAAAGCAGACACACAGGGGTGAGAGGAGTAATTGTTTATTGGCGATCACGAGAATGTGGCTGGGGTGGATGACTTGGCTCGTGGTAGATGAGCTGGCGTAAGACGAGGAGGCTTGGAAGGAAGGCAGGCGTGGAATCCGACGAGGGGCATGCAGAAAACAGGACGTAGGAAACAGACGAGTTGATCGGGCGACGAGGTGGAGCGTCTGCTTGGCTTTTAAAGCTGGCTGATGTTCATTGCCCTCAGGTGTGGCCGCTCCACTCGTCTGACCTGTAATCAACTAAAAAACATGCACACCTGCTGGAGGTGGGCATGTCTCAGAAGGAAGGGGAAGAGGACCTAACAACACGCACCGGCCACTTTATCAGGTACAACATGCTAGTAACAGGTTGGACCCCCTTTTGCCTTCAGAACTGCCTCAATTCTTCATGGCATAGATTCAACAAGGTGCTGGAAGCATTCCTCAGAGAGTTTGGTCATCTTGACATGATGGCATCACGCAGTTGGGGCAGATTTGTCGGCTGTACATCCATGATGCGAATCTCCCGTTCCACCACATCCCAAAGATGCTCTATTGGATTGAGATCTGGTGACTGTGGAGGCCATTTGAGTACAGTGAACTCATTGTCATGTTCAAGAAACAGATCTGAGATGATTCCAGCTTTATGACATGGCACATTATCCTGCTGAAAGTAGCCGTCAGAAGTTGGGTACATTGTGGTCATAAAGGGATGCACAAGGTCAGCAACAATACTCAGGTAGGCTGTGGCATTCCAACGATGCTCAATGGTACCAAGGGGCCCAAAGAGTGCCAAGAAAATATTCCCCACACCATTACACCACCACCACCAGCCTGAACCGTTGATACAAGGCAGGATGGATCCATGATTTCATGTTGTTGACGCCAAATTCTGACCCTACCATCCGAATGTCGCTGCAGAAATCGAGACTCATCAGACCAGGCAACGTTTTTCCAATCTTCTATTGTCCAATTTCGATGAGCTTGTGCAAATTGTAGCCTCAGTTTCCTGTTCTTAGCTGAAAGGAGCTGAAAGGAGCTCCCGATTCAATTCCAATCATTCCCGATAATTTTTCCCGATCATATACATTTTGGCAATGCATTAAGAAAAAAATGAATACAACTCGGACGAATATATACATTCAACATACAGTACATAAGTACTGTATTTGTTTATTATGACAATAAATCCTCAGGATGGCATTTACATTATTAACATTCTTTCTGTGAGAGGGATCCACGGATAGAAAGACTTGTAATTCTTAAAGGATAAATGTGACTTTGTATATTGTGACTAAATATTGCCATCTAGTGTATTTGTTGAACTTTCAGTAAATGATTCTGTAGCCATTTAACTGGTCTGCCAAAATGCATGATGGGAAGTGCAACCATGACTGTGCATAGTGACACCAATTGATATATCTTCTCTGCGTTGAGAAATAACATATGGTGTTAAGAAAAAAGATCAACTACTACCTTTCTTCCCCACATTGCTTACCACAATATTTTTAATTGTTGAGAAGGGGATTTTAAGGCCTTAGCCAATTAAATAAAGGCTCCAAAGACTGCCTAAATTCACTCTACTCATTTTACACTGCCTTTTAGCTCCATATATAGGGAAAACGGCGCCTTTATAGATTGAACGCGACAATGCGTGAGTGGGTCGTGCAGTGCATACGTTAATTGCATTAAATATCTTAACGTGATTAATTCTTAAAAAATTAATTAATTACCGCTGTTAACGCGATAAATTTGACAGTCCTACTTTAAGCCAAAACTAAAGACTCTGGATGAGTGTAAGACATTTTGTCTGTAACCTGAAATACAATTAGAAAACGATTTAATCAAAAAAATATATATATATATTTAAAAAAGGCATGTCCGATATTTTTTTGCCGATTCCGATACTTTGAAAATGACGTGATCGGACCCGATCGACCGGCATCATCTTTACCAACAACAATGCCACGTTCAAAGTCACTCAAATCACCTTTCTTCCCCATACTGATGCTCGGTTTGAACTGCAGGAGATTGTCTTAAACCATGTCTACATGCCTAAATGCACTGAGTTGCCGCCATGTGATTGGCTGATTAGAAATTAAGTGTTAACGAGCAGTTGGACAGATGTACCTAATAAAGTGGCCGGTGAGTGTACATCTGGTGAAAAATCCTTGTCCATAACACATGAATTATGAAATACTTGGTCAAGATTTTTTTTACTGAGGTTTTTATTCTTCTTAGGAAATGAGAATTATGTTCATTTTTCAAAAATATGATTCTATCATGAAGTTACATGGTGTAACAAAACAATCTAAATTTACTATCAAAAATGAATTAACTTGTGTTCTCTTGTGAATATAGGAACCTTTGATCCCTTTTATGCTTTGATAAACATTTCGACAATTTGTGGGAAATTTCAACACTATATGCACAATGCATAGGCACAATGCATAAGCCTGATTAAGAAAACCAATGAAACTTCCAGTTGTAACTCCTACACCTAAGCACCAATGTCTCTGTTATTGTCTGGCAGCCGCTCATCATTGTTGTCACTGCAGTCATCATCACTGAAGTTGGGTTGAATTTCTGTAAAATGTCTTATTCTTTGCTGCTTTTCAAGTCTACAAAATAAGATAAAATGCAAATAGTAATGCAAACTACAGCTAAGTTCTTGTGTGCTTTTGTGTACTCACAAAAGTGAGCACATCCTTCGCATTTCTGCAGATATTTAAGTACCGGTATATCTTTTCATGGGACAACACTGACAAAATGACACTTTGACACAATGAAAAGTAGTCTGTGTGCAGCTTATATGATAGAGTTCATTTATTTTCCCTTCTAAATCACTCAAAATATGGCCATTAATATCTAAACCCCTGGCAACAAAAGTGAGTACGCCCCTTCGAAAAAACGTACATCTCTAAATGTCCAAATTGAGTACTGCTTGTCATTTTCCCTCCAAAATGTCATGTGACTCGTTACAGGAGTGCTGTCAGCATTGCTGCAGAAATTGAAGAGGTGGGGGGTCAGCATGTTAGTGCTCAGACCATACGCCGCACTGTACATCAAATTGGTGTGCATGGCTGTCACCCCAGGGTGAAGCCTCTTCTGAAGACGTTACACAAGAAAGCCCGCAAACAGTTTGCTGAAGACATGTCAACAAAGCACATGGATTACTGGAACCATGTCCTATGGTCTGATGAGACGGACGGGCTTTCTTGTGTGCTGTCTTCAGGAGAGGCTTCCTCCTGGAATTTTATAGAATTTAACCCTTAGATGCATAAGTGGGTCAAAAATGACCCGGTGGGGTTGTTTTCTTGAAATATCTTCGGATTGAAAAATTGTTATCAATTCATATTCCAGGTATTCCTCAAAAAACATGTTTTTGATATAATGCCATTCAAATTTGTGATGAACTTTTTGAACATTTGAAGAAATTGTCATTTTTGTATTACTACCCTAAGCTTCCACAAGTGGGTCAAAAATGGCCCGCATGCATTTTCTATGGAATCCAATGGGAATCTTTCATTCTTATTAACTTTGGCTGTCAGGAATAAATTTACCGTGACCACACAGACTTGGTATGTAAAAAGTGACATCCCTTAAGAAGATTATTTTACACAGCAAGGGCTGATATGTGTACTGCAAGTGTAATGTCCATATAGTATTTTGGGTTTGTGTCTTTCATGATTTTTTAAATTATTATTTATCAACAAATTAAGCTACCTCATAAATAGCTAGCTAACTAAGGCTAGGTTCATACCGCAGGTCCTAATGCACAATTCCGATTTTTTTGTCATATGTTTTTTTTGGCGTGCCCGTTCAGACTGCCTTTGCATATTGAGCCTGTTTAAGTATCACACATGTGCTCTAATTCGCAGTCCGAAATGCGCTGAGCAAACTGGCAGGAGCATTGGAGCAGAGAGAAAACCGAGCATTCTCAGACTTATTATCAACCCATTTTATTTTTTTATGACTGCTGTCAAGCCCGCTCCTTCCCCAAAATCCGCGTTCAAGCTAAGCGCTAATGCACAGCTGCTCCGCAACCGTAGCATTAATTGCTTTATGAATTCCAATTTGGGGGACTTGACAGTTCAGACCGCAGCCACATTCTGGAAAAATGTGGCCCGGATAGGATTTTAACCACATACAAAAGTGACCTGGATCGAGTTTGAAATGGTCCACTTTTATGCGACCTTTCCCGTTCAGTCGAGTCGGAAAAACACGAAAAAAAAAATCGGATTCGTGCATTAAGACCTGCTGTATGAACCTAGCCAAAGTTAGCTAACATTACTGTATTTATAAAGTATATAAATAGTGTGTGTAGGTGTGTGTGTATTTATTTATACAGCTACATATTGATCTATTGAAAACACTACTCTTATGTTTCCTTATCAGAAATGTCATAGCTGCTAGATTTTCAGCTGAAATGGTCCTACAGATGTTGGATGATGAAGAGGCAGTGACGGGTTTGGACGCAAGTGTCCGAAATTTCTGTTGATGAGGACCCAGACTATTGTCCAGGTGGCAGTGGCAGTTTTCCACCTGGAAATCCAACTGAACTGACTCATAAGATTCCACTTTTGTGTCCTCTGAAGAAGAAAGTGTCCAAATCATGGCCAACAGAATGAGTTGGTAGGGCTCTTACAAGAGAGAATTACCTCCAACCCAGGGCAGAACACAGAGCCACAATATACTCAGAAATCGGTCAGTGCCTCAACAAGGGCTTAGCACCGCTGTCTCACAAAAAAGATGCATGGGAGCTCTTCATCATTGATGATAATTTACAAGGAAGGATAACGTCTCTTGCTGTTCTGTTTTATTTTTATTATTATTATTATTATTATTATTTTTTTTTTTAATGTTAATTGAATCATAAATATATTTCAAGCATGAGATCGTTCTAGTGTGGCCCTAAATATAATACTAATTAATATACAAGTGATTATTCTTCACCAAAATGGCATAAAAACACATTGGTTCTAATATGGGTCATTTTTGACCCACTTATGGAAGAGTGTAGGGTCCAGTAACTTGTGCATCTAAGGGTTAAGCTAGCAGACTTTTGCTATGCAAGTTAGCCAATTGTTCTTTTGTTGTACTAACATCCTCTTTTTTTAAATACCATTCGAGGCTAAGCTCCAGTATTTTAATTTATTTCTAAATAAAAGTGCAACTCTGCATAGTTTGAAAAAACTCGGGAATTTTATTTGGTATTCAACATTTAATGCTCTTTTGAAGGTGTAATCTTGGCAAGCCTTTGTTTCACATCTAAAATTTATTCTGCAATGCATTAAATGTTCCTAATCCGATTACTCTATTATTCTAACCAACTAATTGATAGATTAATCGATTACTAAAATAATCTATAGCTGCAGCCCAAAGTCATAGTTTCTGAATGAGGAGAGAGATTCTTGTGAAATATCATGTGATTTTCCTGTCGTAATGTATAATAGATCCTTGTTTTAAATGAAAATGTCAAGAAGGAGATGTATTTTACACAAAAAAATCACACTATAATTATTGATTCTGGAAGTCTATTAAGTGTCAAAGGGAAATGACAAACCAGCCATGCTAGTGACACTTGTTGTTAATTTGTTGTTCAGTATCTGAAAGGGAAAAGGGGCCATGTGAGGAAGCTCTCTTCAAGTCATAAATTCTCTTTAAATGGGCACAGTAGAACTCCAGGCTGAATGACTGCTGCATCAGAACCCCTGAATGCCTGATACCAAGTCTCAACATGTCTGCACTGAGTTGGCTCGTCAAACCACCAGGTTCATAGAGACAACGTGGCGTTTATTTGATTCATCCCAACAACATGTCTTGAGAGTGACATATTTTAAGTGTTGATCATCCTAAGCAGACATTCATTACAAAGAATCCCATTGTGTAACACACATACACTTCAACTTCGGAGTAAAATATTATTGAAAATAGGGCTGTGTAACAATTGGAGTTAATAGCACAAGACCCTTGTCAATAATTGCAATTATTAGCATTGTTATTCACAAACTACAATAATAAATTCAAATTTGGATTAAACCCCACATTTTGTTTAAATACACTAGCTAAGAGTTGAACAGGCACAAAAAAATATTTGCTGTGGAATGAATTAAAAAGTCCATAAAAAAAAAAGAAAATAGCAGTTTTATTAGTATGCTAATCAGTAGTTATAATTAGACATGCCTGATTTTATTGCATGAATACATGGTACACCAAAGTCTGACTGTGAGCTAGTCGTGTGCAGATGGCGAATTCAGAGGAGTCAGCACGATAAGGCCTGCAAGGACGTCAACGAATGATAAGGCAGGCAAGAAGGTGGCAGAGATGACAAACAACAGTCAGCACAACAACGTTTGCCCGATCCAGAACTGGCATCATCTCAGACGACGCCCCGACAACCAGCCGATCAGATTTGCCTTTTGGCTATCTTTAAAAGACTGAACCATTTTGTCAAAGTTTCATCAATTCCCGGATGCATTCATGCATGCTGCTGGAGTTGTACCCTGGACCAAGGGTGTAGGTTTGGTCTCAACATTGGTGGGGACGATATGGCATAACCTGCATGTACAGTGGGGCAAATAAGTATTTAGACAACCACCAATTGTGCAAGTTCTCCTACTTGAAAAGATTAGAGAAGCCTGTAATTGTCAATATGGGTAAACCTCAACCAAGAGAGACAGAAAAAAAACAGAAAATCACATTGTTTGATTTTTAAAGAATTTATTTCCAAATTAAAGTGGAAAATAAATATTTGGTCACCTACAAACAAGCAAGATTTCTGGCTTTCAAAGAGGTCTAACTTCTTCTAACGAGGTCTAACGAGGCTCCACTCACTACCTGTATTAATGGCACCTGTTTTAACTCATTATCGGTACAAAAGACACCTGTCCACAACATCAGTCAGTCACACGCCAAACTCCACTATGGGCAAGACCAAAGAGCTGTCGAAGGACACCAGAGACAAAATTGTAGACCTGCATCAGGCTGGGAAGACTGAATCTGCAATAGGTAAAACACTTGTTGTAAAGAAATCAGCCTGTGGGAGCAATTATTAGAAAATGGAAGACATACAAGACCACTGATAATCTCCCTCGATCTGGGGCTCCATGCAAGATCTCACCCCGTGGCGTCAAAATGATAACAAGAACGGTGAGCAAAAATCCCAGAACCACACGGGGGGAACCTAGTGAATGACCTACAGAGAGCTGGGACCACAGTAACAAAGGGTACTATCAGTAATACAATGCGCTGCCAGGGACTCAAATCCTGCACTGCCAGACGTGTCCCCCTGCTGAAGCCACTACCCGTCCAGGCCCGTCTGCGGTTCGCTAGAGAGCATTTGGATGTGTCATATTTGTTTGAGTTCTGTTCTTTTTTCCTATATTCAGCACCTGATTGAGCCAGATGGGTGTGGTAATGCGACACACCTGTGCTGCATTAGGAAAGCTTGATATTTAAGGAAGCCTGTCACCATCTGCAAGTGTCGGACTATTACATGCCAACCTGCTTGCTTACCGCTGTGTGCATCTCGAGTTCTACTTGCCATTTACGGTTGTATTCTTTGTTATCATATTGTTGTGCTAGTATTTTTGTTGGACTTTGCTGTCATTTAGTTTAGCCTTTTTCCGGCCCTTGCGCCTCCTCCTTAGTTTACTCGCCGACTAGGTTCGTGCCATTTTTATTTTGTATTTTGTCTCGCGTTTTCTGGCGTGCTCCCTTAGTTCTCATTTTGTAATAAATACGACAAACTTCCACCTCTGTGTTGGACCCATGCTTAACGGCTTGCCGTATCATAACAGAATAGTCCGACCACATGGATCCCACAGACTTGGAGGGTGTTTACAATGCTCTGGCTGGTCACGACCGCATGATCGGTAAACATGAGCAATCGTTGCGCGAATTAGTGCGTTTGATCGGTTCTTTAACCACAAGAATTGAAAACATGGCATCCCCTAAACAAACTAGTGCTACTAGTAATATGGCCGCGGCGTCTGAACAATCCACCCCACCGGCGTCATTTCGAGAGCCGGTACTGCCACACCCCTGTCGTTACGAAGGCGAGCCTGGCGCATGCCGACAATTTTTACACCAGTGCTCCCTCGTCTTCGATCAACAGCAATACACGTTTGCTAGTGACAGATCCCGGGTAGCGTACGCTATGAGTCTACTTACCGGTAGAGCAGCTACATGGGCCATGGCGGTAAGCAACACAAGGCCCGCGATCCGTAATTCATTTGAAACTTTTGAGGCGGAGTTCGTGACAGTTTTTGATCATCCGGTTAGAGGCAAGGAGGCAGCCAGCCGCCTGCTGGATTTTTTTCAGGGCAGTCTGTCCGCAGCTGACTACTCCGTTCAGTTCCGCATTTTGGCGGCGGAGTGCGGGTTTGGTGACGAAGCACTGTGTGGAATTTTTCGGCGAGGGCTGTCTTCTAAAATCAAAGATGAGCTGGCTTCCCGGGACGAATCTTCAAGTCTGGAGGAGCTGATTTCCTTATCCGTCTCTCTGGATGGTCGGCTGAAGGAACGCGAGAGGGAACGGGCCATGGAGCACCGGGGATATCCGTGGTCGTCGCCGAGGGGCTGCCCGACTGCCATCGGTGAGGACGGCTTCGTTGAGTCACCGGTCGTCCGGGCGCCGTCGCAGAGTCCGGGCTCGATGAGGGAGGAGTCCATGCCAATCGGCGGTGGGCGTCTCTCTGCAGCGGAGCGACGGGGACGGATGAGAGCAGGTGTGTGTCTGTACTGTGGTTTGCCGGGGCACCGTCTCGCCACCTGTGACGTGATCCCCTCGCGTCGACCTGGATCTGCTCCCCCTGGGGTTCGCCTTCCCCGAGGGGGGACAAGGTTCGTGCACGACAACATCCCATCAAGTGAGTCTCATCACGGAGAGTTAAAAGAACAAATAAAACCCCAGGATATTACGCGACTGCAATTACAGGGGGAGATGTCGCATGGTGGGGTTAATATTGGGATTACTGCTCTGATTGATTCAGGGGCAGATGATTGTTTTGTAGACCGGAGTGTTGTAGAAGCTCTCAAATGTCCTTTAATAAAGCTAGCTAGACCCAAAATGGTTTTGGACCTCGATGGGCGCTCCCTGGCGGACGTGAGGTTTATTACGGCGCCACTCAAAATTAGACTTTCGGGGAATCATTTTGAAATCCGTAGCTTTCTGGTTATGCCATGTAAATTGGCTCCAGTTGTGTTGGGGCTCTCCTGGTTAAAAGTGCACAACCCTAATATTGACTGGACCAAAACACAAATATTAACATGGAGTACATTTTGTTATTCGCACTGCTTGCGCTCTGCAAGTTTACTTCCTAGCCGAGCGCAGGCACCTACCGAGCCAGTTGATTTGGGGAATGTTCCGGCCGAATACCATGACCTCAAACAAGTTTTTAGCACGGAGTGTGCTAAGACACTGCCACCTCACCGTCCGTACGATTGTGCGATTGAATTGTTGCCTAACGCCCCGCTACCTAGCTCTAGATTGTACCAGGTCTCTAAACCAGAGCAAGAGGCGATGAGGGAATACATCTCCTCTTCCTTGGCTGCTGGCCTTATACGCCCTTCATCTTCTCCTTTGGGGGCGGGGTTTTTCTTTGTCGGCAAAAAAGATGGGGGCCTTAGGCCGTGCATCGACTACCAGGGTCTCAATGAGATTACAGTTAAAAACAAATATCCACTGCCGTTGTTAGATTCGGCTTTCGCCCCATTAAAATCGGCCACCATATTCACAAAATTGGATTTGCGCAGTGCTTACCACTTGGTCAGGATTCGTGAGGGAGATGAGTGGAAAACCGCCTTTAAAACCCCGCTCGGGCATTTTGAGTACCTTGTCATGCCTTTCGGCCTCACAAACGCACCTGCTGTATTCCAGTCTCTCATAAATGATGTATTGCGTGATATGTTAAACGTTTTCTGTTTTGTATACTTGGATGACATTTTAATTTTCTCAAGAAATGAGCAGGAACATTGCCAACATGTCCGCATGGTTCTACAAAGACTTCTCGAGAACAAATTATTTGTCAAGGCCGAGAAGTGCGAGTTTCACTGTGGGTCAATACAGTTTCTGGGTTTTGTAGTGGAAAAAGGAAAGCTCAGGCCTGATCCAGCTAAGATCCAGGCAGTGGCAGATTGGCCGACTCCCACGTCACGTAAACACTTACAAAGGTTTCTTGGGTTCGCCAACTTTTACAGACGTTTTATTCGAAATTACAGTATGAGGGCCGAGCCGCTTACTAGACTGACTTCGAACAAACGGCCCTTTGCATGGTCTTCTGCGGCTGAGGCCGCATTTGTAGGTCTAAAACGTGCATTTACGAGCTCACCTGTCCTAGTCCACGCTGATTCTGATCTTCCTTTTGTGGTCGAGGTTGATGCATCGAGTTCCGGAGTGGGGGCCATTCTATCCCAGAGGTCTACGGTTGACCAGAGACTGCACCCCTGCGCATACTACTCCCGCCGCCTCAGCCCTGCAGAAGCAAATTATGATGTCGGCAACCGGGAGCTGCTCGCTATCATACAGGCTTTGCAGGAATGGAGGCACTGGTTGGAGGGGACGGAAGAGCCGTTCCAAATACTCACGGACCACAAAAACTTGGAGTATCTTCGGGCTGCCAGGCGCCTCAACTCCCGCCAGGCCCGTTGGGCGTTGTTCCTGACCCGCTTTAACTTTGTGATCACTTACCGTCCAGGGTCGAGGAACGGGAAGCCCGACGCCCTGTCAAGGTTGTATGAACCATTGGAGGAGGGTCCTTCGGATGAGCCGGTGGTGCCAGAGAACCTGATCGTTGGAGCACTGCGGTGGGAGGTCGAGCGTCTGGTGGAGAAGGCCTTGCGGGGTGTAAGGGTGCCTGGAGGCTGTCCCGTTGGCAAGTTATTCGTACCAGACGCACAGCGCGCAGGAGTGCTTAAGTGGGGCCACATTTCGAAGTTTGCCTGTCACCCGGGCGTTTCCCGCACATACTTTCTTGTGTCACAGAGGTTCTGGTGGCCAGGCATGCGCAAGGACATCATGGACTATGTCTCCGCGTGTACCATCTGCGCTCGAGGCAAGGCAGTTCATCGGCCACCTGCGGGATTGCTGAATCCACTCCCTGTTCCATCTCGCCCCTGGTCTCATGTTGCACTGGACTTCATCACTGGTCTCCCACGATCCAGGGGCCATTCTGTCATCTTGACCGTGGTGGACAGGTTCTCAAAGATGGCACACTTCATCGCGCTCCCCAAATTGCCTTCAGCTCTAGAGACTGCTGACCTTTTAGTGACTCATGTATTTCGCACTCACGGCATTCCATGTGACCTTGTGTCGGATAGAGGACCACAATTCATCTCGCGGGTTTGGGGATCATTCTGCAAGGCCTTGGGGGCCACGTCAAGCCGGTCCTCTGGTTACCACCCGCAGTCGAATGGGCAGACGGAACGGGTCAACCAGGAGCTGGAGGCTGCCCTTCGCTGTGTTTGCCAACTGCATCCATCCTCCTGGTCATCACACCTCCCTTGGGTGGAGTATGCCCACAACACCCTCGTTTGCTCGGCCACAGGGAGGTCACCATTTATGACCGCATACGGGTTCCAGCCTCCGTTGTTCCCGTCCCAGGAAGCAGAGGTGGTTGTGCCTTCTGTCCAGGTCCACCTGCGGAGGGCCCATAAAGTCTGGAGGGACGCAAGGGCTGCACTGGTCCGCACAGCAGCCCGCAACCGACAGATTGCTGATCGCCACAGAAGGCCTGCTCCAGTCTATCAACCGGGCCAAATGGTCTGGTTATCGACGCGGGATTTGCACCTTGCGGGGACGTCCAAGAAGTTGGGCCCTAGGTTCGTGGGCCCTTTTGCTGTGGACTCGGTGGTGAACCCCGTCGCGGTCAGGCTGAAGCTTCCTAATTCAATGAAGATTCATCCAGTCTTCCACGTGTCTCTGCTCAAGCCAGTCTCCACCTGTCCCCTGAACCCTCCGCCAGTGCCTCCTCCTGCTCCTCGTGTGGTCGATGGTGGGCCAGTGTATACAGTACGTACCATACTTGATTCTAGGAGGCGGGGTAGGGGTGTGCAGTACCTGGTCGACTGGGAAGGTTATGGCCCTGAGGAACGCCAATGGGTCCCCCGCTCCTGGATCCTCGATCCGTCGCTTCTGCGGGATTTCCACTCCCTCCATCCCACGAAACCAGGTGGTCCGCCAGGGGGCGTCCGTTGAGGGGGGGGTTCTGTCATATTTGTTTGAGTTCTGTTCTTTTTTCCTATATTCAGCACCTGATTGAGCCAGATGGGTGTGGTAATGCGACACACCTGTGCTGCATTAGGAAAGCTTGATATTTAAGGAAGCCTGTCACCATCTGCAAGTGTCGGACTATTACATGCCAACCTGCTTGCTTACCGCTGTGTGCATCTCGAGTTCTACTTGCCATTTACGGTTGTATTCTTTGTTATCATATTGTTGTGCTAGTATTTTTGTTGGACTTTGCTGTCATTTAGTTTAGCCTTTTTCCGGCCCTTGCGCCTCCTCCTTAGTTTACTCGCCGACTAGGTTCGTGCCATTTTTATTTTGTATTTTGTCTCGCGTTTTCTGGCGTGCTCCCTTAGTTCTCATTTTGTAATAAATACGACAAACTTCCACCTCTGTGTTGGACCCATGCTTAACGGCTTGCCGTATCATAACAGGATGATCCAGAAGAGGACTGGGAGAATGTGTTATGGTCAGATGAAACCAAAACAGAACCTTTTTGGTAGAAACACAGGTTCTCGTGTTTGGAGGAGAAAGAATGCTGAATTGCATCCGAAGAACACCATACCCACTGTGAAGCATGGGGGTGGAAACATAATGCTTTGGGGCTGTTTTTCTGCAAAGGGACCAGGACGACTGATCTGTGTAATGGAAAGAATGAATGGGGCCATGTATCGAGAAATTTTGAGTGAAAATCTCCTTCCATTAGCAAGGGCATTGAAGATGAGACGTGGCTGGGTCTTTTAGCATGACAATGATCCCAAACACACAGCCAGGGCAACAAAGGAGTGGCTTCGTTAGAAGCATCTCAAGGTCCTGGAGTGGCCTAGCCAGTCTCCAGATCTCAGCCCCATAGAAAATCTGTGGAGGGAGTTGAAAGTCCATGTTGCCTGCTCTAGAGGAGATCTGCATGGAGGAATGGGCCAAAATTCCAGCAACAGTGTGTGAAAAGCTTGTGAAGAGTTACAGAATACGTTTGGCCTCCGTTATTACCAGCAAAGGGTACATAACAAAGTATTGAGATGAACTTTGGGTATTGACCAAATACTTATTTTCCACCATGATTTGCAAATAAATTCTTTAAAAATCAAACAATGTGCTTTCTGTTTTTTTTTTTTTTTTCACATTCTGTCTCTCATGGTTGATGTTTATCCATTTTGACAATTACAGGCCTCTCTAATATTTTTCAAGTGGGAGAACTTGCACAATTCATGGTTGACTAAATACTTATTTGCCCCACTGTAAGTGCTTAAAAAATGTGCTCACTTGCCAGTGCCCCTCTGTGCCCCAGTATTGTATTTGGTCTAGTGATGCCCCTGCTAATCGGTAGCTGATTGTTGATGATTGAGGGAATTTAATAGTTTGACCAATTAATGTGTATATTCGAGTGATTCAAAATGAGAAAAAAAAACAAAACAGTGACAACAAAAACCACACGCAAAAAAGTCATCTGTGATGATTTTCAAAGTTTTCCTTCAATCCTTTGTTATTCCTATACTGCCTATGAGAAAGTGTAATAAAGGAAACAGCTTGGTCCGCGGCTGTATTATACGACTATTTATAGAGTTTCTTAGCTTTCAAACTGACCAAATGGACTCGGATTGAAAACGACTCAGGTAAATTGATCCCACAATTTTCAGTCTAAACGTCTTTCCATTGGGATGTGTTTGTTTGCTTTGATAGTTGATTGATGTTTAAGCGTGCAAATGAGTGACTTGATGTCATGGAGGGGCACAGATCTGGTTTTCAAACTAGAGAGGAGTGGGAATATGTATAAAAAAAAAATTAAATACTATATATATTCCTAGTATTGATGCCAAGTTGGCCTAGTCTTTGTAGACTCTACAATATGTGTTTGTCTGTCAATGTTCATTCGAAATAGTTGGAAACCTTTATTTGTTTACTCATTTTTGGAGTAGATTTTTTACAGACGAAAACATTTTTTAGTGAACGTCAACTAAAACAAGACAAATTTAATTTTGAGTTTCGTCAACAAAAACTAGATGTAGACAAACACATTTTGAGTTGACTGAAATATGACTTCGACTAAAAAGTACTATCGTCCATAAGACGAAAATGTAAAAGGCTGCAAAAACAACACCGCGCAGTAGTTATATGTGATGAGTTCATACATTTGTTTTTTCATTTATTGTTTTTTTGTGCAGCATGAGTGATTAAAGTCTTTCCCTCAGTTAACGAATCCTAAGCATCTTAGTTTTGAGACATTTAGAGGTCACTAAGTACAGTTGCTGAGCTAAGTCGTGACCAGCCCATGCACAAAGGCTGCAGGCTTGCTCATTAATTTATAACTCATCATGGATACTGGCGCAAAACTGATAGTGATATATATGGATATTATTTTAAATGACGATATCAGGGGCGCTGGAAGTCACTCACAGCAGGGGGTGTTGACAATCTTTATTAGTCTTCCCCATTCAAAAACAGCCATTTCAGTTCAAATTTGTCATGCTCGCGCGTTTTCTCCATACACAGGGTATCCGCAGGGTCTTAAAAAGTCTTAAATCCAATCATTTGAATTTAAGGCCCTAAACTGTCTAAAATTCTCCCAAAATCCTCATAAAAGGTATTAAATATAATATTGCAAGGTCTTCAAAATCTATTGTTGTGACTTAATTACTTCATATACTTTGAGAGTAATTCCGGGCCTCCAATTTTCCCTCAAATCTCTTGTATGTTTTCTAGCCGGTATAGTTGTGAAATGGGTCTTAAATTTGATTCATTATGGTCTGAAAAATTCTTTAAAAGTCTTAAATTTGGCTTGTTGAACCCTGCAGAGACCCTGCATAAAAGGCGTGCACAATGGCAGTACACACGCATGCTAGTTAACATTCTACTACTACTAGGCTACTACAAAGACAGCGTTCTATTCTATTCGAGTTTTTGTATTGGAAATAACAGCGCCTGTGTATTATGCATTTCCCCGCAGCTAGACGGCGCCATGACACACAAACACATTTGAAAACTAAAAGGTCCAATTAGCCTCAGTTTAACGCCCCCTTTTCACAAATAGCGCTTTATTCAAAGAGAACCGGTAAGGTAAGCAAGCTGGTGACCATGTTATTAAAAAAAAATTAAAAGGAACTTTTTCAACATATATATTTCATCCATCCATCCACCCACAGCTAGTCTAGGGTCGGGTCGCGGAGGCAGCAGATTTAGCAGGTAAGCCCAGACTTCCCTCTCCCCAGCCACTTCAACCTGCTCCTCCGGCGGGACCCCAAGGCGTTCCCAGGCCAGCCGAGAGACATCATCTCTCCAGCATGTCGTGGCTCGTCCCCTGGGCCTCCCACCGGTGGTACATGCTCCGAACACCTCTCCAGGGAGATGTCCAGGAGGCATCCGAACCAGATGCCCGAGCCACCTCAACTAACTCCTCTCAACACGGAGCAGTAGCGGCTCGACACCGAGTTCCTCCCGGATGACTGACCTTCTCACCCTATCTGTAAGGGAGAGCCCGGACACCCTGCGGAGGAAACTCATTTCAGCCACTTGTATCCGCGATCTTGTTCTTTCGGTCACGACCCAAAGCTCATGACCATAGTTGAGGGTAGGAACGTAGATCGACTGTTAAATCGAGAGCCTCGCCTTTTGGCTCAGCTCCTTCTTCACCATTACGGACCGGTGCAGAGTCCACATCACTGCAGACGCTGCACCGATCCGCCTGTTGATCTCCTGCGCCTTCCTACCCTCACTCATGTACAAAATCCCAAGATACTTCAACTCCTCCATTTGGGGCAGAATCTCATCCCCGACCCTGAGAGGGCACGCCACCCTTTTCTGACTGAGGACCATGGTCTCGGATTTGGAGGTGCTGATCTTCATCCTAGCCCCTTCACACTCGGCTGCGAACCGCTCAATTGAGAGTTGGAGGTCAGGGCTTGATGAAGACAACAGCACCACATCATCTGCAAAAAGCAGAGATGCAATGCTGAGGTCACCAAACCGGACCCCTCAACGCTTCGGCTGCACCTCGAAATTCTGTCCATAAAAATCATGAACAGAATCGGTGACAAAGGGCAGCCTTGGTGGAGTCCAACCCTCATTGGGTACGAATTTGACTTACTGTCGGCAATGCGGACCAAACTCTGACACCAGTCATACAGGGACCGAACTGTATATAATATTTATTCCCCAAAGATAAATATGTTTTTATTTTTAAGCCCCCCCCCCCCCCCCCCCCCAATCTATCAAAACACTTTTTCCCCTCCCCTACACCAGGGGGTGCTGCAGCACCTTCAGCACCCCACTGGACAATATTATCAGACAACTCTAGCAGATACCAAAGTAGATCTACCCTTGTAACTCTGCTTTCATTGTGGTAATTTTGCATTAATGTTTATTTTACAAAGTGTTTGGAATTTGCAAATTGCCTGCCACTTCCTGCCACCGCAAACTACACCAAAAAATGGGATTTATGAACATGGCGACTGTCATGGCAGCGCCCTTACCCAATAATGATGAATAGAAAATAATATATATATATATATATATATATAATAGTGTAATATAAAAATATGTAACTACGGACACAATATATCAGTTGGCTGACTTGGGCTTGTTACAGTGTACCACAAAAGTGAGTACACCCCTCGCATTTCTGCAGATATTAAAGTATATCTTTTCACTGGGCAACACAAGCCACGTTTACATGCTGACTTTTATTCATACCGATTCAAATCATTCCGAATGGAAATTTCAGATCAGCTGTTTACATGTCACTTCATCTATTCCGATCCAGCGTTTACATGTGACTGCCTTTATTCCTAAAGGACGTTTGACAACTGCCGTCTGACATGCGCAGATTAATCAAAACAAAGCGTCACGTTGCAAAACATGGAGATCGATCGTCGGAGTGCTGCTGTTTTAACTTTAACCAACTTGTTGTGTTTGTGGGGTTGTATCCGCTTCTGCTGTTTTGCTCTTTTGCCTTGTAGTAGCCGGTTTTCCACCGGTTTCTAATCTGGTCAACGCTCCGGTCTATTCCGGCTTCGTGTAACCTCTCGTGAACTTTTTTAAATAGTTCACTGTTCCTCGTTTTACGCCCGTCTAAGCGAGCAATTATATTCAATTCTTTTAAAGGGGAACTGAAGAGCTTTTCAGATTTCGCTCTTAAGTGTTTTACTCAGTTGAATTGTATTAAATGCGTCATTCGCTCTCTCAAAAAGTCACATAAAAAAAAAATAATAATAATTGACCGCGTAGTTTTTGAGTTATGGCCATAGCAACACCATAGCAACGAGGGACGCGCCGTCCTGCCGACCCCTACCTCGTGACGTAACTTCCAGGAAGCCTCGCCACCACTCTGAACACGGAAATATAGCACCACGCTATCCTTGCCATATATTGCAAACATTTTCTGGGTTTTACTCGCGGGATTCGTCATGCCATCTCTATGTGTAGCGATATGAATTACTCACAGGAAGACTCGAGACTCTAGGAGTGGTCCAAAAAAAAACTTCTGCAAAGGTTTGGACCGTTTTTGTTAGCATGCATACAGATCCCCAATCGACTCATTGTTTTCATCATTTCAGCCACGACAGCTTTGAAAACCTACAACAATGCAACCTTGGTTTTCCAAAGACGTAAGTAGAACATTGAATTAAATACAGTCTTTCCGCCGGACTCCAATTAGGTGCGCTGTGCTTGGAAGCCATGTTGCAAGTGACGTTACTTACGTCACAAAGTGACGTCACCACGTCAGTACGGAGCATGTGCAGAAAGAACGCAACCAGACACCATTCCGCTTCCCTGTTTACATGATATAATTTTACTTCTAATCGGTTTGGGAAAAGGAATATTCCACGCCTGTGAATCGGAATGAAATTCCATTCGGTTTGGGCCTGTTCATTCCGAATGGGGTGTTTATATGGAACACATTTATTCGGTTTGAACAAATATTCCGATTGTAATTGGAATATTTGGCTCCATGTAAACGTGGCAACTGACAAAATGACACTTTGATACAATGAAAAGTAGTCTGTGTGCAGCTTATATAATAGAGTTAATTTATTTTCCCCTCAAAATATAGCCATTTGTATCTAAACCCCTGGCAACAAAAGTGAGCACACCCCTTAGAAACTACATCCCTGAACGTCCAAATTGAGTACTGCTTGTCATTTTCCCTCCAAAATGTCATGTGACTCGTTACAGGAGTGTTGTCAGCATTGTTGCAGAGATTGAAGAAGTGGGGGGGGGGGGGGGGGTCATTCCCACCACAATGCTTGACTGTAGGCGTAACACACTTATCTTTGTACTCCTCACCTGGTCACCGCCACACATGCTTGAGACCATCGGAACCAAACAAATTAATCTTCGTCTCATCAGACCATAGGACATGGTTCCAGTAATCCATGTGCTTTGTTGACATGTCTTCAGAAAACTGTTTGCGGACTTTCTTGTGTACTGTCTTCAGAAGAGGCGTCCTCCTGAGCTGACAGCCATGCAAACCAATTTGATGTAGAGTGCGGCGTATGGTCTGAGCACTAACAGGCTGACCCCCCACCTCTTCAATCTCTGTAACAATGCTGACAGCACTCCTGTACGAGTCCCATGACATTTTGAGTGAAAATGACAAGCAGTACTCAATTTGGATGTTTATGGATGTATGTAGTTCCCATGCGGTGTACTCACTTTTGTTGCCAGGGGTTTAGATATTAATGGCTATATTTTGAGTTATTTTGAGGGGAAAATAAATGAACTATATTATATAAGCTGCACACAGACTACTTTTCATTGTGTCAACGTGTCATTTTGTCAGTCATGTCCCATGAAAAGATATACTTAAATATCTGCAGAAATGCGAGGGGTGTACTCACTTTTGTGATACACTGTAAGTGCTAAAATGTACGTGAGGTATATAGATATGATCACAAGTGATGTGATTGTCTTTTAAAGTGACTTCAGTGATTAAAGTGAGTCCAGTGATATGGGCGGGATCTATGGAGCACGGCAAGAGTTCAACAGTCTGACAGCTTCAGGGAAGAAGCTGTTCCTGAGCCTGGTAGTCTTGCTCTGTATACTCCTCAACCGCCTGCCTGAGGGGGCTGAAACATACTGTGAGCGGGGTGGGTGGAGTCTTTCATGAGGCCCTGCCGCTACATTGTGAGGTGTAGAGATCCGTTGTGTTTGGAAGGCTGCTCCCCACAGTCCTCTGTGCAGCCTTCACCACCCTATGCAGAGCCTTCCTCTCAGCAGCAGTACAGCTGCCATGCCACACGGTGATGCAAGTGCAGTGGACACTCTCCACCACACAGTGGTAGAAGCTCATGAGGACGGAGCTCCCGAGTCCAGCTCCCTGCGGCTTCCTCAGGAAGTACAGGGGCTGGTGGTCTTCCTGACCAGATGGGCAGTGTTGGTACTCCAGGTGAGGTCTCCAGATATGAGCACAGTCAGGTAGCTGGAGACCCCGTCCACAGCCGCTCCCCTTTTGTACAGGGGAGACCGAGGGTGTCTGTCCCTCCTGGGGTCCACCACTATATCCTTGGTCTTTTGCACATTGATGCAGTTTATTAGCTCTGCACCATTCCACCAGGTGTTCCACCTCCTCTCTGTATTTGGACTGATCGTTGTTAGTGATGTGTCCCACTACTGCTGTGTCGTCCGTAACTTGACGACATGACAGCTCGGGTGCGTTGATGCGCGTGAACAGGAGGGGGCTCAACACACAGCCCTGTGGTGAAGGTGATGGAGGAGAAGACTGTGTGGATCCTGACAGTCTATGGTCTGTTGGTCAGGAAGTCCAGGACCCAATTCCCCAAAGTGGAACTCAATCCAAGTGTGGAGAGCTTCTGCACCAGGATCTGTGGTCTGATGGTGTTGAAGGCTGAGGAAAAGTCCAGGAAGAGCAGGCGCTGAGGAAAAGTCCAGGAAGAGCAGGCGGACGTACGAGTTTCTGCGCTCCAAATCGGTAAAGGCTGTGTAGACCACCGATGAGATGTCATCATCTGTGGAGCGGTTTTTCCTGTACAAGTATTGGTGAGGATCCACAGTGACATCGATAGAGTCCTTGATGTGGGCCATCACCAGCCTCTTGAAGCACTTCATGACTACCTGTCACTACGGAGCTCTTAGGGACAGGGATAATTGTGGCAGTCTTTTGACAGGTGGGGACGGATGGTTGTTGCATGGAAGCGTTGAAGATGTCTGTCAGCAACTCAAGACAGCTGGTGTGCACAGTCCTTCAGTACCCGTCCAGGGATGTTATCCGGGCCAGCAGGCTTGCGGGGGTTGACACCCTTAAGCTACATGATGCTAGGGCAGATATATATCACATAAATATAGAACTAGATGCGAAATGACAGACTCGCCGGTGTTAGTATACAGCCGCCATCTTAAAGCAGCAGACTTCTCCGGAAGGCTCTGTTGTAGTGAACCTTCCTAGCGAACCTAATCAACTTTTTATCTAAAATTCTCCCAAATCGGCAAAACCTTGACTTGAATCTATCTTTACATGATGAAACAGTTTTAAAACTTTCACATGTCGAAGTAGACAGAAGGGGAAAAATGGAACAACGGGAGCAATTTAAACAACTTTAATGGTTGATTCACAACATTAAATTACTTCCAAACATAGCAAAGGTTACAATCTAGTTATCATAATACTAAGGGTGTAACGGTACATGTATTTGTATTGAACCGTTTCGGTACGTGGTGCTCGGTTCGGAACGGTGGCTTACCGAACGAGTTTCTGACGTAATGTAACCCTTACTTTTCGAGGGTGTGAGTCGATCGGGTTACAGTTTTTTTGTGTATATTATATTTACCCCTCTTCTCTACTATAATGAGGACCAACACGGTAGGACAGTATATAACCCAGAAACGTCAACGGCGCGACAACATGGCCGCCGCGAGAACGCAGTGAAACGCGGGCGTTAAAGTCGATCAGCCAGTGCACACCAGTCGCATTGCGGCCGCGTGTTAGACGCGTCCCAGAAGCGGCTCAACGCGACGCACGCAAAAAGAACGGCAGAGTTTATTATTTGACGCGAGACGCGACCCTCCTGCGTCAATACTACTAGCTAGGATCTGGCAGACCGGAAGTCACTCGTGTCAAAATACGGTGGTTCCGGTCGATTTTCAGACTAATATGCAATCGTAACCTACTTTTTGACTCCCATCAGATCCCTGAATTCTCTGCTATAATAATAACCAACACTGCCCCGTGTTCAATACAAAACCCTCCTACCACAACAAAACAAGTAGGAACTAATATTCACAAATACATATACACATAAAATATACAATATAAATGAATACTAAATCACATTTGTAAAATATAAACACATAATAAAAATAAATAATAGCCCATTTAAATAAAATGAATTGAAATGAGCTAAAACACCTGTAATTAAATAATAAAAATAATACACAGATCCTGCTTACACAATTAAATTTATTAATTTCTGTGTGGCGCTTTAACTTGAGAAAATCCACTAATAAAGCTTTTGAAAAAAAAAAAAGATTCATTGAGGCATTTCATCTGTAAAATACATGTTAAAATCTTTGTCATTGGGATTGCTTTTCTCTTTAGCACAGGACTTTTTTTTTCTTCTTTCTTCCAGAAAGAAGAATACCCGCTACTTTTTGAGCAACATTCTAGCTTTGTATAGGCTAATGTTCCTATTGTTGAAAGGTGTGTAATAAACAACTAGCACATTTATATTTTGCCTTTTGTTTTCTTACTGTACTGAAAATGATCCGAACCGTGACCTCAAAACCGAGGTACGTACCGAACCGAGATTTTTGTGTACCATTACACCCCTACAAAATACCCCCGTGTCTAGTTAAGTTTAGGGTAAAGAATTGGGCTAGGGGCAACTGTCCCAAAAACCCTTTGAACGCCACATAGTACAGTAAAAGTATTCGTCGCGCCACCATACCAACAGCAGGCGTGGTTTGGAGGGGCGTGGTTTGGATGAAGCGTGGTTTGTAGTATGGCTGCGGCTACAGTCAGATCTTTATCCCCTTACCAGTGAAAAGCAGAGAGGTTGCTAACGCTATGGGTGACGTCACCAATGGGTTGTCCAGAATGTTTTTATAATGACAATTAGGCCTGTCGCGATAACAAATTTTAGTGGGCGATTTTAAACCAATTTACAACAACACGGTAAGAATACAGTTTATATTAATAATACTAAGTAATATTAAGTACACCCATTTAAACGCAATAAAAGACGCAAAAATACTTTTTAAGAAATCACAACTAAAAACAATAGACCGTGCCTCTTTTAAGTAAAAGACAACAATATCAATACCGCACAGAAACACAGAATAAATAAAATGTCTTTTTCAAGGAAAGATAAAAATGCACTTCAGTACTTTAAGCATTTAGGCACAGAGGTATAAAGTTGTAGTAACACAAACAATTGCACTTCAACAACAACAGAGAAAAATACATTAATTAAGTAGCAGTAACAAAAATTTGGCTTCACTTAGGCTACGGTCATACTGCAGGTCTTAATGCACAAATCTGATTTTTGGTCATGTCTGGTTTTTTGGCATGCCCGTTCAGACTGCCTTTGTCCATGGAGCCCGTTCAAGTATCACGCATACGCACTAATTCGCAGTCCGAGGTGCGCTCAGCAAAGTGACCGCATGCGCAGAAGCATCGAAACAAACTAGGCCTGCAAGCAGGACTGAACGGGCCCTCGCAGTTTGGCACAACTCGGACGCCACGCAAACTCGAACGGCATGCAGGTCGGGGTGGTGGCAGACAGCCCCCCTCTACATCTCCCAAGTTATGACTGTTCAAAATGTGTGGAGAGACAGAATGGTGACAGTCATTATCACTTTCCTTTTGGACCCTTCTGCTTTACCCAAACCTCAATAATTTTCATCAGCCATCTCCTTTCTGTCGCCGCAAGTTGGCACTGTAGAGTTGATGCAAATGACCCTTACAAGACTCTTCAGGGTATGACTCTCAACAAGCACGGGAAGTTTGGCGCAGAAATGTTGTATATCTGCTGAGTTATGACTGTTCAAAGTTTTTAGCGAGACAAATTGTTGACGGTCATTTTCACTTCCCTGTTTGGACCCCGCCGCTTCAACGAAACCTCAATATTTTTCATCAGGCACCTGAACACAGGTCTTAAGGCTCCCCTGATGCAGGTTTAAGGTCAACAGATTTTTTTTCCCTTGAAGGAGGAACCTGTCTCGTAAAAAAAGTCGTGTTAAGGGTGTGATACCGCACATACATGCCAGATATGAAAAAGATTCAACGTTGTGTCAAGGAACTATTAGTCATTTACTGAATTTGTCATTTTGCTGAAAAAATGGCCGACTTTGGCACCACGCCCAGGTTAGACCCGTGAACGAAAACGCACCATTTTCAAAACTTAAGATCTCATATGTCTCCTGAACAGTCTCACCAATTTTGAGGATGATCCAACTAACTCCCTCGGCAAAAAGGTCTCAAATGTGCACCCTGTAAATCGATAAAAATTTCATATTTGATCCAAAATAACCGATTTCCTGTTGGGTTTGGAATATGGGTGCCAATGCTTTTTGGAGCGGTTTTGGACAAGGTATAGACTCCCCGAATTTCATTGCTCTATGCTGACAGACCCTAATGTTATAGGCCAATTTTAAAATTTCAAGGGGGCGCCACTGAGCCATTTTGTTAGATTTTTTTGCAACGTTGCAAAATTATCAAAATTTACAATTTTCCGCACGTATGTGCAAATTTTGGTGACTTTTCGTGCATGTTCAGGCCTCCAAATTGGCTGTTTTCATTTGCCCTGAAAAAAAAAAAAATCCTTTGCAAAACAATAGGGCCTTCGCACGCTTAGTGCTCGGGCCCTAATTACACATGCTAGCTGTATGTCATTCCAGGGTGATCATATTTTGATTTCCAAAAAGATGACACAAATAACAGACATTAATAATCTTTGTTTAGTCCTTTATTCAAAGTTTATATGGACTGATAGAACGCATACACGCACGCACATAAGCCTTGACTTGTGTGCGTGACATGACGTGGGTGTGTCAATTTGCCCAGTCTTGGCCATGTAAGCAAAACTGAAATATTGCTCATATGGCGCGTAGAATTAAAATAGAAAATTGTCAGGCTTATCCTTTTCTTCATTTATTTTTTTATGACCGTGTTCAAGCCCGCTTCGTGCATAAAAGCAGAGTTCAAGCTAGAAGCTAATGCACAGCTACGAGGGGCATTCAAAAAGTAATGCACTCAAGTGCATTGCTCCTACAGGACTTTACCAATCTGGTTTATATTTGGCACAAATATGATAGAACACACTTTTTTGCGATTGTTATATGTGTTTTTCTTATTTTCAGATTTTTAAAGCTGAAACTAGCTTCCAAAATGCCTGCCCTTGTTGAAGCTCGCCAGAGGTGGATGGGCGACCACTACGAGGCTTATCGTCTATGCTGGCTTCACCCATTTCTTCATGGTCTTCAGTACTGTTTTTAAATCGCTGTACCCATCTTTTTGCAGTACTATAGTCTATGGTGTCATACTTGTACCGTAGACATTTTCCAGCGGGTTGTAAATTCTCAGAGAGGTTTCTCCCCCTGCAACAAGGAATTCGATTACAGCTCTTTGTTTCTGACGAGCTTCAAGAGGGGCAGCCATTTTGGAAGCTAGTTTAAGCTTTAAAAATCAGAAAATAAGAAAAACACATATAACAATCGCAAAAAGGTGTGTCCTATCATGTTTGTGCCAAATATAAACAAGATTGGTAAAATCCTGTACGAGCAATGCACTTGAGTGCATTACTTTTTGAATGCCCCTCATACATCGCTCCCGTCCTGCCTGCCGCTTTCGCTTTGCTAACGTCATTGCTGCATGAATTCCGATTCGGGAGACTTGAAAGTTCAGACCGCTAGCCACATTTTGGAAAAATGTGGCCCAGATCGGATTTGGACCACATAAGAAAGTGACCCAGATCGGATTTGAAATAGTCCAGTTCTATGCGACTTGTCACGTTCAGACCGTCAAAATAATGCCTCACTCGAGTTGGAAAAACACGAAAAAAATCGGATTCATGCATTAAGACCTGTAGTATGAACGTTGCCTTAGGCTAGGGTCAAATGTGTAAAACGAGCATTTGCACGCACGTGAGGCGATAAATCGCAGCGGGAAAATTAACGCCTTCATTTTCGTTTACCGTGCGATAAATGGAATTATTGCATATTGCGACATGCTTAATGACAACATTTCAAAGTGCTGTGAACCTGCCCGCTAGATGAGCTCTCACCCAAGTGTTTTCCACTTTTGTTTCATCACATTACAGGAATAAAGCCAAGTTCTGAAGGCAGTTGTTTGTATTTGTGGGATAAACAAGACAGTATCACCGCATTGTATCTTCGCAAGGACCATGGCTGAAAGAGCCGAGGAGGACATTTGCATCTTGCACAACGAGAAACTGACACTCTTCTGCGTAGACCACCACGAGTCCGTGTGCCTCATCTGCAAAAAATCGGAAGTCCACGCCGGCCACAAGTTTCGCCCTCTTGATAAAGTTGCGCAGGGCGACCGAAAGATAATCCAGGATTCCCTGCAGTTGGCGCGGAAACGACTGGAAAATTCTATTGAGGTTAGAGACAACTGCATTGAACAAGCGGCCTACATCAAGGTCCAAAGGGAGCGGATTGACAGCAAAATTAAGAAGGATTTTGAAGAGCTTCAACATTTCCTGCTGGTTGATCAGGAGGCCAAGCTATCTGCGGTGAGAGAGGAAGAACACATGAAGAGCAAGATGATCAGGGAGAAGATCGAGGCTGTCAGCAGAGACATCGCCGCTCTCTCACACGTGATCAAAAGCACAGAGGATCAGCTTATGTCTCACCACGCTTCCTTCGTGAAGAACTTCCAGACCACAATGACGACAATCCGAGAGCTGCCCATTAGGTCCGAGCGGCTCCGAGGCGTTCTGCTGGATGAAGTCAAACATGTGGGCAACCTCAAGTTCACAGTGTGGGAACGTATGAAGGAGATCGCCCCGTATAGTCCCGTGATTCTTGACCCAAACACAGCCCGTCCGGAACTCGGTCTGTTTGAAGATCTGACCGGGGTGAGTTTGACAGAAGGACAGCAGCGTCCAAAGAATCCAGAGAGGTTTAAGTGGAGTACTGTGCTCGGCTCTGCTTTGACCATGGGAACACACGTGTGGGATGTTGAGTTGGGAGGGAACACACACTGGGTACTCGGGGTTATATGGGGGGATACTTGTTTGCAAGAGAGCACACACACATTGCTCATAGGATGTTGCGATGATAAATACCTGATCTTTGATGGCCCATACGGATCTTGGAATCCTCCCGTAAAACTGCAGAGGATCCAGATCCGTGTGGACACGAACAAAAGATCAGTTTCATTCTCTGAATCGCTTACAAACACCGAATTAGGCACAAAGCAGAACCCTTCTAATTGGCCAGATTTGGCTGGTAATGCCAAAGCCTATCCTTACTTTTACACGACGGATAAAATTCCTTTGAAAATAGTACAGCTTCTACCTTGTGTTACTGCATAATAGGGCTGAAACTAACGATTATTTTTTAAATTGATTGAACGGATGATTAAACAGTTAATTGGCTAAATTACCTTCACAATTTAACTTGAAGTTGTTTTAGGCATGTTGTAAGAAACAATGAAGACAAAATGGATGACTTAAAAAATATTTTAATTAGGGCTGTCAAAATTATCGCGTTTACGGGAGGTCTTTTTTTTTTTTTTTTAAATCAAATATCGAGAATAAAGAGGGAAAACATAACTACTGTTGTGTATCCCAAAGTAGCGAAGTAAGAGTAGTGGTTTTTTCTTCATGAATCTACTCAAGTAAAAGGAACGGACTACATGGAACGCGTCATTACCCACCTCTGACGTTAACGTATACATGCTAATCGTTTGTGTGGATGGTTATTGCTGTATCAGCAGCTAATTATAAACGCTAATTTGAATTGCTGTTCTTGAAGATGAAACTGATTTAATTTCATTTTTAATGTTGATTTCATTAACGGCTGAACGTTGTCAGCAAACCACACCGAAGTCTGACATTGTCATTTTTTTAGCTTAGCTTGCTGTTTATCTAGGACTTAGCTCCAACATCTTGGCAAGGACAGTACAATGATGTATAATACTAGGGCTGTCAAAATTAGCGCGTTAACGGGCGGTAATTAATTTTTTAAATTAATCACGTTAAAATATTTGAGGCAATCAACGCACATGCCCCGCTCAAACAGATTAAAATGACAGCACAGGGTCATATGCACTTGCTACTTGTGTTTTTTTCACCCTCTGCTGGCGCTTGGGTGCGACTGATTTTATGGGTTCAGCACCATGAGAATTGTGTAATTATTGACATCAACAATGGCGAGCTACTAGTTTATTTTTTGATTGAAAATTTTAAAAATTTTATTAAAATGAAAACGTTAAGAGGGGTTTTAATATAAAATTTCTATAACTCGTGCTAACATTTATCTTTTAAGAACTACAAGTCTTTCTATCCATGGATCCCTTTAACAGAATATGTTAATGCCATCTTGTTGATTTATTGTTATAATAAACAAATACAGTACTTATGTACAGTATGTTGAATATATATATCCGTCTTGTGTGTTATCTTTCCATTCCAACAATAATTTACAGAAAAATATGGCATATTTTGTAGATGGTTTGAATTGCGATTAATCACGATTAATTAATTTTTAAACTGTGTTTAACCCGATTAAAAATTTTAATCGTTTGACAGCCCTAATTTTAATACAGCTTTCTGACTTAAAGTGCCTATGACAGCAAAAAGCATGTTTATTTGATATTTCACGTGGTATTTCATGTTCCTGAATGAAATGGACCGCTTGGATGTGTGTGGAAGCGATAGTTTTATTTATTCAATTTTTTAAATCCTGCACCATAAAAATGAGTGACTTCCGGCTCCAGTCTCAGGTTGAGGATGAATGCAAATGTGACGTCACCCGGGTCAGCATCTCACAATACAGCATTGCTTTATAGCATGCAGATGGACTGCAGATTAGGTTGATTTTATGGATTAATTTCTTTATTTTTCGCATCACGTCCGCCAAATTTGCTGATGGGTTTTGTTGCTGCACCAGGGATAGGCGTGTGAGCCTTTTTGGGTTTCAAAAAATTCCCATTTAGCCCGAGATTGGCCAAAACAAGTCCAACAACTGGGGGACCGCTGGACTTACGAGGACGTGAGTAAACATCGTGTTTTGTATTATGTCAAATACTGGGATCATGGCACGCGTTTTAATACGGAAGAGGCTTGCATTTTGTGGCTGACAATGCTCCTTGTCCACTGAGAATGC
Source organism: Corythoichthys intestinalis (assembly GCF_030265065.1). Lineage (NCBI taxonomy): Eukaryota > Metazoa > Chordata > Actinopteri > Syngnathiformes > Syngnathidae > Corythoichthys > Corythoichthys intestinalis. The sequence continues at coordinate 36,328,027 of NC_080413.1, forward strand.
CACTCGGCCAATGACCGGCGGCTTGTCGCACACCCGAGCCGGTCCTCTTCGCGTGCCCGCCAGGAGAGCACTATACTTGGCTTATGCTAGTGCGGTTCTCTATATCATCCAGACTTCCAGCCTCCTCTGCCCTCGTCGTGTGCCTGGCAATAGACCACTATTCTCGGGTTGAGCTCGGGCAGCTACGCGGTCCTCCGACGTCGGCCTGTTTGTTCGGTGGTCATTCTCCAGCTGCTTCCATGGCAAACGAGCTCTCTTTCTCACAGCAGGGGAACGACGAGCTGTAACTTGCTCGCCTCCGGGGGTTGCCGATCCATGAAGACAATCGACAACTCCGCCGCCGTGTGAGATGATCCGGGGTAGTTATGTGTGATTTTTTTGCTTCAAAAGGTGACAATAAGATTTGGAAACACCGCTCTGTTCAGGTTACCATGTCGGCTAGCTGTCACGCCTCCTGATTTGTTTACGCTCTCTGAAGCCGGGGGAGGGAAATGACAAAAGCCGGACTAACTCCGGTAGCATAAAATATCGTTCGGGAGGTGCAACAAGTCGACAGCTTTAACCATTATGGAGTAATTTTGCCCTGTCGTATTGAATAAAAGCATTATTAATATTTCATATTCAATTTAGCACAAGACTGTTATTTGTCATCACCATACCATTTATTTAGCAATTGGCGAAAAATACTTAGATAAAAAAAAAATATCCTGTAAAAATTGTTGAGTAGAGAGATTGAAACAATGACATTTTGCTGCTCTTCGTCGCATTTTCCTCATTCTGAATAATTTCCCCTAAATGGGCTGAATTCCAAATCAGATGAAATAGTGACCCTGCCGATGTCATCCACCAGCTGGAGACGCTAGAGCGCTATAATGACAGGCAGGGACTTTCTCGTCATCTGCGCTTTGCCAAATTGTTGTATATAGTCAGATCGTCTCAAAATATGATTCTAACTCACATAATAACGCTATTTATGATTTTTTTATGCTGTCACAGACACTTTAACTGTAGTCTACAACTGTACTTTTTAGGTACACAAAATGTACTAAAGTTTTTAATAAAGGTTCTGAGTACAAAACATAAAAATAATTTCTCGGTACACAAATTAAGGAAAAACATTGCAATAAAATAATACAAACTGGTTAAACTAAACTGAGAGCTGTCATGCCAGAACATCGCTTCAATGATATCTGGTTACATCTAGCGTCGTGAATGGGGAGAGTAGCTGAGATCTGTCACAACAGAACATCGCTTCAATGATATCTGGCGTCATCTAGCGTCGTGAATGGGTATAATGTCTAGAACGCGAATATAAGACAACCCCCTCTTTTTCAGTCTTATTTCAATGCAAAAAACACCATCTTATATTCGGGCCAATACGGTATTTTAAAATGTGATTCTACAAGAGCCATACAGTGTGTGTCTATGTGTATGTTTATGTATAAAAACACACTGTAGATTCGATGTTCTTTTGCCAGCTTGTCCGAGTCAGTTTTGTAAGCACTGTGTCTTTCGTGAACGCATTTGAATGCATTACATGGGAGGCTAAGGTTGGTCAAGCTCTGCTTTTACGAGAACTCGCCGAGTTGCGATTGAAATAAATCTTGAGAAAACGACAAAGAAAGTCTAACATCGTTACTTGTGTTGTTACAATAGTTGCGCAGTTGTGCACTCACCACAAGGAAAATAACAAATAGAAACATGGTGTGGTGGCGCGGAAATTTCCTGGAAGTGGAAACCACAATCGGGGACGATCAGGGTGACGTGTGCATAACAGTGGCCGAGACAGGTCTGGGTCGTTTTGTGAGTCTCGCTCAATTTGACAGTCCAAAAAGTCACAAAAGCACGCCTGTGTTTAAGGTAACACGCGGTTCCCTTTCGGGGTTTAATTTTCCCCAATGTATTTTTTTTTATATACTCCAGTTCGCTCGGCATTGACTCGGCATTCACCCGCGTGGTGACTTAACACATGAGGTGATCTCGCCCATCTCCGCGCGACCTGACTTGGAGCATATTTTTGCGACGTACAATTGAAGTGTCAAAGATTATTTTGTGAATGTGCCATCAGCTCATCATAGCTGGTTCATGTCAAGCGAGCCGGCCTGTTCCACATTTAAGAGGATGGGTTGGTAATTCCTCGTGAAACATAAGTTCCCGACCCCTGCTCAAAGTTGTTATATGAATGGGTTTATGTGTGTGGTTTCTGTATATAAATAAATGAGACAACTTTGCTGACAATAGCTCAAAAGCTAATATGGTTCTCCAAAACACAATACAAACGGACACTTAAGACACTGATCAGCATAATCTTTAACTAGCTTAGCGCTCCGTACTAAGTAGTAACGTCTCATCAACAAAGAATACGTACAAAACAATTGGCTTCATTTATTCACTTCTGGCAGAGGCACGCTGGATCTAACAACACAAAAGACAATCTAACTCTTAACATTTGAGTGTGGCAGTGAACTCTCTCTCTCAATCTAATCACTGGCGCGCGTGCAGCCTTATACCAGTAATACACTGCTAGCCAAAAGTATTGGCACCTCTGCAATTCTGTCAGATAATACTCAATTTCTCCCAGATAATGATTGCAATTACAAATGCTTTGGCAGTAATATCTTAATTTATTTTGCTTAAAATGAAAAAAACAAAAGAGAATGAAAAAAAATTAAATCGTTATCATTTTACATTAAACTCCAAAAATGGGCAAGGCAAAAGCATTAGCACCCTCAGCCTAATACTTGGTAGCACAACCTTTACTAGGGGTGTAACGGTACACAAAAATCTCGGTTCGGTACGTATCTCGGTTTTGAGGACACGGTTCGGTTCATTTTCGGTACAGTAAGAAAACAAAATGCAAAATATAAATGTGCAAGTTGTTTATTACACACTTTTGTGATTTCAACAATAGGAACATTAGCCTATACAAAGCTAGAATTCTGCTCAAAAAGTAGCGGGTATTTAAAGATAATCCAACAACAATTTGCCTTTCAGACCCCGCGTATTGGTCAGCTTTCTTTCTGAAAGAAAGAAGAAAAAAGAAGTCCTGTGCTAAAGAGAAAAGCAATCCCAATGACAAAGATTTTAACACGTATTTTCCAAATGAAATGCCTCAATGAATCTTTTTTTTTTCTTATGAACGGTTTTCAAAAGCTTTATTGGTGGATTTTCTCAAGTTAAAGCACCACACAGAAATGAATAAATTGAATTCTGTAAGCCGGATCTGTGTATTATTCTTATTATTTAATTACAGGTGTTTTAGCCCATTTCAATTTATTTTATTTAAATGGGCTATTATTTATTTAATTATGTGTTTATATTTTCCAGATGTGATGTAGTCTTCATTTATATTGTATATTTTATGTTGTATAACTTTAGTTCCAATGTGAATATTAGTTCCTACTTGTTTTGTTGTGGTAGGAGGGTTTTGTATTGAACACGGGGCCGTGTTGGTTATTATCATAGCAGAGAAGACAGCAGTAAATCAACAAAGACAAGTCAACTGTGCCCCGATCTACCACTCAAGAGATCTGATCGACTCAAAAAGTGGGTTACGATTGCATATTAGTTTGAAAATCGACCGGATCCACAGTATTTTTACACGAGTGACTTCCGGTCTGCCCGATTCTAGCTACCGGTAGTAGTATTGACGCAGGAGGGTCACGTCTCGCGTCAAAATATACTCAAATAACTCAGCCGTTCTTTTCGCGTTCGTCGTGCTGAGCCGCTTCTGGGACGCGTCTAACATGCAGCCGCACTGCGACTGGTGTGCATTGGCTGATTGACTTAAACGCCTGCGTTTCACTGCGTTCTCGCGGCGGCCACGTTGTCGCTCCATTGACGTTTCTGGGTTATACTGTCATACCGTGTTGGTCCTCATTATAGAAGAGAAGACGGAGTAAATATAATCTAAACAAAGAAACTGTAACCCGATCGACTCACAGCCTCGAAAAGTAAGGGTTACATTACGTCAGAAACTCGTTCGGTACGCCTCCGTTCCGAACCGAGCACCGGGTACCGAAACGGTTCAATACAAATACATGTACCGTTACACCCTTAACCTTTACACAAAATAACTGCGAACAACTGCCTCCGGTATCAATCAGTGAGTTTCTTACAATTCTCTGCTGGAATTTTAGACCATTCTTCTTCAACCAACTGCTCCAGGTTTCTGAGATTTGAAGAGTGCCTCCTCCAAACTTCCATTTTCAGATCTCTCCACAGGTGTTCTATGAGATTCGTGTCTGGATTCATTGCTGGCCACTTTAGAAGTCTCCAGTGCTTTCTCGCAAACCATTTTCTAGTACTTTTTTAGGTGTGTTTTGGGACACTGTCCTGCTGGACCCATGACCTCAATTATAATGTATTGAATCGGGTTGTAATGTGGCGGTTGTGTTTTGCATGCTGTTCCTGAATGCAGTGTGTGACTGACCAATTGCGGACGGTGCGGAAGAGTTTTTACTTTCTCTTTTCATGTTTTTGTTGGCGTCGGCTACGGCGGACAGTAGTCATGTTGTGCTGAACAAGTTCTGAAAAAAATTATTAAAAACGTGACAAAACAGATTTTCTTGCCGACTTCACATTAATACAGTGCTTCTCAATTATTTTCTGTGATGCCCCCCCCCCCCCCCCGGAAGACGTAGACGTTCCGCGCCCCCCCAACTCTGCCGCCACTGTAAATACACTGTCGTATCATTTGTATATAAAATTCCTATAATCATAAGTACACCTCTGCATCACACTGAGTTCTTTTTAATCTTACAGAAAAAAGTTATATAGATGAACTTACAAAAGTGTAAACAAAAAACAAAAAAACTAGGGCTGTCAAACGATTAAAATTTTTAATCGAGTTAATTACAGCTTCAAAATTAATCGTAATTAATCGCAATTAATTGCAATTCAAACCTTCTATAAAATATTTTTCTGTAAATTATTGTTGGAATGGAAAGATAAGACACAAGATGGATATCCATCCATCCATCCATTATCTTCCGCTTATTCCGGGGTCGGGTCGCGGGGGCAGCTGCTTCAGCAGGGAAGCCCAGACTTCCCTCTCCCCAGCCACTTCAGCCAGCTCCTCCGGCGGGATTCCAAGGCGTTCCCAGGCCAGCCGAGTGACATAGTCTCTCCAGCGTGTCCTGGGTCGACCCCGGGGCCTCCCGCCGGTGGGACAAGCCCGGAACACCTCTCCAGGGAGGCGTCCAGGAGGCATTCGAACCAGATGCCCGAGCCACCTCAACTGGCTCCTCTCAACGCGGAGGAGTAGCGGCTCGACACCAAGCCCCTCCCGGATGACCGAGCTTCTCACCCTATCTCTAAGGGAGAGCCCGGACACCCTGCGGAGGAAACTCATTTCGGCCGCTTGTATCCGGGATCTTGTTCTTTCGGTCACGACCCACAGCTCGTGACCATAGGTGAGGGTAGGAACGTAGATCAACCGGTAAATCGAGAGCTTCGCCTTTTGGCTCAGCTCCTTCTTCACCACAACGGACCGGTGCAGAGTCCGCATCACTGCAGACGCTGCACCGATCCGCCTGTCAATCTCCCGCTCCCTCCTACCCTCACTCGTGAACAAGACCCCAAGATACTTAAACTCCTCCACTTGGGGCAGGATCTCCTCCCCGACCCGGAGAGGGCATGCCACCCTTTTCCGGCTGAGGACCATGGTCTCGGATTTGGAGGTGCTGATCTTCATCCCAACCGCTTCACACCTCACTCCTCCGTGAGTCATCACCTTATCGTGGTGGAGGGGTCTGCGTGTCCCAATGATCCTAGGAGCTAGGTTGTCTGGGGCTTTAAGCCCCTGGCAGGGTCACCCATGGCAAACAGGTCCTAGGTGAGGGGCCAGACTAATCGTGGCTCAAAATGACTCCTTATGATGAAAAAAATACATGAACTCCAGTTTCCCTTGCCCGGACGCGGGTTACCGGGGCCCCCCTCTGGAGCCAGGCCTGGAGGTGGGGCTCGAAGGCTAGCGTCTGGTGGCCGGGCCTGTCCCCATGGGGCCCGGCCGGGCACAGCCCGAAAAGGCAACATGGGTTCCCCTTCCCATGGGCTCACCACCTGTGGGAGGGGCCAAAGGGGTCGGGTGCGCAGAGAGTTGGGCGGCAGCCAAAGGCGGGGGCCTTGGCGGTCCAACCCCCAGCTACAAGATGGATATATACATTCAAAATACAGTACATAAGGACTATTTGTTTATTATAACAATAAATCAACAAGATGGCCTTAACATTATTAACATTATGTTAAAGCAATCCATAGATAGAAAAACTTGTAGTTCTTAAAAGAAAAATGTTAGTACAAGTTATAGAAATTTTATATGAAAACCCCTCTTAATGTTTTCGTTTTAATAAAATTTGTAAAATTTTCAATTAAAAATAAACTAGTAGCCGGCTATTGTTGATGTCAATAATTACTTACACAATGCTCATGGGTGCTGAAGCCTGTAAAATCAGTCGCACCCAAGTGCCAGCAGAAGGCAGCAAAACTCCATAAAACACAATTAACAAGCAGTTCACTGTACTGTCATTCAAATCTGTCTGAGCGGGGGGAGTCTGTTAATTGCGTCAAATATTTTAACGTGATTAATAAAAAAAATTAATTAATGCGATAATTTTGACAGCCCTAAAAAAACACATCCATACTGTAAAAATACACTCAAGATACATTTTTTAACGTTGGATACTGAAAAATTAAATTTCATAAAATCAATAAATAATAATTTCAAATTGATTAGCAACATTAACTCACGAGAACAATATGCCAAACAATTAGACCGGGGAAAACCCCCCCAAAATTAATAGAACAGAAACGACTACATCATTGGACAGAGGGAGAGTTTTTATTTTTGCTGCTGGCAGTATCCGCTCCTTTCCTATGGTGTGGGGTTATTTTGCACAGAGCAACTTGGTATGCAACCTTATATGACGCTGACAATGCTCGCTGGTTTACTGATGTAACACTGACAAAGCGTGAGGATTGTTGGCAATATTCGGCACGTTTTCACTGAAAAAAAAAATCCCTTCTGTCCACTGCGAACATTTTTAGACAAAATAAACAGACTGGCCTTTCCTATTCTCCCACTGTACTAAAAGTCAAAGCCAAATGCTACATACCATTTGTCATATTTCCTTGTCTTAGCTTTTCATATCTTCAGTGCTCTTTGCTGTGTGCTCGTTTGGATCAAAAATATTGCGCACATGCTGAAAATCAGAGCGGCACTCCCACCCACTGAGTGGATGTGCAATTAGAGCAGGGCGGTAAACCAAAAATTTACCATTACCGAAATTCTTCATGATAACCGACGTAATTTTGACCATGTCGGTAAATTTGGTAATTTAATAAAAGTAGAAAATATAGTCTTTTCATCCCGCTTTGACTCTGTGTTGTTCGGCTATGTTCATTCTCCTTTAAGAAAGCAGACAGTGTGCTTACGTATGGAGTCACGTGGTTTTCAGGAAGCCAAACAAACAGAAGCCCGGATAGGCTAACGCGAGCGGCTAACGCTACAAGTAAACGGGATGGAGTCGGGCTTAAGTTAGCTTCGCCAAACTTTCATCCGAAATTTCGTAAACTCTCGGCGGGTTCCAGACGGGCTTTCACCCGCTGTCCTCCCTGGTTTTCACGATTTCAGGAGAGGATGCTTTCAGCGCTTTCTTCTGGCAGCCAAGCCACAGGCTAACGCTAGCGGCTAACAGCGGCTACAAATGAACATGATGGAGTCGGATAGCGGCTCTAACCTTGTCGAAACGGCTGAAATTAATGAGTGGACTGGGCACGGACTTCATGTAGCAATCATTATGTCGCGTTATTTGGCATCTCTGTGTGATTTCTCTGAAAGCTTTCATGATGGTAAAGCACTCAGCATAAAGTATAATCCAACAGTGAAGCCTATATATAATATGACAGTTTAATGGCCACAGCTATTTTTTTGTATGTGTTTGCTTTATTCTGCCATCATAAAACCTTAAATGTTTCAGTGGCATCAGAGCAATACAGCTTTAACCTGGTTGTGTCTGTGTGGGGGGTGCATGTATTAAAAATGTTCTGGGAAAAAAAAAAAACTGAAACCTTGACGTAAACACTTGTGCTGAATAATTATGTCACAGCAGCCATTACCAATAAGTTGTCTGAAGCGTACTGTTAAAGCTGCAAGTCATTTGTGATAGAATGACATGTTTGCACAGTCGTCATATTGATTTTTATAATGTTGTACATTTTTCAAGTCATACAAGCTGTTATAAATGTTCACATTAGAATTCTTATTGTTTAGAAGATTTTTTTTAAGACTTAATGTTTAGACTGCATGTGCAATTGTTAAATTGAAAGCTGGTAAATAAATTTAACGAGAAACGATTAATTTGTATTCCATGCATTGATTCAAATTTTCAAATTATATAACAGTCCACTTGGGCGAATTTATCGTCATTTATCGTTATCGAGGTAAATCTGCTCAATTTATCATGATACGTACTTAAGGCCATATCGCCCAGCCCTATGTGCAATTAGACTTTATTCTAGTACGATAAAAAAAGTATGTTCCCCAAGGTCACATGCGCCACCCCCAGTATTGGTCTGCGCCCCCCTGGGGCGGCCCGCCCCACTATTTGAGAAGTACTGCATTAATAACAAGTGTCACCTTTACGTATAAAGACTGCCGAACAGAGGTCGGAGGAGGACCGTCAATATCGTAGACATTCCGGCTGTATTGTCGAGCCCGTTCAATGATATTTTTCCGGTTGAGGAGGTGAAACAGTTTATAGCTAGAACTCATCAATTCAGTATAAAATCGTTCTCAATCTTCGTGGTTTGCCTGCATAAACATTTCGTGTATTTAGAAACAAATCATAAAAATAACGTTACAGGATAAAATAGGTTGCTATGAAATGAGAAGTATCCAGACCCAAGAGATGTTTTTCTTTAATCACGATAGAGGATATAAAATAAATATACATGAATTTCTTTCTCATTTATGTCATTTGTACAGTGGACAAATTCACAAAAGCAGCTCAATAAATGTGTTCTTCTAATACGTTCTGTCCTCCCTTGGTGAGCTATTGCTGTTATATATATATATAATTGCTATGGAAAGACAATACATAATTGACCATATGAATATTTAAAACCTGCGTTGGTGAGTGTAGAAGAACGGATGGACACGCCACCCAGTAAAAATTTCCGCTGACTAGAATTCATTGAGCATTTTACATCTCGGCATGCAAAATGGAAAACTGGCCAAACAATGCTTTTAAATGTCCAACATCCGTCCAAAGCATTGCAAACAGAGCGGCCAACGATCTGTACAAACCGTAGAGAGTGGACCACAATAATTTCCACATAATTTCTACAGGAAAAAGGGCAGGCACATCATGCAAATACTATCAAAAAGGAGGAAAAGGGAGATATTTATACAAGTGTGAACTCGGGTATCTACAGTTTGTTAAACCTGAAAGCAAGACATTAAAAAAAAACAAAAAAAAAACACTTGAATGTATAACTAAATCGAACTTTTCAATGGGATCTGTCCAAAAACGACATTGCATTGAAAGTAAATGGGGAAAGTACGACAGAGTATATTAGGGCCAAAAAAAAGGACTACGAGATTAGAGTAGTAATATTACTATGAGAAAAAAAAGTATTATTACACAGGGGTACTGTAGCCGAACAAGTTGTTACGCACTTTACTTACATGTACCTTAGCTGGGAGCTACAGTGGTAAGAAAAAGAATCTGAACCTTCTGGAATTTCTCACATTTCTGCATAAAATCACCATCAAATGTGATCTGATCTTTGTCAAAATCACACAGATGAAAAAACAGTGTCTGCTTTAATTAAAATATTTATGGGTTTTCATATTTTAATGAGGACAGCATGCAAACAATCAGTGTTGTTAATAACGGCGTTACAATATAACGGCGTTACTAACAGCGTTATTTTTTTCAGTAATGAGTAATCTAATTAATTACTTTTCTCATCTTGGCAACGCCGTTACCGTTACTGAGGCGGGAAAGGCGTGCGTTACTATGCGTTACTAAGTTGGTTAAATAAAAAAAAGTCTGAGAGAAACGGACTCATGGGGACGAGAGCAGAGCAGGAGTGGGGAAGACGCCGTTGCAACCGCGATGCTAGACGGCTCCAATAATACCTGACTGCAGCCATAGCCGACAAACTACGCCCACATGACACGGTAGATATCATATTACAGAACTAGATGCATATGACAGACACTGCTGCATTGCCAACATGTTTTAAGGACTACATGCGTTTGTAAACAGCCGCCATCTTAAAGCAGTAGACCTCTCAGGAAGGCCCTGATGTAGAGATCCTTCCTAGCGAACCTAAGTAATTTTTTTTTATCTAAAATGCTCCTAAATCGGCAAAATCTTAACTTAAATCTATCTTTAAATGATGAAACAGTTTTAAAACTTACACATGTTTAAAGTAGACAGAAGGGAACTAATGCAATAACGGGAGAAATTTTAACAAACTTTAACGATTGATTCACAACTTTAAATGACTTCCACACATAGCAAAGGTTACTAGCTAGTTATCGCAATACCCTTGTGTCTAGTTAAGTGGAGCGTAAAGAATTGGGCTTGGGCCAATTGTCCCCCAAACCCTTTAAGCTTCACATTGTGTGACCTGTTTTTTTTTGTTTTTTTTTGAGAAAAAAAAAATATCACTAGTTACTTTGCCAAGTAACTAATTACTCTTACATTCAGGTAACTGAGTTACTAACGCAATTACTTTTTGGGAGAAGTAATTTGTAACTGTAATTAATTACTTTTTTAAAGTAAAATTAACAACACTGCAAACAATGACAGAAGGGGGAAAATAAGAAAGTGGACCATCACATTTAATATTTTGTGGCCCAACTTTGGCAGCAATAACTTCAACCAGAGCCTTCCTGTAGCTGCAGATCAGTCTGGCACATCAATCAGGACTAATCTTGGCCCATTCTTCTCGACAAAACTGCTGTAGTTCAGTCAGATTTCTTGGATGTCTGGCATGAATCTCTGTCTTTAGGTCATGCAACAAAATCTCAATGGGGTTCAAGTCTGGACTTTGACTTGGCCACTCCAGAACGTGTATTTTGTTCTTCTGAAACCATTCTGAAGTTGGTTTACTTCTGTGTTTATGTTCATTGTTTGTCGCGGCATCTATCCTCTTTTCAGCTTCAACTGTCTGACAGTCGGCCTGAGGTTATACTGCAAAACATCCTGATAAACTTTTGAATTCATTCTCCCATTAATGATTGCAAGTTGTCCAGTCCCCGAGGTAGCAAAACAGCCCCAAATCATGATGCTCCCTCCACAATGCTTCACAGTGGGGATGAGGTGTTGATGTTGGTGAGGTGTTCCATTTTTCCTCCACATATCCCGTTGTGCGTTACTCCCAAACAATCCACCTCTGGTTTCATCAGTCCACAAAATATTTTGCCAAAACTTCTGTGGAGTGTCCAAGTGGCTTTTTGCGAACATTAAACGAGCAAAAAAAAAAAATTTTTTTTTTTTTAAAGACAGCAATGGCTTCCTCCATGGAGTCCTCCCATGAACACCATTCCTGGCCATAGTTTTACATATAGTTGATGTGTGCACTATTGGACTGTGCCAATGAGTTATGTAAGTCTTTAGAGACACGCTAAGGTTCTTTTTCACCTCTCTGAGTATTCTGCGACAAACTCTTGTTGCCGTCTTTGGTGGACCGCCACTCCCTGGGAGAGAAGCAACAGTGTCAAACTCGCTCCATTTGTAACTTCTTTAACTGTCGATTGATAAACATCTAGACTTTTACAGATTGTTTTGTATCCTTTCCCAGCTTCATACAAATCAACAATCCTTGATCACAGGTCTTCAGACAGCTCTTTTGACCGAGCCATCATGAACATCAGACAATACTTCTCATCAAGATTTCTTACCAGGTGTGTGTTTTATAGTGGGCAGGGCAGCTTTAATCCACTCATAAGTGATTGGGCACATACCTGACTTAAAATGTTTGTTAAAAAAATTGTTTTAATTGCTCTTTAAGTCTCCTTAGGCAGAGGGTTCACTTATTTCCCCGCCTTCTGTCATTGTTTGCATGCAAACTTATAAATATCTGGGTGGTTTTAGTTAAAGCAGACACTGTTTTTACATCTGTGTGATTTTGACAACGATCAGATCACATTTGATGGTGATTTTATGTAGAAATGTGAGAAATTCCAAAAGGTTCAGATACTTTTTCATACCACAGTATATGTACAGTATTTGCACTGAATAGTACCGTATTTTTCGGACTATAAACCACTACTTTTTTCTCTCCATTTGTACCCTACGGCTTTTATATTGAAGATACTTATCTATAGATTTTTTATTTTTATTTTTTATTTTTTAAACAAATGTCATATTTTCTCGTTAAAACTTAAAAAGTGGATGGACATATTTTAAAAGAATGATTCTCCAAATTTTGTCATGGCATAGCTCTCAACCACTACACGAGCACCAATAAAGCTTGCCAGAGGCTTCATTAGGCTTAATCAAAAACTCTTTTGGAGAAGAATATGACTCCATTTGACGATGACTCCATTATGCACATCAGACAATGCTTCTCATCAAGACAATTCTTACCAGGTGTGTGTTTTATAGTGGGCAGGGCAGCTTTAATCCACTCATCAGTGATTGGGTACACACCAGACTTAAAATGTTTGGTAAAAAAATTGTTTCAATTGCTCTTTAAGCCTCCTTAGGCAGAGGGTTCACTTAATTATTTTCCCCCTTCTGTCATTGTTTGCATGCTATCCTCATTGAAATATGAAAAGCTATAAATGTTTGGGTGGTTTTAGTTAAAGTAGACACTTTGTTTTCATCTGTGTGATTTTGACAAAGATCAGATCACATTTGATTGTGTTTTTTTGCAGAAATGTGAGATTCCAAAAGGTTCAGATACTTTATCATACCACTGTGGCAGATTATTCAGCTACATTACTCCTACATAATCGTAAGACTTTTTTCCAGTAGTAAAAGTACGACTTTAATTTGTAGTCCTTTTTTTTATGGTCCGTCATACTCCATCGTAGGAACTGCGACATGAAAACGAGGGTAAGGTTGGAACGTATGGAGACGGGCAAGGGAATACAAGATGACTTTAGCTCTAAAACAATAATAAAGGGTTACTAACAAAAGGCACCGTCCACACTTCTTGAATTAAAAAAACAACAACAACAACAACAACAGAAAAACACATTACACAGTGGAACTGAATGTGTTAAATCTTGGTTCTACTGTATACTGAAGTGGTGTATCCACTGTAGTAACAAATGTGGAATCTGACAGGTCCCTTTCTATAGCTACTGTATTAAGGCAGAGGAAAGTTTACACCCCCAAAAAAAAAAAAAACTATTCATAAGATGGACACAATAAATATGATTGTATACGATCATACATATGCATTTCTTTACAATAATTCAAATTCATTTAGAGTGCATTTAAAAAAAAGACACGTGTGCGCCGTTTGGAACAAGTGTAGGACTCTTGTAGTGATGAAAATATACACCTCATCCATTAAAAAAAAACCTCAGCATAACAAAAAGCTCGATTCTGACAATGATATATTTGCATAGGAGTTGTCTTGACATACTGTACGTTCTCATTAATACTCGCTGTGGGGGGAAGAATTGATAACTAAAGTGTTCAATCTCAGCTACTTGCAATACTCACGTTGAACAAAGTAGGAGAAAAGCCTTTACAGGTTTCTTGGTTCCGATCTCTTCTGATATTAAATGTCCTGCATGGGTTTGTTTTCTCTATAAAAGTGCATTTAAAAAGATCCAATGTTTTTGAATACTCAGGATAACCCAGCTGTTTGCAGATAAAAGATCCAGTATGAAACCTTATTATAAATACATTTTTACATCTATTATGAGATTGAACAATTAATCTAGAGACTGAAAACGTAGTTAATCAAAACATTTGTCTTTCCTACAGCTTGCACCTTGTATGTGACGTCAAGAGAAACAAGTCCAATTCTCTTTTGTAGTCACTAGGTGTCAGTGTTTCCTCGTTTGTAATGACTTGAGGCTCATCTCTTGCCGCTTCTCCTCTAAAAATAGTGCACGACCCAGAATTGGGTGTCCTCTTTAACACAACAGGGTTTTGCATGAGCGATTGTTCTGGATTCGAATAGAAAAAAACATCTTAAATGCACTTGTGCTTCAGTTATTTTCCATACAGTGCCCGTGTAAAGATGTTTACCCTCTACTTGTATTCTTTTTTTTTTTTTTAATTTGGTGTTTATTTATCACACGCAAAGGTTTCAGTTAATCAAACCAAATTTAATACCACACAAAGAGAACCCAAGAAAATATTCAACTGAGTCTCCAAATGACATCTACGAAAGGGGGAAGGAAATTACCCTATGTGGGAAAAGGACCAGGCAAGCAGACCATTATGGAGGACCAGGAGTGCAAAAATTAAACAAATAATACATAATTACAATATAAACACATTATTTAAGGTGTCATGAAAGTTCTTCTATTTCAATATTTATTTATTTCAATATTTCTTTCAATTTTTATTTTTATTTTTATTTACATATATCACTTTCTATTCATTTTAGGGCTGTCAAACGATTAAAATTTTTAATCGAGTTAATTACAGCTTCAAAATTAATTAATCCTAATTAATCGCAATTCAAACCATCTGTCAAATATGCCACATTTTTCAGTAAATTATTGTTGGAATGGAAAAATAAGACAAGACGGATATATACATTCAACATATGGTACGTAAGTACTGTATTTGTTTATAATGACAATAAAGCAACAAGATGGCATTAACATTATTAACATTCTGTTAAAGGGATCCATGGATAGAAAGACTTGTAGTTCTTAAAAGATAAATGTTGGTACAAGTTACAGAAATTTTATATTAAAACCCCTCTTAATGTTTTCGTTGTAATAAAATGTGTAAAATTTTCAATCAAAAAATTAACTAGTAGCTCGCCATTGTTGATGTCAATAATTACACAATGCTCATGGTGCTGAAACACATAAAATCAATCGCACCCAAGCGCCGGCAGAGGGCGACAAAACACCCAAAAACACAAGTGACAAGTGGACATTACACTGTGCTGTCATTTTAATCTGTTTGAGCAGGGAATGTGCGTTAAGTGTGGCAAATATTTTAACGTGATTAATTTTAAAAATTACCGCCCGTTAACGCGATAATTATGACAGCCCTAATTTATTTCAATGTATATTCATTTATTTCAATTTTTATTTAATTATTTCAACATTTATTTATTCCAATATATATATATATGTTTTATTTCAACATTTCTTTTTTTTTTTTTAACTTTATGTATTTATTTCAATTTTTATGTATTTAACTTTTTATTTACCGTATTTTCCGCACTATAAGGCGCACCTAAAAGCCTTAATCTGGAGCGCCTTATATATGAATCAACATTGAGCCGGAAGTTTTTTTGTTTTGCTTTTCTTTTGACAGATTTATACAAATTTGCAAACAAAAACGGGCTTATAAAATTGCACCATTATAATAAGAAACCCACAAATAACTCTCTCCATCATAATACACAAAATCTTACTTGTTTGCCATGTTTGTACGCACACACACACAGCCGCCGAAGACGCCATTTTCCCCCGAAGAAGAAGTAGGCATGCTGGGATATATAAAACGGTGTTTCGTTTCCATTTGTGTGTTTGTGTAAATATGCTGAAATGGCTCCTAATAAGAGACATGCTTTGTTTTCTTCCCTGACCAATTATAAATCAACATTTTGGGACCAAAAAGACAAAAAATTCCCCCCCAAATTTTGAATAAATAGTTTTATAGTTTGATAATTCAACATAAGCAGTAGGTATAGTTATAGGCGTTTTGGGCCTTTATACATGCTCTGGTCAAATACAGTGCATAAAATGGATGCATAAAATAACCCCAGCCTCTACTGTCGCGCTTATTCTATGCGCCTTATAATGCGGTGCGCCTTATATATGGAAAAAGTTTTAAAATATGTCATTCATTGAAGGTGCGCCTTATAATCCAGTGCGCGTTATAGCGCGGAAAATACAGTATTTCATTCTTGCACTCTTGTTCCCCGTGTGGCCGCATGAAATAATTTTATCTGTCATTGGCTCATCAAACTCTTTGCGCTGGCGTGGTCGTTGTACCTTTTGGCCATTCGTTTTTCCATCTTATTTTGGAAAACAAAAAAACGGAAAACTGAGCCCAATTCAGTTTTTTGTTTTTATGTGTGCAAAAAATGAGAACTGAATTGTCTCCTGTTTCCCAATTAAAAACTGGTAAATCAATAACGGAAAAGGAGCCTTAATCTGTTAATCCAAACTGAAGTCAAAAAAGAAAATACGCCCAGTATTTGTTTTTCCACCAAGTTTGCTTTTACGATGAACCTTGACGCGAAAGACGTTATTCTTCTTCAACAAGACGAACAAGACTCTGCTGCAGCTGCATAATATCAATTTACAGTGCTGGCCAAAAGTATTGGTACCCTTGCAATTCTGTCAGACAATGCTCAATTTCTCCCAGAAAAGGTTTGCATCATTTTACACAAAACTCCAAAAATGGGCCAGACAAAAGTATTGGCACCCTCAACCTAATACTTGGTAGCACAACCTTTAGACAAAATAACTGCGAACAACCGCTTCCGGTATCCAGCTATGAGTTTCTTACAATGCTCTGCTGGAATTTTAGACCATTCTTCTTTAGCCAACTGCTCCAGGTCTCTGAGATTTGAAGGGTGCCATTTTCAGATCTCTCCACAGGTGTTCTATGGGATTCAGGTCTTTAGAAGTCTCCAGTGCATTCTCTCAAACCATTTTCTAGTGCTTTTTGAAGTGTGTTTTGGGTCATTGTCCTGCTGGAAGACCCATGACCTCTGAGGGAGACCCAGCTTTCTCACACTAGGCCCTACATTATGCTGCAAAATTTGTTGGTAGTCTTCAGACTTCATAATGCCATGCACACGGTCAAGCAGTCCAATGCCAGAGGCAGCAAAGCAGCCCCAAAACATCAGGGAACCTCCGCCCTGTTTGACTGTGGGGACCGTGTTCTTTTTTTTGAAGGCCTCGTTTTTTTCCCTGTAAACTCTATGTTGATGCCTTTTCCCAAAAAGCTCGACTTTTGTCTCATCTGACCAGAGAACATTCTTCCAAAACGTTTTTGGCTATCTCAGGTAACTTTTGGCAAACTCCAGCCTGGCTTTTTATGTCTCTGGGTCAGAAGTAAGGTCTTCCTGGGTATCCTACCCAAGAGTTCCCTTTTTTATTCACACGCCGACGGGTAGTACGGGTTGACACTGTTGTACCCTCGGACTGCGGGACAGTTTGAACTTGTTTGGATGTTAGTCGAGGTTCTTTATCCACCATCCTCTCGTTGAAATCTCATCAATTTTTCTTTTCCGTCCACATCTAGGGAGGTTAGCCACAGCGCCATGGGCTTTACACTTATTGATGTGCACAGTAGACACAGGAACATTCAGGTCTTTGGAGACGGACTTGTAGCCTTGAGATTGCCCATGCTTCCTCATAATTTTGATTTTCAAGTCATCAGACAGTTCTTTGGTCTTCTTTCTTTTCTCCATGCTCAATGTGGTACACACAAGGACACAGGACAGAGGTGGAGTCAACTTTAATCCATTTTAACTGGTTGCAAAAGTGATTTAGTTATTGCCGCCACCTGTTATGTGCCACAGGTAAATAACAGGGGCTGTTAATTCTACAAATTAGAGAAGCATCACATCCTTTTTCAAAGGGTGCCAATACTTTTTCCTGCCCGTTTTTGGAGTTTTGTGTAAAATGATAATGATTAATTTTTTCCCCCATTCTCTTCTGTGTTTTTCATTGCAGGCAAAATAAATGAAGATATTAGTACCAAAGCATTTGAAAATGCAATAATTTTCTGGCAGAAATTGAGCATTATCTGCCAGAACTGCAGGGGTGCCAATGCTTTTGGCCAGCCCCCCCCCCGATTTTTATGTTATTATTTATTTATTTATTTATTTATTAATATTTCACTTTTAATTTATTTCATTCTTGCAATCTTGATCCCCTTGTACTGCATGAAATAAATTTATCTGTCATTGGGTCATCAAACTTAGCAAAAAATTAGAAATGAATCGTCTCGGAAAAGGAGCCTTAATTCGTTTTTTCCAACGTCAGTTCATCCAAACTTAAGTCGAAAAACAAAATACGCCCAATATTTGCTTTCCACCAAGTTTTTTTACAGTGAACCTTGACCCTGAAGACGATGTTCTTCTTAAACAAGACGAACAACACCCTGCTGCAGCTGCATTATTTTAATTCATAAGAAGACAAAATGGCTGCACTCAAAAGTGGTGTTCATTTTTTTTGTTTAAACATTATTTTCTCCATTTTCAGAGATCTAAGAAATGTAGTGCTGCAACGAATAATCGATTAACTTGAGTATTCGATTAGAAAAAAAAAATTTTTTTTTTTGTTGCTTTGTGTATTTGTTTAATTAAAGTGGCGTTGTAATGGTTTATTATGAAAGTGTTTGCATTTAGTTTTATTGATTAGGGTGGATACACTGCTCTCTGGTCTGGCTCTTTACACATGGCTGAATCCAACTGGTCCCTGTTAAGACCAACGTAAGCTAAGTTTTTGTTTGAGCTAATGTTTTTTAATGCATTCAGAATTTAGTATATAGGTATTTTAAGCCGTTTTTTGTGGGAATATGTGTCCGAACAATTTGTTAAAAGCATTGCAAAAAAAATTTAGCATTTTACAGCATTAAAACTAGCAGACTTTCTATGTAAGTCAGCCAATTGTTATTTTGTTGTCCATAGATCCTCATTAAAAAAAAAAAAAACTGTTCAGTTTGAGGCTCAGCTCAGGTATTTTAATTTTTCATGTTCCTTATCCGATTACTCAATAATTCGAACTAAGTAGTCCATCGATTAATCGACTACTAAACTATTCGATAGCTGCAGCCCGAAAGAAATATGCGATTCGAACACTGAAATACAATGAGCGACCATCTTTCACATGGTCATTCACAGAGGACAGGAGAACAGCATCTATCACTCATTATGTTGTGTTAAAGAACACACCCAAACCTAGACCAAACCTGTGCTCATGCTCAACATGAGTGTGTCACAACGGGTCCTTTGGAGGGAGCCCACAAGCATTTGTTTCAGCTCTTTTGCAGATCGGTCAGTGCATTTCTAGTGAGTCAAAGGTAAAACATGCATAAAACACCAAGACCAACCCACCCACCGCAACAATAAAAATAAAAATAAAAAAAAACAGTTTGACATAAGTCAGTAACAGTCTTATGAAACAAAGGTGGGTTTGGATAAGGAGGCGCTTACCGTTAGCTGCCCTGTACGTTGATGCGCACATTTGAGTTGAGAAATGGGGTGCATGATGGGATGTCATGTTACCCTATACTTCAAAAGACTTTGCTTCTGTACATTCGAGCTCTGAATATAGGAACCGTAGAAGAACATGATGAAGTTAAATTGCACGTTCAATATTTCCCTGCAATTTCATCAGCCCAAGAGCTGATCTTTCTGTTTGTATAATAAAGGTCTTTTTAAAAGGACAGGGTAAGCTTGTTTTCGTTTCACGATCTAAAGATTGCGCTAAAGGGCTTCCGTAGGTAATATTTACACTTGACATCAAGCTTCAAAACTAACAAATCAAATAGAAAAAGGTGCGATATACGGTCAATATAGGAGCTGCAATCCTTCCTCGAGAGGAACGTTGTATTTATAAGTGCCATAAGTTTGAAGTATGTGTATCGCCTTCACATATATTTTACATGTAAATGTGTCACTGGACTGGAGAGGCAGTATTTGCTTTTTTGGTACCCATTGGTTTGCCTTCATGTTACCATACGTCAAAACGCTGGAATGATGTAATGCCTCGAGAAGCGGGATGAGGAGCCGCTTCCTGCTTGCGTCCAATGATGACATCTGTAGAGGTTAGAAGAGAGAGAGGAGGTCCGTCCCTCTGCTGGTTCGGGAGTGGTCCGGAGCTTCAGTAACGATGGGTCTGGTGGGAGTACTGGGAGCTTTGTTGGGATGACGAGGTGTATCCCATGGTGCTCTGTGGCTGATTGGGACCTTGGGTGCTTTGGTAACCAAGGCGGGAAGTGGAGTGCTGGTAGACACAAAAGGAAAGTAACTTATTTCATCGAATTGTGAAACAGTACATGGGGTACACCAGGGGTTTCCAAACTTTTTGCAAAGGGGGGCAGATTTGGTGTGGTAAAAATGTGGGGGGCCGACCTTTGCTGACATCCTTTATGTAGAACAATATATTTAAGCAAATTTTAGCAAGCCATTCTGTGTGTCACATTTGCTCTAATTTTTTTTTTAATTACCGTATTTTTTGGACTATAAGTCGCAGTTTTTTTTCATAGTTTGGCTGGGGGTGCGACTTATACTCTGGAGCGACTTATGTGTGAAATTATTCACACATTATTATTAAAGATGCACCGATACCGATACTAGTATCGGCAGGGGGCGCCGATCCGGTGGTATCGGTATCGGCGAGTACCAACAAAGACGGCGCCGATACCATTTACCGGTCCATTATTATAACATTTGACCGCAGCCTTTTTTTTTTCTTCTGGTGCTCACTACACTTTGTCTCTGTGTTGTGTGATGACACGTGAACACCAAACAGCTATCGCTATTGGCCTGCTCCAGACCAATGAGAACGGGCCAATAGCCACTTCTGACCAGTGACATGGCCGACATGGCGACATGGCGGCATGGCGGCGGTCGGGAAATATTTCAAAATAGAAATCCCGTCAATTAAAATCAGTGGCTGCATGCAAGATTTGCGGCCTGAAAGTTTGGAGATGTGGAGTTAAATCAGCCAGTTTCAATACCTCGAACCTGATAAAACATTTGAAGACGAAACGCGAACGAACACAACGAGTTTGAGCCTGCAAGAGCAGGACTGCTATCCAGAGGAAGCAGGGCGCTGGATCGGAGCAACTATCTCTGGTCAGTTCACTTCGTCTACTTTACTTTTACTGTCTTTTAATGAAAGAAATGCCACAGTAATTTGGGAAGTGTTTCCAAAGTAGGGTTGCCACCTTTCAGAAATAGAAATAAGGGACCCACCCCCTCCCGAAAAAAACGAGGCTAATAGAGAGACGGGATGCTGTGGTCAATTATTATTACTTATAATTGTGAGCGTCCGCAAATAAGGTTGGACCTCGAAGCGGACAACAAGCGGGGGATAAGTACAAGGGTTTAATGATTGCAAACAAAAAATAACACGCGATCGCGGGATAGTAGAAATAACAAAAGGAGTCCGTGACAGCAGGTCGACGGAGCTCAATACTAAAAACTCGAAGATTAACTAAGACGATAGGCAGCGAGCCAAAAAGCCAAAATAAAAACACTCAAATACCTGCACAGGGTAGAGGTTACAAACGAGTGCAGCACACTAACAGAAAAAACCCAATGCAGGGGCGTAACAAGCAAATGTAGCGAGACTAGTGCGAGATGTCAAATGGCGATCAGCAAAGCAAATATCTCGGCAGACTTCTCTGAGCTCACCCGTGCTTAAATGCTGCGTTGATAAGGCCGCATTGGATTCAGGTGCGACGTCAGGAACGCCCCCACTAACAGCCCAGCAACAAAACACAACCTAACCAGCAACAGAATGTGACAATAATTTCATGAAAGTTGCACTGTTTGGCCTTTGAGAGGTTTAAAAAAAGTTTACTCAGTTCATTCAGAGTTTATTATTATGAACTTATTTTTACTTTCTTACTGTTGGGCTAGTATTATACTTTGTACTAGTCTTTTTCCTATTTTGCAAAGGTAAGCAACAGCCTGACAAAGCCTTGATAGCAATGATTTCACATCCAATTATGTAGCTCTTTGGGGAAAAAAAAAAAAAAAATATATATATATATATATATATATATATATATATAATATATAATCGGGGTGGTATCGGTATGGTATTGGTATCGGTATCGGCCGATACTGCACAGCCAGGTATCGGTATCGGGGCCAAAAAATGGTATCGGTGCAACACTACTAATTATTATATCATTTCACATGTTATTTTGGTGTTTTGGAGTAACACTTATGGTTTGGTAAACTTGTTAGCATGTTCTTTATGCTATAGTTATCTGAATAGCTCTTAATATATGTTACGTTAACATTCCAGCAACATTTGCATTTCGTTGTTCATGTATGATGTAACATTATCATACTGTACACGTCTTCAGCATGTTGTCCTCAATTGCATTTTTATTTTAAATTGCCTTAGAAGAGGACATATCTGTTCTAAGTGTTGATTTGATCAAGTAAATTTCCTCCAAAAATGTGACTTATACTCCGGTGCGACTTATAGTCCGAAAAATATGGTAATAATTTGAACAATCGCGCAACTAGCCTTTGTGGCATTTTCTTTCGACTCTCAGCCTCTTGCGAAATAGTAATGCTGTAAATTTAAACTAGCTTCGAATTGCTTCAATTTCTCGCAACGTATCATCCCTGTAATCTTGTCGTACTAGTCATTGTGTCTTGTTAGGTAATGTCGCCTCACATTGAACTCTTTAAAAACAGCGACTGCCTCTTTGCAAATGAGGCAGACACAGTTGTTGTGCATTTTAGTGAAGAAATAGTCCATTTTCCACCTATCCTTGAAGCGTCGGCCATCGCAGTCAACTTTTTGTTGTTGTTGATTGTCGCCATTTTAGAAAATTGGGAGTGAAGGGTCACACAGGGTAATTTTGCTTAGAGTGCTGCTGCCTTTTAGTGGGTAAATGAGGAGCAGCATTTAGTGTGTAAGCTACTTCATATGCTGGTAGCAGTACTGCTGACCTATTTATTAAGTCTGTGTGCGGGCCAGACGTTATTGATTTTATGACAGAGGCTGGGGGCCGGATGAAATTTGACCACGGACCACATTTGGCCCCCTGGCCTGACTTTGGACATGTCTGGGGTACACCAAAAGTATTGGCACCCCTGTGATTCTGTCAGATAATGCTCAATGTCTCCCAGAAAATGATTGCAATTACAAATGCTTTGGAAGTAATATCTTCATTTATTTTGCTTGCAGTGAAAAGACACAAAAGAGAATGGGAACAAAAATTTAATCATTATCATTTTACAAGAAACTGGGCCAGACAAAAGTATGGGCACCCTTTGAAAAATCATGTGATACTTCTCTAATTTGTGTAATTAACAGCACCTGTTACTTACCTGTGGCAGATAACAGGTGGTGGCTAACTAAACAACACTTGCAGCCAGTTAAAATGGATTAAATTTGACGCAACCTCTGTCCTGTGCCCTTGTGTGTACCACATTGAGCATGGTGAAAAGAAAGAAGACCAAAGACTGTCTAAGGTCTTGAGAAGCAAAATTGTGAGGAAGCATGGGCAATCTCAAGGCTACAAGTCCATCTCCAAAGACCTGAATGTTCCTGTGTCTACTGTGCGCAGTGTCGTCAATAAGTGTAAAGCCTATAGCACTCTGGCTAACCTCCCTAGATGTGGACGGAAAGGAAAAATTGCCGAGAGATTGAAAGATTGTGCGGATGGTGGATATAGAACCTTGACTAACATCCAAAAAGTTCAAGCTGTCCCGCAGTCCAAGGGTACAACAGTGTGAACCCGTACTATCCGTCAGCGTCTGAATGAAGAGGGACTCTATGGTAGGATACCCAGGAAAACCCGACTTCTGACCCAGAAACATACAAAAGCCAGGTTGGATTTTGCCATAACTTACCTGAGAAAGCCAAAAACGTTTTGGAAAAATGTTCGCTGGTCAGATGAGACAAAAGTAGAGCTTTTCCCTTCAAATCTCACAGACCTGGAGCAGTTGGCCAAAGAAGAATGGTCTAAAATTCCAGCAGAGCATTGTAAGAAACTCACTGATGGATACTGGAAGCGGTTGCTCGCAGTTATTTTGTCTAAAGGTTGTGCTACCAAGTATTAGGCTGAGGGTGCAAATACTTTTGTCCGACCTATTTTTGGAGTTTTGTGTAAAACGATAATGATTTTTTTCCCCATTCTCTTTTGTATTTTTTCTTTCCAAGCAAAATAAATGAAGATATTACTACCAAAGCATTTGTAATTGCAATCATTTTCTGGGAGAAATTGAGCATCATCTGACAGAATTGTAAAGGTGCCACTACTTATGGGCAGAAGTGTATACTATAACAGTGTAACGGTACAGGTACCCTGCGGGTTACACAGGAGTTCCGTTCCTATGCTAGCCACGTAACCCGAATTTCCGCGCCAGTCGGAATCAACCCTTTAAATACCACCCACGTAAATCTCAAAATAACTATTCAAAAACATGTATTATACATCATTGTACTGTCTTTGCCAAGATGTTGCAGTTAAGTCCTAGATAAACAACAAACTAAGCTAAGAAATTACGATGTCAGACTTTTTGCTGACTACATTCAGCTGCTCATGAGATCAACAATTGCAGAAGTAAAATAAAAATGAAATTAAATCAGGTTCATCTTCAAAACAGCTATTCAAATTTGCGTTTATAATTAGCTGCCGATACAGCAATAACAATCCACACAAACGATTGTATCAGTTAGCGTCAGAGGTGGTATTAATGCGTTACATGTATGGCTGTCAAACGATTAAAATTTTTAATCGAGTTAATCACAGCTTAAAAATGTAATAATCTTAATTAATCGTGATTCAAACCATCTCTAAAATATGCCATATTTTTCTGTAAATTATTGTTGGAATGGAAAGATAAGACACAAGACGGATATATACATTCAACATACTGTATATACCGGTAAGTACTGTATTTGTTTATCATGACAATAAATCCACAAGATGGCATTAACATTATTAATATTTTTTCTGATAAAGGGATCCACGCTCCACGGATAGACTTATAGTTCTTAAAAGATAAATGTGAGTACAAGATTTAGTAATTTTATACTAAAACCCCTCTTAATGTTTTCGTTTTAATAAAATTTCTAATATTTTCAATCAAAAAAATAAACTAGTAGCTCGCCATTGTCACATGGGCTCCCTGCCGTTCTTCCACAGTGTCTTTAACTACGTAAGGTAGTGATTGAAATACACCACAAGATGTCAATGGCGAGTTTTAAATTAACTTAGAAATCAAGCCAAATAATGTGTTTTGTCCCTCGACTGACGCCGTAGTTCCCTGTTTACTGGTCCATCCATTGCAATTCACGTCATTTGAGTGCTGGCTTCACAACGTACGAGACCTCTGATAGTTTGTAAATTGTGACTAAATATTGCCATCTAGTGTATTTGTTGAGCTAAACAAGAGCTAAACGAAATGTTTGAATAGAGTTTGACCAAAGTCTGAGTAATTTTTATGTGTATTTTGCAGAGCTATTTTGATTGAGAATGCCAGTTCTCTTTGCACTGCTGTTTAACTGTGTGAGAATAGGGCCTCATTAATAAAGATTGAAGCGCTTTTTTTTTTTTTTTGGGGAACATTATTTTTTTGGGGGATATATTATTTTGTTGTGCTTTCACTAAATGATACTTATGCTAGTTGTGAAGGAGTTGCCGAAGCTTATGCCAATAAACGGCGTGGTCCAATGAACGCCTGTGTCCACCAGCCTTTTGTAATATTCTGATATAGAATTATCCGAGGCACCCTGAAGTGCACGCGGCTCCAATGTTTACTCACATGTTGCATTAGTAAGTTAGAGTTTAGAGCTGAAACGAATACTCGAGCAACTCGAGTAACTCGAGTTTAAAAACTGATCCGAGTAATTTTATTCACCTTGAGTAATCGTTTATTTTGACAGCTCTAAGCATCACGTTTCGCTCGGACTACTTTTAATGCGGGACAACGCGCTGGCGTCACGTGCGTAGAGGAAGAAGCAATAAAACAATAGAAAAAACATTTCCGCAGCCGACAGCCGCTCCAAACTACGCCGACGTTGCTAAAAACTAGCCCGCATGATGTTAAGTTGGTAGCAGGTAGCATCTGATGAGTCTCATAGAGATCCCATGTATGTTGAAC
This sequence comes from Corythoichthys intestinalis, assembly GCF_030265065.1. NCBI lineage: Eukaryota > Metazoa > Chordata > Actinopteri > Syngnathiformes > Syngnathidae > Corythoichthys > Corythoichthys intestinalis. The sequence goes on from NC_080413.1 coordinate 36,354,022, forward strand.
TAGATGCGAAATGACAGACTCGGCCGCGTCTGGGCAGCGTTAATAAACAGCCGCCATCTTAAAGCAGTAGAGCGCTAAGCGCTGATAAAGAGCGCTAAACGCTAATAAATAAGATTAACGTTAGCCCTGCGGAGGGCTAGGTTTCTATTAATTATGACCACTTTCGATGCGTGGCTAACGTGTCTTACATACAGGCTTTAACATAACATAGCTTTGTGGAGTGATGAGGGTGTAAAATAAAAACTCAATAATGCTAACTATCAATTTTAGCTTAGCAGTCATTGCTGGATAAAACACCAAGTAGCACTGGTCCCTAATGTGCTCCAATACAGCCTGTATCATACATTTATTTTGAACACTGCAAAAACACAAAATCCTATCAGGACTTACAGTTTAGAGTAGCGTAAAACTTAACTAGAACTTAAAAATGGCTTGACACAAATAGAAATTCAATTGAAACACGTGGGAAAAAAATCCTAACTTTTAAGTGATGTGTGTTATCAAGCGTAATGGCATTTTTAGGTATATATATATATTAGGGTGTCCCAGGCTCCCTATATAAAATCACATATTAACAGATTCGGACTCGCACACCCCTTCATTGTATTCCACTTCCTAAAAGAACCGAGCACACGAAATTTCACTCCCATAGCTGGTTGCTAAGGCTTCCCTCATTGACATTCCTACTGGACTGGCAGTGGTTAACGTGTCGGTCTCGCACTCTTCTGACTAATGATCGCCTCTCTCCCAGACCAATTGTCTACCTTGCACGATTCACATTGGACAAGGTATCACATGCACTGGTGCAATACAACTGAAGTGCAATACAACTGAAGACAGGGAAGTGACAGCTGCACTACTGGAAGCTGGCCTTGTCAGCCGTGGGGAATTGGCGGCGGTGATGTTCGACGACCTGAAAGATGAGCTGCCGCTCGTCTTTCTCCTTTGTCAGGAACTGGTCGAAGTCGGTCGCCAGCTTCACCGCTCGCTCGGCAACATCATTCACCGACTTCAGCTCGGACACGACAACTGAAACTTCCCGAAGATCCGCGACTGTAGCTGGGAGAGGCAGCTTCAGGCAGTGGAACAGGTTCTGCGACCTCCGGGTGATGAAGTCGCCCAGGTCAACCCTCTTGAGTGTAAGGGGCCTCCTTCCTTCCACCCGCCGCAGTTCCTTCCCTTTCTCCTGAGCCTCGTAGAGGTTGTGCAGCATCTTGGCCTTCTCCTCTTCCTCGGTCTTCGTTGAAAACATCGCCAGGGGGGCCAAGTCCTCGCTCAAAAACCAGAGATGCCCATGGAACCTCTTGAGAGCAGCCGAGCTGACTTCACTGTCAACAGCAGTGTATCTGTCCAGCTCCTCGCACATCTCCAGGTCGTTGACAGGTGCATTGACGGTCACTGGAGCTTCAAACCACCGCTTGAGGTAGACCGTCACTGCGAACACGGTGATCTTGCGCAGAGTTCTTGCTTCATGTGGGGTGAGTTGGAACTGCTTCAGGAAGATGTAGATTTTCAGCGAGTAGATGCCTTTGGCCATCCATCGAGCCCGGCCGGTTGAAGCGGACAACTTCTGTCCCGGGGCCCGTGAGGAAGAAGCGGGCGAGGAGGAGGAACTCGCGGTAGTCGTCCCTATGGTGGGTGGTCTCCAGCTGGCTGTCGATAAACCCGACGACTTCGTCCTTCTTGAGACTCACCCACTCTGAGAGGTTGTCGTTCGGATGGTTGTCAAAGGGAGATGCCTTCGAGTGGTCCAGAAAATTCCATTCTGCTTTTAAGCGGACGAACAGGGAAATATTAGGGCCAGAGGATCGGAAGAAGAGGCCGAAGACAGCCGCGATGACCAGTTCCATGCTATGATCGCTTGAAAGTGTCATTTTCTCGAAGTAAAGTCACATTCTATCAGAAAAAGACTTGCTTAAACCACCTCCCACGTGGCAAGCTTCCCAAATCCGAAGAGTTTTTCAAAATCAGTGATATTTTGGGGGGAAATCCCTCCCCTTCGAGTTTGATTGCTTTTCTGGATCAGCCACTGTCAACACCAGGTCAAGGCAACACCGCATACGTTCTATGCATGTGAGTGCAAATGGACAGTTGAAAACAGATCAGGATGACGCCCCTACCCGGCTGGCCCCTGTATACGGCATAGCAGACATTACATGTGCTCTGAGGGAACCCTAAATATTAAGCGATCATTGTGAATTTTTTCTCACAGTACTTTGGCAAGAAGTGGAATGCATTGAGAGGGTGTGCGAGATTAGTTTCCTGGATTTACTTTTTTGGGACACCCTAATATATATATATATATATATATATATATATATATATATATATATATATATATATATATATATATATATATAAGATCTAAAGGTTTTTTGAGTGAAATCAGTGAATTTGTCTCTTTTTTTAAATTCTAGTTAATCTGAGATGCAATTGTTGGCTGTTTTTAACAATATACATCGAAAATAAAGACATTGATTGACTGAAAATGGTTCAAGATTAGATGAAATGTCTTGTTTTCTCATGTATATTTATAATTGTTCTTCACCTAAAAATATATTTGTTTTATCCGATTACTCGATTAATCGATAGAATTTTCAGTCGATTACTCGATTACTAAAGTATTCGATAGCTGCAGCCCTATTAGAGTTACGGCCTGCCGAGAGCCGTGAGCTGTGTTAATGTTAAAGCTGAATGTGCTAATAAAGAAACAGAGTGCCAGCACGTCGCGTGTGGTATACCTTTGTTAAGAAAAAGCACAAAACAAGACACTTTTCACTGCCTCTTAGCTCTTAAGTGCGTCATTGTAATCTGTTTGAGGCAATACATGAGCGGGTCATTCCGCGCATGCGTTAAATGCGTCCAATATTTTAACGTGATTAATTTAAAAAATCAATTACCGTCTGTTAACGCGATAAATTTGACAGCACTAGTTACATGTAGTTCGTTACTTTTAGTTTTTGGATTACATTTATGAACAACTGTTTGATAAAGAAAACCGATTCATTACAGTCAGCCTCCTTGTCAGTCGATTTTGTTGTTTAGTTTGTTTAAAGAAAATAAATAAATCATTGACATAATTTATATCAACACGTTGCCCTCAAGAAAAAAAAAATGTTAATCCGCAGCACTTTTTTTTTTTTTTTGAATGAACAGGACTTTTGTCTGATTTGTGTACTGAGAAATTCTTTTCATGTTTTATACTCAGAACCTTTATTTAAAAAGTTAGCAAGTTTTAGCAGTACAACTGTAGATTACAGTTAAGTCAGGAAGCTGTTAATAAAATATTATTTTTGAAAGAAATAGTCATCCATTTTGTCTTCATTGTTACTTACAACATGCCTAAAACAACTTCAAGTTAAATTGTGACGGTAATTGAAAAAAGTGACATTCAATCGATTTGTCGTTTAATTAATCAATTATAAAAATAATTGTTAGTTGCAGCCATATTTGAACCATATAAATTTTTCAAATTCTCTAATGTAGTTCCTATTCAATTGTAGCTATCCAGAGTTATCAGGGTCATCTGACTCGATTCTGGTCAGTTCTGAAAGCCAAAAACATGATGGGTTTTGCAGCGTTAAATAACCTAAAATTATCAGTCCGAAGTTGTGTCAACAGGACAATGACCCCCAACACTCACCAAAAACAGTATTGGAATGGTTAAATCAGGCTTGAATTAAGGCTTTAGAAATCCCTGACTTAAACCTCATTAAGAACATTTGGACAATGTCGTGTGTGTATATTTTTGATCCACCAGATTTTGGTCACTTTTTCCGTTAAACCATAATAGAGTCATAAAAGAACCAAACTTCCTGAATGTTTTTTTTTGTGTGTGTGTGTGACAAAGAAGAATCTGTATTTGATGAGATTTGTACAAATAACGGGAAACTCAAGATAACTAAGTTCTGTACAAATAAACTTCTGATAATAACTGTACCTCCGACCTGAATAAATATCCAACAATAGCTACACATCTGCAACACTGTGTCTATTACGTCAGCGTTAAAATTGTGGTGTCTGTTGCCCAGTGGGGATGGAATCAATGATCAGGAAAAAGTAGGACAACAGTGACACTAATGTTCCACAGTTGCCTGCCTTTGGCTATGTCAATCAATAACAAAATTTGCTGGTAGTTGACAGTTAACATGTGCCACATGCTACAGTGGGGAGAACAAGTATTTGATACACTGCCAATGGGTTTTCCCATTGACTGTGTATCAAATACTTGTTGTCCCCACTGTATATACACAATACATGTCCTATCCATGGACAAATGAATGGAATTGTATTGTCCATGTATATTGACCCAAAAAATAGCACTCTAAGCAGTGTTATTTTCTTCAACAATGACGAAAATATTTCAACGACGAACATTTTTTTCATGACGATGACGTAACGATGACACGCTAAAAACGGCGAGACGACAACAAGATGCGACATGTGACATAATTTCTGTCACAATGTACGTGGAGTACGTCAACTTGCATCGTAGCAGTGTTTGGGTCATGTCACTCATTTGAGATGCGCTAAGCTTCTCCCTCGCTCTCCTCACCGAAGTTTAGAAAGTATCTCAAGCTAAGCTGCGCTCGATCTTGGTTGTTTGGAAACACGGTAAGATTTGTTTTCGTCTGTGCTGAGTGATCATTAGATGCTAAATGTAACTCCTAGCATTAGCGTAGCATTCACGATCGCCTTCGCATTAGCTCCAGAATGGCGAACGTCTTCTTACAACACCGGAAGGTCAAAAGCAGATCCACTTGGCTTTTCTTGTCAGTAAGTCCAGAGGATGTTAAACGATCAGGCATTTTTTTGACGTACAGTTCGTGGATTCTAGGTAGGTTTAAATGAAAATGATGTACCCTATTGGCCCGAATATAAGACAGTGTTTTAGGCAGTGAAATAAGACTAAAAAAGTGGGAGTCGTCTTATATCCGGGGTCTAAACATTATACCAGGGGTGGGCAGACCGGTCCTCGAGGGCCGCAGTGGGTCCTGGTCTTTGTTTTAACTGATTCAGCACAGACAGTTTAACCAATGAGGTTTCAGTGGAAACAAGAAGCACCTGACTGCAATCAACTGATTGCACTTGTAAGAAACCAGATTGGTAAAAGGCTGTCCTCATGATGGGTATGAACAAAAACCCGCACCCACTGCGGCCCTTTCTGGAATAGTTTGCCCACCCCTGCATTATACCCATTCACGACGCTAGATGGCGCCAGATATCATTGAAGCGAATGCTGAACTTGAGGAGTAATGTTCTGTCATGACAGATCTCAGCTACTCTCAAGTTTAACCAGTTTGCATTATTTTATATGCAGTGTTTTTCGTTATTCAGATTTGTTTCGAGACTACAGTTAGTTAGACCTCACTTTGATGGTTAATGGAGTTATTGCAATATTGTTGTTTTATCACAAGAGATTGGTTTATTTAAATTTCAAAAACCAGAAGCCATTCATTTACGAATGCTCTTTAGTTTACATATTTAAATGTTCAGATATTAAGATTTGAATGATGCAAATAACATGCTTTTTCTCTCAAATATATTGTTCTAATCATTTGTTTCAGATGTACTGTAATTATTTTCTGGATAAAAATTAATTTGGTGTTCAAAAAGTCTTTTTTCAAACTTGAGTCTTGAAAAAGAGGGGGTCGTCTTATAATCAGGGACGTCTTATATTCGGGCCAATACGGTACTGCATTTCCTTCTGAGTGTATTATCATCACAAAGTTGGCGTTGTCCTTGTAGATGCTACAATATGTGCTCATCTGCCTTTTTTCATTCGAAATCATTGGAAACCTTTATTTTTGGACTAAAAGTTTTGAATCTTACTGACGAAAACATTTTGAGTAACTATTTACTAAATACATACGAAATCATTTTAAACTGACTAAAATAGGATCAAGACGAATACGTATTTTCGTCCAAAAGACTGACAAAAATTAAAAGTGCTGCCAAAAACGACACTGACTTCTGAGGCACTTCATATTTGATTGTATACGTAAACAGTGTTAGGAATAACGCCGTTATAAATAACGCTATTACATAATGGCATTATTTTTTCAGTAACGGGGTAATCTAACTTATTATTTTTTCCCGCCGTTACAACGCCGTTACCGTTAATGACGGTCAAAAGCGGTGTGTGAATAAATTAAGAAACTATCAGCCCTAGCGAGTCTACTCTGCTCTGTTTGTCATCCAAGACTTGGGGTGCGTTCAGGTTCATGGCAATGAAAATAGTAAATACACATAGACTACCTTTGCAAGAACGATGGAGTTGGCGTTTGATACGCTCATAATGTGCACGTCCTGCACCCATCCGCAGCAAAACTGTCCGTAGCTTTGTAGCGATTTGTAATTTCGGAATCGCTGATGAGTTTAGTAACATACACCAAACAATAAATACAGCAGAATGTCCATTTCGCGTAATTGTGGAAGCCCAACAACTAGCCGATCGATCGGGTCCGATCACGTCATTTCCAAAGTATCGGAATCGGCAAAAATATATTGGCCATGCCTTTTTTTATTATATATATTTTTAATTAATTCGCTTTCTAATTGTATTTAACGTTACAGACATAATATGTTAACACATCCAGAGTCTTTAGTTCACGTATAGCATAGGGTTATCATAAATGTCCCGAAAACGGAGGAATTTACTTACCTGATAAATAAGTCACGTTAAATCATTTAATGCTTATAATATTTGAGCCGTACGACCATTCCACTTGTCGACATACTCTATCTGCTATGCCGCTATTTTACTTACAATGTGAGGTAACAATCACCTTCATCAGAGTAGAGTGAACTTTGACAGGCTTTGAGATCATCTCTCATTTGTCCAAAACCTTACTGACTCTTTCCCCACAATGAGATATATCATGGGAAAGCAATATAGAGATGCAAGGTGTCCATATATAGTTGACTTACCACCTTAAATTATTTCCCAAAGCACAGATGGTATATCCATTGTTAGCATGACTCACAGTCATGGTTTTACTTCCCATCATGGTTCCACTTTCCCATCATGCCTTGGGACATGCTGCAGTATCTGAACTGAAAGCTCAACAAATACACTAGATGGCAGTATTTAGTCACAATACACACAGTCCCAAGTCTTTCTATCCGTGGATCCCTCTCACAGAAACAATGTTAATAACGTAAATGCCATCTTGAGGATTTATTGTCATAATAAACAAATACAGTACTTATGTACTGTATGTTGAATGTATATATATTCGTCCGAGTTTTATTCATTTTTTTCTTAATGCATTGCCAAAATGTATATGATCGGGAAAAATTATCGGGAATTATCGGAATTGAATCGGGAGCCAAAAAAAGCAATCGGATCGGGAAATATCGGGATCGGCAGATACTCAAACTAAAACGATCGGGATCGGATCGGGAGCAAAAAAACATGATCGGAACAACCCTACCAACAACATCTTTACTCTATTTGTCTTCGGCTTGCTCGTAAGGGTCAACATTGTTCACATCCTTAAGTTTGATCACATATCTGTTCTTCGCCTAAGTAATGAGTTTGTCTCTTTATCGAACTGGCAAGTTAAAGTTTAATGTTCCGCGAGCCGGATCTGCTTCCAATATGGCTCATTTGTTGTCAAGTCTCACGTGATCCCCCATTATGTGACGTAAACGCTCGAGCCTAATAGCGCACGTACTTCAGAGCCGGTTGTTTATATGTGAATTGTCTCGCCCTATATTTGTATATGTGTTGTTAATAAAGTTTTTTTTTTTTCAAACAAACTTCAGAGCCGGTGTTTTCAAACACAAACCGGAATAGCGTGTGCGGCAAACACACACACGCAAAACAGATGCAGAGGGATATGATGGCAGAGCATTCAGAGGAGAATTTGTCCTTTACGAAGTGGAAATATAAACACTATTTCAAGTTGGTCGAAATTAAAGGAAAGAACGTGCATGTAAAGTATAATTTATGTCCCGGGGCAAAGCTTTTGTCGACATCTGTGGTAAGCAATTCATATCGGTTTATTTTTGTTGCACTTCAAGTGTAGGATAAATCTGTTGCTGGTGAGGTGCAATAAATATTACAAGGTACTATAACACAACTACCTGTCTGTTCTTCTCTATTCAACTGACTCGAATACTGCTCAGAAAATTTCAAATTCTTTGACATACAACAACTTCTTTTTAAAGTAACGGAAATAGTTACTTTCCCTGGTAACTAGTTACTTTTACTATAGAGTAATTCAGTTACTAACTCAGTTACTTTTTGGAAAAAGTAGTAACTACAACTAATTACTTTTTTAAAGTAACGTGCCCAACACTGTCTATAACACAACTACCTGTCTGTTCTTCTCTATTAAACTGACTCGAAAACTGCTCAGAAAATTTCAAATTCTTTGACATACAACAACTTATTTTTAAAGTAATGGAAATAGTTACTTTCCCTGGTAACTAGTTACTTTTACTATAGAGTAATTCAGTTACTAACTCAGTTACTTTTTGGAAGAAGTAGTGAGTAACTATAACTAATTACTTTTTTAAAGTGACGTTCCCAACACTGTAACACATCAATATCACAGAGGCATAATTCACAACTTTTCCATTTTAGTGCTGTTAGAAGGCCACAAATAAAAACAAACAGGCACCATGGTGATGTGCTCCAGCTGTGTGTGCAGTCAGCTTCGGAACATACGGCCCGTATCAATGGATTATTGTTGTCTACTCATTCGTACATGCCTCATGGCTGCTTACTAATCAAGAAGTGTATCAAATATTCTTCCTTTCCAAAGTCAATAAAGGTCATTTTAGATTTACACGGTTATCATTGTTGCTGGAGTAGTAGCAGTCCAAGTTCTGGTAGTTCTGAATCGATTGAAAACAGTTTTCAAGTATTTTGAAAATGTAGCTCAGTTATGTCTAGATTTATGTAACAGGTTTTTACCCTATTCGTTGTCTTGCTTGGCGTGTAGCATGTTTAGCTACTCCACGTGGACCTTAACTGATGACGATAATAGTAAGAAGTTTCTCTTATTTGTTGAGAGAAGAGAATTAGGCCATGTCTACACATAGCAGGGTTTCCACACACAGACGCACACTTTGGGCATAAAACAAGGGTTTTTAAAAACTCTGACCAAAGTGGAAATTTGCGAATCCTGCGTTTCATGTGTTGTCATGTGTACATTAATAAGCAGAGGTTTGTGTTTTTTTAACAGTTGAAACATCAGTGCCTGCAACAAAAATTGTTCAAACGTGTTTACATTCAAGGACTGCACTTACAGTGGGGCAAATAAGTATTTAGTCAACCAGCAATTGTACAAGTTCTCCTACTTGAAAAGATTGGAGAGGCCTGTAATTGACAACATGAGTAAACCTCAACCATGAGAGACAGAATGTAGAAAAAAAAACAGAAAATCAAATTGTTTGCTTTTTAAAGAATTTATTTCCAAATTAGAGTGGAAAATAAGTATTTGGTCACCGACAAACAAGCAAGGTTTCTGGCTGTCAAAGAGGTCTAACTTCTTCCAATGAGGTCTAACGAGGCTCCACTCGTTACCAGGTATTAATGGCACCTGTTTTAACTCATTATTGGTATAAAAGACACCTGTCCTCAGTCAGTCACACTCCAATCCCCACGGTGCCCAAGACCAAAGAGCTGTCGAAGGACACCAGAGACAAAATTGTAGACCTGCACCAGGCTGGGAAGACTGAATCTGCAATAGGTAAAACCCTTGGTGTAAAGAAATCAACTGTGGGAGCAATTATTAGAAAATAGAAGACATACAAGACCACTGATAATTTCCCTCGATCTGGGGCTCCATTCAATATCTCACCCCGTGGCTTCAAAATGATAACAAGAATGGTGAGCAAAAATCCCAGAACCACACGGGGGGACCTAGTGAATGATCTACAGAGAGCTGGGACCACAGTAACAAAGGCTACTATCAGTAACACAATAGACCGCCATGGACTCAAATCCTGTCCTGCCAGACGTGTCCCCCTGCTGAAGAAAGTACACGTCCAGGCCCGTCTGCATTTCGCTATAGAGCATTTGGATGATCCAGAAGAGGACTGGGAGAATGTGTTATGGTCAGATGAAACCAAAATAGAACTTTTTGGTAGAAACACAGGTTCTCGTATTTGGAGGAGAAAGAATACTGAATTGCATCCGAAGAACACCATACCCAGTGTGATGCATGGGGGTGGAAACATCATGCTTTGGGGCTGTTTTTCCAGCAAAGGGACCAGGACGACTGACCGGTGTAAAGGAAAGAATGAATGGGGCCATGTATTGAGAGATTTTGATTGAAAATCTCCTTCCATCAGTAAGGGCATTGAAGATGAGACGTGGCTAGGGCTTTCAGCATGACAATGATCCCAAACACACAGCCAGGGCAACAAAGGAGTGGCTTCGTAAGAAGGCAGTCTATGTCCTGGAGTGGCCTAGCCAGTCTCCAGATCTCAACCACATAGAAAATCTGTGGAAGGAGTTGAAAGTCCGTGTTGCCCAACGACAGCCCCAAAACATCACTGCTCTAGAGGAGATCTGCATGGAGGAATGGGCCAAAATAGCAGTAACAGTGTGTGAAAAGCTTGTGAAGAGTTACAGAAAACATTTGGCCTCCGTTATTGCCAACAAAGGGTACATAACAAAATATTGAGATGAACTTTTGGTATTGACCAAATACTTATTTTCCACCATGATTTGCAAATAAATTCTTTATAAATCAAACAATGTGATTTTCTGGTTTTTTTTCCACATTCTGTCTCTCAGAGGTTTACCCATGTTGACAATTAAATTGTCTCTAATATTTTCGAGTGGGAAAACTTGCACAATTAGTGGTTATTTATAGTGGTTTGTTACTTATTTGCCCCACAAATTTGGTGTTCAAAAAGTCTTATTTCAAACTTGAGTCTTGAAAAAGAGGGGGTCGTCTTATAATCAGGGCCGTCTTATATTCGGGCCAATACGATATATTATACTCCCATTGTGATACATTTGTTGATGCATTGAAACTAAGGGTGTAACGGTACATGTATTTGTATTGAACCGTTTCGGTACGTGGTGCTCGGTTTGGAACGGAGGCATACCGAACGAGTTTCTGACATAATGTAACCCTTACTTTTCGAGGCTGTGAGTTGATCGGGTTACATTTTCTTTGTGTTGATTATATTTACTCCGTCTTCTCTACTATAATGAGGACCAACACGGCAGGACAGTATAACCCAGAAACGTCAACGGCGCGACAATGTGACCGCCACGAGAACGCAGTGAAACGCGGGCGTTAAAGTCATTCAGCCAATGCACACCAGTCGCAGTGCGGTCGCATGTTAGACGCGTCCCAGAAGTGGCTCAACACGACCCACGCGAAAAGAACGGCAGAGTTTATTATTTGACGCGAGACGCGACCCTCCTGCGTCAATACTGCTAGCTAGGATTGGGCAGACCGGAAGTCACTCGTGTGGATCCGGTCGATTTTTAAACTAATATGCAATCGTAACCCACTTTTTGGGTCCATCAGATTTTTGAGTGGTAGATCGGGGGACCGTTGACTTGTCTTTGTTGATTTACTGCTGTCTTCTCTGCTACAATAATAACCAACACGGCCCCGTGTTCAATACAAAACCCTCCTACCACAACAAAACAAGTAGGAACTACTATTCACATAGGAACTAAAGTTATACAACATAAAATACACAATATAAATGAATACTACATCACATTTGTAAAATATAAACACATAATAAAATAAACAATAGCCCATTTAAATTAAATAAATTGAAATGAGCTGAAACACCTGTAATTAAATAATAAGAATAATATACAAATCCTGCTTACACAATTAAATTTATTAATTTCTGTGTGGCGCTTTAACTTGAGAAAATCCACCAATAAAGCTTTTGAAAACCGTTCATAAGAAAAAAAAAGGATTAATATAGGCATTTCATTTGTAAAATACGTGTTAAAATCTTTGTCATTGGGATTGCTTTTCTCTTTAGCACAGGACTTCTTCTTTCTTTCAGAAAGGAAAGCTGACCAATACGCGGGGTCTGCAAAGCAAATTGTTGTTGGATTATCTTTAAATACCCGCTACTTTTTGAGCAGAATTCTAGCTTTGTATAGGCTAATATTCCTATTGTTGAAAGCACAAAGGTGTGTAATAAACAACCAGCACATTTATATTTTGCATTTTTTTTTCTTACTGTACCGAAAATGAACCGAACCGTGACCTCAAAACCAAGGTACGTACCGAACCGAGATTTTTGTGTACCGTTACACCCCTAATTAAAACTGTTCAGACCAAAAGGACACTTAGATTCCATTCGTGTCATGCGTGTAAAATAAAAAAACAAAACTGTAATGCATGATACAAACCTGGTACTCTGACTGGAGCACTCCGGTGCCTGAAGAGGTACCAGAGGGCCCTATACGAGGTTTTTTATTTGGTCCGCCCTGGTCCTGCCCGTGTAAACCCCCGCCAGCGTTGGCTACCGTAGCCCCAGAAGTGCCATTGGTTTGAGTTGAGTTCTGCTGAGATGGGGCCTGCTGGGTCGCCGCTTGTTGCTGGTTCTGCGTCTGGTTCTGGCCTGTTGTCTGCTGGTGTTGTTGAGTCTGGTTCTGCAAGCACACAGGAAAAGTGCAAGCATTGAGTTGCACAAAAGTCGACAAGGAAATCATCTGAATGGAAAAAGTCAGCCAGTGAGAAATTCTTAGCTTCTCACTTGCAAATATCTTTTTGTGCCTTGTGTTTGTCTTGACTTAGTTTTTCACTAAAGTAGCAGCAATACTACAGCTGCCTTTTCAAGACAGTATGTCAAAAAGGAGAAGAAAGTTAAACTAAACCTTTTAAGTAGACATTAAAACACAGGTCTTTGAGACGTGATTTTAAACACGGTGACTCCAACTACACAACAATCACATTTAGTGATGTCTAATTTTCAGGAAAAGCCCCGTAAGCTCAGCCAAATGTGACCGAGTCCATGGTCAGCAGCACACATGGATCAGCTGTTTTTTTCCAATGTGACGGAGGAGCCGAGGGTTCTAAGAGGTTGCAGAGAAGAAACAATGACCCTTTTCTCTACTAGGGGCCAACCACAGGCATGTGTACCACTGGCTGGCACGCTGTGACTAAACTTAAACTAGCAAAGTTATAATAAATCTGTTCTGAAACTGTAAAAAGGATTCAGATTTTGTAAAAACGCAACCTCAAAAGTGTATTCTCTCTCCCTTTTTCATGTGAACACAGATATGATAACGTTATCAACAAGCCTAAACGCACTATCTTGGTCGTAATCAAATCCAAATCTTAAGCTAAAAGTATACCATCTACGTCATATAGTGCTATATACTAGGGCTGTCAAACGATTAAAAATTTTAATCGAGTTAATCAGAGCTTAAAAATTAATTAATCGTAATTAATCGTTATCAATCGCAATTCAAACCATCTCTAAAGTATGCCATATTTTTCTGTAAATTATTGTTGGAATGGAGAGATAAGACACAAGACGGATATACAGTGCCTTGCAAAAGTATTCGGCCCCCTTGAACCTTGCAACCTTTCGCCACATTTCAGGCTTCAACATAAAGATATAAAATTTTAATTTTTTGTCAAGAATCAACAACAAGTGGGACACAATCGTGAAGTGGAACAAAATTTATTGGATAATTTAAACTTTTTTAACAAATAAAAAACTGAAAAGTGGGGCGTGCAATATTATTCGGCCCCCTTGCGTTAATACTTTGTAGCGCCACCTTTTGCTCCAATTACAGCTGCAAGTCGCTTGGGGTATGCTTCTATCAGTTTTGCACATCGAGAGACTGACATTCTTGCCCATTCTTCCTTGCAAAATAGCTCGAGCTCAGTGAGGTTGGATGGAGAGTGTTTGTGAACAGCAGTCTTCAGCTCTTTCCACAGATTCTCGATTGAATTCAGGTCTGGACTTTGACTTGGCCATTCTAACACCTGGATACGTTTATTTTTGAATCATTCCATTGTAGATTTGGCTTTATGTTTTGGATCATTGTCCTGTTGGAAGATAAATCTCCGTCCCAGTCTCAGGTCTTGTGCAGATACCAACAGGTTTTCTTCCAGAATGTTCCTGTATTTGGCTGCATCCATCTTCCCGTCAATTTTAACCATCTTCCATGTCCCTGCTGAAGGAAAGCAGGCCCAAACCATGATGCTGCCACCACCATGTTTGACAGTGGGGATGGTGTGTTCAGGGTGATGAGCTGTGTTGCTTTTACGCCAAACATATCGTTTTGCATTGTGGCCAAAAAGTTCAATTTTGGTTTCATCTGACCAGAGCACCTTCTTCCACATGTTTGGTGTGTCTCCCAGGTGGCTTGTGGCAAACTTTAAACGAGACTTTTTATAGATATCTTTGAGAAATGGCTTTCTTCTTGCCACTCTTCCATAAAGGCCAGATTTGTGCAGTGTACGACTGATTGTTGTCCTATGGACACTCTCCCACCTCAGCTGTAGATCTCTGCAGTTCATCCACAGTGATCATGGGCCTCTTGGCTGCATCTCTGATCAGTTTTCTCCTTGTTTGAGAGGAAAGTTTGGAAGGACGGCCGGGTCTTGGTAGATTTGCAGTGGTCTGATGCTCCTTCCATTTCAATATGATGGCTTGCACAGTGCTCCTTGAGATGTTTAAAGCTTGGGAAATCTTTTTGTATCCAAATCCGGCTTTAAACTTCTCCACAACAGTATCTCGGACCTGCCTCGTGTGTTCCTTGGTTTTCATAATGCTCTCTGCACTTTAAACAGAACCCTGAGACTATCACAGAGCAGGTGCATTTATACGGAGACTTGATTACACACAGGTGGATTGTATTTATCATCATCGGTCATTTAGGACAACATTGGATCATTCAGAGATCCTCACTGAACTTCTGGAGTGAGTTTGCTGCACTGAAAGTAAAGGGGCCGAATAATATTGCACGCCCCACTTTTCAGTTTTATTTGTTAAAAAAGTTTAAATTATCCAATAAATGTTGTTCCACTTCACGATTGTGTCCCACTTGTTGTTGATTCTTGACAAAAAAATTATATTTCATATCTTTATGTTTGAAGCCTGAAATGTGGCGAAAGGTTGCAAGATTCAAGGGGGGCGAATACTTTTGCAAGGCACTGTATAAATGTATAATGTATGTATAAATATAAATGGCATTATTAACATTCTTACTGTTTAAGTGATCCACGGATAGTAAGACTTGCAGTTCATAAAAGATAAATGTTATAGTTACAAGTTATAGCAATTTTATATTAAAACCCCTCTTCATATTTTCGTTTTAATAAAATGTGTACAATTTTCAATAAAAAGTAGAGTTAATGTAATAATAAGAAGAATAAAAATAACGATAATAAGAATTGAGTGACCAAACTCTGAGCAATGCCAGTTCACTTTGCATTGTTGTTTAGCTGTGTGAGAATAGGCCCTCATTACTACAGACTGAAGTGCTTTTCTTTTTGTGAACATTATTTTTTTTTTTGAGAGATAGCAATATTATTTTTTTTGTGCTTTTACTAAATGATACTTCTGTTTGTTGTGAAGGAGTTGCAGAAGCTTATGCCAATAAATGGCGCAGCCCAAAGAACGCCTTTGTCCACTCGCCTTTATAACAGATATATCTCTGTGCATATCTTACCCAAAATACAACAAGAGACACATAATTGCCACTAAAAGAAAGCAAACTTACCGAAATATGTGTGGAGCACAAAGCACCAGCATAAACATCTCACAACTACTAATTCTCCCACTATTAGAAGGAATAACATTAGTATGGAACGGCGCTGCGCTGCCCCCAAGCGGCCAGTGGCATTCTCTTCACTCTTAATGTCCATTTAACGGCGTCATTGAAATCTGAGGCAATGCGGGAGCGGCTCATTCAGTGCATGCGTTAATTGCGTCAAATATTTTAACGTGATTAATTTAAAAAATTAATTAACGCCCGTTAACGCGATAAATTTGACAGCCCTACTTTATACCTATTCACTTCTCATTGGGGTCACATGAGCCATATTCCATTTTATCATGTTCGAAAACAATTTTTCTAACCATGGACCGATGAACACAAAGTCTTTTACGTATAATTTTGTACACTTTTCCAACTTTATACATGTTTATACATATTGAAGAGAAACGAAGTCAAGGCAAAGATAGCACGTGTACTTTTAGTACAAGCACGTTTACTTGTACTACAAACATGTGCACTAGTACAACAAGTACACGCAAGTAAATGCGCTTGTAGTTTTAGTACACATGCTTGTACTAGTACACAGCGTGTACTTGTATTAAAAGCACGTGTACTAGTACTACAAGCATTTGTCTTAGTACAAAAAGTGTGTGTATATGTACTACAAGAAGATGTACTTGCATGTATTTGTACTACAAGCACGCGCAGTTGCGTGTACTTGTACTACAAGCACGCGCAGTTGCGTGTACTTGTACTACAAGCACGCGCACTTGCGTGTACTTGTACAACAAGCACGCGCACTTGCCTGTACTTGTACAACAAGCACGCGCACTTGCCTGTACTTGTACTACAAGCACGCGCACTTGCCTGTACTTGTACTACAAGCACGCGCACTTGCCTGTACTTGTACTACAAGCACGCGCACTTGCCTGTACTTGTACTACAAGCACGCGCACTTGCCTGTACTTGTACTACAAGCACGCGCACTTGCGTGTACTTGTACTACAAGCACATGTACTTACATGTACTAAAAGCACGTGTACCGCGTGTACTTGGACTACAAGCACGTGTACTGCGTGAACTTGGACTACAAGCACTCGTACCGCGTGTACTTGTACTACAAGCACTTGTACTATACTACAAGCTGGTGTACTTGAGTGTACTTGTACTACAAGCTCATGTACTTGTATTACAAGCATGTGTGTACTTTGACTACAAACGTGTGTACTTTAGTGTACTTGAACAACAAGTATGTGTATTTGCGTGTACTAATACCACAAGCATGCATATTTTCGTGCACTAGTACTGCAAGCACGTGTACTTGCGTGTACTTGTACAACAAGCACGTGTACTTGCATGTACTTGTACTACAAGAACGTGTACTTGCGTGAACCTGCACTACAAGCACATGTACTGCATGTACTTGTACTACAAGCACGTGTATTTGCGTGTACCTGTACTACAAGCCAGTGTACTTGCGTGTACTTGTACTACAAACATTTGTACTTTGTGTACTTGTACTACAAGCACTTGTACTATACTACAAGCTGGTGTACTTGCGTGTACTTGCACAACAAGCACGAGTACTTGCGTGTACTTGTACAACAAGCACGTGTACTTGCGTGTACTTGTACTACTAGCACGTGTACCGCATGTACTTGTACTACAAGCACGTGTACTGTGTGTACTTGTACTACAAACATTTGTACCGCGTGTACTTGTACTACAAGCACTTGTATTGTGTGTACTTGTACTACAAGCACTTAATTGTACTGTACTACACGCTGGTGTACTTGCGTGTACTTGTACTACAAGCTCATGTACTTGTATTACAAGCATGTGTGTACTTTAACTACAAACGTGTGAACTTAAGTGTACTTGTACTACAAGTATGTGTATTTGCGTGTGCTAGTACCACAGGCACGCGTATTTTCGTGCACTAGTACTGCAAGCACTTACTGTACTGTACTGTACTTGCGTGTACTTGTACAACAAGTACGTGTACTTGCGTGTACTTGTACAACAAGCACGAGTACTTGCGTGTACCTGTACTACAAGCACGTGTACTGTGTGTACTTGTACTACAAACATTTGTACCGCGTGTACTTGTACTACAAGCACTTGTATTGTGTGTACTTGTACTACAAGCACTTGTACTATACTACACGCTGGTGTACTTGCGTGTACTTGTACTACAAGCTCATGTACTTGTATTACAAGCATGTGTGTACTTTAACTACAAACGTGTGGACTTAAGTGTACTTGTACTACAAGTATGTGTATTTGCGTGTGCTAGTACCACAGGCACGCGTATTTTCGTGCACTAGTACTGCAAGCACTTACTGTACTGTACTGTACTTGCGTGTACTTGTACAACAAGTACGTGTACTTGCGTGTACTTGTACAACAAGCACGAGTACTTGCGTGTACTTGTACAACAAGCACGTGTACTTGCGTGTACTTGTACAACAAGCATGTGTACTTGCGTGTAATTGTACAACAAGCACGTGTACTTGTAGTACAAGCACGTGTACTTGCCTGTACTTGTACTACAAGCACGTGTACTTGCCTGTACTTGTACTACAAGCGTGTGTCCTAGTAATACAAACTCGTGTAGTAGGAATACAAGCATGTGCACTTACATGTACTGCTACTACAAGCATGTGTACTGCGTGTACTTGTACTACAAGCGCGTGTCCTAGTAATACAAGCTCGTGTAGTAGGAATACAAGCATGTGCACTTGCGTGTACTTGTACTACAAGCATGTGTACTGCGTGTACTTGTACTACAAGCATGTGTACCGAGCTTACTTGGACTACAAGCACGTGTACCGTGTGTACTTGTACTACAAGCACTTGTACTGTGTGTACTTGTGATACAAGCACTTGTACTGTGTGTACCTATACTACAAGCTTGTGTAATTGTACTACAAGGGTGTGTGTACTTCGACTACAAATGTGTGTACTTGCATGTACTAGTAATACAAACACGTGTACTTTAGTGTACTTGTACTACAAGCATGTGTATTTGCGTGTGCTAGTACCACAGGCACGCGTATTTTCGTGTACTAGTACTGCAAGCACGTGTATTTGCGTGTACCAGTACTACAAGCACATGTACTGTGTGTACTTGTACCACAAACATTTGTACTGCGTGTAATTGTACTACAAGCCCTTGTACTGTGTGTAGTTGTACTACAAGCACTTGTACTATACTACAAGCTGGTGTACTTGCGTGTACTTGTACTACAAGCTCATGTACTTGTATAACAAGCATGTGTGTACTTCGACTACAAAGGTGTGTACTTTAGTGTACTTGTACTACAAGTATGTGTATTTGCGTGTACTAGTACCACAAGCATGCGTATTTTCATACACTAGTACTGCAAGCACGTGTATTTTCGTGTACTAGTACTACAATTACGTGTATTTGCGTGTATTAGTACTACAAGCACGTGCACTGTGTGTACTTGTACTACAAAGATTTGTACTGTGTGTACTTGTACTACAAGCACTTGTACTACAAAGATTTGTACTGTGTGTACTTGTACTACAAGCACTTGTACAACAAACATTTGTACTGTGTGTACTTGTACTACAAGCACTTGTACAATGTGTACTTGTACTACAAGCACTTGTACTATGTGTACTTGTATTACAAGCACTTGTACTGTGTGTACTTGTACTACAAGCACTTGTACAAGCTGGTGTATTTGCGTGTACTTGTACCACAAGCATGCGTATTTTCGTGTACTAGTACTGCAAGCACGTGTATTTGCGTGTACTAGTACTACAAGCACGTGTACTTTCGTGTACCTGCACTGCAAGCACATGTACTGTGTGTACTAATACTACAAACATTTGTACTGCGTGTACTTGTACTACAAGCACTTGTACTACAAGCTTCTGTACTTGCGTGTACTTGTACTACAAGCTCTTGTACTTGTATTACAAGCATGTGTGTACTTCGACTACAAACATGTGTACTTGTGTGTACTAGTAATACAAACGTGTACTTTGCTGTTTGTAGAACATACTGTATTTTTTATCATTATCACATTTGTTGCTGTGAATCATAGCACAAATAGAATATGATCTGCCAGAATACTTGACACAATTATAGAAAGCGCGTGCTTGATTTCACAATAGTGTCTTAATTAGTCAGGCGGCCATCATTATTTTTTTTATTTAGAAAAATACAAGTAAATAAATGTAGGTCTCTCGTGCGGTTCAAACCAGGGTAGTCTGAGCCACAGTCAACCACTTTTACCACTGGAACATTCTTCCGTATAATGGCAGAGCGATGATTTTTTTATGTAACTGAAAAGAAAGTGCGGCTGGCACAAAGTCAGAAAACGCGGCTCAGTCTGATATCGCAATTACTGCCGTGACGATCCTCCAAATTGGACACGTGTCACGTTAGCGCCCGCTTGTACTGCTAAAGGGATTTGGGAGGTGTTAGGTCGGAAAATTTCTCTCATCTCACTTTCAATCGCGTTATTATGACTGACATTGGGTGCAGCTGATCCTGTCCTCTGCCGCTCGAGACAGGATGACAAAGATGTGACCGTTTCAGAGGTCGACAAAAAATTTTGTAATAGCCCAACTGCTTGCCGAAGTGCTCGCGTCTCTTCTTCCATGTTGACCCGCCTCAACAGGAATGGCGTACCGCAAGCAACACGTCACTTCCGCTCATTAATATTCATGGCATTAGCTACAGTTGCTAAGCAAGGACAAGCCACTGTTTGTCCCTATTAGGAAATGAATGGAAATCGTGTACGAAGGAGATGTTTACAGCGCTAAACCTACCATTTCTCTCCGAAAATGATGTGCCTGGTGCCAAATTGACTGGCATAGATGTGGAAGAACATAAAAATGTTCAGTTAAAGAGATGGCTTTAGTGTCGAAGGCTGAAAAAGACGAAAAAACGAGCCGACCTAAGCATAGCTTTAGCTTTTTTTTATCGACGTGACTGACAATGACATTCTCCGGTTTCAACAAGCTATCCTTTACCATCAGCCCTGTCTTTCTTATACATCCTCTGGTTGTCCTACGTCTCTTACCGTTCTAGGGGGTAATTTAGTTAGCTTTGTGTAGCGATCGCAAATGCTACTCAGTGACAGCCAACGAACACTTTTAATTTTTTCATTGATAACACATCTTAAAGAGCATACGACACGAGAAAAAAAGTCTTAAATGGCATTATTATGTGAATTAGAATCATATTTTGAGACGATTCCACTATATACAACAATTTAGCAAAGCACAGATGACGAGAAATTAGCCTTTAAATCTGCCAGTTAGCCACGCCTCCATTATAGGGCTTTAGCGTCCCCAACAGGTGGATGACGTCAGCGGTAGACTGGTCTCATCGATTTTACTATTCAGCCCATTGAGGGGGAATTATTCAGAACGAGGAAAACGCGACGAAGAAAGCCGCCAAATGTCATTGTTTGTCTCTCTACTCCAATATTTTTACAGGATATTCTTTTTATCCAAGTATTTTTCCCCAATAGCAACATAAATGGCTTGAGAAGGAACAGTCAGCCCGTCGAGGGAGAACTATTCAGAACGAGGAAAACGCGACGAAGAGAGCAGCAAAATGTCATTGTTTCTGTCTCTTTACTTCAATATTTTTACTGGATATTCTTTTTATCCAAGTATTTTTCCACAATAGCTATATAAATGGCTTGAGAAGGACCAGTCAGCCCGTCGAGGGGGAACTATTCACAATGAGGAAAACGCGACGAAGAGAGCGGCAAAATGTCATTGTTTCTGTCTCTACTTCAATATTTTTACAGGATATTCTTTTTATCCAAGTATTTTCCCCAATTGCTAAATAAATGGCATGGTCATGACAAATAACAGTCTTGTGCTGAATGGAATATGAAATAATAAAAATGCATTTATTCAGGACGACATGGCAAAATTACTCCATAATGGTCAAAACTGTCGACTTCACCTTTACTGTCGCACCTCCCGAACTATATTTTATGACACCTAAATCGGACATATGTCATTTCCCTTCCCCGGCTTCGGAGAATGTAAACAAACCAGAAGGCGTGACAGCTAGCCGACATGCTAACCCAAACCGAGTGATGTTTCAGAGTCTTCAAAGCGGAAAATCACACATAACTATCCTGAATTATTTGACATGACGACCCGGTCGTCTATTGTCGTCGCGGATCGGCAAACCGCCCGGCGGAGAGCAATTTACAGTTCGTTCCCCGGAGGAGGGTGGCTGGAGTTGTTGTGCAGCTAACGGGCTGCTGCTAATGACCATTAGGACAGCTTTTTACATGCCTATCAATGATCAAACGTAAGTAGTCCTTCATTTAAAGGAAGTTTGTAGTGTTTACTTTGTAATCGCTGTATTCGTGTTTGACATAATACAAAACAAGATGTTTACTCACTTCCTCGTAAGTCCAATGGTCCCACAGTAAATATCCACGGTGAATGGGAACCTTTTGAAACTCCAAAAAGGCGCATACGCCTCTCCCTCATACAGAATGATTTTTCTGCAGCCGTTTGGCTGGCGTGATACGAAAAATAAACATATTAATCCGCAAAATCAGCTGAATCATTCGTCCCCATACACAACAGTACGCTGTATAGTGAAGAGGACGTCTTCTACCGTACACGTCACAGCGCCCTCCTCCTCAATGCAAGACCGAAGCCGGAAGTCACTCATTTTCCTGGCGCGGGATTCAAAAAACTAAATAAATATAGCGATAGCCTCCACACACATCCAAGCGGTCCATATCATTCAGGAGCATAAAATACCGCGTGTATTATGAAATAAACATGCTTTTTTGTGTCACAGGCACTTTAATCCTATAATTTATTTACACTTCCCCCTTACTAAAGTTGTTTTTTTATATATACAGTGCCTTGCAAAAGTATTCGGCCCCCTTGAACCTTGCAACCTTTCGCCACATTTCAGGCTTCAAACATAAAGATATAAAATTTTACTTTTTTGTCAAGAATCAACAACAAGTGGGACACAATCGTGAAGTGGAACAAAATTTATTGGATAATTTAAACTTTTTTAACAAATAAAAAACTGAAAAGTGGGGCGTGCAATATTATTCGGCCCCCTTGCGTTAATACTTTGTAGCGCCACCTTTTGCTCCAATTACAGCTGCAAGTCGCTTGGGGTATGCTTCTATCAGTTTTGCACATCGAGAGACTGACATTCTTGCCCATTCTTCCTTGCAAAACAGCTCGAGCTCAGTGAGGTTGGATGGAGAGTGTTTGTGAACAGCAGTCTTCAGCTCTTTCCACAGATTCTCGATTGGATTCAGGTCTGGACTTTGACTTGGCCATTCTAACACCTGGATACGTTTATTTTTGAACCATTCCATTGTAGATTTGGCTTTATGTTTTGGATCATTGTCCTGTTGGAAGATAAATCTCCGTCCCAGTCTCAGGTCTTGTGCAGATACCAACAGGTTTTCTTCCAGAATGTTCCTGTATTTGGCTGCATCCATCTTCCCGTCAATTTTAACCATCTTCCATGTCACTGCTGAAGGAAAGCAGGCCCAAACCATGATGCTGCCACCACCATGTTTGACAGTGGGGATGGTGTGTTCAGGGTGATGAGCTGTGTTGCTTTTACGCCAAACATATCGTTTTGCATTGTGGCCAAAAAGTTAAATTTTGGTTTCATCTGACCAGAGCACCTTCTTCCACATGTTTGGTGTGTCTCCCAGGTGGCTTGTGGCAAACTTTAAACGAGACTTTTTATGGATATCTTTGAGAAATGGCTTTCTTCTTGCCACTCTTCCATAAAGGCCAGATTTGTGCAGTGTACGACTGATTGTTGTCCTATGGACAGACTCTCCCACCTCAGCTGTAGATCTCTGCAGTTCATCCAGAGTGATCATGGGCCTCTTGGCTGCATCTCTGATCAGTTTTCTCCTTGTTTGAGAAGAAAGTTTGGAAGGACGGCCGGGTCTTGGTAGATTTGCAGTGGTCTGATGCTCCTTCCATTTCAATATGATTGCTTGCACAGTGCTCCTTGAGATGTTTAAAGCTTGGGAAATCTTTTTGTATCCAAACCCGGCTTTAAACTTCTCCACAACAGTATCTCGGACCTGCCTGGTGTGTTCCTTGGTTTTCATAATGCTCTCTGCACTTTAAACAGAACCCTGAGACTATCACAGAGCAGGTGCATTTATACGGAGACTTGATTACACACAGGTGGATTCTATTTATCATCATTGGTCATTTAGGACAACATTGGATCATTCAGATATCCTCACTGAACTTCTGGAGTGAGTTTGCTGCACTGAAAGCAAAGGGGCCGAATAATATTGCACGCCCCACTTTTCAGTTTTTTATTTGTTAAAAAAGTTTAAATAATCCAATAAATGTTGTTCCACTTCACGATTGTGTCCCACTTGTTGTTGATTCTTGACAAAAAAATGAAATTTCATATCTTTATGTTTGAAGCCTGAAATGTGGCGAAAGGTTGCAAGATTCAAGGGGGCCGAATACTTTTGCAAGGCACTGTATATAACAGAAACGGTAACAGTGGCAGTCGGATACCATTGTAATTTTTTTCAGGTCATTCATTGTCAGACAGAAGCAGTACGGCACAACGTTACGCTAAAAAAATAGAGTAAAAATATAAAAATGGCTTACCTCTTTGTCCTCTGAAAGACCATGCCAACCCAACATAATGTTTACTGCATATGAAACGTGAATGGATTCGCCGAGCTGGTGTTAAAGTCCGCGCAAGTTGATTCGGTTTTCACATTCTTTCCTCCCGAGTTTTTGGTTTCCGGGAACGTATGAAGAAAACATCCTTCATGGTCGTAATGTCTAGAGTCGTTTCTACAAGATCCAAAAAAGCAATGCGTGATCGGCATGTTCGTTTTTGAAAGATTACCGACGAAAAGTAGCACTTTTTACGTTGGGTCTATGCGAGGGCGGGTCTATAATGTCCCACTTCGGCTTTACGATGCGACGTCACGGTCTAAAAATAGCCTGCGTGCGGTACGCCATTGCTTCAGCTTCTCAGCCAATCAGAGCTGCCTTCCGTTTCCACTATACTTTCACTCACACATACATATATTCTCCCCTCACACAGATATATATTCACTCTTATAACGATATATTCTTCTCTCATTTACATATATTTTCTTTCTACATACAGTAAATACACACTCAGAGTGAAAATGTATGAATACGAGAGTGAAAATATATGAATATGAGAGTGAAAATGAATGAAAGTGAAAGTAAAAATGTATGAATGTGAGAGTGAAAATATATGAATGTGAAAGTAAAAATGTATGAATGTGAGAGTGAAAATGTATGAATGTGAAAGTAAAAATGTATGAATGTGAGAGTGAAAATGTGTGAATGTGAAAGTTAAAATATATGAAAGAGTGAAAATGTATGAATATGAGAGTGAACATATATAAAT
This sequence comes from Corythoichthys intestinalis, assembly GCF_030265065.1. NCBI lineage: Eukaryota > Metazoa > Chordata > Actinopteri > Syngnathiformes > Syngnathidae > Corythoichthys > Corythoichthys intestinalis. Next base: position 36,379,137 of record NC_080413.1, read on the forward strand.
GTGAGAGAAGAATATATATGAACGTGAGAGGAGAATATATGTGTGTGAGAGTGAATATATATGTATGTGAAAGGAGAATGTATATGTGTGAGAGGGCCAGAATGAAAAATGTCTTGTACGGCCCCTCATACAATGTGTACTTTAGTGTACTTGTATATCGAGCAGCAGAGCAAAGCTGCCCACGCATTTCTCCAGAAATTGCATTTCTAGTTTCTGATTGAAATGGTAAGATAACACAGCTTAATTCTATTGCGAAGCACTTATCGGACTGCCCAAAGGGGAAGTTCAATAGGTTCCACTCGGTTGCCTTACCATTTTTAGCCACCAATCTTACATATTGCTCCTTTATTTAAATGAAGCCCAAAAAGTTCAGATTAGTGAAAGAGATATCAAATGACCTTTTCCGTCTTCTCCTCTGGTTCATCCTCATTGAGAAACTCTCTCTTTGGGTATGGAATCTGGCACCCAGCGAACACACTGTGGGAAAAATACAGATAAAGGTCCTTTGTGTTTTTGTACAAATGCTGTACAACGTCACCTACTGTAATAAACGGAATGACTTAAACATAAATGTTTCTCAAACTCACTCAGTGGTTGGTAAAGGGTCCTCCAAGAAGTAGGGGTCCTGAAGTGCTTGTTCTGATGTGATTCTTTTGGTAGGGTCCATTGTTAGCAGTTTTTGGAGCTGAAAAGCAGAAAGCAGAAAACCTCTTGTAATTAATTAAAAGAAACTCACAGTCAAAAACATGGAAAATTAAATACTTGGATTTATGTTTTTTTTTTAAACAAGCAAGTTTTCTTTTTACACAATCCAAAATCACACATTAAATCAATTGAAGACTCTATATTGCCTAAGTGAATGATTGTTTGACTACATTCAATGTGACTGCCAACCAGTCCAGGATGCACAACAATGTCCCTCGCCCAAAGTCAACTCAGATAGGGTGGAAAATGGATGTTTGTTGACTTATGCTTGTCACTACCCAGTGACTGAGTGAGAGGGAGGGTGCATGTGTGCGTTCATGCGTCTGATTATGCTATACACTTACCAACAGGAAAACTTTGCTATCCGGTTTGACCTTATGTTTCTCCATGTATTTGATCAAGCTGCTATTTGCATATCTGTAATAAATAACAAGGGGAAACAACTGTATCATTTATTCAAAGTGGTTGTTGAATTTGATTTTTTATCATTTAAGCAATTGGAATGGATTGGACAAGCCCCAGATTCACTTGGAGCACGTGGTGTGGAAGGACTTTTAAATAACCGGGGCCTTGCAGAATTCACTCACGTTGTTCTTCTGAAGTCTTTTTGAAGCGTTGGATATTCAGGCATCTTCCTGATGTCTTCCCAGTCTTTATCTGAGTAATAAAACAATTGCAGTTTGACTCAAAAGTCTCTTATTTGTGATAAAATGTCAAAATTGAGCATGAACACAGAACTGCAAAACTATTTTGTTCATTTTCTTGAACGATAATAACTTGATCAGCCCCAGACAAAAAATTCAAAATCTGGCTCTGAGGTGGATACATGCCTAGAATATACATACCATGTCGTTCTAATCAGTCCACAAAAAGTGTAGTTTAGTGCAGTTAGAAGAACAAAGTGAGAATTTGAGACCTGTCAGTCTCTAAAAATATGCATCACATTTTTTCCCTCAGTACTAACACTCAATAAGTTAATCAGAGATTTAATTTCCTGTAAAAAAAAAAAAAAAAGATTTTTTAATTTGTACATTTTTACATTTGTGTACATTTTTTTAAAAGTTATACTTTATGTTTGAAATCAGCACTTACTCAGCCACACATTTTTTTTTTTTTAAATTGTAGCTGTACAAATATATGTATTTGTACTCAATAGTAACTACTGTGCCTATGTACTTACAGTGCTGGCCAAAAGTATTGACAACCCTGCAATTGTGTCAGATAATGCTCGATTTCTCCCAGAAAATGATTGCAATTGCAAATGCTTTGGTAGTAATATCTTCATTTATTTTGCTTGCAACGAAAAAACACAAAAGAGAATGGAGTATATATAGTCGTGGCAATAAGTAAATCACACTTGCAGCCAGTTAAGATGGATTAAAGTTGACTCAACCTCTGTCCTATGTCCTTGTGTGTACCTGTACCACATTGAGCATGGAGAAAAGAAAGAAGACCAAAAAACTGTCTGAGGACTTGAGAAGCAAATTGTGAGGAAGCATGGGCAATCTGAAGGCTACAAGTTGATTTCCAAAGACCTGAATGTTCCTGCGTCTCCCGTGCGCAGTGTCATCAATAAGTGTAAAGCTCCTGGCACTGTGGGTAACCTCCCTAGATGTGGACGGAAAAGAAAAATTGATGATTTCAACAAAAGATTGTGCGGATGGCGGCTGATGTTTTTGCTTTGCTGCTTCTGGCAATGGACTGCTTGACCGTGTGCATTGCATTATGAAGTCTGAAAACTACTAACAACTTTTGCAGCATAATGTAGGGCCCAGTGTAAGAAAGCTGGGTCTCTCTCAGAGGTCATGGGTCTTTCAGCAGGACAATGACCCAAAACACACTTCAAAAAGCACTAGAAAATGGTTTGAGAAAAAGCACTGGAGACTTCTAAAGTGGCCAGCAATGAGTACAGACCTGAATCCCACAGAACGCCTGAGGAGAGATCTGAAAATGGCAGTTTGGAGAAGGCACCCTTCAAATCTCAGAGACTTGATGGCCAAAGAAGAATGGTCTAAAATTCCAGCAGAGCACTGTCAGAAACTCATTGATGGATACTGGAAGTGGTTGTTCGCAGTTATTTTGTCCAAAGGTTGTGCTTTTGTCCGGCCCATTTTTGGAGTTTTGTGTAAAATTATAATGATTTTTTTTTTTTTCATTCTCTGTTGTGTTTTTTCATTGCAAGCAAGATAAATGAAGATATTACTATCAAAGAATTTGTAATCATTTTCTGGGAGAAATTGAGCATTATCTGACAGAATTGCAGGGGTGCCAATACTTTTGGATAGCACTACCAACTTTTCAGGATGCTCAAATTGTCCCTAGCAAATTTTGGGCAACCTTATTTGCATTATATAATGAGGTCAGATCTATAGGTAATTGAGATTGTCTCTATAAATTGTAGGAATAGAATTGACCCTACCATTATTAAGTGAATTATTTTCATTATATACAGACTTACGTACATTTATCCCGTTTCACTTGCTGAATGTGCCGGTCCATTTTTTCCCCTTAAACGCACGTTCAATTGGTTGATGACTTGACCCACACACACGCCCCCCGCCCCATCTTGTGGAGGGGTGGAACACAACGTTAATTTTGCTACTGAGAGTCCGACTTGCAGCGTTAGCATAATATTAAACCGTGTGAACTTGCTAACCTGCAAAACTCGGGTAGAAAGCTGCTTGGAGAGAATTGTCCTCCTGTATGTGTTTTCTACTGTTAACATTAATTAAAGTGTGAGAAATGTAGTGAACCGAGGTTTACCTCCTTCTCCCTAATTTTCGTTTTCATTTTATTTATGTGGTCTTAAAGCAGCCCAAAGACGCTTTCATTTTTTGTTGGTTTTGGCTGTGCTTGTAGAAAAAAAGCTGTTGTTTTTACCTGAAGTAAGGCTCCATTTTTATTTATTTTTGTCATTCACGGACTAAGTGAAGTAAGTTTTTCAGTTATATTTAATTTTTTTATTTAGACAGACAATGTTAAGTGGTCTTAAGACAAAAGTTTATTTTTTGGCATTCCCGGATAGTTAAGAGATTATTAACAAGTTTGTATGCATTGTGAACGCCAATAAAATTTATGTTCAAATACTGCAATTGAAATTTGCTAATAAAATCCAGACATTTATTATGGAAGTTTTCAAACTGTTTCTTTAATAGTATTTGAAAACAAAGGTTTGAATTCAATGGTCTATCACCTGAACCAATACAGATGAAAGTTACAGATTTATTTTGCATTGATCATTTAGAGACCAGACCAATCTTGAGACCAAACCTACGTATATGTATGCATGCATGAATGGGTGTGGTTTTTTATATTGACCACAGACCTGCTGGGTAACCCATGACGCTGAATATCCTGTCTAGCTGGTCATGATGAAAGGGGTTACTGGTCTTGATGTCTTCCTGGCGACAATGGAAAATGGGCTCTGACGTTAGCAGCTCTGCGAAGATGCAGCCAATAGCCCAGATATCTGTGATCACACGCAAACACACAAGCAGACACGTGTTAGTCGTCTGTATTAGTGGTGACACATTTCTGTTACTCTGTTCATTCCACAAGGAGCTGTGTAGGTCATTCACTCATTTACAGTGGGGCAAATGAGTATTTAGTCAACCACTAATTGTGCACGTTCTCCCACTTGAAAATATTAGAGAGGCCTGTAATTGTCAACATGGATAAACCTCAACCATGAGAGACAGAATGTGGGGAAAAAAACAGAAAATCACATTGTTTGATTTTTAAAGAATTTATTTTCAAATCATGGTGGAAAATAAGTATTTGGTCAATACCAAAAGTTCATCTCAATACTTTGTTATGTACCCTGTGTTGGCAATAACGGAGGCCAAACGTTTTATGTAACTCTTCACAAGCTTTTCACACACTGTTGCTGGTATTTTGGTCCATTCCTCCATGCAGATCTCCTCTAGAGCAGTGATGTTTTGGGGCTGCCATTGGGCAACACGGACTTTCAACTCCCTCCACAGATTTTCTATGTGGTTGAGATCTGGTTACTGGCTAAGCCACTCCAGGACATTGAATGGCTTCTTACGAAGCCAATCCTTTGTTGCCCTGGCAGTGTGTTTGGGATCATTGTAATGCTGAAAGACCCAGCCATGTCTCATCTTCAATGCCCTTGCTGATGGAAGGAGATTTTCACTCAAAATGTCTCGATACATGGCCCCATTCATTCTTTCCTTTACACAGATCAGTCGTCCTGGCCCCTTTGCAGAAAAACAGCCCCAAAGCATGAGGTTTCCACCCCAATGCTTCACAGTGGGTATGGTGTTCTTCGGATGCAATTCAGTATTCTTTCTCCTCCAAACACCTGTGTTTCTACCAAAAAGTTCTATTTTGGTTTCATCTGACCGTAACAAATTCTCCCAGTACGCTTCTGGATCTTCCAAATGCTCTCTAGCGAACTGCAGACGGGCCTGGACGTGTACTTTCTTCAGCAAGGGGACACGTTTGGCAGTGCAGGATTTGAGTCCCTGGCGGCGCATTGTGTTACTGATAATAGCCTTTGTTACTGTGGTCCCAGCCCTCTGTAGGTCATTCACGAGGTCCCCCCGTGGGGTTCTGGGATTTTTGCTCAATGTTCTTGTTATCATTTTGACCCTACGGGGTGAGATCTTGCATGGAGCCCCAAATCGAGGGAGATTATCAGTGGTCTTGTATGTCTTCCATTTTCTAATAATGGCTCCCACAGTTGATTTCTTTACACCAAGCGTTTTACCCATTGCAGATTCAGTCTTCCAAGCCTGATGCAGGTCTACAATTTTGTCTCTGGTGTCCTTCGACAGCTCTTTGGTCTTGGCCATAGTGGAGTTTGGACTGTGACTGACTGAGATTGTGGACAGGTGTCTTTTATACCGATAATGAGTTAAAACAGGTGTCATTAATACAGGTAACGAGTGGAGCCTCGTTAGACCTTCTTTAGAAGAAGTTAGACCTCTTTGACAGCCAGAAATCTTGTTTGTTTGTAGGTGACCAAATACTTATTTTCCACTCCAATTTGGAAATAAATTATTTAAAAATCAGACAATGTGATTTTCTGTTTTTTTTTTCAAATTCTGTCTCTCAAGGTTGAGGTTTATCCATGTTGACAATTACAGGCCTGTCTAATCTTTTCCAGTAGGAGAACTTGCATAATTGGTGGTTGACTAAATACTTATTTGCCCCACTGTATACTCCCAGTTCAAATGGATTGGACGTTTAGTAGTGATAAGCTTACAGCAGAAGGATGAAGATAGTTTGTTTTTCTGTTTCTCAGTTGTTTTGTAGATTATCCTAGAATGATTGCCTGACCAATGTATCGATAATCGTTGTATCGCCATATCGTGAGATCATCGTTATCGTGAACTTTGTAACGCAAATAGTATCGTATCGTGAAGTAACGAGGTTCCTACCCCTAGTTGCAACATAGACAAGTTGAGTGACTGTTTGGCGTTTTTAATAGACACCTTGTAGTAGAGAATAGTTTTTTCGATTACTCTAACAACACGTGAGCGCAGCATCAATATTACGGTGCGTGTGCCAAAACACCAAGCATACAGTTGACAGTGCAAATGACATCTTCCCATCTGCTTTACAGGTAAGTGCCAGATAAACTGCCCATCCTTCGTTTTTATCTCTGTATTGATGTTTGTTACGGTCGCCTATTCCAAAGAATTGTGAATTTAAATGGTTCAACTTTACTCTTTACATATCAGGTAGTTAACTGCGGTTAACTACTCTGGTTGCAAATTGAAGTAGCAGATTAGCTGCTGTCTTTTAGCTAATTGGCTATAAATACATTCATAATTACATGTGGTTTGAGTGAGACGCTCTCACTCAAGAGCTTATTGTGTTGATGTAATATGTGGTATTTGAACTGTATCAATACGGATGCTATTTGTTTATGTGAGAAATTAATAGAACCAATGTGTATGAATTAATTTTAAAATTAAAACTTTGGGATATGAACTCTAACAGTGTGGTATGTGTGCTCATCATAATTTTTAGCTATTTTACAAGCAATTTATTTGTTACTACAGTCCCTGCAATCTGTAAAAAAATGTCTTTTTTTTTTTTTTTTTTTTAATTCTAAAATTCTATTTGACTCAAACAGCATTACTCTTGCAAATGGATATTAGAAAGTTTTGCAGCAGCTCGCAGCGAGGATAAATCACCTAGGAGGATTGAGAGAGGTAAACTAGGTAACCCACCCAGGCAACATAAATCCCTTTTAGGCCACAACCTACCAGTTGAGAAACACTGGTGAATTGCATAAAAGTTACAGTGATTTCATTTCTGTCCAGACAAAGTAGAGCAGCAGAGTGTAGAAAAAGGTGAAGGAGAGATGGAAGTTGATGAGCATGAGCAGAGCTGGTGAACTGACAACAAGGGATGTCCCAATTTATATTTTTGAAAACTGATGGCTGAAAAACAAAAACTAAACGTCATTTTTTTTTTACAGAAATTTGTACTTTCGTCTGATTATATATAGTTTAAAGCGCTATTTCCGACTTTTATGATAGGTAAGTAGGTAAGTGCTAAAAAAAAATTTGCTCACTCGCCAGTGCCGCGCTGTGCCTCATCAGTACTGTATTAGGTTTAGTTACCCCCCTGCTTGAACTTGTATTGTTTTCAATTGTAATGCAGCATTTTGTGAACTGACACCCTACACCACATCATCCCAAGCCTGTGCTTGTTGTATCAGTGTTGAACCTGTATGCTTTTGCTCATAAGCGGAGTTTGACTTTTGTGGCAGGCGGGGGCAAAAATGTTGATGACCTCGAAACGCAGTGTCAGCAATAAAATTAACTTACAAGATACATATATGCTCCGATAGTAGCTTAGCCCATGCTTGTACACACGCTCATCCCAGCTGTGTGTGTACGTGCGTGTGTGAGCGCGCGCATATTTCCGTCTTACCGAGTGGAGAAGCGTCAATGAGCATTCGATAGTTCTGCGGTGAGGGAACGCGTTGCTCTGTAATTCACCGCCAAGCCACTAGAGGGGTGTGTTTGTACGGTTTTGGGGCATGCTTGTTGACTTCCGCTAGTCTAGTTTAACTGAGAAAAAATAATGCAAGATGGAACGCTTGAATGTAAATCTTCAGCTCATCAACATTGAATAAATGTTGATCATACAAATGTTGAGGGGCAGGCGACGCAGAAGACTTTAGAGGCGGTCTGGCCGACTTTTGATGCCGCACAGAGAGTTCTAGACTTGGGTGGAGACAGCTAGCAGTGGCGGCTAGCTTCAAACTGGCGTCGATCGAGCACTGCGTCCAAGGTCTGCAAAGTCCTCCAGCCCGATTTGTTTGCCGTGTCCTACAACCAGCCAGTGGGAAGCCATAACAGATTTCTGGCGTCTATGGAACTTCCCAAACTGCGTTGGAAGCCTTGATGTTAACGTTATCATAAAAAGCACCAAGGCACTCTCAATCAGTGATGATGTATCGTGTGTGAACTGTCTGTTGTTGAAAATTAAACATCAAAACAACTCTTTTGACACCAAACCTGTGCTTTATTCTTCATGTACTTGAAGTTTGACATGTAAATAAGTCACGGACTCACAGCAAACATATGCACACAATAAATGATGAAGTGAACCAACCAAAAATACAACATAAAGTGATAAAAAGCTGGCAGTTTTTGGCCGACTGGGTCACCGCTTCGTGTGGCCACTCGATTCCGAACACACACGTCTCGGTGGTTCTTCCATTGTTTTTATTCAATCGCTGACCTTGCCATTTGGCAATCTTTATGATGTGTTGACGAGACTTGCTCTTCGATGATACTCCCGTAGGCTTGGTCCATTTTTGCGTGTAGAAAAATAATGTTTTACAATGGCGCTGATTTCGCGCTGAACCGGAAACAACAGTCTGAGCGGACCAATCACAGTCCATTTCCGTCACGTCAAAATTAATAGGACCGCGTCAGCCCTGCTCCTCCTCTTTGTGTGTGTGTGTGTGTGGGGGGGGGGGGGGGGGTGTCTGCCTTGATTGCAGGATTCGATAGATGGGTGAGCCTGGGACCAGGTGCAGGTGATCATCGTTAACTGCTTACTTAAGCCAGTCCTTGGCCTCACCTCATTGCCAGATCAACAACTCAACTCAACGAGTTCGTGACTCCTGCTTCAATCACAAAACCTGAAAATCTACTATTTAGTAGTGATGGGTCCGTGAGACCTCATGAAGCGTGTCGACACAGTGACACACTGTGTTGACACAGTGTGGACAGTATGTCATTGAATACTGACACCTGCTGGACATAAAAAAATCCCTACAGGCAACCCACTTGAACGACTGACACTGAACTGATGACATAGCATGTAAAATCAAATCATTTAAGTCTTTGCATTCATATTGCATTATTCCATATCTTTAAATTATGTGAACATTTATTATAATGTGAAAATGTAAGTAATAATGAATGGGTGAATGATGAATGCCTGTGAACTTTTTGTTCTGATAAAATTTTATTCAAAAACATAGTTTTTTTTTATGTTTAAAATTTAGTTGGTTACTTTTTTTTTTTTTTTTTCCCCCAACAAGCCTGCTGTGGACAACACACTCGCATAGAACCAACGATGCCAGCATGCACAAGAATTTCTAGTTGAAAGAGGTTTGGATAAGATGTCCATTGGCTCCTCCAGTATTGAAGAAAATCGGCATTGCGTGCCATGTTCGGCTCAGCCATGCGTCATTGCACTTTTGCAATTTCATCTACAGTTGCATTGCCTCCTTGACTCCCCACTTCGTCATTTAAGTGCTACCATAGCCCATCAGAAAGAAATTGAAGTGGACAAAAAATAAATTATAGCTTAATTACAGATTTCTAATAAATTACCAAAAAAGTGACAGTGGGAAAGTAAAAGAATGGCTCTATACCTGTGTTTATTTTGGGATTATCAGAAACTTCATTTTCATGCTTGGCCCAATAAGTCTTCAGCATTGAGCAGGTGGCAACTGTTTGTATATGACAGGTTGGTCACATACAAAGTACAAATGCAAAAAAAAAAAAAAAACCTTCAATTGTAAAATCAAAAGTTATGGAACCGCGATTCGTTCAACATGTCCTGACCAGGACTCGAACCAACGCGCACGTCGCGACGGGGGATGAATGATGTTTGCTCTGACCACTAAGCTAGCAGGTCATATGCCGGAATGTGTTCTTGAGGGCAAGGCACCGCAAACGACGGATCCACCTGCACCCGTCACACTAATAAACTAAGATTTACCTTAAAATTAATTATATTTTGAATGGAAGATGACAAGTGCGTTTTCCCTGTCTTACGTCCATTTCCATAGCATGTAGACAACCAGGAAGTAACCTGAGATGTGGATTGTTTCAGCAGCTCCATTGCGTTGACTGACGCGCTTCCTTTCGAACCAGTTTGCTGCGTCATGACTGTGTCGACACAGTTCAATGAGTTCATGCATCGGTCACGTGATTTTCTTGTAGCGATCCGCGCACCGACGCAGGGGTTGCTCCATGAGTTCGGGGCGCGCACCGGCGCATTAGTATCACTGGACCCATCACTACTATTTAGCTCATTTTTCTTTTGTTCCCTTGATCCTGCACAACTTTCCTGCCTGACTGCGTGCTTGCCCACCTGCTCAACCACCGCAAAGGCTCACCTGACTATTTCGAGACCTTCTGCTAAACCTGTCAATAAATTGTGTTTTGCTTGTTATCTCTGCGCTTGGGTCCCCCGCTCACCCAGAAACCCAACAAGAAGCAGTTTTTGACTGAATATTCTAGCCAGGAACATTTATTATAATGCGTTGAAAATAAGCGTTTTGCTTGTTTTGTTTTTTTTTAAATCCCATAATTTTTGAGGGGAATTCTAAATCAGGCTGCTTAGGACATCTATGCTTTTGGCAGAGATTGTCGTCCATTGAATATGGTACGCCCGGTGGTGGCTGTGTTGTACAATTAACATTTTTAGTGGGGACAAACTGAACTCCGCTCGCCATTTTTGCAGCGCTCTCCAGCTTTTCATGATCCACATCTTCAATCCTTGGTTCTCGCTCAGTAGTTGCTGTCGCTTTGAAAGCTTTGGTTTGAAAAAATTACGGATATCCATCTTGCCTCTTCTGTCCTCAGTTTTTTTTTTTGTGGGGCTGGGGGGGGGGGCTAAGCAAAGCAAATGACCATCTCTAAGGTGCTAGTCACATGATCTGTTTGAAAAATAGTTTTGACTCATTATAAAAATGTTTTTGTTCATTTCATTCATTTTTGTTGTTTTATTGCTTTACAACTTTTATCGACAACATTTTACCGGCAAAGTCTTAATTTTAAATTCATTAATTGTAAAGTCAATTACATGCAATTCCATTTTCGGCCACCGGTGGGATATGCTCCCTCGTCCCCCCCTTAATCTCCGCGTATGCTTTTGCTTTGATAGTTGTACTTTCACTTTGCTTAAAATGTTTACACATTAAAAATAAGCCTCCACTGCATACCGTAAACCCTTTTTCCTCAATATGCAGTACATTGCACTGGTATTGCTCCAAAATAAATAACTAACACACTTCCTTTCCATGGCTTGTGCCGTCACAAAGCTTGAAGGGGGACAAACCTTTTGTGAAAAGTCGACATAGGATGAAAAGTACCCCGAATCACGTGTAGCATCATAAGCAGGAAATGCTCCAACATGTGACTTAGCATGAATGCACGTGGAAAAGTGATATACTAAACATAACACAGCACTAAGTGGCCCCTAACATTTTGTACATGTTTTCTCATGTTTAAGATAATTACAACGTTGCATATACAGACATTCTTACAGATCCAGCACATTTGGAGAAACACATAGATTTTGCTTTAGTGTCCAGACTCACCAATAGCTTTGGTGTAGTGCCGGGCCCCTAAGAGTAGCTCGGGAGCCCTATACCAGAAGGTCACCACCACAGGGTCGAGGTCAGCCAGTGGCTTGAGGGGAGAGTTGAAGAGTCTTGCGAAACCCATGTCAGCTAAACAAGGTAGGGCAAAGATAGTGAGCAAATAGTCATGGTTTCTAGACAGCAAAAGGCAATAGACTGGCCTGTTCCACAAAGGATAACATAATTTTTCAGTATAATAAGTTTAGGTCTCCTCTCTGAAATGAAAAGTATAAGTAAGTTAGTTTGTCAGGGTCAAAATTCACTGCAAGAAAGAGAATTTTGTGTTTTAGACAAGAGTCTAACAAGTTTGCAGCACATTTGCAGGAAATTTATAAAAAATAAAGCAGTTAAAGTGGAAGCAGATTTCCACATAGAACAAAAAATAAATAAAAAAACAGAAGTAAAAAAGGTGCTGTGTATTATTCAATCAATTTTCAATTTAGAATCAATAAAGAAATGAGTTAGCATTTTTGAATGTTAGCATTCTGTGTTTCGTAACCAAATGAAATCAGACAAATTTGCTTTGATTATCAATTTCCAGTGTGGTGCTAGTCAGTCAGCTAGTTGTTTTCCTTAACGATGATGGTAACGAAAATATATCGTCAACGAATAATTAAGTTCAACATGCTCAACATGAATCGAAAGCGCAAATTTTAACCTCTCCCAGTTTTTATTTGGCACCGATTGACCACGGAAAACCAGAGATATGATCCTTTTAATTTCGAAATAGCAATTATGAAGGAAGGCTTCACTATTCAAACAAGGAACTTTTTTCCCCACCAGAGGGCACTCATGCTCTTTGGACGAATAATGCTTCATTTATGTTGTTTTTTTCTCTCGTTGGAATTAAATGATTTTATTTTTATTTTTTGTATTTCTTTGGCTTAATGTGGTTATGTAATGGGTTATTGTACAGTATCATTATAGCAACAGTCCAATAACAAAAATATAAGCAGTTACTCACAATGTTACTTGAGTATTCTTTTCACCAAATACTTTTTTACTTGTACTTGAGTACATTTTTTGGACGACTACTTTTACTTTTACTTCAGTATTATTATTTTGAAGTAACGCTACTCTTACTTGAGTAAAATTTTCGGCTACTCTACCCACCTCTGGTCATAAATCACAATGAAAGTAAAATTGAAATATGCTACAAATCTGAATCAATCAATTAGAAAACACTACCTAAAACGTTATCATCCAGGATAAGAAAGGAATTCCTGTTGGATGGGCTGTCGCTATGACTAAGAGTAAGAAAAACAAATTCTGGCAAGACAGTCCCTATAGGTTGTCTTGGTGGTTGACATACAGTGTGACTAATAGCAGGGTGTTTTCAAATGGAATACAACTAAAAACATCTACTATATGATTTGAAACAATATTTTGTTAAACACATTTGAAGACTTTTGGTTTCCTAATATTTAACTTTTTATATTTGTTGAAGAAACACGCCAACTTGGAGGCAAGAGTGTTCTTGTGGTGACCTCAGCAGTTTGTATGACAATCCCAAACATTGAATTACAGCTACAGTGCACTGTTAGGACAGTCAAGCATCACAAACCATAAATCATCGATCCAGGTGACTCTATCAGATTACCATACATAAAGAGGTAGTGTTACCTTATGCTGCAGAGTAAATGCCCTTGAAATGTGCTTTTAAAAAACAAGCTCAACAACAACTTTAAGTGAGCAACGTTTGTTAGCTTGGAATTTGATAGCATCTTTTATTCTTTGAGTCAAGTTGACCTATGAAATCTAAACCTCCAGAAAATTGTTGCCCAAGTGACAAACCACAGGCTCAAAGAGTGTCATCAGACACTTACTGACCATTCTTCAAAACTACTCTACAAAACTGCTGTAGTTCTGTAAGATTACTGGGATGTCTGGCACGAATTGCTGTCTTTAGGTCATGCCACAGCATCTCAATGGGGTTCATGACGTGGACACTCCAGATCGTATATTTTGTTCTTCTAAAACCATTCTGAAATTGGTTTACTTCTGTCTTTTGAAACATTGTCTTGTTGAAGCATCCATCCTCTTTTTAGCATCAACTGTCTGGCAGGCAGCCTCAGGTTTTCCTGCATAACATCCTGACAAACTTTTGAATTCATTCTTCCATTAATGATTGCAAGTTGTCAAGGCCCCAAGGTAGCAAAACAGCCCCAAATCATGTTGTTCCCTCCACCATAGGATGGTGGTAGGGATGACGTGTTGGTGCTGGGGATTTTTCCTCCGCACATGACCTTGTGTGTTACTCCCAAACAATTTAACTTTGGTTTCATCAGTCCACAAAATATTTTGCCAAAACTTCTGTGCAGTGCCTTTATGCGAACATTAAACGAGCAATAATGTTTTTTTTTTTCTTTTTTAGACAGCAGTGGCTTCCTCCATGGAGTCCTCCCATGAACACCATTCTTGGCCATAGTTTTACATATACACGTAGTTGATGTGTGCACAGAGATAATGGACTGTGCCAGTGATTTACATAAGTCTTTAGCAGACACGCTAGGGTTCTTTTTTACCTCTGAGTATTCTGCACTGAACTCTTGGCGTCATCTTTGGTGGACGGCCACTGCTTGGGAGAGAAGCAACAGTGCCAAACTCTCTCCATTTGTAGACAACTTCTCTGACTGTCGATTGATGAACATCCAGACTTTTAGAGATGGTTTTATATCCTTTCTCAGCTTTATACTATCAACAATCGTTGATCGCAGGTCTTTAGACGGCTCTTTTGACCCAGCCATGATGCACATCAGACAATGCTTCTCATCAAGACAATTTTTACCAGGTGTGTGTTTTATAGTGGGCAGGGCAGCTTTAAACCACTCATCAGTGATTGGGGACACACCTCACTTAAATTGTTTGGTAAATATTGGTTTCAATTGCTCTTTAAGTCTCCTGAGGCAGAGGGTTTCGCTTACTTATTTCCCCCCTTTCTGTCATTGTTTGCATGCTATCCTCATTAAAATATGAAAATCTATAAATGTTTGGGTGGTTTTAGTTAAAGCAGACACTGTATTTTCATCTGTGTGATTTTGACAAAGATCAGATCACATTTGATGGTGATTTTATGCAGAAATGTGAAAAATTCCAAAAGGTTCAATTACTATTTCATACCACTGTAAGTGCAGAATATGAAATAGGGGAGAAACCCAACGTCATTTTTGTTCTCTGCCATTTAGAGCCCGTTAAAAGTGTTTATTTGATTCAAAATGTCATCTTGTCCTGAAAAGTGCGCATGCTGGCAAATTTGAAGGCAAATTATTCATTGCCAATCAGATTTTTCATGAACGGTGTCATTTTAAAGCTATTCTTAGTGTAGAATGTGAAGTATGAGGTTAGCTCTAGAAATTTTTATCTACATGTTGAAAACTGACGTGCAAGTATGTTCGCTAAGCCACTAACCGTAAGCTTTATACTCAGTAAAAAAAAGTGCACTTGTCTTCAATTTTCGACATGCATGTGGTATAAGTCATAGATTTTTTCTTTTCTTTTTTTGCATCGTTTCCAAATGCTGTAAACCAGCGAGTTTTCATCTTTACATTTTCGAGAAGACGGCCAATGTTTTATAGCAGGCTAAAGTGGTTAAGTCTTTTTTCCATTAGAGTCAATGTAGCAATGCTAATGTTTTAATTAACAAAATCGGCGTTTACGTGAAAACGGAAAATTTTTCGGGGCTGTTTGACAAAAAGCCACAGTCACACGAAAATTCCAGACGTATCGATACCTGAACGGTGCCAATCGGTGCAATACAGGCTGTGCAGCGCGCCGAAAAAACGCGGAGAATAAGATGATTAATAATAATCAGGGGTGCACATAAGTGGTCCGCATGCGCGGACGTAGACAAACGCGCTGGCCCTCAACGGCTTCCATACGCTTTTGCGTACCGATGGCGGACCACTGTATTTGCGGCGGACACGAGAAAATAACTTCTCAAAATGTCGAAGCGGCAGGCCACACTGAGTAATTACTTCCGTGTTCCCCCACCCCCGTCAAAAGACAGACAGACGACAGAGACGTCACCGGAGCTACCGAAAAAAAAGGACTTTTGCTGAAAAGTGGCTACAGGAGGTACCATGGCTAGAAGCAAATGATGCTCGCACGGAAATGCGGTACAAAATGTGCCGTGAGAATCCCAATGTCGCCGATAAGAGCAGCGCATTTTATGTAGGGTCCAGGGGTCGCGTTAACCGGATATTTTCCGTCGTTGACCGGTTTTTTAAAACGGTGACGGAAAAAACTGAAGTCCGTCCGTCATTTTGACAGGTTGCAATTCACACCCCAGACCAGTGAGACCACAGGGTGGCGAGTTAGCATATTAATTAGCTATTGTCTCTCTTAATGCATGACGTCGTTGGCTCTTCTGTCAGAATACTGTAGCGTCACCGGGGTCTGGCGGCGGCACCGTGATTGACACATCAACGCGAGGTTCATATTGGTGCACCTGGTGTGCCAGCGCGTCATCCAATTGATGGACAAGATTACCGCCTGTGTATAGACCCCAATCACATGACGTCACAACTCCGCCCCCCTGATCGGGGCCGCCATATTGTGTGTCAGCTCGTCATGTTTACACATTACCGCTACGTACATGCCTCCTATTACGGCGTGTTTTTCTGCTCGTTAATATTAATAATCAAAATGGTGAAGGCGTGTGTGGCGGTTGGTTGCTGTAACAGAGAAGATAGACGGAGAGACTTGAAGTTCTACCGTATTCTGAGAGACCCGAAGATGAGAGCGAGATGGACTGCTGTAATTCGACAAGAAATCTGGGCACCAAACGATCACCACAGACTATGTAGTAGTCTTTTTATATCTGGTAAGATGCATTTAATATATATTTAGAAGATTTTGGGCTGACAACCACAATTCAGATCATTGTGTGACGTTGGTGATTGGGGTCTATATCGTTGCCTCTTTTTCTTTGGGGGCGGAGTTGTTGGCGGTAAGCAGAGTAAAAAGGGAGAAAAATACCACGACTTCCGTGTCTAATTTTTCGCCGCCAAGCAAGCGTTACAATATTAATTAAAAATGAATGAATACTAAATACTATTGAATATGTCATCATTATCATTTTAAAAATTTAAGTGCCGGGTAAAAATAGACTATGACCGGATTTGTATGACCCTGTCAGTCAAAATGACAGACAACGAAAATGTCTAGCGCAACCTCTGGTAGGGTCAAAGAATTTCAGTCATCCAAACTTTGAAAAGCACGAAAAAAACAGAGAGCATGTGGCAATTAAGCAAACTATCGATGTCAAACAGGACCCCAATCGCCCTATGGACAAGTGGCGGAATAAAGGTAATGAACAGCGACATGCACTGACAAACGTGTTTTTGCTCGCATTTTACAAAGCTAAACATGCACGTTCAATGAGGTCTTATGAGGAGGACATCCCACTTTTAAAAAGGCTTGGAGTTAATGTGGGAGCCGCATAATGCCCTTTATTTTGAATTGGTGCTTTTTATTTCTTTACATTTCACTTCAAAGTAATTGCAATTTTGTTGTGCCAGTTGATGTTAACCAAGCATTAATTGTTAATATAATTAATTAAAGTTAATTGGCTCTAAGTAAAGCTTGTCATAAATTTATCACATCAGGCGGGTCGGCTCTCAAGCTCAATGAGGACCAAGTCACATCTCCAGGTCCTCCTCTGAGAACCTGGGCAAAAAAAATATGTGCACCCCTGATAATAATAATAATTATAATAAATAAATAATAAAGTTGCAGAATAACATTATTTGGCTTTGCCAAAAAGGCAAAGACCAGATAATAATAATAATAAAGTCGCAGAATAACATTATCTGGCTTTGCCAAAAAGGCAAAGACCAGATAAAAAGCCTTAACGATCCCTTTAACGATTCCCAAAGACGCGTACTGCATCATCACGTGACGTTACGCGTCTTGTGTCCAGACGCATCCTGGACGCATCAAACTAGCATGGAGCCGAGAACCACTGTTCCAAAGTTTGGCTACATTTCACCAGGAAAGAGGGTGAAAATGAAAGGTTACGATGGTTTAGCATGAGCATTGCAGCCGTAAACATAACAATGACAACACGTAGGTTCAAACGCTCGAAACTGTTTCTTCACTTCACGAGGAATAATAACAACAAGCAGTCATTCACGCATGAAAATCACTCACCTTTCGGCTAAATTCGCCATTTTGAAGTCAAAGAGGGTGACATACTTGAATTGTGTAGATCCGAGAACATTTTTAAGAGGACATGTTTTATTAATGTTGCTAATCCTGTCGCGATATGAAATCACTCCATTTGTCGCAAGATAAATAAAAATGACGAAAATTTTCACGGCTGCGTTTTATCAACGCGTGCGTGCATGCATACATTTGTGTGTGCGTGTAGATGACTATTTGACTTCATTTCACAGATGTTTATTAGTAATCAAAACGCCATAGAATTACAGTTCAGACTAGAGGTTGCGCTAGACTTTTTCGTTGTCTGTCATTTTGACTGACAGGGTCATAAAAATCCGGTCATAATCTATTTTTACCCGTCACTTAAATTTTTAAAATGATGATGATGACATTGTGGTGACCCTTTGTTTGGCATAATTCACCTTCCGTACTTGTGTGTCCATTTGGCCGAGCGCGATACGACAGTCACGTGACAGAGACACTTAAGAGCCGCGCGCGGTCCCCTCACTATCCACTCGCTCTCGCTATATGATTGGCCGAAGAGTCGAAATGCTCTCCCGTGAAATGCCTGTTTAAAAATGCTCCCGTTGTTACTTCTTGCGTTCGCTTATAAGTGCCCATTTAAAAAGGAAAAGCGATGGATGATACTACACACAGAGCGTATTATTAACAAATGTTAAAGTTGCATAATCATATAGCGAGAATAAGGAACGTCACTGACAAGCGCAGGCCCCCGCGAGTGGATAGTGAGGGGAATAGGATAGTGCGCCTACAGCTAACAAGACTCTTAACATTGCATACCGCTTCAACATATTCAATAGTATTTAGTTTTCATTCATTTTAAATTAATATTCTGTCCGAACAAGCTTAACAGAGAATCCACACCGTGCCATCACACATCAAGCAGATGAATATGTAACTTTTTCTCCGCAGTGACAAAAACAGCTGACTGTGGCCCCAGTATGTAGGTAGCCTACCATATGTAGCATATGGAGCAATGAAATTAACAGTTCACCTTCTGTGGCCTGAACGTCGTCTCACACTTTCCTCCTGGTGCGCATGGACTTGAATTGCGTGCCCACTTGTGCAGTCCCTGTTTTTTCACCTCTTTTATCAACACCATCGTCGTTTTGGGGCTTTTTGAAGAAACTTCGGACACTTAGTTGCCTTGACATTTTTCAGAGTAAGGCCAACGACGTCATGCGTCAAGAGAGACAATAGCTAATTAATATGCTCACTCGCCACCCTGTGGTCTGGGGTGTGAATTGCAACCGGTCAAAATGACGGATGGGCTTCAGTTTTTTCCGTCACCGTTTTAAAAAATCGGTCAACGACGGAAAATATTCGATTAACGCGACCCCTGGTTCAGACATACAAAATAAGGACACGTGTATATTAAACACTGTAAGCGTTAGCATTGCTACATTGAGACTAATGGGGGGAAAAAAAGACAGCCTACTTTAGCCTGCTATAAAACATTGGCAGTCTTTTCCTAAACGCAAACTTGCGGTTAAAAGGTGACACTTCAAACATGAAAAATCGCTGGTTAACATTTGCAAACGAAAAAATTGAGAACAAAAAACTATGAGTGACAGTGACACCACAAGCAATGACGAAAAGTGATTTTGTGCGATGTGTGAAGCTGTTAGCGGTTTAGCGAACGTACTTCCGGTGTACATTTCAAAATAAAAGCACGCCACGTTCATATAAATAGCAATTTCTGGAGTTAACCCCACATACTTCAGAATTAATACTATAATATGTAAATGCTATAATACTACACTATTCTACACTAAGAATAGCTTTAAAATGACACCCTTTATGAAAAATATGATTGGCAATGAATAATTATTATAATTACAATAATACTATTATATATAGTAGTATATTATAATATTAATGCTAGATAGTTTTTCAAGAATTGTTTTGAATAATGTTGGAAAGGCTAAGTCAGTGTTCTGAATCTGTTTACATTCCATTCTTATGCACTAGTTAATGCTATGAGCATTTAACCTCATTGTTTATGTGTGATTAATTATTGTTATTTACATGTTTATTTGTACTTCAACAAAGAATTTAATTGTTCCAAAATGTTATTGTGAATTAATAAGCGTCAACAAAAATGTCATTGCTAAACATTGATAAACATATTTCCTCCACACCATTGTCACCTTTTTAACCCCTGACCCATTTTCATGCCTGGTCATTGCAAGGTGGAGATAACTGCGTCGGGAAAGATTACGACCAATATGCCAATATATACCATTATTTTTTATTTCTATTAGAAAAATGTTTTAGTAAAATTCTTGTGTATTTGCCACATATTGCCACAGTTAACATTGAGGTTTTGGGCCTCTTTTGATCTCGTTGTGAGTTTGTAAGGTTGTGACTTCAGATGAAACAAACTCGATGCTAATCAAAACGTTTGTTCTTCTGTTTCCCAAAATTAGAATCGATAAAGAATCGAATCGTTAAGCAATATCGATAATGGAATCGGAATCGTAAAAATCCTATCAATTCCCATCCCTAGTGTCAGCAGTCCCAGTAGGACTATTTATGGCCATAACTGGACAACATCTACAAAGGTATAGAGCTGTCCCGACTAGTCGACATAGTCGACGTCATCGATGACGTAAATCCGTCGACGAGCACAACATCCCGTCGACGGTTAATGAAGGGTTAAAATTATATATACGTGGAAAGTTAGAACGTCGGGTGCGCTGTTAGCAAGCGGGGAAAGCGGCACAAAGCCAAAAA
This sequence comes from Corythoichthys intestinalis, assembly GCF_030265065.1. Classification (NCBI taxonomy): domain Eukaryota; kingdom Metazoa; phylum Chordata; class Actinopteri; order Syngnathiformes; family Syngnathidae; genus Corythoichthys; species Corythoichthys intestinalis. The sequence continues at coordinate 36,399,634 of NC_080413.1, forward strand.
AAGCGCACCAGAGTGTCCAAAACATTGACTTATTTCAAAGAAACAAAGGAGAGTACACTCTTCTGTCCTGTCTCTTCAGTGCCAAGCTTGGCTGCACGTCGGCCGTGAATAAACACCTCAAGCGCCTTCACGCAGTCTGTAATTTTTTTTTTCATTTTTTGTACACCAGAGGGTGCTGTCGCCTTACTAAATAATAATGTTTCATTGACAATGGGCCTATAAGTGCTATTAGTATTGTTCTTAATGCTAATTGAAAGGTTTATTTCATGTTATGGTTTATTTTATGGTATAGAAAATTATATAAGGTTAAAAGGTCATAAATATATACAGTATATACAGTGATTGCACTCATGGGAGAGATTGTCAATGATAAGGTAATAAGGTAAAGGCAATTCATATAGGCAATTCATTGATATATAAATAAGGTTTAAAAGGAAAAAGGTGAAAAGTTTTTGTTAATTTCTAATTGTGTTGCTTTATTTGTGTGCACCGTAGCTCTTACAGTGTGTTTACATCAAGGATGGAATAAAAGTTGTAAACCATCAGTTTAAGAGACCATCTTTTCAATCGGAATGCTACACTAGTTAATTCTATCAGCATTTGAACTCATTGTTTATTTGTGATTTATTATTGTTATTTACGTGTTTATTTGTACTTTAATAAATGATTTGAGTGTTCCAATATGCTTTTTGTGAATTGATAAGCGTCAACAAAAATTTCATTGGTAAATTAGTAAAAAAATAAATAAATAAATAAAAAAAATTTAATTATTAGATTAGTCGACTAATCGTAAAAATAGTCGGCTGACTAATCGGGAGAAAATTAGTCGTTTGGGACAGCCCTACAAAGGTATAGTCACTGCTTATCCTAAAAATACAATTTACTACTTTATTTACGTAAAGACATATACAAATAATAAATAAATTAAAGATACACGATAATATCGGTCACCGATAATTATCGGCCGATAATGGCAATTATGACGTCACACAGATAATCCAGATAATAAAAAAATTCAACCGATAATGCAATCTGATAATTATATACTTGATTTAGCCTCCAAATGTGCGCAACCGAAGAATTCAGCACGCCGCCTCCTCAACCCCTCCCCTCTCTGAACCCCCTGAGGGAGGAGGGGTTGAGGAGGCGGAGTTACACGACAAGAAGTAGTTGAATATTATGGCGGCTGTTACTAAAAAAACGACGCTCTCGCCATCTGCAAAACATGTGCCGTAGAAGTTCCAGGCAGAAAGAAAGCGTCCTCATTCAAAACCACTAACCCAGCAGCCGTTTAAAACTGCGTCACAAAGATTTTTGGAACGAATACGAGGCTGCTGTTAGCGGGAATGCTAAGGCTATTGTAAAGACAAGCTAAACTACGGGGCTTGTGACAATACAGAGTCGGGCTGTTTGGGGATGCAGCCCAAGGCGGGTGGTAAATTTGCATCTAAGGCTAAACACCGGCACGACTGTAGACCGATAGTCGGCAGGTAGCCGTCTTCCGACGGAGCCCGTCGGTCCGGCAGGCCGCCTCGCCGTAGGCGGGGCAGGCCGGGCCGAGCCGAGCCCGATTTCCCGGCTTCAGGACCTCCGGCGAACACCCCGGTTTCTCGAGCGTTCCCCCACGGCGTGCGAGCCTCTGAGCCAGGACTTGAATACGCCGCGGCGAACCAGTCGGAGCGGGCGGATTATCCGGTACGAACGTAGTTGCCGCCGCCGAGACGAGACACGGTCTGTTTTTTTTACCGAAATGTTCCGAGAACCAAAGCCCTGGATAAAAAAATAATGCAGTTTACAGGACCACCATTCTTCATGATAAAGTGATGTCCAGTAAGCAAACTTATCATGACGGCACAGTGGTTCGATGATAATTTAACATGGAGAAAACGAAGTCAGCCAGCCAATAATGTATTCAGTATGTAAAATGACGAGCGGTCAGATGACTTTGTACCCTCCCCTCACACCCCCATCACGGTGCTGGGTGATGGCTGCCAGTCGGGAACCTGGCAGCCACAGTAATAGGGTGGTAGGTGGGTCCCACACTTTTTTATATGGCGTGGCTCCTGGGGTGTGGCCTCCCCTCTGCCTCGGCTGCCGGCCACGGGAGTAGGTTGGGGGGTCGGGTCTCCGATCTTGCATCGCCCCGTGGCAGTTCCTGGGCGTTCTCCTGCCTCCGCCTTCCCCTCTCTTCTCTGGCTGGGCATCCGCCCTGCGCTCCGTCGCGGGTCGCTGACTGGGCGCCGGTGTATCAGCGGGGTGTCGCCTGCACCGGCGGGGGACCCTGCCTTGCCTGGGGCTTGGTGGGCCGCTGGGGGTCCCGTGGCGTGCCGTGCCGGTTGGGGGGCTGTGGCTCGTGGCCCGGGTGGGCGGGCGGGGGTGGGTGTAGGCGTGGGGTTGGTGGTGCGTCCCCTCCTGCCATCCCTGAAGGCCGGTTGATGGGTGCGCGGGTGGCCCGGGGGACCACCCTGGGTCCCAGGGGGGGGACGATGGCTCCTTTGCTGGGCTGCGGGAGGAGGGATGGGCTGCGCATGGCCCCCCGCCCCCGCGCCCGCCCTCCCTCCCTCCCCGGGCTGGCTGGGTGGGGGCTGTGGCCCTGGGTTGGCGCCCGCGCGGCTTCTCCGCCCGTCTGCGTGGCTGTCGCGCGCCCGGTGGGGCCTGCGTGCTGCTGGATGTGGTAGGGCATTCTCGGGTCGGGGGTCCCGGTGCCGGGATTGGCGATGCGGCGGCGTAGGGTTGGTCGCCAACGGGCTTACTCATAAGAGATTCACACGATTACTGGGTTCTAGATCACAGAACTGATTTGTGTACACTCTACCCCTTTCAATCACTTAGCTTATAGGCTTATAGACACCCCCACCCCCATTCTCCTCTTTCACTGGCCAATAGGCCCCCACATGGTGTAAACCGGAAATACATCTCGCTGACGATAGCACCAGCATATTAGTAACTAGTTTAGATGTTCAATGTATTTCTAGTTGTTGTTTGTGTATGTGTTTCTTTTCCTTCTTCTCTTGTATTTCTTTTCTTCTGTCCCCCCATAATCCCTTCCTGTTCGCTGCTTTGTCATAATAAAAAGGTATTTTGAATGATCACAATGGGAGTATGTCAGACTCTCAATGTGAAACATTAAAACTGTTCAGAATCTGGGCACTTAGACTTCCATTCTCTGTGTCAAACAGCTGAACAGGACAGGTTTAAAAAAAAAAAAAAAAAAAAAAAAAAAAGATGACTTTGTAACGCTGCCTTTATTTTCGGCTTAACAAAACTCAGGCACAAAACAACACGCACGCGGATGCGAGCTCCAACTCCGTCCAAATAGTCCTGCCGTGTATCCGTTTAGCTGCTGTAAAGCAAATGTCGTGAAAGCCGCAAATGTAAACAAAGCGCTGCAGAATGGGTACATGACATCTCGCTCTTTTGAGTTAATCATTTTCACAGTGTGCAACAAAGCATATAACGTTAGCAATCACTTTTCAAATTATTTAACTTATTTCTCTGATCAATTACAGTCACAGTAGATAATCAAATTCTTAAATCAACATTCTGTAGCCACAAATATTATTCAAAATCTTTCCTTCTTCCAAGTTTTTGTTTTTTTAGGATTAAGTATAATAATGTATTGCTTAAAACAAGGCTGTTAAGATTATTTTCAGCTAGCTATTTTTCTTCCAAGAAATCTGAGAGAAATACAATTGAAGCGATGGTAGATAATTTCACTTATTGCCAATAGATTTACACTTAAAACTGACTAGTTTTAAGGAGGTGTGTTTTGCAGTGTATTAATGTTATATATGTTAGGAATGGCTTACTTTTAAAGGCATTTTTGTGCAACTTAGGTATTTACTCTGTAAGTAATTGTTGCCAAAAATTTACCATTACACAATGTTAGACAATCTGTCATTATTTAGATCAGACGTGTCTAAAGTCCGGCCCGGGGGCCAAATGCGGCCCTTGGTCAAATTTCATTCGGCCCGCACCCTCTGTCATAAAACCCATAACGTCTGGCCCGCACCTAGACTTAATAAATTGAGCAGCATATGAAGTAGCTTACACTAAATGCTGTTCCTCATTTACCTACTAGAGGGCAGCAGCACTGTGAGTGACATCACTCCGTGTGACGCTTTACTCCCAATTTTCTAAAATGGTGACAATAAACCATAAAAGGAAAGTTGACCGTGAGGGCCGGCGCTTCAAGGGTAGGTGGAAATTGGACTACTGTCTTAGCCCGAATATAAGATGGTGTTTTTTTCCATTGAAATAAGACTAAAAAATTGGTGGTCGTCTTATATTCGTGGTCTAGACATTATACCCATTCACGACACTAGATGGCGCCAGATATCACTGAAGCGATGTTCTGTCATGACAGATCTCAGCTACTCTCAAGTTTAACCAGTTTGCATTATTTTATTGCAATGTTTTTCCTTATTCAGTCTTTTCAAGACTACAGTTACAGTTAGACTTCATTTTGATGGCTAATGCAGTTATTGCAATTTTGTTGTTTTATCACAAAACATCGGTTTATTTATATTTCAAAAACCAGAAGCCATTCGTTTACGAATGTGATGGCACTTTAGTTTACATATTTAAATGTTCAGATATTAAGATTTGAATGAGGCAAAATAACATGCTTTTTCTCTCAAATATATTGTTTTAATCATTTGTTTCGGATTTACTGTAATTATTTTCTGTATAAAAATTTATTTGGTGTTCAAAAGACTTTTTTAAAACTTGAGTCTTGAAAAAGAGGGGGTTGTCCTATAATCAGGGCTGTCTTAATATTCGGGCCAATACGGTATTTCTTTACTGAAATACGCAACAACTGTGTCTCATTTGCCAGGCTGTTTTTAAAGAGTTCAGTGTCAAGGGACATTAACAAACGAGACACTCTGACATGTACGACAAGATTGCAGGGAAGGAACGCTACGAGAAATTGAAGCAACTTGAAGCTAGTTTGTTTAAGAAAAAAAAGTTAAGTGAATATTCATCTGCATGTGATATGAGTGTGTCAAAGGAACCAAAACACATGTTTAAGATTGTTGAAATTAAAATAAAAAAGCAAATGTGAAACAATGGCTTGCTAAAATTTTTTTTTAAATACATTGTTGTTGTACGTAAAGAACCTCAGCCAAGGTCGGCCCCCCACATTTTTACCGCAGCAAATCTGGCCCCCTTTGCAAAAAGTTTGGACACCCCTGATTTAGATGTTTGAATTGACGACTTGTTCATATTTTATGTTGAAAAAAAGAGCAATAAATTATATTTTTGCACAGTAATATTTTCTTTTGTGTATACTTTAAAATTTTACATAAATCTTTTAATAGAATTATCGGCTTGACATTATCGGTTATCGGTTGGAATGAGGAGGAAATTATCGGTTATCGGTATCGGTTGAAAAATGTATTATCGTGCATCACTAAAATAAATAATATTGAGTGTGACTGAGGTTAGTATGTTGATGTGTCTCCTGACAACTATTCCAGTTTATCACGTGGACCCTTGGGAAAATACCTGCTTATCGCCAACTTCCAAATACATTTCAAGACCAAGTTAGTCAAAAACAAAGAAAGTCTTGTCCTCTCGTTCAGGTCAAGGCCCCTATTGAATATTATTGGCACTACATTAAACTCTGAGGTCTCAGGGATCTGGCAGGTCGAGCGCAGAGCGCTTTAGCACTTATCCTACCAATCCATCGCTGATTGACCAAATCTATGTTCCCAAATTCCAGTGAAAATGAATCATGAAAGATTGGCTAACAGCTGCAATCAACTTGGTGGACCGTGACATGCTTTGGCGTGGTTGGGAGGAATTCTCATATCGGCTTGTAACACAACGAAATAAAACTTGATGTTCAACACGTGTCCAAGCAAGAGTTTTTCATTTTTGACATATTGCATGATGATTATGACGTACTCTGAAGGGAATAGTATCTTTTCTCGTATTTACCGTTCGACTGTTTGTATTACTTTAATACACCTAATATAATCAATCTTTTTTCTCGTATTTACTGTTTGAATTACTCTAATGTACCCAATATAAAATAAATAGCATTTATATCATAGTTTAAAGAAAATAAGCAGAACATTTTTGACATCGGGCATAAGAGATACATGACGCCTACTGACCACGCAAGCCCAACGCATGCGTCATGCAGCTGACTGAGCAAAATTGACGCTGACTACCAGTTGATAGGCAAGACAACTACAAGCCCACGTCTGCAACACCAAATCTTGCAATCAGCTCTTCAGGACAGTCCAGAACAAATGGCGGGACGTCCTGTACTACCACAACACCTGATAACGAAAACAACTCAAAGTTTGATAGCTCGGCTTCTCTCAGACGTCAAAGCAGGCCGAACCCCCCACCTCAGTTGCCTCATTAACCATGACCCACAAACGAACGGGGACGCACAAACTCGAGCACCCAAATCTGCAACAGAAGAACACCCAGGCACACCCTTCGTCCGGCCCACCGTACCGCAGACTTCAAAAAGACTGAACATTTAGCAAACCACTGTCGCTTCTCGGGGATATTCCAATGTGCTTGTTGTTTTGCTGACCCTGGATCCAGAATTGCCTCTCTGTCAGGGACCTATTTGCTGTTTGCCTTGCTGTCTGATCGCTGTCGATCTGAATATTTTGTAAACGTGTGTTTTGAAGCCTTCTTCCAGCTTTCAAAATGGAGTCAGTACAAGAGGGTAAGACCTAGGTGAACGCGCAAAGTTTGGCCTATTGGCCGGGTTGTCGGGGTCTCGCAGGACCGGGTCGTGTGACCTGCTCCAGTGCGGGTCCGGCGGTTCGGCTGGCGTGATTCCAGCAATCTGGCTAAAAGGTCAGATTCCTTCAACTCTTATAATAACCCTGCAAATTCCTAAAATTGATGATATTGACCATTGTTATAGCTTCACTCCAATTTACTTCCATCAGCCTGTAGACTGTACACAACGTGTCTCTATGTTTATTAGAAAATGGACAACCGCTTTTAACATCATTGTTCAGAAAATACAGTCAATTTAATATTTATTGTTCTAATACTGAATACTTCTCACATAATTAATGCAAAATATATTCAGTTTTCAAACACACAAAAATAATTGTTTTTAAATTCAGCTCACCGATTTTAACCCTTCCTCGTTCAGGTCCTTCTCCCATTACCAAGATGTTAGCTGGTTTCTGTAGAAGAAAGAAAAAAATGTTAGCACTAGGGTTGTTCCGATCATGTTTTTTTGCTCCCGATCCGATCCCGATCGTTTTAGTTTGATTATCTGCCGATCCAGATATTTCCCAATCCGACTGCTTTTTTTTTTTGCTCCCAATTCAATTCCAATCATTCCCGATAATTTTTCCCGATTGTATACATTTTGGCAATGCATTAGGAAAAAAATGAATAAAACTCGGACGAATATATACATTCAACATACAGTACATAAGTACTGTATTTGTGTATTATGACAATAAATCCTCAAGATGGCATTTACATTATTAACATTCTTTCTGTGAGAGGGATCCATGGATAGAAAGACTTGTAAATTTGTATATTGCGACTAAATATTGCCATCTAGTGTATTTGTTGAGCTTTCAGTAAATGATACTGTAGCCATGCCCAAATGCATGACGGGAAGTGGAACCATGACTGTGCGTAGTGCTACCAATTGATAGATCTTCTCTGCGTTGGGAAATAACATAAGCTGTTAAGAAAAAGATCAATTGCCACATTGTGTCCCCACATTGCTTCCCATGATATTTCTAATCGTAGGGAGAGGGATTGTAAGGCTTTAGCCAATTAAAAAAAGGCTCCAAAGGCTGCCAAAATTCACTCTTCTCATTTTACGCTGCCTTTTATCTCTCTATATAGGTAAAACGGCGCCATTACAGATTGAGCGCAACAATGCGTAAGTCGGTCGTGCAGTGCATGCATTAATTGCGTTAAATATTTTAACGTGAAACATTTTTTTAAAAATTAATTACCGCCGTTATCGGGATAAATTTGATAACCCTACCTTAAGCCTAAACTAATGACTCTGGATGAGTGTAACATATTATGTCTGTAACGTTAAATACAATTACAAAACGATTTAATTAAAAAATATATATATATTAAAAAAAGGCATGGCCGATATTTTTTTTTGCCGATTCCGATACTTTGAAAATGACGTGATCGGACCCGATCGATCGGGACATCTCTAGTTAGCACTATTTCCAGAAATTCTCTAAATTATCATTGATATTATGGATATCCTCGACCTGATTATGTGATCGGAAATCGGGTCCGATTGCATTATTTTTAAAAGGTCGGAATCGGGTGAAAAAGATCAGGTTTTTCAAATGTATTTATTTATTCCAATCTAATTATTAACTCATTGACTGCCATTGACGATGGAGGGATTTGATGTATATCTCTGTCAGTAAATGCTTAAAAGCAACAAAATATTCCAGATTTACATTGCTGGCCAAAAGTATTGGCACCCATGCAATTCTGTCAGATAACGCTCAATTTCACCCAGAAAATGATGGCCATTACAAATGCTTTGGTAGTAATATCTTCATTTATTTTGCTTGCAATGAAAAAACAACAGAGAATGGGGGAAAAAATTAAATCATTATCATTTTACACAAAACTCCAAAATTGGGCCGGACAAAAGAGTGATGCTTCTCTAATTTGTGTATTCACCAGCACCTGTTACTTACCTGTGGCACATAACAGGTGGTGGCAATAACTAAATCACACTTGCAGCCAGTTAAAATGGATTAGAGTTGACTAAACCTCTGTCCTTTGTCCTTGTGTGTGTAGAGAAAAGAAAGAAGACCAAAGAACTGTCTGAGGATTTGAGAGGCAAAATTGTGAGGAAGCATGGGCAATCCCACGGCTACAAGTCCATCTCCAAAGACCTGAATGTTCCTGTGTCTACCGTGTGCAGTGTCATCAATAAGTGTAAAGCCAATGGCACTGTGGCTAACCTCCCTAGATGTGGACGGAAAAGAAAATTGACAAGAGATTTCAACGAAAGATTGTACGGATGGTGGATAAAGAACCTCGACTAACATCCAAACAAGTTCAAGCTGTCCTGCAGTCCGAGGGTACAACAGTGTCAACCCGTACTATCCGTCGGCGTCTGAATGAAAAGGGACTCTATGGTAGGATACCCAGGAAGACCCCACTTCTGAAGCAGAGACATATAAAAGCCAGGCTGGAGTTTGCCAAAACTTACCTGAAAAAGCCAAAAACGTTTTGGAAGAATGTTCTCTGGTCAGATGAGAACTTTCCCTGTTCCCTGATGTTTTGGGGTTGCTTTGCTACTTCTGGCACTGGACTGCTTGACTGTATGCATGGCATTATGAAGTCTGAAGGCTATCAACAAATGTTGCAGCATAATTTAGGGCCCAGTGTGAGAAAGCTGGGTTTCCCTCAGAGGTCATGGTCTTCCAGCAGGACAATGACTTAAAACATAATTCAGAAAGCACTAGAAAATGGTTTGAGAGAAATACTGGAGACTTCTAAAGTGGCCAGCAATGTCAAGACCTGCATCCCATAGAACACCTGTGGAGAAATCTAAAAATGGCAGTTTGGAGAAGGCACCCTACAAATGATTTTTTTTTTTCATTCTTTTTTGAGGTCATTCATTGCAAGCAAAATAAATGAATGTATCACGAAATCATTTTCTAGGAGAAATTGAGCATTATCTGACAGAATTGCAGGGGTGCCAATACTTTTAGCAAGCAGTGTATAAGAGTATTGCGACATTTACTAACTATGCAGAATAAATCCATCCTCAGAGTGTTTTAACCAATTTTAAAGCTGTGTGAGTAGAAATGGTTTTAATAATATTATTTGTGCAAATATTGTTACACCACTTAAATTAACAACTAAAAAACAAACACTGTCAATTTTAGGCCAGCGTGCCTGAAAACGTCCTCCACTTTTCACCAAGCAGTATTTACTATTTACATCTGCGAGGGCGCAAATATATCACTCCAGTGGTCACCAAGGGGCAAATACAAGGAAAAATGCTGTTTAAATGTCATATTTGATGTTCGCAGCTGCTCACTGTTCAAGGCAAATAAAATACCTCCTGCCTAAATCCCGTTGAGTACTTGTGCGGATGTGAATTCTTTAGCTTGTTGCACGCTGATCTGTCTGACCGACATTCTTGTTGCTATGGAAACAGCACTAATAATGAGATCTGTAGTTCATGCCCACAATATGACATGACATTATTGGCAATTAATGAGTACTTCTTGAGAGTCCACGCTTTTCCTGTCAAAAACAAAATAAGTTTTAACTGAAATAATACATATACGTACGCTATATGGCGGAAAACACAGAAAAGGCTGAAAAAGCAGTTTCTGCTCTTGCACCCCTCTAAGATACTGTATTTTAAGCCAAAAGAACTGTTGTGTTTGATAGAACAATATGTCTATATGCTGCCATAGCAGATTCATGGAGCAATAAGCCCTTGAACTATTTTTAATTTGTCCGTTTTACCCTGGAAACCCCGTATACAGACGTCGCGCCACCGTTTTTGTTTCAAACTAGCCATAAAAAGAAGGTAAGTAATCGTATTTATTATTTGAAATGTCTGTCATTTTTAGCTTAGAATCATTAATTGATGTCTAATATTTAGTCTAAAAAAAGAAAAAAAACACTTTAAAAAATTGTTCACTCGCATATTTTAAACATTTAAATTACGTCGCAATGCAAAAATTGGCGTCTGTAAAAAAAGTCACTGATATCTACAGTGGGGCAAATAAGTATTTAGTCAACCACTAATTGTGCAAGTTCTCCCACTTGAAAATATTAGAGAGGCCTGTAATTGTCAACATGGGTAAACCTCAACCATGAGAGACAGAATGTGAAAAAAACAAAAACAAACAGAAAATCACATTGTTTGGTTTTTAAAGAATTTATTTGCAAATCACGGTGGAAAATAAGTATTTGGTCAATAACAAAAGTTCATCTCAATACTTTGTTATGTACCCTTTGTGGTAATAACGGAGGCCAAACACACTGTTGCTGGTATTTTGGCCCATTCCTCTATGCAGATCTCCTCTAGAGCAGTGATGTTTTGGGGCTGTCGTTGGGCAACACAGACTTTCAACTCCCTCTGCAGATTTTCTGTGGGGTTGAGATCTGGAGACTTGCTAGGCCACTCCAGGACCTTGAAATGCTTGTTACGAAGCCACTCCTTTGTTGCCCTGGCTGTGTGTTTGGGATCATTGTCATGCTGAAAGACCCAGCCACGTCTCATCTTCAATGCCCTTGCTAATGGAAGGAGATTTTCACTCAAAATATCTCGATACATGGCCCCATTCATTCTTTCCTTTACACAGATCAGTCGTCCTGGTCCCTTTGCAGAAAAACAGCCCCAAAGCATGATGTTTCCACCCCATGCTTCACAGTGGGTATGGTGCAATTGAGTATTCTTTCTCCTTCAAACACGAGAACCTGTGTTTCTACCAAAAAGTTCTATTTTGGTTTTCATCTGACCATAACACATTCTCCCAGTCCTCTTCTGGATCATCCAAATGCTCTCCAGCCCGGGGGCCAAATGCGGCCCGTGGTCAAATTTCATCCGGCCCCCAGCCTCTGTCATAAAATCAATAACATCAGGCCCGCACACAGACTTAATAAATTGGTCAGCAGTACTGCTACCAGCATATGAAGTAGCTTACCCACTAAATGCTGCTCCTCATTTACCCACTAAAAGGCAGCAATACTTTAAGCAACATTACCCTGTGTGACCCTTTTCTCCCAATTTCCTAAAATGGCAACAATCAACAAAAAAAAGACGGCCGATGCTTCAAGGATAGATGGAAGTTGGACTATTTCTTCACTAAAATACGCAACAACTGTGTCTGCCTTATTTCCAAAGAGACAGTCGCTGTTTTTAAAGAGTTCAATGTAAGGCGATATTACCTAACAAGACACGCTGACATGTACGACAAGATTACAGGAGAGATACGTAGCTAGAAACTAAAGCAACTTGAAGCTAGTTTAATTTTACAGCACCAGAATTTTGCAAGAGCCCAGGAGTCGAAAGAAAAAGCCACAAAGGTGAGGTGCGAGATTATTGAAATTATTAATTAAAAATATATATATAAAGCAAATGTGACACACAGAATGGCTTGCTAAAATTTGCTTAAATATATTGTTCTACGTAAAGGACGTCAGCCAAGGTCGGCCCCCCACATTTTTACCACACGAAATCTGGCCCCCTGTGCAAAAAGTTTGGACACCCCTGCTTTACACAGATCAGTTGTCCGGGTCCCTTTGCAGAAAAACAGCCCCAAAGCATGATGTTTCCACCACCATGCTTGACAGCGGGTATGGTGTTCTTCGGACGCAATTCAGTATTCTTTCTCCTCAAAACACGAGAACCTGTGTTTCTACCAAAAAGTTATATTTTGGTTTCATCTGACAATAACAGATTCTCCCAGTCCTCTTCTGGATCATCCAAATGCTCTCTATGCTCTCTAGCGAACCGCAGACGGGCCTGGACGTGTACTGGCTTCAGCAGGGGGACACGTCTGGCAGTGCAGGATTTGAGTCCCTGGCGGCACATTGTGTTCTGATAGTAACCTTTGTTACTGTGGTCCCAGCTCTCTGTAGCTCAGCCTCATCTCTCATTCACTAGGTCCCCCCGTGTGGTTCTGGGATTTTTGCCCACCGTTCTTGTTATCATTTTAAAGCCACGGGGTGAGATCTTTCATGGAGCCCCAGATCGAGGGAGATTATCAATGGTCTTGTATGTCTTCCATTTTCTAATAATTGGCCCCACAGTTGATTTCTTTACACAAAGCGTTTTACCTATTGCAGATTCAGTCTTCCCAGCCTGGTGCAGGTCTACAATTTTATCTCTGGTGTCCTTCAACAGCTCTTTGGTCTTGGCCATAGTGGAGTTTGGAGTGTGACTGACTGAAGTTGTGGACAAGTGTCTTTTAAACCGATAATGAGTTAAAACAGGTGTCATTAATACAGGTAACGAGTGGAGCTTTGTTCAACCTCGTTAGAAGAAGTTAGACCTCTTTGACAGCCAGAATTCTTGCTTGTTTGTAGGTGACCAAATACTTATTTTCCACTCTAATTTGGAAATAAATTCTTTAAAAATCAAACAATGTGATTTTCTGTTTTTTTTCCCTCCACATTCTGTTTCTCATGGTTGAGGTTTACCCATGTTGACAATTACAGGCGTCTCTAATCTTTTCAAGTAGGAGAACTTGCACAATTATTGGTTGACTAAATACTTATTTGCCCCACTGTATCTAAAATAAATGCTGCTAATTTCAACTAACTGATTGCGTTACTGGACAGCATAGACTCCACTATGAGATGATGATGAAGTCTATGTGGACAGATAACACACTACGAGAAAACCACCCCCTAACTGTAATGATTTATTCTTACGGCTAATGCCATTGCAAAATTCCACTCCATCTATGGTGTCATGCCTGATAAGAATAGTGAGAACTAGTCACACTTTTACTCCATTAATAGTTCATTACAGCCGTTACGTCACGGTTGTTCTGTTGCTGCAATCTTTGTGACAGTGAGCATTCCTTGCGGGAAGACACAAATACACCGCAGCAATAGATCACCTTCAGGACTCCTCCCTGTACAAGTCAGAGTTGGTACAGTCCAGAGCCTTTTGCTGTGGTCGGCAGAGTTGCTCAGTTAGCATCTTGACAGCACAAGCTTGGGGCTGTTACATAACCCCCGTGGGGGCGTGCGGCTGGGAGGGTAGTGAGCCCCTCTGGTGTAGCTTGTGGTGGGTGGGACATAAGAGAAGGAGGAGGACATGTGGGGGATGGGGAAACATGCAGTGGTGCAATGCAAAGCATGTGTCTGATATGAGCTTCAGCGTGTTGGGGAAGCAAAACATGCCACACACCAGGGGAATCATATTATGCTGTATAGCCGCAAGAATGCTTGTTGGCCGTCTACTTACTTCACTGAAATGCTTGAATGAATGAAATAAATAGAGCAAAGTGTATCCTCGCTATTTTTATTGAAATTTCCCACTGTGCGTGGGAACTAAACATTAAACAGCAGCAAGACCATTAAAAACAATACACCTCAGTTTGATTCGTTTTTTTCTGATAAAAAGCTCGCAGTTGATATTCTTTGACAACAAAGGCAAATACGATAACAAAACTATGAGAATTACAATACCCCGGTGGCAACAATGGCAGGAAGCCCTGGGAATGAACCAGCCTTAAATAGCAAAACTGAAGTACATTGTTATCAAATCAGATTAGATTGGGTTTTAACAATGAAGAATATCATGCAGCTGTGGCAGTAGCTGGGATAACAAGTACAAAAGTGCACAAATAATAAATACTTCAAGCTTCAAAAAAAAAAAAAAAAATCATGTATAGCCATAAAGTTCTTAATTCTATTAAAATAACAACAATCCTGTTTTTTATTTTTATTTTTTAAATCTACCGTATTTTTCGGACTACAAGTCACACCTGAGTATAAGTCGCACCAGCCATGAAATGCCCAATGACGAGAAGAAAATACATATATAAGTCGCGCCGGAGTAGTATAAGTCGCATTTTTGGGGGAAATTTACTTGATAAAATCCAACACATAGAACAGATATGTCATCTTGAAAGGCAATTTAATATAAAAATTAGGGCTGTCAAAATTATCGCGTTAACAGGCGGTAATTAATTTTTTTAATTAATCACGTTAAAATATTTGACGCAATTTAAATGACAGTAGGGTGAAATGCCCACTTGTTAATTGTGTTTTATTGAGTTTTGCCGCCCTCTGCTGGCGCTTGGGTGCGACTGATTTTATAGGCTTCAGCACCCATGAACATTGTGTAAGTAATTATTGACATCGACAATGGCGGGCTACTAGTTTATTTTTTGATTGAAAATTTTACAAATTTTATTAAAAACGAAAATATTAAGAGGGGTTTTAATATAAAATTTCTATAACTTGTACTAACATTTATCTTTTAAGTCTTTCTATCCATGGATTGCTTTAACAGAATGTTAATAATGTTAATGCCATCTTGTTGATTTATTGTTATAATAAACAAATACAGTCCTTATGTACCGTATGTTGAATTTATATATCCATCTTGTGTCTTTTCTTTCCATTCCAACAATTTATTTTACAGAATATATATATAATTTACAGAAAAATATGGCATATTTTATAGATGGTTTGAATTGCGATTAATTACGATTAATTAGTTTTTAAGCTGTAATTAACTCGATTAAAAATTTTAATCGTTTGACAGCCCTAATAAAAATACAATAGAGAAAAACATGCTGAATAAGTGTACAGTGTACAGTGCATGAACAACGAAATGCGAATATACTGTCCTCACCAGGACACTACGGCTCGGTCCCGGCTATACAGCGAGCTAAACTCCCAAATGACAATGCTGAACGTCCGTATAATTTGCTGAATCAATTTCGTCCTCGATACCAAACAGGTTCGCATCAAAGTAAATAAATGATAATTAGGTGCTATTACAGCAATGACACAAACGGTTAGCATGCGTTTCCTAGCATTAGCACATCGTTCAAACAAGCACACAACTGGCTCTAAGTGTCCGATCGCGGGCGAAAAACACACAACAACAACAGAAGAGATGATACACACAGGCGTTGCCTCTGCAGAGATATTGTACAGCATAAAAAATGAACGAAGGTTCGCAGCCGTGTTTCTCTCTCGCTAACTCGCCCACTCACTCAGAGCTGCGTAGCTGTTGGTTTTCTTCTGGCGTGTGAGCGCTCTTCTTCACGTAAACAAGTGCGAGTGCGCCACCATGTGGGCGTGAAAGCGTCACAAACTAAAAGCATGCATTTCAATATAAAAAAAGTTAATAACTGAACACACATTGCCAAAGGCAGAATGCGAACGAGGCCATAGCTATTAAGAGTTATTCAGATAACTATAGCGTAAAGAACATGCTAACAAGTTTACTAAACCATCAGTGTAACTCCAAAACAAAAAATAACATGTGAAATGCTATCATAATGTGTTAATAATTTCACACATGTCGCTCCTGAGTATAAGTCGCACCCCCAGTCAAACTATGAAAAAAACTCTGACTTATAGTCCGAAAAATACGGTACTCAAAGTTTTAAAGAAATATGAAATGATTGCCTTTCAAAACTAACTTTTGAATACCGTAATTTTCAGACTATTAGCCGCTACTTTTTTCCCCCTCATTTTGAATCCTGCGGCTTAAAGTCCAGTGCGGCTTATTTCAGGATTTCCCGTACATATTATTTATTGTGGCGCACCGTCACACCAAAATAAAAGCTGTCACGCCGTGCAAAAGAGAGGTTTAATTAAAAAAAAGAAGAAAAAAAAATTAAGGCCGTTTCAAAGTAGCGGCAGCCAAGTGTGAAGGTTTCAGCGGCAACCTATTCATTGTGGATTGTAATGTCCTTAATTCTGCGAGGCCCCCTTAAGAGACGATCGGAGGAGGAGCTGTGACGTAGAAGGAAGCGAGATAGCGGTCGCATGTCACAGAAGCCCACTGTTATATTTTTATTGTTTTTCTTTATTATTGTTGCCACAATAAAGTGGCTAAGCCAATACAGACTCCTCTCCTTCTTCCCCCCATCCGGGGCATTACAGTATTTTGGATCGGACTTTTCGGCGAAAGTAAGCAGGCCGTCCTGGACGGAATGGCAAGTTCGAATGAAATTGCGCTGAGAGGTGGGGAGAGCGCCGTCGCGCTAATATATCAACAACGCGTTCAATAGCAAAAGGGCAGGCCTTGATAAATGTGCTCTTTTTATCCGAGTTTCGTGAGCTCTGGGACACTCGAAAAATGACTCTCATACTTCTCCTTGCTAAGCTAATTGGTACCTCAATGAGCGTTTGTGTGAAAATGGAGTTCATGAACAACAACTACAACAACAACAAAATATTCACGTTTTCACCGAAACTAGTAAATCTCTTTACACGGCAATTAGAATTTCCCTCTACTCCTTGAAATGGATCCATTACAAGGGCGTAGATTTGGTCTTAATATTGGTGGTGACGATATAACAGCATAACCTGCATGTACACTTTTTGCTGGGGATGGACATTACCGTAATAAGAAGACCCAACAGATTGGGTGAACGGGGGTCAAGGCTACATTTCTCACCACCAATTTGAACCTAATTAATAGATAGGCTAAATGATCAATGCAAAAATAAATCTGTATTGACGTACCAACTTTCACACTGCAAATTTAGAACTAAAGATGTCCCGATCGATCGGGATGCCTATCGATCGGGTCCGATCACGTCATTTTCAAAGTATCGGAATCGGCAAAAAAATATCGGACATGCCTTTTTTTTAATACAGTGGTACCTCTACATACGAATTTAATTCGTTCCAGGACCTTGTTTGTAAGTCGAAATGGTCGTATGTCGAGCAGGATTTTCCCATAGGAATACATTATAATTCCATTAATTCGTTCCAAAGCCTAAAACCATACACTAAATTCTTAATAAATACTGCTGCCACTGTTACAAATGGCAATTAAACATAGAAAAACAAATAAGTTATAAATAAATAATTCAGAATAATATAATAATAAGAAGAAGAATTAATAATTATTCCTGTAAATAATGTAACGAATCTGATTCTCATATGGCGGACACTTTTTACTGTCCCTGAACGCACCGCGAAGCTGACGTCGCAGTGAGATAGGTCGGTGCGGTAGAGATAATACTTTCGTTTTCTTGAGAGCAGTCAACTGCTTAAGACAATGGGCGTTTTGTGTTGGATAAGTTCTTAAATAAATGATAAAAACGTGACGAAGCTGGCGATTTCCTTGGCAATGTTACCACAATAATAATTGTCACCTTAACTTATAAATAGTGGCGAACGGTGGTCGGAAGAGGACCATGGAGCTGTATTGTTGAGCCAGTTCAGGGACGCGCACCCCAAGCTCATATTTTTCTATAACTTGCATCTTCATTTCAAAGGTAAGCATCACTTTTTTTCCTTGTTTCTCCAACTGTATCAACTTTTTTTTAAAAACTGTGTTGATTTCTCACACAAGAAAATCCACCGTGCGTTCGTTTGCAGTGCTGTCATGTCGTCGTATTTCGAGCATGTCGTCGGATGTAGAAACAAATGGCGAGTCAAATTTTACGTCGGATGTCGAAAAGATCGTGTGTCGAAGCGATCGTATGTCGAGGTACCACTGTATATATATAAAATTAAATCGTTTTCTAAGTGTATTTAACGTTACAGACAAAATGTCTTATACTCATTAAGAGTCTTTAGTTTTGGCTTAAAGTAGGGCTATCAAATTTATCGCGTTAACGGCGGTAATAACGTTTAAATTTTTAACTCATGCGCTGCACGACCCACTCACGCATGTGTTCAATCTATAATGGCGCCGTTTTAAAAGGCAGCGTAAAATGAGTAGAGAATTTTGGCAGCCTTTGGAGCCTTTTTTTAATTGGATAAAACCTTACAATCCCTCTCTCAACAATTAGAAATATCGTGGGAAGCAATGTGGGGAAGAAAGGTAGTGGTTGATCTGTTTCTTAACACCCTATGTTATTTCCCAATGCAGAGAAGATATATCAATTGGTGCCACTACACACAGTCATGGTTGCACTTCCCATCAAGCATTTGGGCAGAACAGTTAAATGGCTACAGTATCATTTACTTAAAGCTCAACAAATACACTAGATGACAATATTTAGTCATAATATACAAAGTCACATTTATCCTTTAAGAAGTACAAGTCTTTCTATCGGTGGATCCCTCTCACAGAAAGAATTTTAAGAATGTAAATGCCATCTTGAGGATTTATTGTCATAATAAACAAATACAGTACTTATGTACTGTATGTTGAATGTATATATTCGTCCGAGTTTTATTCATTTTTTTCTTAATGCATTGCCAAAATGTATATGATCGGGAAAAATTATCAGGAATGATTGGAATTGAATCGGGAGCAAAAAAAAAAAAGCAATCGGATCGGGAAATATCGGGATTGGCAGATACTCAAACTAAACGATCGGGATCGGATCGTGAGCAAAAAAACATGATCGGAACAACCCTATTTAGAACATTTTAATACGATGATTTTTCTGAAATCTATTTGAATAACTTTCTCCATCTTATTTTGAGTGTTAAAGACTAGTTAACAGATTACTGGGTCAGATTATTCAATTTACTTAAAGTAAATATTACCATTTGTTCTTATTAAGCCCATACATCTAAAGGTTGGTCATCTTTCACCAAAATCAAGGGGGAAAATGTTTCAAATAATGTTTTGAACATCTTGAACATCTCACTTGTTGATTTAAGCTTTTTTTTTTTTTTTGCTTAAAAAAGTGTTAAAATATAGCTATCTGAAAATAATCTTATTTCTAGAAATCTGAGTAAAATTTACTTAAAGCAATGGCAGATGATTTTAATTATTTCTAGTAGATTGAAAACAAGGGAATTTAGTCATCTGCCAATCAAACGTGGGTCTGAGGGAAAAAAAACTGGTGTCGGTGTAAGTCTGAACATAATGAAAGTAATTCACTTAATAATGGTAGGGTCAATTATATACTTACAAAATATGTGAAGACAATCTAAATGACCTTATAACTGAACTCATTATATAATGCAAAAAGGTTGCTTAAAATTTGGTGGGGACAATTTGAGCATCCTGAAAAGTTCCTAGTGTTATGTCCCTAACGTCCCTATGCAAACCTACGCCATTGGTCCATGAACAGAAGTATTATTATTGTGTTAATGTAGTATATATTTGGGCCAAATAAAAGGAAAAAGAAGGACTTCGAAATATTAGTCATCCTATTGCTACGAGGAAAAAACAGTCGTATTATTACGTAGTGTAATGTAACTGTAATCATCTATGCATTTTACGTACATGAACCGTAGCTGAGAGCTACGACATTAGTCTGGCTCATGAAATATTTCAAATAGATCTTTGTTATAGTTGTTTTTGGGAAACAAAATGTGGGGGGAAAAAAGGCATGATATGACGCTATTTTGCCATGGCACGACATGGTGAGGCAGTCTGACTCTGATGCAGCCCACCACCGCAGCTTCAAAAAATCCTAGGGGAAACACTGTATTTGTTGATTTATTTGGGTTAACAGGTAACACTTTGACAGCGGCGTCATAAGACTGTCATAATTATGACATGACACCATCATAGGCATTACTGAATGCTTATGTCATTAAGTGTCATCCGGCAAATTATGTCACTAACTTGGATCTTGGATCTTGGATCTTTTACAGCTATTCAAAAGTGAGATAATTTGCCGGGTAACACTAAAAGACATCTGTTATAAGCATTATTTCATGCTCATGACAATGTCATGTCATAATTATGATGGTCTTTTGACAGTCTTATGGCACCACTGTCAAATAAAATGTTACTAAATACCATAACTAGCAATTAATGAAACGACTGGAACAATCATTAGCACAGAACACGAATTTTGATTGTTATTTACATCTTTAGCGCCGCAATGCATGCTAGTAGGCATGTTGGACAATAACAGTGTTGACAACAGGTGGCAGCAGAGGTTGACTGTCTCCCCCAAGGGAGCAGTGATGGTCAAATGAAGCTTCCTGAAGCAATAAAGCTTTGTTGCCAATTGGTTCAAAGCTTTATGGCGGTTCATTTGGTCTTATGACGTGGTCGTATGATGCGGCTGTCAAATAAAGTGGTCCCGGTTAATATCTTTTGGCGTAAATATCCCATAATACAGTGAGGACAGATGCGGCTTTTAGTCCAGTGCGGCTTATCTAAGAACAAATGCCGTTTTCGTGCCAAATTTGGTGGGTGGCGACCTAAGTCAGGTGTGCCTTGTAGTGTGAAAATTATGGTAACTTGCAGAGTAATGTACAAAGTTCAGAATTACATTCATTAATGATATTACGTATACACTTTATTACCGTAATTTTTGGACTAAAAGGCACACCTGACTATAAGCTGCCACTAGAAATGTGCCGATTACCAGTTTGAAGGTATACCGTGGTATGAAAACGTCACGGTTTCAAAACTGCAAAATTTTTCCGTCATACCGTCCCTAAGGAATTACCTATTTTTTATGTCCCAAAAATGCATGGAGAAATCTGCCTATAGGTCATAGGACCAAACGAACCACCTTTGTTGCTTCAAGAAGCTTCATTTGGCCATCACTGCTCCCTTGGGGGTGACAGTCAACCTCTGCTGCCACACTAGTGTCATCCAACATGCCTCTTACACTGAAAAAAATGGGGTGTTGAACTGACTTAAAAAAGTTATGGAAAGAATTTGCACCTGATAATATTGCTTTCCTTCAGCATTTAGCAATTGTGTCCTTTTAACATAAAGCACACATGTCTCGCCAACATTAGGCACTTATGTTGCGCGAACATAACGCACTCTTGTTGAGCCAACATAAGAAACTCATGTTCACCCAAAAATACATGTTGAACCGACATTAAAGAAATACATAATTTGCACCTGATTAAATTGCTTTCCTTAAGTATTAAGCAATTCTTTAAACATAAAGCACACATGTTGAACCAACATAAGGCACAACTAGAGCTGTCAAATTTATCGCGTTGACGGGCAGTAATTAAATTTTTAAAATAATCATGTTAAAATATTTAACCCATGCACGGAGCAAACCCTCTCATGCATTGCCGCAAACAGACTACAATGGCGCCGTTCTACGCATTTATAAAGTTAGGAGGCAGTGGCAAGCGAGTAAAGTGGATGCAGGCATTCATTTTGGCCATGCTTTTACTTATCTAAAGCTTTGACATGTCTTCCACAACAAGACTAACTATTGAGGGGAGCAATGTTGGGATAACTAACATGAATTGCTCTTAATCTTAAAGTGATCCTCTAGTTTTAAGACAAGTAATTCTTAAAAGATACATCTTAGTATGAGTTATAATAATTTGACATTAAATCCCTCTTAATGTTTTCGTTTTAATAAAATTTGTAAAATTATTTTAACTGATTGTTCGCCATGGTTGTTGACGTCGCAGTGCTGTGACGTCACAAATCCCGCTGCCGGACTTCTCTCGACTTCAGCGTGTCATACATTAGCAACATCTCGTCAGTTCGTCCCTTCCAATTTGAACCAGAGCGGAAAAGGGAAGAGCAGGACAGCACTGTCGGTCGTTCACAAGACGAGCAGCAAAGGCGAAATGCAGAGCAAGAAATACCTGATGAGGCAAGAGTTGGGCTAAACTTCTGGTGCACTTGCGGCAAGTGCATCTCGATGACAACGGAGCGAGAGAGCGTATGTTGTCGAGAACTCAGGTTTTTGTCAGCAGATCTTCAAGGTGAGTTATTGCGTCATCAAACTCATTCCAATATAATTGTGTAGATTGTTAGCATCCATAGCTGTCGTATGCTTTACATACAGTACAAGCCAAAACACATTGGCATTCGTGCCTTTTTATTTTCTTGACCATTGACATTATAAACTCTCACTGAAGGCAATAAAACTATGAATGTGTGGCGAGCTAGGGAAGGATGCGGAGTATCAAACCACGGAGCTAATCCGCGTTGTTTTATTTACATTTAGGCTGCAAGAAATAGCAATGTCTGTCTGGCATGCGACCCGCGGAAGGTAACAGTTATTTCCAGCTGTTCCCTTCACAAAGTACCCCCCCCAACCACACAACGTGCCAACATAATTTCCGCTGGTGAATTCTGTTATAACTTGCTACAAATGCACACGTCTGTATTGTGTACTTAGAAAAAAGGTGAAATAACTAAAAACGTGTGATATTCTAGTATCTTCAAAGTAGCCACCCTTTTCTCTGATTACTGTTTGGCACTCTTGCCATTCTCGCGATGAGCTTTCAGAGGGAGTCCCCTAAAATGGATTTTGACTTCACATGTATGCCATTCCGGCGATGAGAATTTATTGCTTTATCAATGGGGTTGGGACATTTGTGTTGCATTGAATGAATTGCATTGGACGTGATTTGATCAGTTTGAGTGGCAGCATCACTCATATTAGCTGAATACTGAACACACACTGCCTGATGAACTGACAGTAGAGGTGAATTATTAGCTTCCTCTGTGACTAGCGGTACGCCCGAAGGTTCGCCTCCTGCTGTAGCGACAGGAGCGGCTTGGGTGCTTAAGAGGGTGGCCAGAGTGTCTCGTCCGTCTCGCTTCATTGCGCGCATTTCACTCGATATCCGAGCAGGCTGAGGCTTCTTGTGCGGGAAAATAGTTGCAACAGCATTTGGTTTTAGTCTGCGCTTATATCTAGCCGCTCCGATGAGATCTTTCATTAGTTGTCATCTACTAAAATCCTCAAACGCGGTAGGAGAAAAATGGCGACAACAAAGCCTTGGTTGTTTGGGAAGATTTGCTTGTCTACAGGCATTTTCCCAAACCTTTCTCCTCTTCTTGTCAACAGGAAATTTGTGGAGACTCGCATCACTCTCCTTGTTTCCATTTGACTCGAAATTGCATCCATAAGCAGCACATCGTGGCATTTTACTTCGCGAGTTAAGCCAGTAATACACAGTTGTTGTACACGCGCTACACGATTGGAAAAATATCATCTACGTCATCACTCCGCGCCCGCAGAACATGGCGCCAACTATCGGTCAAAATATGCACTAAATATTATAAAATATTTCCATTGATTTAACATTTTATGTGTTTCTAACGACATATTTTAATACAAGAGAACAATTGTGATTTATTAGAGCCTACATGTCTTTAAAATCGAGGATCACTTTAACACCCTGCATTGTACACAACACACACGATATAATATTTGCAGCCGCTACACACAGTCAGGGTTACCCACTTCCCATCATGCTTTTGGGCAGAACAGTTTTGTCACTACATTATCTTTTACTGAAAGCTCAACAAATACACTACATGGCAATATTTAGTTGGTCGGTCAAACGGTTTGGAGTCTCCAGTGCGCCGATTAATGTGGATAATAAGATTATGAAAGAAAGAAAGAAAAATAAAGTTGAGGAATTTTACTAGCTGGGCCTGTGCCTTGCAAAGCCCCATCTAATTAAAAAAAAAAAAAAAAACACTTTCACAAACAAAATAATATTTAAATAGTGACGGTTATTGGGCCGGCCGGCTCTACCAATGAGGTGTCACTTATTTTTTCAGAGAGTTGGCAACCCTACTTTTAAATCTCGCGACAAATGACGAGACTATTGCAATTGGTTGGAAAGGCACGTTAACATTATGTTGCATCAACATGATCTAATCTAGCTACTCATTCACTGTTCATCTTTATGTAGAGACTGCATGATTCAATCATGCTCACCTTGGAAACATGATGGTTTCTTGCTGAAAATGCACACTGTCTTTTAGTGAACTTTACAACCTGCCTGATTTATTTTTTTGAGTGTAGCATGCTTTGCAACGCTACAAATAACTGTAAATGTAAATAAAAATTCATGCTCTGTACTAAATATTTCTTCCGTTATTGTTCCAGTTGTTTCATTTATAACTAGGTATGGTATTTGGTAACATTTTATTTGACAGTGGCGCCATCATAGATTCATAATTATGACATGACACTGTCCATCCATCCATCATCTGCCGCTTAATCCAGTCATCCGGCAAATTTTATCTCACATATGAATGGATGTAAAAGATCCGAGCTGGACTTAAATAGAGTTAGTGACATCATTTGCCGGATGACACCTAATGACATCGGTAATAAGCATTCATTAATGACCATAATAGTGTCATGTCATAATCAATACGGTCTTATGACAGTCTTATGACGCCAATGTCAAACAAAGCATTACCTATTAACCCAAATAAATCAATAAGTTCAAGCTGCTCACTTACACAAAATGAGTTGCCACAGCAAATGTTTAACAAGTTAAACGATGATTTACACATGCAGCGATTTGAAGTTCCGGCTTCCAAGCATCACTGGCAAGATCAAACCTTAACGTCTGTCAATCATCATTAACTTTAATAAGCAACTCCAGCTTGACCAAGAAAAGCAGCATGATGGTTAATGAGACTACGTGATCGGATCGGGACAGCTCATCTGTATTTTTTTTTTTTTTTTTAAATTGGGAAAAACAAATGAACTGTGGCCGCGAAGTAGCGAGGGATCACTTTTTACGGACACCCAAAATCAGAATTTTGCTGCAAATTTTTGCTTACCCAGGGTGACTTAACTTTTGCAGTGCCAACTAAGAAATCCTATTAATAGTTCAATAATTTGATTTAAATTACATTACAATATTGATTTATATTCGTGATTGTAGCAAACATTTGTTTTCTCGTCTTAAAAATGATTATAATGTTACTTTGCAGTTTTTTTGTTAGTTTTATTGTAGTTCATGTGAGCACATACTGAGTGGGAGTTGACGATCATCTTGGTCCTTGACACAATCGAGAGGCCATGTGTAAATGACAAGGGGGCTTTTAAGGGTGCAAGTCTTCAGTGTTATTGTCACGCTGTTACAGTTTCTAGGGCATCTGAATACAATATAGCTGATGTTAAAGACACTTCCCCTTTATTGACAAGATCTGTACGTACATATTAAAATAGTACATTTAGGGCAGCTTTTCTTAACCTTGCTAAAGGAAACAAACTTATACAGTATAAGAAAGCAATTTTCTTTCAAATTCAAACTGATACAGCTAAACTAGCAAGCTAATATCTAGGCAAATTCCCATTCAGATTCCTTCTTATTTTGAATGTTGTTTTTATTTTTACAGCTATAGAGAGGCTTGAAGTATGTATTTGGCATATAGTCGGCCTGCAGCAATTTCATCATCATACGTGGCCAAGAATGGCCCAATGACCATATTTTTTAAATTTTCATTCAAATTTGGAGGGAAAAATCTTATATTTTTCAACAATAAGCCTGCATCACATACTATTTTCATGGCATCAAATGTGATGGAATAGTTTTTTTTTTAATGCTTGCACAGTCCACGTTGCCCTTGGGTATGTTGTACTTCCTCACAACCAGTATGAGTCAACCTTCCACTGAGCAAACCAGTTTACCCACCTTTCAGATAGAGGAATAGCAGTTGAAAGAAATGGAATAAAGTCTAAATTCAAACAGAAACTCGTTTTCAAATCATGTACAATCTTTCAAGGCATGTTTTTTTTTTTAATTCACTGATTGAATAAGACTGATCATATGCTGAGAGAATCCCTGGCAATTAGAAATCGCTCAATACGTGGAAAAATAAAGAAAGCTTAGTAGTTTAATTTCCTGGTGTTCGGTTGGCTCTGTACTAAAGACAGTCAGTGAAACTGTTACTTATTGAAGTTCAAGTGATGAAAAAGCACCCCAGATTGAGATTAATTCGTGCAACATGGCATCTGATGTAAAAGTGGATTACTTTCTGACGTCAGATTCTTAGAACGATTTATGGGGCGCCATTTGTGAAGCAACTCATGCTGAGAATAACAGTAACATTTTGTCACATTCAGCTTCAAACGATGATTAAAAACAGTATGAATAGTTGATTGATTTTTTTTGCACACTTTCAACAATATTTGTCAACTTAAATCATTACATCTAGAGTTGTCTGATAACGACTTTTTAAGGCAAGGCAAGGCAAATTTATTTATATAGCACAATTCAACACAAGGCAATTCAAAGTGCTTTACATCACATGAAGATCATAAAAATCACATTTAAATCAATACAACGTAAAAACCAAGACAAAAGATCGCATTTAATCACAAATAGAATAAAAATAAATAAAAATAAAACAGAAATAAAAATAAAACAAAAACTACTACTACTAATAATAATTGAAATCAGCAATGGAGATAAGCACAAGAGGAATAGAAAGCAGGTAGGTTGAAATATATAGCCAGTTATGGATATGCAGTGCTAAACAAAAGCGTTTTTAGCCCTGATTTAAAAGAGCTAACAGTTTGAAAATACTTCAGACGTTCAGGTAACTTGTTCCAGAGGGCAGGAGCATAATAACTAAATGCTGCCTCACCCTGCTTTGTTCTTGTTCTTGGAACATGCAGAAGACCGGTTCCAGACGACCTTAGGGGTCTAGATGTCTCATAGGAATCTAACAAGTCAAGCATGTATTTTGGTCCAAGGCCATTAAGTGTTTTGTAGACGAGCAGTAGTATTTTATAGTCTATCCTTTGACTCACTGGAAGCCAGTGTAGCGATTTCAAAACCGGTGTAATGTGGTCCAGCTTCCTTGTATTTGTGAGGACTCTGGCTGCAGCATTCTGTACTAGCTGCAGCTTCCTGACTGATTTTTTATCAAGACCTGTAAATATACCGTTGCAGTAGTCCAATCTGCTGAAAATGAATGCATGCATAAGTTTTTCCATGTCTTGTTGAGTCAGAAGCCCCTTAATTCTGGTTATATTTTTTAGGTGGTAATAAGCGGATTTAGTGACGGACTTTAGATGGCTATCAAATTTTAGGTCTGAGTCAATAATTACGCCAAGGTTTCTGACTTGATTTGTAGCTGTAAGTGACATTGTGCTAAGTTGGCTGCTTATCTTTGACCTTTCCTTTTTTGGCCCAAAAATGATCACCTCTGTCTTCTCCACATTTAACTGGAGAAAATTCTGGCACATCCATTCATTGATTTGATGAATGCATTTACTCAGGGAGACTAAGGGACTATATTCATGTGGGGACACAGAAATGTACAGTTGTGTGTCATCTGCATAGGCGTGATAGGAGATGTCATACTGTTCCATTATCTGAGCTAACGGAAGCATATAGATGTTAAATAAGAGTGGTCCAAGAATTGACCCTTGAGGGACTCCACACGTGAATTTGGTTCGTTCTGACTGATAGTTTCCAATTGACACAAAGAAATCCCTATCATGTGAATAGGATGTGAACCACTGAAGAATAGTGTCAGTAAGCCCTACCCACTGTTCCAATCTGCTGAGTAGTATGTTGTGATCAACCGTGTCAAATGCGGCGCTGAGATCCAATAGTAGCAGAACAGATGATTTGCCTGCATCGGTATTCCGACGAATATCATTTAGGACTTTGATAAGCACGGTCTCATAATATATAAATATAAATGAATACTATATCACATTTGTAAAATATAAACACAAATAAATAATAGCCCATTTAAATAAAATAAATTGAAATGAGCTAAAACACCTGTAATTAAATAATAAGAATAATACACACATCCTGCTTACACAATTAAATTTATTAATTTCTGTGTGGCGCTTAAACTTGAGAAAATCCACCAATAAAGCTTTTGAAAACCGTTCATAAGAAAAAAAAGTTTCATTGAGGCATTTCATTTGTAAAATACATGTTAAAATCTTTGTCATAGGGATTGCTTTTCTCTTTAGCACAGGACTTCTTTTTTCTTCTTTCTTTCAGAAAGAAAGCTGACCAATACGAGGGGTCTGAAAGGCAAATTGTTGTTGGATTATCTTTAAATACCCGCTACTTTTTGAGCAGAATTCTAGCTTTGTATAGGCTAGTGTTCCTATTGTTGAAATCACAAAAGTGTGTAATAAAAAACTAGCACATTTATATTTTGCATTTTGTTTTCTTACTGTACCGAAAATGAACCGAACCGTGACCTCAAAACCGAGGTACGTACCAAACTGAGATTTCTGTGTACTCTGGCTGCAGCATTCTGTACTAGCTGCAGCTTCCTGACTGATTTTTTATTTAACCGATATCCCGATATTGTCCAACTCCAAAATCCGATACCAAGGTTGTTCCAATCTTGTTTTTTTGCTCCAGATCCGATCCCGATCGTTTTAGTTTGAGTATCTGCCGATCCCGATATTTCCCGATCTGATTGCTTTTTTTTTTTTGCTCCCGATTCAATTCCAATCATTCCAATAATTTTTACCGATCATATACATTTTGGCAATGCATTAAGAAAAAAATGAATAAAACTCGGACGAATATATACATTCAACATACAGTACATAAGTACTGTATTTGTTTATTATGACAATAAATCCTAATCCCAATCCTTGTGACTAAATATTGCCATCTAGTGTATTTGTTGAGCTTTCAGTAAATGATACTGTAGCCATTTAACTTCTGCTCAAATGCATTATGGGAAGTGCAACCATGACTGTGCGCAGTGGTACCAATTGATATATCTTCTCTGCGTTGGGAAATAATATAGGGCATTAAGACAAAGATCAATTACTACCTTTCTTCCCCACATTGCTTCCCACGATATTTCTAATCGTAGGGAGAGGGATTGTAAGGCTTTAGCCAATTATAAAAAGGCTCCAAAGGCTGCCAAAATTCACTCTACTCATTTTACACTGCCTATTAGCTCTATACATAGGTAAAACCGCGCCATTACAGATTGAACGGGACAATGCGTGAGTGGGTCGTGCAGAGCATGCTTTAATTGCGTTAAATATTTTAACGTGATACATTTTTTAAAAAATTAATTACCGCCGTTAACGGGATAAATTTGATAACCCTACCTTAAGCCTAAACTAAAGACTCTGGATGAGTGTAACATATTATGTCTGTAACGTAAAATACAATTAGAAAACGATTTAATTTAAAAAATATATATATATGTATTAAAAAAAAGGCATGTCCGATATTTTTTTGCCGATTCCGATACTTTGAAAATGACGTGATCGGACCCGATCGTCTATCCGATACCAATATCAAACCGATACCGATATATACGATCGTTGACTTTACATATTATGGCTAATTGTATTGTGATGCCCAACTGGATACTTTAATAATGATGAGTATAACAACTTCAAGGTTTTCCACATAAACAATCAGTGAAAAATATGAGAAAAAACTTCAACTGAAACTATGGGGGAAAGTCCCAATATTTCACCACTATATTTATTGTTGAGATCAAAATAGTGCAACCATCAGTTTTTTGGAGTAAGTGCAAGTGCAAAGTGCCAATAAGACACTAACAGTGGTATGATAAAGTATCTGAACATTTTGGAATTTTCATATTTCTGCATAAAATCACCATCAAAGGTGATGTGATCTTTGTCAAAATCACACAGAGGGAAAAAAAACAGGATCTGCTTTAACTAAACCACCCAAAGATTTATAGTTTTCATATTTTAATAAGGATAGTATGCGAAAAATGACATAAGGGGGACAAATAAGTAAGTGAACCATCACATTTAATATTTTGTGCCCCCCCTTTGGCAGCAATAACTTCAACCAGACGCTTCCTGTAGCTGCAGATCAGTCTAGCACATCGATCAGGACTAATCTTGGCCCATTCTTCTCTACAAAATTCCTGTAGTTCAGTCATATTCCTGGGTTGTCTGGCATGAATCCCTGTAATTACAGTAGGTCATTCCACAGCATCTCAATGGAGTTCAAGTCTGGACTTTGACATGGCCACTCCAGAGCGTCTATTTTGTTCTTCTGAAACCATTCTAAACTTGATTTACTTCTGTGTTTTGGATCATTGTCCTATTGCAGCATCCATTCTCGTTTTAGCTTCAACTGTCTGACAGACGGTTTTTCAGGTTTTCCTGCAAAACATCCTGAAAAACTTTTGAATTAATTCTTCCATTAATGATTGCAGGTTGTGCAGGCCCCGAGGCAGCAAAACAGCCCCAAATCATGATGCTACCTCCACCATGCTTTACGGTGGGGATGAGGTGTTGATGTTGGTGAGCTGTTCCATTTTTCCTCTACACATTACGTTGTGTGTTACTCCCAAACAAATCAATTTTAGTTTCATTAGTCCACAAAATATTTTGCCAAAACCTCTGTGGCGTGTCCAAGTGCCTTTTTGCTAACATTAAACGAGCAGCAATGTTTATTTTAGACAGCAGTGGTTTCCTCTGTGGAGTCCCCCCATGAACACCATTCTTGGCCATAGTTTTACATATAGATGGTGTGTGAACAGAGATATTGGACTGTGCCAGTCATTTCTGTCTTTAGCAGACACTCTAGGGTTCTTTTTTACCTCTCTGAGTATTCTGCGCTGAACTCTTGGCGTCATCTTTGGTGGACGGCCACTCCTTGGGAGAGAAGCAACAGTGCCAGACTCTCTCCATTTGTAGACTGTCGACTGATAAACATCCAGACTTTTAGAAATGGTTTTGTATCCTTTCCCTGCTTTATACAAAGCAACAATCCTTGATCGCAGGTCTTAAGACAGCTCTTTTGACTGAGCCATGGTGCACACCAGACAATACTTCTCATCAGGACAATTCTTACCACGCGTGTGTTTTATAGTGGGCAGGGCAACTTGAAACCACTCATCAGTGATTGGGCACACATCTGACTTAATTATTTGGTAAAAATGGGTTTTACCGTAATTGCTCTTTAAGTCTCCTTCGGCAGAGGGTTCACTTACTTATTTTTCCCCCTTCTGTTATTGTTTGCATGCTATCCTCATTAAATTATGAAGACCTATAAATGTGTGGGTGGTTTTAGGTAAAGAAGACACTGTTTTTACATCTGTGTGATTTTGACAAAGATCAGATCAAATTTGATGGTGTGAAATGTGTCACAGAAATGTGAGAAATTCCAAAAGGTTCAGATACTTTTTTCATACCACTGTACAACTCTAGTTAAACCCAACTATTAAATGTTAAATCTAAATAGTTAAACCCAAATATTAAATGTTAAATCTCAATATTAAATCTAAACGCTTTCATTCAGTCATCCCCCAAACCGCTTATCCTATTGAGGATGACGAGAGGGCGCTAGAGCTTATACTTATGCACAGAAGGCGTGGTACACCCTGGACTGGTTTCCAGTCAATCACAGCCCACGTATAGAAAGACAAACTTTTACACTCGAAATTAAACCTTTGCACAATTTGCTGTGTCCAAATAGAGCTAAATGTTAAATCTACGGTAATCTATAGTACTCTAAATCTATAGGTTCGATCTAAATTTAAATAGTAAATCTGTTTTTTCTACCTAATGTTTTGGATGAAACTAAAAATTTAGCTAGTATGCTAATTCAAATAGCGGTAACTTGAAGTACCAAAGTAAAAGCTCGAGGAGGTCAAAGTGTGTCTGCATGGTGAATTAGTGAATAAAAACCAACTCAACCATGGTAATGCAGTCTCAGTTTACAAAAGGATGTGCTTGACACTCCACCTGAAAATGGATGAACCCATTAAACTGACACTGTTTAGAGCAATTATAGAGCATGGCAGCAGCCACCACCACTACAATTCGATAAATAGCAAAGCTCCTTCCACGATTAATCAAATGAAACTGGCAAAAAGACAATTATCTGACATCTGCATTCTTCCTGATCCCGGAAGATTTAAGTGTGACGTCCAGCTGTCACATGATCATCTACCGTGGGCTTTCTGAGGATTACATAAGAGCAGACAGCAACATTAAAAACTTGTTGACGCCAAACCCTCTTTAACTGATAAGGTTATGCTAGGCCTGTCGCGATAATAAATTTTAATGGGCGATAAATTATCTCATAAATTATTGCGATATGCGATATTATTGCGGTGCCCCCCACCCCCAAAAAAAAATTTTTTGGGGGGAGCTTTTATTTATTTATTGTCATCATCATCGGTATCATTGACAGTTGCAAGATGTGATATGAGTAACCCGAAAAAACCAAAGAAAAGACAAGGGCTGACAAGAGAAGCATATGCTTATCAAGTCCCGTCCCGTCAAGTCTGTTTACAATAACAGAATATAGAATACAGAGAATACAGTATATATGAATAGATATAAATACATAATAAATGTTTACTTTTAAATTAAATACCTTTTAAGAAAATCACAACTAAAAACAATAGACCATGCCTCTTTCAAGTAAAAGACAACAATATTAATACCGCACAGAAACACATAATGAATAAAATGTCTTTTTTCAAGAAAAGATAAAACTGCGCTTAATAACAAGCATTTAGGCACATAGGTATAAAGTTGCAGTCACTGTAATTGCACTTCAACAACAACAGAGAAAAATAGACTAAGTAGCAGTAACCAAAAATTTGTCTCCCAAAGGTAAAACGGTCTCACTTCTTCAGCAATGTAGCTAACTTCACTTTCCTTGAGGGAACGCTATTTTGCGCGGTGTCATCTGTATTTCTCACATCAAGCGAATACCTCTAATTGTCAATTAACGCGAGGAGGGGGCTCTGCTTGTTACGATGCAGTTTTCATACTAAGCAGTGAAAACTGGAGAGGATGATAGTGTTTCAAATGATCATGTAGATTTATTCTGTTGGTCATCTTTGTTTAAACAACCTCCAAAACAACATTTTGCAGACTGGTTCATCCTCTTCCTCATTCGGCTCGCTCATTGCTGTGCGCCGACAGTGCACTCGGCCCTGCCTCCATCCATTAAATGACGGTCACTCAAACTCAAATGTATAAAACGAACATACCCAGAAGTTAATAAAACAGTGGCACAAGGAAGCTGAACTTTAAACAACGCTGTCAAGCACGTCTGCCACACATCAGCGGCAACCGCGTGCTTCACGAGCGCACGCACGCACGTGCATGCGAGGCGATTAATCGCAGCAGGAAAATTACCGTCTTCATTTTTATATACCGCGCGATAAATGGAATTATTGCATATTGCGACAGGCTTAGTTATGCCCTTGAATTGCTGACACTTCCTATTAAGAAGTGTACAAAGAAAATAATCAACATCTACAAGTCAAACTAAAATAAGAGAATATTAATTTACGCGCCGCCTGTATCAACCCAAATAACAAGCATTCAAAGAGGTGTCAAAATTAATTGAACAATAATCGATTGAAATCAGACTGATTATATTTTGTGTTTAATCAAACTACCCTAATTTTCGGACTATAAGCCGCTACTTTTTCCCCTCATTTTGAATCCTGCGGTTTATAGTCCAGTGTGGCTTATTTGTTGATTTATTTGGGTTAATAGGTAACACTTTATTTAACAGCGGCATCATAAGACTGTCATAAAAACATCATAATTATGACATGACACTATATATTATTATATTATTATATATTATTATATTATGTCACTAAATCCATTTATGTCCAGCTCAGATCTTTTACGTACATTCAAAAGTGAGATAATTTGCTGGATGACACTAACCGACATCTATTATAAGCATTCATTAATGCTTATGACAGTGTCATGTAAAAATTATGACTGTCTTATGACAGTATTATGGCACCACTATCCAAGAAAATGTTACCAAATACCATAACTAGCAATTAATGACACAACTGGAACAGTAACTGAAGAAATAATTAGCACAGAACATGACTTATTTACATCTGTAGCGCCGCCATGCATGCTAGGAGGAATGTTGGATGACAACAGTGTTGAGAGCAGGTGGCAGCAGAGGTTGACTGTCTACCCCAAGGAAGCAGTGATGGCCAAATGAAGCTTTTAGTGACAATAAGGCTTTGCAGCCAATTGGTTCAAAGCTTAATGGTGGCTCATTTGGTCTCATGACAGTTTTATGGTTCCTTTGTCAAATGAAGTGTTACCAGTTAATATCTTCTGGCGTAAATATCCCATAATACAATGAGGATAACTGCGGCTTATAGTCCAGTGTGGCTTATCTATGAACAAATGCCGTTTTCATGTCAAATTTGGTGGCTGGCGGCTTATAGTCAGGTGCGCCTTATAGTCCAGAAATTACAGGTAAGCCTTTTGCAGACATCTCAATTTCAATCAGTTAATTACCGACATGTTACAGAAAAAAGATCAGTAAACAAGTCATTATCAATTTATGGAGGAAAAAAGTATTGTGAAATGAAACATTATTTTTATCCGTAACTTACAAGTAGTTGAAACTAAAGCAACTCCAAAAGTGTACATCAAATTAGTATCTAGTGCTGTGATGATTAAGCGATTAACTCGAGTAATTCGATTCGATAAAAGTTTCAAAGTTTGCTGTTTGGGTATTCGTTTAATTGGAGTGCCATTGTAATTGTTTGTTTTGAAAGTGTTTGCATTTAGTTTTACTGATTTGGGTGGATACTAGAGGTGTGCAAAACTTCCGATTCTTAGATTATTCGCGATTCGGCCGTGGAAGATTCGAGAACGATTCACAAACATCCAAATTCCGATTATTGAAATATGCCAAGTAAAGCGGAAGTACACAACACTCAGCGCGCCGCGCGGTCTTCGGGACGGAACGGAGCGAGAGTAGCTAAACATCATGCTTCCCATTACCCTGCCCCTCGGGTAATGCCAATGCTCAACTCACGGCTCTAGCTCAACTCATGCAACGAGATAAAAAAAACACAACAACAAACCTGACTGCTGCCGAAAAGCTGCTTCAAAGTACATCCATATAATGTTACGATGGATATCATTTATACAGGACTAGATGCATTATAGATTTGGTAGTGTTAGCAGCACATCTACAAAAAGCTAGATGCGGGCGTTATCAACGGCCGCCATCTTAAAGCAGTACACTTCCCTGCAAGGCTGTTGTAGCGAACCTTCCAAGCAAACCTAATTAACTTTTTATCTAAAATACTCCTAAATCGGTAAAATATTGACTTGAATCTATCTTTAACCCTTGAGAGTCGAAGGACGTGCCGGCGTGTCCTCAGCGCACGTCGTCTTTGAAGCGCCCTCACGTTTTAATTACGTCACCCACATGCCGTTGGTTGGTCTCGTTTTAAAGTGCAGAAGTCGCGGTTTACTCTCGTTATTATTTGAAGTCAATCGACCAACTAAAACGTGAGATATTGTCATTTAAGTTTTATAATTTTATTGTCCTCTCAAAAAAACATTAAAACGCTGCATGGATCATTTGTTTATGTCTATCTATATTTCCATAATTTCTTGTCCTTTTTCAAAACGGAAGCTCCATGAAAAAAACACAAATCAAACGAACCCTTTCGAAGTGACAGTGGAAGCACAAAATGCGTTTTTTTAATAAATATAACTACCGTGCGAGGTTCCACCGAACGAGAGGGAGGAGTGTTCTGAAGCAGCGAGGTGGCGAGCAACGGCCGTTTGGATCGAGCAGCGACTTTGTGTGACTTTGAGAATGAACGGAAAACTAAATTTAACGCAAGCAATTGAGCTATTTGATCAACTTGAGGAAGAGGATGGTCCAAATTCGTCATCATCGTCTTCTTCGGAAGAGTCCTCGAGTGAAGATAGTGACGGATTTGAACACGTGGGTGACGCCATCGACGAGCAGAGGTAAGCCAACTCACTTTTTTTTTTTATTATGCTGAAAAAGTTGTTTTTTTAAAGTTTCTTTTGATATTGCAAGACAAAGTTAATTTTGATGAAATATAAGTGTGTGTTTGTGTATATAATAATAAAATGTGCATATCAGATCAAAGTCGTACGTGCACTGTGTGTATCCCAGGCAAGAATTTATCATTTGTGGGGTTCTTCTTTCTATATGAAGATTAGGGATGTAGCACATATTCAGCTATGGTATTCTTTCTATTGTCATACATATAGATTTCCATTATTATTTATTGCTGTATATATTTTTATTTTATACTTTTATTTTCATAAATACTGACTTTTTTTCATGTACATTTATAGTGACAATGAAAGTAAAGTGAAATGAAAATGGAAGGGTGGAAAGAGGACCGACACCCCATGGAAGTGTGGGCTGTGTGATGTCGCCCTGTGTCGAATTCCAGGACGAAACTGCTTTTCGGAGTGGCATGCCTGAAAAAAATGTAACTTGTTTATTGTAAATATTTTTGAAAATACTTTTTTTCACAATGTTATATATATTTTTTCCCCCACAATCAGTCTTCTCAATTTGTGTGTATAAATGTGTGTTCAAGAAGCTTGATTGTGTGTACATAGTTTTCATCAGGTGATGGGCCGCAATACCTAAACTCATAAAGAGATGGTCTCTAAACACTTTTTGTGTTAGATGGTACATATTTTTTCACTGTTCGGTCTGCTGTATATAACCTGTTTTGACTAGAGCATGTATAAAGGCAAAAAATGCCTATGGCTATACCTGTTGTTTATGTTGAATTGTCAAATATAAGACTACTTATTCAAAATTTTTTTGGTTGAATGTTCATCCTAACATGTTGAATAAATATTACAAAGTTTCAAAACGGTTCGTTACGCATGTTTGGTTGTCAATTGAACATCAAAATTAAAAATTTTGACAAAACGATTTTGGAATTTTTGGTCTTTTTGGGCCCAAAATGATGATTTATAATTGGTCAGTGAAGGAAACAACAGTTTGGACATGAAGTTCAAGGTGTCAAAAAAAAGGGACCAAACCAGGCCTTCGTAAACAATTCTTTCTTTGAAATATAAAGGCAACTTCAAAGGCATGCAAAATCAGACAAAATAGGCCCAGACCTTAAAGGGTTAAAATAGTTTTAAAACTTTCACATGTCGAAAGTAGACAAAAGGGAAATTATGGAATAACGGGAGCAATTTTAACAAATTTAACGGTTGATTCACAACATGAAATTAATTGAATGTAGTTTAAAGCTGCTGATACAGAATGGGGACTGGAGTTTTTTATTTAATGTTATTTTTTTATATTTGTTTACTGCTATATGTTAACTTGATACTGAAATAGTAGTGTGGTTTAGCCTGAGAGTATTTTTGAACAATTTTGGAACTAATGTACAAAACATTAAAAAAAAAAAAGAGAAAAAAAAAGGAGGGGGTGCATCAATAATCATTTTATAATCGAATCAGAGCCTCTGAATCGTAATCGTAATCGAATCGTTAGGTGCCCAAAGATTCCCAGCTCTAGTGGATACACTGCACTGTAGTGACAACAGTGAATATGACATAACTCATATCACAGGCATGAAAATGGGTCACAAGGGTGCGGAGGAAATATGTTCCGGTACACTGTACAACTAGGGCTGTCCTAAATGACTAATTTTCTCCCGATTAGTCAGCTGACTATTTTTACGACTAATCTAATTATCCGCCCCCCGGCCCTCTTTTTTTTTTTTTTTTTTTTTTTTTTTACTAATTTAGCAATGAAATTTTTGTTGACGCTTATTAATTCACAAAAATATTTTTGGAACACTTAAATTCTGTATTAAAGTACAAATAAACACGTACATAACTACAATACATCACAAATAAACAATGATGTCAAATGCTGATAGCATTAACTAGTGCAAAAGAATGGAACGTAAACAGATTCAGAACACTTACTTCGCCTTTCCAACATGATTCAAAACAATTCTTTAAAAAAATATCAAGCAATAATACTATAGTATACTAATATATATAATAGTATTATAATAATTATTTAATGCCAATCAGATTTTTCATAAGGGTGTCATTTTAAGGCTATTCTTAGTGTAGAATCTGAATTCTGAAGTACATGGGATTAACTCCAGAAATTGTTATTTATATGACGAACATGACATGCTTATATTTTGAAATGTTCACCCGATGTACGTTCGCTAAACACTAAACAGCTAGGTAACCTTAAGCTTTACACTACGCAAAAAAAGCTCTTTTTGTCATTGCATGTCATGTCAGTAATCAATTTTTCATTGTTTTCGTTTGCAAATGCTGTTAACCAGCGATATTTCATTTGTGAAGATTGAAGTGTCACCTTTTCACCGCAAGTTTGCGTTTTGGAGAAGACTGCCAATGTTTTTTAGCAGGCTAAAGTAGGTTGTCTTTTTCCCCATTAGCCTCAATGTAGCAATGCTAACGTTTACAGTGTTTAATATAGATGTGTTTCCTTATTTTGTATGTCTGAACTTTAATTCTACAGCGTGTTGATGACCAATAAACATCTGTAAAAGGAACTGTTGTCTCATATGCCATCAGCGGGCATGCACAAATGTATGAACACACGCAGCCATGAAATTGACCGCCCTTATGTTTATTTACTGTGCGATAAATCGACTCATTGCATATAGCGACAGGCTTAGCAACTTCAATAAAACATGTTGTTAGTTAGTTAGATGGACTTACGATCTGCCAGCTTGTAACTGTTTCCTGTCGTCTTCCAAAATTACAACTGGGTGACGACGCTTTAGTTGTTAATTCACGGCCGACGTGCAGCCAAGCAAGAAGAGACAGGACACAACAGTGTACTCTCCTTTGTTTCGTTGAAATAAGTCAATGTTTTGGCCACTCTGGTGCCCTTTTTTTGGCTTTGTGTCACTTTTCCCACTTGCATACAAAGCGTCCGACGTTAAAAAAATCTACACAATTCACGTAGGTCACCCTTTTTGACTTCAAAACGGCAAATTTTGCTAAAAGGTGAGAGATTTTCATTCCTGTATAACATGACTGAATCCACCTGCTCCCTGTTAAGACCCAGATAAGGTAAGTTTTTGTTTGTGTGAATGTTTTTTATGCATTAGTAATTTAGTTTATAAGTATATTTAGCCGTTTTTTGTAAGAATATGTATTTGAAGGATTTGTTAAAAGCACTGTAAAAAAAAAGTTATTTTAAGCGAGCAGACTTTTGCTATGTAAGTTACCCAAATTGTCCTTTTGTTGAATTTAGATCCTCATTTATTTATTATTTTTATCCCATTTGAGGCTAAGCTCAGCTATTTCAACTAATTTTTAAATGAAAGAGCAATTCTGCATAGTTTGAAGAAACACTCGGGAATTTTATCTTGTATTTGAATTTATTGCTGTTTTGAAAGTGCGATCTTAGCAAACCTTTGTTTTACATCTCCTAAAATTTTGCAATGCATTAAATGTTCATAATCCGATAACTCAATTATTTGAACTATCCAGTTGACAGATTAATCAACTACTAAAATAATCGATACCAGCAGGGATACCTTATCCCTTCGCATTTTGGTACCTAAGAAGGTAGCACTCAAGTTTCAAAAATGGTGGTGGGTTCATCATCAGTCCCTCTTGTGCAATATTGCTTAGCAATTATTGCTTGCATGGTTTGTCTGCTCATTAAACAATACCAAAACGGTGTCAGCATGATATTCTATTCTGAAGGGATGATAACCTTGTGTGTATGACTCATATCATACTTACATTATACATACACTCTCTTTCTCAACACAGACAGTTGCCAGAGAGAAAAAACACGTTTTACCACCGCTAGACACACTAAACACGCTGCAGTTAACTCTCGTAGCTGGTGGGAAATGTTCATGACATTGTTTGCTAACTCATTTTGTTGAATGTGAAATCATATTCTTCGGCATCCACCCTCCGCAAACATGTTTTACATGTCGGTTGGCCCTCCTCCTCAAAGCCGCGGCCGTCTGTAACTTTTCTATAGCCGAAGTATTTCCATACCAGCGATTTCGTTGTCTTTGATGGGGGAAAATGTACAAGAGTTTCACCTCCTCGAGCCATTGTGTAGCACAGCTGACTCGCTGACAGTGAGCAACAACGGGTGGGGGAGGGTTGAGCCTTACAGCTGCAAGCGAGGGATTTCTCCATGCATTTTTGGGACATAAAAAATTGTTAATACCTTAGGGACGGTATGACTGAAAATGTTTGTGGTTTTGAAACCTTGACGTTTTCACACCACGGTATACCTTGAAACCGGTAATCGGCACATGTCTAATACCAAGTAAACTATAATAATCATTTTATAAACACTGACCAGTTAAAGATGACCAATGAACTTTAACAAAAGAATTTTCTACCCAATTACTTGATTAATCGATGAAATAAACTTAAGAATATGTTTCATTTCACTGAGTAACACCATGTTACAGAGAAAAAATAAAATTTTATTCCTGGCTTATAATCATTTCTTTTGTGTTGCTTAGGTCCAAACTAAATGAAAAAGTGCCAATAAAAAGGTAAA
This sequence comes from Corythoichthys intestinalis, assembly GCF_030265065.1. Classification (NCBI taxonomy): domain Eukaryota; kingdom Metazoa; phylum Chordata; class Actinopteri; order Syngnathiformes; family Syngnathidae; genus Corythoichthys; species Corythoichthys intestinalis. The sequence goes on from NC_080413.1 coordinate 36,440,263, forward strand.
AGTTTGGGGTTGCTCAAATTAGAGGCTATATTCAAAATTTCCGATTTTACGTCCTATTTATGCAGAAAATATTTGTTAAATGTCATTTCTTCATGTTTCTTCATGACACTTAGCACATATCACAATGCTATGTTCCGTTCACAATACATTGCGTGAATATCGTGAAAAATACTTCATATATATTCATTTGTTTTCTTCATCAATTTCTCTCACAGACGCCGTCTCGCCATGTGACGTCACAGCTGAAGGTCATGAGCAAGAAGACTCTCCTTTGAAATGAGCTGCAACCATAGACAATGGATGCTAGACGCCTTATTGAATTGAGCGGGCCAGACGCAACCGCAATTATCATAATGTAATGATTTTTTAAAAACTTGATTTTCCCACGGTTGTTACAAACATCAAAAATGTAGTCAGCCTGTCGCGATATCAAATTTTAATAGGCGATATATTGTCTCACAAATTATTGCCGATATGCTACATTATTGTCAATTCTTTTTTTAATCAATTCAACTACTAATGTAGTGACAATACGTCCTAACAAATCACCCATTCAAATGCAATAAATGGTTATTCTAAAAAAAAAACACACACACAAATTGTATTTGAAATAATAAATATTAAAAATAAACACACATAATGAATAACGAGTCATTTGAAAGCTAGCTAAGTGCAGAATATGAAAAAGGTGAGAAACCCAATGTCATTTTTGTTCTCTGCCAATTAGAGCCCATCAAAAATGTATATTTGATCCAAAATGACTGTCATCTTGTCCTGCGAAGTGCACGTTAGCAAATTTGAAGCCAAATTATTCATTGCCAATCAGATTTTTCATAATGGGTGTCATTTTAAAGTTATTCCTAGTGTACAATCAGATGTATGTGAGATTAACTCCAGAAATGTTCATCTACACGTTGAACATGACGTGCTTGTATTTTGAAATGGTCACTGGAAGTTAGGGACAATAAATTACGTTTGTCTTCTGCTACAATTGAGAGGCAAACAATTTGTAATGTTAATACTGTTGGAGGATGTACAGTGGGGCAAATAAGTATTTAGTCAACCACCAATTGTGCAAGTTCTCCTACTTGAAAAGATTAGAGAGGCCTGTAATTGTCAACATGGGTAAACCTCAACCATGAGAGACTGTGGGAAAAAAAACTGAAAATCACATTGTTTGATTTTTAAAGAATTTATTTCCAAATTAGAGTGGAAAATGGGTATTTGGCCACCTACAAACAAGCAAGATTTCTGGCTGTCAAAGAGGTCTTACTTCTTCTAACGAGGTTCCACTCGTTACTAGGGATGGGAATCGAAATCCGATTCCAATTCGGAACCGGTTCCGAGTGTTTCGAGGCCTCGACATCACAATGAAAAAGCTTTAACGATCCCTTTAACGATTCCTAAAGACGCGTATTGCGTCGTGACGTGTCTTGTTGTCCAGACGCATCAAACTAGCATGGCGCCAAGAACCACTCGCTCCAAAGTTGGACTACACTTCACCAGGAAAGAGTGTGAAAATGAAAGGTTACGACGGGTAAGCACGAGCATTGCAGCCATAAACATAACAATGACAGCACGTAGTTTCAAACGCTCGAAAGTGTGTCTTCACTTCACGAGGAAAAATTACAACAAAGCGACTTGCAGTCATTGCAAGGTGGAGATAACTGCATCGGGAGGGAATAGACTGCACTGTCCTCACCGAGACAGCTATACAGCTAGCTAAACTCCGAAATGACGATACAGAAGACGTTGGTATAATTTGCTGACTTTATTCAACCATCACTTGAAGAGTGAAACTAAAAATAGAAATGAAACAAATCAATTTCGTCCCCAATAACAAACAGGTTTGCATCAACGTAAATCAGCGATGATTAGCTGCTAATAACAGTATGGTTAGCATTCGTTCGCTAGCATTAGCACATCGTTCAAACCACTACACAACTGGATTTAAGTGTCCGATCGCGAGTGGAAACACAACAACAACAACACAAAAGATTATACATACAGGCGTTGCCTCTGTAGATATTAACATTAACAAAGAACGTAGGCTCGTAGAAGTGTTTCCCTCTCTCACTTCGCACGCTCACTCGCTTGGATGCGGCATTTCTTCGGGTGCCCAAACTGCGGCCCGCGGCCCAAATACGTCCCGCCTCCACATTTGGTCCGTCCATTTTGAATTTTTTTTTTTTCTCAATCGTGTTATTTATTTCCTGGCCTTTTTCCTTGAAGAATTCAGAGCGGGTTATTTGGTTATTATCTATTTAATTAATAGTGTTTTCATTATTAATTATTATTATTATATTATTATTTTTATTTTATTTACTTTAATTCCGTGAAGAATCCAGAAAGGGTTATTTGATTGTGGCTTTCTGAAAAACAATAATTTTTTACATTTATGCACTTCTGCAATCGTCACACTTTTTTTGTTACAAACTGACCCCGGCCCCTCATCAGAGAAGGGAAAAGTTATGTGGCCCTCACAGGAAAAAGTTTGGGGACCCCTGCTGTAACACATATTGCCAAACGCAGAACAACAACCTATCTCCCAATATATACCAATATTTTTTATTTCTATTAGATAAATGTTTCAGTAAAATGTTACACATTCTTGTGTATTTGCCACTTATTGCCACAGTTAACATTGAGGCTTTGGGCCTCTTTTGATCTCGTTGTGAGTTTGTAAGGTTGTGAGTTCTGATTAAACAAACTCAATGCCAATCAAAACGTTTGTTGTTCTTTTTCCCCAAATTAGAATCGATAAGAGAATTGATAAAGAATCGAATTGTTAAGAAATATCGATAATGGAATCGGAATCGTAAAAATCCTATCAATTCCCATCCCTACTCGTTACCTGTATTAATGGCACCTGTTTTAACTCATTATTGGTATAAAAGACACCTGTCCACAATGTCAGTCAGTCACACTCCAAACTCCACTATGGTCAAGAACAAAGAGCTGTCAAAGGACACCAGAGACAAAATTCCAGAACCACACAGGGGGACCTTGTGAATGACCTACAGAGAGCTGGGACCACAGTAACAAAGGCTACTATCAGTAACACAATGCGCTGCCAGGGACTCAAATCCTGAACTGACAGACATGTCCCCCTGCTGAAGAAAGTACACGTCCAGGCCTGTCTGCGGTTTGCTAGAGGGCATTTGGATGATCCAGAAGAGGATTGGGAGAATGTGTTATGGTCAGATGAAACCAAAATAGAACTTTTTGGTAGAAACACATGTTCTCGTGTTTGGAGGAGAAAGAATACTGAATTGCATCCGAAGAACACCATACCCACTGTGAAGCATGGGGGTGGAAACATCATGCTTTCGGGCTGTTTTTCTGCAAAGGGACCAGGACGACTAATCTGTGTAAAGGAAAGAATGAATGGGGCCAAGTATCGAGAGATTTTGAGCGAAAATCTCCTTCCATCAGCAACGGCGAAGATGAGACGTGGTTGGGTCTTTCAGCATGACAATGATCCCAAACACACAGCCAGGGCAACAAAGGAGTGGCTTCGTGAGAAGCATTTCAAATGAGTGGCCTAGCCAGTCTCCAGATCTCAACCCCATAGAAAATCTGAGGAGGGAGTTTAAAGTCCGTGTTGCCCATCGATAGCTCCAAAACATCACTGCTCTAGAGGAGATCTGCATGAAGGAATGGGCCAAAATACCAGCAACAGTGTGTGAAAAGCTTGTGAAGAGTTACAGAAAACGTTTGGCCTCCGTTATTGCCAACAAAGGATACATAACAACATAACAACATCTCTTTTCATCATGCTTGATTTGTCAGTAACAGATTTTTTTCACATCGTTTGCAACTGCTGTAAACCAGCAAGTTTTAATATTTGAAGTGTCACCTTTTACCCGCAATTTTGCGTTTTGGAGAAGACCACCAATGTTTTATAGCAGGCTGAATTGGTTAGTAGCATACGTGGAGATTAAGGGGGGGGCGGAGAGCATAAACCGTCATTGCATATAATTGACTTTCCAATATATGAATTTAAAATGAAGACGTTGCCGCTAAAATGTTGTCTATAAAAGTTGTAAAGCAATAAAACAAACAACAAAAATGAATGAATGTAATACGTACTGTTTTCAAACCTAAGCTTTAAAAAGCAACAACAACTACTGACAACCAAGGATTGAAGATGTGGGCCATGAAACGCCAGTGAGCACCGCCAAAATGGTGAGCTGAGTTTGTTTCCTCCACGCTAACCCTCAAAAATGATGGGAAATAAAACAACGCTCATTTTCAACGATTTATTATAAATGTTCCTGGCTGGAATATTCAGTCAAAATGGATGTGGCATCTACTTCTCCACTAGGCAAGACGGAAAAACGTGCGCATGCACACGCGGGATGCCTGTATGTACGCGGATGGGCTAAGCTACTATCCAAGCATATATCTTATTTTATTGCTGACACTAAGTTTCGGGGTCATCAACATTATTGCCCCCCCCTCCCGCCACAAAATTTTGTTTCCTTATTTTGAATGTCTGAACTTTAATCCAGCAGCATGTTGATGACCAATAAACATCTGTGAAATGAACTGGTGCCTCATATGCAATCAACACGCACGTGTGCTAAGTGCACGCAGCAGCACACGCAAAGACGCGCACGCACATATGTATGCACCCACGCACGTGCCGATGAATCGCAGCCGGCATAATTACCGCCCTTGTTTTTATTTACCGCGCGATAAATTGACTGATTGCATACCGCGACAGGCTTAATATGTAGGCCAACCAACTGGCTATAGCTACTAGCTATAATTACTGACATTTGTTTGCAGTAGCATGTAATTAAGAGAAATAGTTAAGAATTGTTTTCTCTTTTTCATTCATCTGTAAACATTAAAAAAATAATAATAATAATAAAGTTTGAGATGGCTATTTCAATTATTATTATTAGTAGGGCTGTCAAACGATTAAAATTTTTAATCAAGTTAATCACAGCTTAAAACTTAATTAATCGTAATTAATCGCAATTCAAACCATCTCTAAAATATGCCATATTTTTCTGTAAATTATTGTTGGAATGGAAATATAAGACACAAGACGGATATATACATTCATCATACTGTAAATAAGTTCTGTGTTTGTTTATTATAACAATAAATCCACAAGATGGCATTAACATTATTAACAATTAACATTAAAAGACTTGTAGTTCTTAAAAGATAAATGTTAGTACAAGTTATACTAATTTTATATTAAAACCCCTCTTAATGTTTTCGTTTTAATAAAATTTGTAAAATTTTCAATCAAAAAATAAACTAGTAGCTCGCCATTGGCACATGGGCTCCATGCCGTTCTTCCACAGTGTCTTTAACTACGTAAGGTAGTGATTGAAATACACCGCAAGGTGTCAATGACGAGTTTTAAATTAATTAGAGATATAGCCAACGAGTGCGTTTTGCCCGCTCGACTGACACCGTAGTTTCCGGGTTCATTGTACCTTACGTTCATTTGAGTGTTGGCTTCACAACTTACGAGACCTCTGATAGTTTGTATATTGTGACTAAATATTGCCATCCAGTGTATTTGTTGAGTTAAACGAAATGTTTGAATAGAGTTTGACCAAAGTCTGAGTAAGTTTTATGTGTATTTTGCATAGCTATTGTGATTGGGAATGCCAGTCCTCTTTGCACTGTTGTTTAACTGTGTGAGAATAGGGCCTCATTAATACAGATTGAAGCTTTTCTTTTGTGAACATTTTTTTAGAGATATTATTTTTGTTGTGCTTTCACTAAATGATACTTATGTTTGTTGTGAAGACGTTGCCGAAGCTTATGCCAATAAACAGCACGGTCCTATGAACGCCTGTGTTCACTCACCTTTTGTAATATTCTAATAAAGAATTATCTGAGGCACCCTGAAGTGCACGCGGCGCCAATGTTGTTTACTCACATGATGTAGGAGTGAGTAGCATTACGGCCTGCCGAGAGCCGTAAGCTGTGTTAATGTTGAAGCTGAATGTGCTAATAAAGAAACAAAGTACCAGCAAGTCGCGTGTGGTATACCTTTGTTAAGAAAAAGCACAGGACACCTTTCTCTGCCTTAGCTCTCAATGTGCAAAAAACGGTGTCATTGTAATTGGTTTGAGGCAATGCATGAGCGGGTCATTCCGCGCATGCGTTACATGTGTGCAAATATTCTAACGTGATTAATTTAAAAAATTAATTACCGCCCGTTAACGCGATAAATTTGACAGCACTAATTGTTAGTACTGCAGTATTTTTTTTAAAAATCTATTCGTGAGTAAATGCGATTTTTATGAGTAATTTTATTTCCTGTTTCGATTGTCTTTGTTTTTACGTTCTATTGATTTCATGTGATTTTTTTTATGATCTTCATGTGATGTAAAGCACTTTGAATTGCCTTGTTTTGAATTGTGCTATATAAATAAATTTGCCTTGCCTTGCCCAATATGTTGCAATGCGTATTGCAAAATACCTTTGCCATATTGGATCATATCGCAATACGCTTTAAGCCGCAATAAACAGCCCTACTGCTGAAATAGTTTATGTGATCACGACCACTACAATTCTCAAATTTCTGTTCCCATATATTTTAAACTGTGATCTAATTCAGGTGGAAATCCTGTCATTCTAATCCAAAGAAAGTCTGGATGTGGCCAGCGCTCATATTCCTATTTGTAGGAAAACAAAAACAAAAGTGTGGGAAACCTGTAGTAGAGACCATCACACAGGAAAAAAGCTTGTTGAGCCCGACAAACCTCAGAATAAAGAAACTTCTGGTCCTAGGCTATTAAAAATTGATTCAGTAAATTACATGCACACAGTATATACTAGGGATGTCCCGATGTCATATTTTTGCACCTGAGTCTGAGTCACCTAATTTTGAGTCTGCCGATACCAGAGTCCCGATCCGATACTGGAAACCAATTTTTTTTTTTTTTTTTTTAATTTAAACAAAAGTTCCAAACATGTTACAGTACTGCACTTTTTACAGTGATTTCTCTTTTTCCGGGAGTGTTGCAGAGTATAAAACATATTTATTTATTCGTATATACACCCCCCAACCAAAAAACAATCAAGGCATTATAAGGAAAGCCCAATCGAGGCTGTATTCAAGTTATGAGAAAGTGGAACAGTGAAGCTAAAAAAAAAAAGCACTCACCAGATCCCTATGTAGGACCCAATTGGCATGGAGGTAATGGATCCCATCCAGAATCTGATACAGAAGCGATTTCACCATCCCTCTGGGCAGTTGCATGGGCTTTTTGTTGGCCTTGGAGGCACGATGGAACTTGATAATATGCTGACAGAAAGACAAATGTTTTCATCTCATGAAATTTTCACTCTGCATAACACCACCTTGAATTGATTGAGCAAGAACCAAAAACAGCAAAAACGAAGTTTTTAGCCCAATTCAGGATTATCAATGGCTGCTAAATGATTTACTAAATAAACACCATCATCACCGGCTAGAACCAATGTCTCAGTTTGAATGTGTGTGTAACGTAATTTTACTACTACAAGGAGCACTTGACAATGAGCCGCCACCCACCAAATTTGACGCGAAAACGACATTTGTTCATTGATACAGTAGTATGAAAAAGTATCTGAACCTTTTGGAATTTCTCACATTTTTGCATAAAATCACCATGAAATGTGATCTGGTCTTTGTCAAAATCACACAGATGAAAAAACGGTGTCTGCTTAAACTAAAACCACACAAACATTTATAGGTTTTCATATCTTAATTAGGATAGCATGCAAACAATGACAGAAAGGGTAAAAATAAGTAAGTGAACCCTCTTCCTAAGGAGACTTAAAGAGCATATGACACCAGAAAAAAAGTCTTAAATGGCATTATTATGTGAATTAGAATCATATTTTGAGACGATTCGACTATATACAACAATTTAGCAAAGCGCAGATGACGAGAAATTAGTCTTTTAATCTGCCGGTTAGCCACGCCTACCATTATAGGGCTTTAGCGTCCCCAACAGGTGGATGACGTCAGCGGTAGACGAGGCTCATCGGTTTTACTATTCAGCCCATTGAGGGGGAATTGTTCAGAACGAGGAAAACGCGACGAAGAGAGCTGCAAATTGTCATTGTTTCAGTCTCTCTACTCCCAATATTTTTACAGGATATTCTTTTTATCCAAGTATTTTTCCCCAATAGCTATATAAATGGCTTGAGAAGGACCAATCAGCCCGTCGAGGGGGAACTATTCACAATGAGGAAAACGCGACGAAGAGAGCGGCAAAATGTCATTGTTTCTGTCTCTTTACTTCAATATTTTTACAGGATATTCTTTTTACCCAAGTACTTTCCCCAATTGCTAAATAAATGGCATGGTCATGACAAATAACAATCTTGTGCTAAATGGAATATAAAATAATAAAAATCCATTTATTCAAGACGAAATGGCAAAATTACTCCATAATGGTCAAAACAGTCGACTTCACCTTTACTGTCACACCTCCCGAACGATATTTTATGACACCTAAATCGGACATATGTAATTTCCCTTCCCCGGCTTCGGAGAATGTAAACAGACCAGAAGGAGTGACAGCTAGCCGACATGCTAACCCGAACCGAGGGATGTTTCAAAGTCTTCGAAGTGGAAAATCACACATAACTAGCCTGGATTATTTGACATGACGACCCGGTTGTCGAGTTTCTTTGCGGATCGGCAAACCGCCCGGCGGAGAGCAATTTACAGTTCGTTCCCTGGAGGAGGGTGGCTGGAGTTGTTGTGTAGCTAACGTGCTAACAGCTAACTGCTAATGAGCATGAGGATAGCTTTTTACATGCCTATCAATGATCAAACGTAAGTAGTCCTTTATTTAAAGGAATTTTATAGTGTTTACTTTGTAATCACTGTATTCGTATTTGACATAATACAAAACAAGATGTTTACTCACTTCCTTGTAAGTCCAATGGTCCCACAGTAAATATCCACGGTGAATGGGAACCTTTTGAAACTCCAAAAAGGCGCATACACCTCTCCCGCATACAGAATGATTTTTCTGCAGCCGTTTGGCTGGCGTGATGCAAAAAATAAAAGTATTAATCCGCAAAATCAGCTGAATCCTTCGTCCTCATACACAACAGTACACTGTATAGTGAAGAGAACGTCTTCTACCGTACACGTCACAGCGCCCTCCTCCTCAATGCAAGACCGAAGCCGGAAGTCACTCATTTTCATGGCGCGGGATTCAAAAAACTAAATAAATATAGCGATCGCTTCCACACACATCCAAGCGGTCCATATCATTCAGGGGCATAAAATACTGCGTGTATTATGAAATAAACATGCTTTTTCGTGTCACAGGCACTTTAAAGAGCAATTGAAACCAATTTTTACCAAACATTTTAAGTCAGGTGTGTGCCTAATCACTGATGAGTGGTTTAAAGCTGCCCTGCCCACTATAAAACACACAAATGGTAAGAATTGTCTTGATGTTGTATTTATATATTTGTATTGTCTCATGTGCATCATGGCTCGGTCAAATGAGCTGTCTGACGAACTGCGATCAAGGATTGTTTATTTGTATAAAGTTGGGAAAGGTTACAAAACAGTCTTTAAAAGTCTGGATGTTCATCAATCGACAGGCAGAGAATTTGGCACCGTGGCCATCCACCAAAGACAACGTCAAGAGTTAAGCGCAGAATACTCAGAGAGGTAAAAATGAACCCTAGATTGTCTGCTAAAGACTTACAGAAATCACTGGCACAGTCCAATATCTCTATGCACACTAGAGCAGGGCGGTAAACCGAAAATTTACCGTTACCGAAATTCTTCACGATGACCGACGTAATTTTGACCATGTCGGTAAATTCGGTAATTTAATAAAAGAAGAAAATATAGTCTTTTCATCCCGCTTTAACTCTGTGTTGTTCGGCTATGTTCATTCCCCTTTAAGAAAGCAGACAGTGCGCTTACGTTTGGAGTCACATGGTTTTCAGGAAGCAAATCAAACAGAAGCCCGGTAGGCTAACGCTAGCTGCTAACGCTAGCTGCTAACGCTAGCGGCTAACGCTACAAGTAAACGGGATGAAGTCGGGCTTAAGTTAGCTTCGCCAAACTTTCACCCGACATTAAGTAAACTCTTGACGGGTTCCAGGTAGGGATGGAAAAACCGAGGCTTTCTGAAACAATGAACCACTTTTAAGACAATTGCCCTAAATTGAATCACTGTTTGACACACTGCAAGAGCCCCATCTATTGGATAAACAGTGCACGTTTCTTTTTAAAAGTAAAGTTGACAAATTGCCTCAGCATTACATATCTTCAATAGAATTAAGTGGATGTCGTCTATTTCAACCAGGAGATCGTGTCGTCATTAAGTGTGATTTACACAATTAAAGTTGACCTCCTTAAGCCTGTGTCATTGCTTTTGTCTGTGAAGATGTGTTCAAAGCAGTATTTGTAAAACACGACAGTGCTAGTCTTGTAAGTGGCTCGTCCTAGATGACGGGGAGTAACTATGTATTGCTTATTTTTTGTAAAAATTACAGTACAGTAAGCACAGTGCTTGGGAACAGGAAGATTATTTATTGCATACTGTAAGGATTTCTAAAATCATAAGATGTAAATAACTGAGCCGAATAAAAGAAAGGAAAGGTTTGTGAAACATTTTATTTTTTAATTAAGTATAATTTCTGGGGGGCGGGTGGATGTGTCGTATTTGTATCTATTCTAAATATCTAAACGCATGCCACTATCTAGTGTATAACAATGCGGAATGAATTTAATGAAATTCAAGTGATGATATTTTTCAAGTCATACAAGCTGTTATAAATGTTCACACAAGAATTCTTATTGTTTACAAGATTTTTTTTTTTTAATACTTAATGTTTAGACTGCATGTGCAATTTTTAAATTGAAAGCTGGTAAATACATTTAACGAGAAACTTAATTTGTATTCCATGCATTGATTCAAATTTTCAAATTATATAACAGTTTGCTTGGGCGAATTTATCGTCATTTATCGTTATCGAGGTAAATCTGCTCAATTTATCGTGATATGTACTTAAGGCCATATCGCCCAGCCCTAATGCACACATCAACTATATGTATATAACTATGGCCAAGAAAGGTGTTCATGGGAGGGCTCTACAGAGGAAGCCACTGCTGTCTAAAATTTTTATTTATTTTTTTTTAAATAAAAAATGTTGGCAAAAGGCACTTGGACACTTCACAGAAATTTGGGCAAAATATTTTGTGGACTGATGAAACCAAAGTTGAATTGTTTGGGAGTACGACACAACGTTATGTGTGGAAGAAAATTGGAACAGCTCGCAAACATCAACACCTCATCCCCACTGTGAAGCATGGTGGAGGGAGCCTCATGATTTGGGGCTGTTTTGCTGCCTCAGGGCCTGAATAACTTGCAATCATGAATGGAAGAATGAATTCAAAAGTTTATCAGGATGTTTTGTAGGAAACCCTGAGGCCGTCTGTCAGACAGTTGAAGCTAAAAAGAGGATAGATGCTGCAACAAGACAATGATCCAAAACAAGTAAATCAACTTCAGAATGGTTTCAGGAGAACAAAATACACCTTCTGGAGTGGCCAAGTCAAAGTCCAGACTTGAACCCTATTGAGGTTGTTTGACATAACCTTAAGACAGAGACCCATGCCAGACATCCCAGGAATCTGACTGAACTACAGCAGTTTTGTAAAGAAGAAGGGGCCAAGGTTTAACCTGATCGATGTGCCAGACTGATCTGCATCTAGAGGAAGCGTCTGGTTGAAGTTATTGCTGCCAAAGGCGGGGAAACAAAATATTAAATGTGATGTTTTGCTTACTAATTTTTTCCCCCCTCCTGTCATTGTTTGCATACTATCCTCATTAAAATATGTCATTGTATACGTCAAAATACATAATTGAAATATGAAAACTTATAAATGTTTGAGTGGTTTTCGTTAAAGCAGACACTGTTTTTTCATCTGTGTCATTTTGACAAACGTCAGATCACATTTGATGGTGATTTTATGCAGAAATATGAGAAATTCCAAAAGGGTCAGATACTTTTTCACACCACTGTATGGTATTTGGTAACACTTTATTTGACACTGGTGCCATAGGACTGTTATTAGACAGTCATAATTATGACATGACTGTTATGAGTATTAATGATTGCTTATAACAGATGTCATTTTTGTGTTATCCGGCAGATTATCTTACTGTTGAATGGATGTAAAAGATCCAAGCTGAACATAAATGGAGTTAGTGACATAATTTGCCGGATGACACTTCATGACATCTGTTATAAGCATTCAGTAATGCCCATGATAGTGTCATGCCATAATTATGTTGGTGTTATGACAGTGTTGTCGCAGCTGTCAAATAAAGATTTACCCATTAACCCAAATAAATCAACTAATAAGCCATACTATACTCTAAACCGCAGGATACAAAATGAGGGGAAAAAGTAGCGGCTTATAGTCCGAAAATTACAGCATACACTGGTATGAAAAAGTATCTAAACTTTCGGAATTTCTGACATATCTGCATAAACTCACCATCAAATGTGATGTGACCTTTGTCAAAATCACACAGATGAAAAAACAGTGTCTGCTTTAACTAAAACTACCCTAACATTTATAACATTATTATAAAATTCATATTTTAATTAGGATAGTATGCAAACAATGACAGAAGGAGCAAAAATAAGGAAGTAAACCATCATATTTAATATTTTGTGCACCCCCCTTTAGCAGCAATAACTTCAACCAGACACTTCCTATAGCAACAGAGCAGCCTAGTACATCGATCAGGACTAATCTTGGCCGATTCTTCTCTAAAAACTGCTGTAGTTCAGTCAGATTCCTGGGATGTCTGGCATGGGTCTCTGTCTTAAGGTTATGCCAAACCACCTCTGGACTTTGACTTGGCCACTCCAGAAGGTGTATTTTGTTCTTCTGAAACCATTCTGAAGTTGATTTACTTCTGTGTTTTGGATCATTGTCTTGTTGCAGCATCCATCCTCTTTTTAGCTTCAACTGTCTGACAGACAGCCTCAGGTTTTCCTGCAAAACGTCCTGATAAACTTTTGAATTCATTCTTCCATTAATGATTGCAAGTTGTCCAGATCCTGAGGTAGCAAAACAGCCCCAAATCATGGTGCTCCCTACACCATGCTTAATGGTAGGGATGAGGTGTTGATGTTGGTGAGCTGTTCCATTTTTTTCTCCACACATGACGTTGTGTGCTACACTCCCGAACAAGCGAGCCAAGATGCACATCAGACAATGCTTCTCATCAAGACAGTTCTTACCCGGTGTGTGTTATAGAGTGGGCAGGGCAGCTTTAAACCACTAATCAGTAGTGGTGTCAACAATAATCGATGCGGCGATGCATCCCGATGCGGGGCATGGACGATTCGATTCGATGCGGGCAACAAGCCGAATCGATTCAGCGCATTTTAAAATATATAAGTACGTTCAAAAATCTTCCCTGCGCAATTCCGGTGATGCAATGGATTTGGTTTCCCCATTTGTATTATTATTGTCATGTTTCATTTTTTACACACTGCATAACTCTGGTCAAGTTTCCCACCAACCTCATAGAAGCCAAAATGTCTCCAGATGTCAGCTTTCAATGTCTTAGGTGCATCAAGAATCTTTCTTGCTCCTTCTTTCTCCGCTTCAGATATTGTTATGTTATGTCCTATCTCTTAGAGGTTAGATCTTGTGCCCGAACCCAAATGGGTCGGGCCCAAAATGTTAAGCATTCACGTTTGGGTCGGGTCGGGTCGGGCCGCCCCGCGCCGGACCAATAAATTATAAAAAAAAAAAAAAAAAAAAGAAAAGGGGATAAAACCGAGAGCAGGCTCTCTGTATTGTGCATTTGCTTGTGCACTCACATGAAGCAGTGGCGCCGCCCACTTTTTCTTCTCCTCCGCTGTGGTGCTTGCGATTCGTTACGAAAGACACTTATATTTATGCACACAAAGGCAACACAAATGTGATCCTTTTGAATCCTCTCCTCTGTGTGTCTGCAAACTCGTTTTTTTTTTTATATTAAACTTTCCCAGCGTTATTTGGTTGTGTAAATGATTTTATAATGATCACAAAAATACAGTGCCTTGCAAAAGTATTCGGCCCCCTTGAATCTTGCAACCTTTCGCCACATTTCAGGCTTCAAACATAAAGATATGAAATTTAATTTTTTTGTCAAGAATCAACAACAAGTGGGACACAATCCTGAAGTGGAACAACATTTATTGGATAATTTAAACTTTTTTTAACAAATAAAAAACTGAAAAGTGGGGCGTGCAATATTATTCGGCCCCTTTACTTTCAGTGCAGCAAACTCACTCCAGAAGTTCAGTGAGGATCTCTGAATGATCCAATGTTGTCCTAAATGACCGATGATGATAAATAGAATCCAAATGTATGTAATCAAGTCTCCGTATAAATGCACCTGCTCTGTGATAGTCTCAGGGTTCTGTTTAAAGTGCAGAGAGCATTATGAAAACCAAGGAACACACCAGGCAGGTCCGAGATACTGTTGTGGAGAAGTTTAAAGCCAGATTTGGATACAAAAAGATTTCCCAAGCTTTAAACATCTCAAGGAGCACTGTGCAAGCCATCATATTGAAATGGAAGGAGCATCAGACCACTGCAAATCTACCAAGACCCGGCCGTCCTTCCAAACTTTCTTCTCAAACAAGGAGAAAACTGATCAGAGATGCCCATGATCACTCTGGATGAACTGCAGAGATCTACAGCTGAGGTGGGAGAGTCTGTCCATAGGACAACAATCAGTCGTACACTGCACAAATCTGGCCTTTATGGAAGAGTGGCAAGAAGAAAGCCATTTCTCAAAGATATCCATAAAAAGTCTCGTTTAAAGTTTGCCACAAGCCACCTGGGAGACACACCAAACATGTGGAAGAAGGTGCTCTGGTCAGATGAAACCAAAATTGAACTTTTTGGCCACAATGCAAAACGATATGTTTGGCGTAAAAGCAACACAGCTCATCACCCTGAACACACCATCCCCACTGTCAAACATGGTAGTGGCAGCATCATGGTTTGGGCCTGCTTTTCTTCAGCAGGGACAGGGAAGATGGTTAAAATTGACGGGAAGATGGATGCAGCCAAATACAGGAACATTCTGGAAGAAAACCTGTTGGTATCTGCACAAGACCTGAGACTGGGACGGAGATTTATCTTCCAACAGGACAATGATCCAAAACATAAAGCCAAATCTACAATGGAATGGTTCAAAAATAAACGTATCCAGGTGTTAGAATGGCCAAATCAAAGTCCAGACCTGAATCCAATCGAGAATCTGTGGAAAGAGGTGAAGACTGCTGTTCACAAACACTCTCCATCCAACCTCACTGAGCTCGAGCTGTTTTGCAAGGAAGAATGGTCAAGAATGTCAGTCTCTCGATGTGCAAAACTGATAGAAACATACCCCAAGCGACTTGCAGCTGTAATTGGAGCAAAAGGTGGCGCTACAAAGTATTAACGCAAGGGGGCCGAATAATATTGCACGCCCCACTTTTCAGTTTTTTATTTGTTAAAAAAGTTTAAATTATCCAATAAATTTTGTTCCACTTCACGATTGTGTCCCACTTGTTGTTGATTCTTGACAAAAAATTAAAATTTTATATCTTTATGTTTGAAGCCTGAAATGTGGCGAAAGGTTGCAAGGTTCAAGGGGGCCGAATACTTTTGCAAGGCACTGTATGTAGACTATTTAAACATTAAGAAAACTTGCATTTTTTTTCTGCCAACTGAGAATTCGTTACGAAAGACACTTTTTTATGCACACAAAGGTAACACAAATGTGATCCTTTTGAATCTTCTCCTCTGTGTGTCTGCAAAATCGCATGTTTTTTTTTTTTTATATTAAACTTTCCTAGCGTTATTTCGTTGTGTAAATGCTTCTATAATGATCACAAAAATATGTAGACTATTTAAATATTAAGAAACATGCGTTTTTTCTGCCATCTCGAAGAAATGAAAATAAATTGCTGCTGCTGCGTTTTTTTTTTTTTTCCGCGTCACTCCAAGCCGGGTCGGGCTTCAAACCCCAGCGGGCCGTGTCGGGTCGGGCTGGATTTTCTAGGCCCCATCTAACTTCTACTATCTCTCTGCTCTCTCAACTGCAAAAAAATGATATTTCCTCATGTTGAAACAGATTGTTATGGCTGCTAAAATGCTGCTGCACTTCATTTTAATTCATTATTTTTTATTGTTATGTGGTAGTTACTGATTGCATTTCTAAGTTGATTGCACATACATAGTGGGCTAGGCCTACATTTTACTTTTGTTCTACATTGCAATTTAGTTGGATGTTTTGTTTGCAACTGAACTGATCCCTGGATTGATATTGCGATAAAGATATCTAAAAGGATTTTCATTTGACTTCAACCAGGAGTGACACAAGAGCCAATAAAAAGTTGTTTAATGTCCGACCGCTTGTGTTGCCTCATGATTCACGAAAAATATGCTTTGCTTTAGAATTTTAATGCATCCCAGGCTTTAAGGCATCGCGATGCATTGCCGAATCGAACCGAATCGAATCGTGACCCTCTGAATCGAATCGAATCGAATCGAATCGTGGCCCTCCGAATCGTAATCGAATTGAATCGTGAGGGCAGTACCGATGCACACCTCTACTAATCAGTGATTTGGCACACATCTGACTTAAATTGTTTGGTAAAAGTTGTTTTCAATTGCTCTTTAAGTCTCCTTAGGCAGAGGATTCACTTACTTATTTTCCCCCTTCTGTCATTGTTTGCATACTGTCCTCATTAAAATATGAAAACCTATAAATATTTGGGTGGTTTTAATTAAAGCAAACACTGTTTTTTCATCCGTGTGATATTGACATAGATCAGCTCACGTTTGATGGTGATTTTGCAGAAATGTGAGAAATTCCAAAAGGTTCGGATACTTTTTCATACCACTGTATTTGTCATTTTAGTAATGGTAACCTCCTGATTTGTTGCTTTTGCTTGTTCGCCTGCAGACAAAATTGTTAGTCTGCCATGGAAACAAAAACCCACAAAGGTTGCTGATAAAAACCTTAAAATTGACAAAAGTAATAATTTTATGACTAACTAAAATCATGCATTGTATCAAAATAATATACTGTAATTGGTCAAGCCAAAATGATGGTAATAAAAGGACACAATAGTCCAATGTTTTGCCTTAACCATTTTACGGTATTTTTAGCTGTATGTTCTGGGTCATTGCGGTGTTGAGGGATTAATCATCTGACAGATTCCTGTGGGACTGAGCAGAGGTACTACAGCACAGGGCATGATACATGGGCACAGAGGAAAAACTCACCCAAAGGTCATGTTCAGCGTAGTCTAACAGGAGCGAAACTTTTCTGTCGCTGTGGGACAGGAACACTTTCTGTAGGGCGATCACGTTTGGATGTTTCAATTCCCGTAACAGCTGGAGAACACAAGAAAATGACAGAAAATGGGATCATCGTTATACAGTTACAAACACGATACAAGAGGAGTGGATAGGTTCAATAAAATGGATACAGCAACTCTACAGAAACGGTACATGAAGAAGTGATGGTAATAATTAGTGATGGGTACCGAAACTCAGTATTAATTTAGTACTGTTTCCGTAGCAACTTGTGATAACCCATACATTAAAAAATGAATATTTCAGTGCCTGAGTTTCTTTATTTTTACCCCACCTGCTTGTTCCATAAACAAGCGTGACGTCAGTGGCACAATTCATGAGCTACAGTCAGGCAGCACACATAGACCAAAGAATCGTTTAAGCACCGGAACAGTTGTAAATAGTACTGAGTATTGACCAGTATCGGATAAAACCCAAGCGATATCCAACTCAAGTAATAATCCTACTAGGGGTGTCCCGATCCGATCACGTGATCAGAAATCAGGCCGATAGCATCATTTTTCAGAGGATCGGAATTGGGTTGAAAAAAATGTTTTTTTAATTAAAAAGATATATTCATGTTCTTCTGCTTCATGCTAGTACAGCTTCTCACCCTTCCTCCTTCTAAGCAGTGCCGCTTGAGATTGGTACCTAAAGTAACAATGATTGACAGGTTTGTAGCTTTGATCTCTTCAGCGGAGCATCAATAGCTCTACAATCAAAGGCACAAATGTCATTGTTTGGCTCGTTACACAACAGGCATGAAAATGGGTCAGGGGTTAAAAAGGTGAGAAAGGTGTGGAGGAAATATGTTCCGGCGTTCTGCCAAAATGTCCTCTGTCGGCGAAACGTCCTACATGTGGCGAATTTGACCATTTTAATTTTTCACATAAGGCTTAATATTCGAGCGGGGGTTTAATTAGTTGAAGGAGTTGATTTCAACCACCATTGACTCGCACTAGCTTAGCCACTCCGGACCCCTGAAACTAACAAATAACTGGCAAACTGCACAGAATTTGTTCAAATCAACTCCAACGACTAATTAAACCCCGGCTAACTCAAAGATTAAGCCTAATGTAAAAATTCTGAACTTCCCCTTTAAAATAAAGACCATTGAATATGGCCATTAAAATGTTGTCTATAAAAGTTTTAGAGCAATAAAATAAACAACAAAAATGAATGAAATGAACAAGAATCCTTCAAACTATTTCATAATGGGTCCAAATTATTTTTCGAACAGATCATGTGACTACAGCACCTTAGAGACAGCCGTTTGCATTGCTTAGCCAAAACTACAGCTGAGGAGGCAAGATGGATATTTAGAATTTCTTTAAACCTAAGCTTTCAAAACTTTCAACAACAACTGAGCTTGAACCGAGGATTGAGCACGAGCAGTACTAAAAAGTCCTGGCTTTCGTGTTACCTGTTGTGTTGTAATTCCAAGTGGTGCTTGAATTGGATGCTTATAGCGGTCGACAGTCTTTTTGAGCCAGCGCAAAGTTCGCAGCGCACGGAGATATTTTTGTCATCTTTACTGGACAAAAATGTGACGTAATGGCTGTGTTTCCAGTGTGCAAATGCAGCCGTTTGTAGTATATCTCCTGCCTATTTCATCGCATCCTGGAGGGGAAGCAAGGCTGTGTTGTTTTGGCCGCAAACTCCCAGCGCTCACGGCTCACGCATCATGGTAATACACGTGACCCTTTTTTTCCCTATCCTTGATTAGAAAATGTGACATGTGATGTCACTCCCATGACTACATTATTCTTCATTCTACATACATTATGGGGCAATAACAAAATAGTAATGCACAGGCATCAAGGAAAGTAATTTTACTCAGATTACTAATTTAGAAAAATGAACGCGTTAGATTGTTCTTTACTGAAAGAAAGTAATCAGATTACAGTTACGCATTACTCACATAACGCGTTACTGACAAAACTGCTTTTATAATTACCGTTAAATACACAAGCTTGACGCTACTTTAACGGGAGCTATTTTTTCACCGGACGCTCTGGCAGTGTTCAACGCAAGCTGCAACAAACGGCAGTAACTTTGTCATACCGCAAAATATGAAAACGATTAAAACCATTACTCACCAAATTCAATATGCTGGCGAATGCATTCATCTAAAAAAAAAAAAAATTGGGAGTGAGACCTCACCTCGTCCAGCAAACGTGAATTTGTTCTTAGGACAAGATCATCTGTCGCAATTAGCGATCTTTGACACTCTTTTTCTCCTCCCCACATACAAACTTGATTCTCTCTCAGCGGCTGTGATTAACCTCAATGACGTTGCTCTCCTAACTAAGCCTTGCCTATCATTCGTCTTTGTAAGTTTTTAGTAACTTTGTGTATTGAATTTGAAAGGAAAATGTGTGTTTTGTTTTTGGCGAACTTTTTCATGAAGCTAAACTGTTGAAGCGACTCACACGTGGAAAAATACGATTGTACAACATTTTAAATGTATTCATTTGGTATATTTCAGTTACCACGATTTGAGAGATCAATAAATTGAAGAATTTACGCCTTGCATTTGGAGTGTTTCTTTTTGGGTTTGCTGGAATAGCGTCACTGACACACGCAGCATCAAACAGGGGAAGGGGTAAGCGCTGCCGCGCCAAGCCACTTCTGGCTGCATTTTCGACACATGAAAAATAACGAATACGTACTACAGTATGACGGAAAATTTGAGTGGTTTTGTAACCGCCACGTTTTCATAGCATGGTAAACCGTGAAGGTAACCGGCACATGCCTACACCCGAACCACCACCCCCCCACCCCCCTTAAAAGTTTTCTCCTCGGATCTACACGATTCACGTAGGTCATCCTTTTTTACTTCAAAACGGCGAATTTCGCCGAAAGGTGAGAGATTTTCATGCCTGACACAAGCAGTAACCTAGTCTGTGGAAACTCATTGGGTAAGTGAGAGGCTGTTCTCAGCAGCGTGAGCGTTCAGGCCTATCCATCATATACTATATATACAGTACATACACAGTGGGGCAAATAAGTATTTAGTCAACCACTAATTCTGCAAGTTCTCCCAATTGAAAATATTAGGGAGGCCTGTAATTGTCAACATGGGTAAACCTCAACCATGAGAGACAGAATGTGGGGGAAAAAAAACAGAAAATCACAGTGTTTGATTTTTAAATAATTTATTTGCAAATCATGGTGGAAAACAAGTATTTGGTCAATACCAAAACTTCATCTCAATACTTTGTTATGTACCCTTTGTTGGCAATAACGGAGGCCAAATGTTTTCTGTAACTCTTCACAAGCTTTTCACACACTGTTGCTGGTATTTTGGCCCATTCCCCCATGCAGATCTCCTCTAGAGCAGTGATGTTTTGGGGCTGTCGTTGGGCAACACGGACTTTTAACTCCCTCCACAGATTTTCTATGGGGTTGAGATCTGGAGACTGGCTAGGCCACTCCAGGACCTTGAAATGCTTCTTACGAAGCCACTACGTTGTTGCCCTGGCTGTGTGTTTGGGATCATTGTCATGCTGAAAGACCCAGCCACGGCTCATCTTTAATGCCCTTCCTGATGGAAGGACATTTTCACTCAAAATCTCTCGATACATGGCCCCATTCATTCTTTCCTTTACACAGATCAGTCGTCCTGGTCCCTTTGCAGAAAAACAACCCCAAAGCATGATGTTTCCACCATGTTATTTGACTTGTTTAACGACATTACGTAAAAGTTGAATGAGCCTGTAGTGTGTTTTTACACTTTTATTTTGAGTAAAACTCTAAATCCAGACCTCTATGGGTTGATACATTTGATTTTCATTGATAATTTTTGGGTGATCTTGTTGTCAGCACATTCAACTATGGATAGAACAAAGTCTTTAATAAAAATATTTAATTCATATCTACAATTTGTTACTTTAGTGTTCTCTATTTCAATGAGTTTCGATGGGAGGTTTAGCGTTCAACCCTTCGACTCTTGGAAGATAATGAAAACGGATGAATTTGTATTAATCAAATCGATGTCTTTTACCATTGCAGTTCTTTAATGACAATCCAGTGTCCTTCAACATAGTCCTTCGAGAGACAATGTTATAATGTGACCTCAAAGACTGTTGAAGACTAGGTCATGTCAAAAAGATACAGTATGTAAAGATTACATCATTGAACAGAGCATCATTTTTCATCCCCTAGGCAACTTAACTTTGCGTGAAGTGCGTTTTAGAAGATAGAATGTACCATTGTGGAACGCATATGGTCCGATTATGGTCCACATAGCATCTTGAAATGCATATGACAATTTGTGGATTGTCATTTTGTAAGTTTTGTTTATTTTTGTAGTGCTAGGTTTTTAGAAAGGTTTACAAAAGACGACAAGGATAGTCTTGAGTGGGTGAAAAATGTGTTCGTTGATAAGAAGTGGTTGTTTGTCTGGTCTGAAAGTAGAAAGCTAGTTGTTGAGACCCTACGATATGCTCAACTTTACGAGGCTCATGCCTCATCTGCCATTTAGTCCATAGCACCAGTGTTTCTGCTTAGCTACTGCTTAGTGCTTTTATTGTTTTATTGCTCTGGATTAGCTTTACTTTTTTTTATTTTAACTGTCCTTTTTTCACATTATAGCCCCAAAGAAGAAAGCTGGGTCTTTGCAATTACCACGGAAATCAAGCTTAACATCATAAAAAGATGGGAAAAAGGAGAGACACGGACGAACACCTGCAGAGGGACATCAAAACAGCACAAAAGGTCATCCATCGCCTTCCCCTTTCCTTCCTTGTCCACCAGCTACAACTTTCAGTGCCTAGGAAGGGCAAGTAGCATCATAAAAGACTACACATATCCCAGCTTCTACCTCTTCAACTTATTGCCATCTGGCAGGCGCTACTGGGCCATAACAGCCAAAATAAACAGACTGGGAGACAGTTTCTTTCCTAGAGCTGTCATCATACTAGGAATGTCCCGATCCGATCACGTGATGGGAAATCGGGCTGTTAAGGCCATTTTTTGTCAAAACCACACAGAAAAGGATTGAGTTTTTAATTTATGCTGTACAGTCTATAATACAAAAAAAAGTTATTGTGCTGGCTAGAGTCGCCAGTGTTTAAAGCTGGTTGACATTTTACACTACGTTATTGCCACCTTGTGGTCATAATAATTCACTGCATCCATCGTGTGACGTTTGGAACACATGCTCATTCACCTTCACAGTACACAGCCTGTCATTCACGTTGACGGTGTTGAGTGCTTTCTGTTACGTTTCTGCCTAGGAAACTATGTAAATATTTTACTTCTATACCAACCTGTTCAAATGCAGTATAAACGTGATTATGCGGAAAAGCTATATGAATGAAATTTGTTAATAAATCCTGCTGTATGGAAGCTAACCTATACTTATAGCTTGTCGATCAAGTGTATTGTGCAGTTGTGTTGAAACAAATTACTTCATATAAAAACAAGAAAAGACCAAGTCTTGCATTTTATTGGAGGACATACAATGTCAGCTGGCCGTGCACAAGGAAACGCACTGTTTTGGCCATTACACTTACATTTTTTTTTTTTTTAAAGAGCTAAAAAGTGACAAAATAATCCGGAAATACAATGGCATTGCCAAAGGAAACAAAAATATATATGTTTTATCCTCCGCAACACTCCCGGAAAAAGAAGGGATGTACTGTAAACAGTACAGTACTGTAACATGTTTGGAACATTTGCTGAAATAATAAAAAAGTAATTAAATAAACTTTTTTTTTCCCGGAATCGGCAGATTCTCAAAATCAGGTGACTCGGACTCAGGTACAAAATATTCAGTTGGGACATCCCTACGCTATACTTAACTCATTTGCATTGAAATGTCATTGTCATTGCATGGCTAATGCCACAATATTATTAAATGCATCTACGGAGTAAGATATTCTCAGACATCAGTCTCAATCTGTGTACTGCATGGCCTGGGTGCTGCATATGCAATAATTGTAGTTACGGTACACAAAAATCTCTGTTTGGTACGTACCTCGGTTTTGAGATCACGGTTCGGTTCATTTTCGGTACAGTAAGAAAACAAAATGCAAAATATAAATGTGCAAGTTGTTTATTCCACACCTTTGTGCTTTCAACAATAGGAACATTAGCCTATACAATGCTAGAATTCTGCTCAAAAAGTAGCAGGTATTTAAAGATAATCCATCAACAATTTGCCTTTCAGACCCCGCGTATTGGTCAGCTTTCTTTCTGAAAGAAAGAAGAAAAAAGGAAGTCCTGTGCTAAAGAGAAAAGCAATCCCAATGACAAAGATTTTAACATGTATTTTACAAATGAAATGCCTCAATGAATCTTTTTTTTTTTTCTTACGAACGGTTTTCAAAAATTTAAACAGGATTTTTCTATGTGTTTATATTTTACAAATGTAATGTAGTATTCATTTATATTGTATAGTTTATGTTGTATAACTTAAGTTCCTATGTGGATATTAGTTCTTACTTGTTTTGTTGTGGTAGGAGGGTTTTGTATTGAACACGGGGCCGTGTTGGTTATTATTATAGCAGAGAAGACAGCAGTAAATCAACAAAGACAAGCCAACTGTGCCCTGATCTACCACTCAAGAGATCTGATGGACTCAAAAAGTGGGTTACGATCGACTCACAGCCTCGAAAAGAGGGTTACATTACGTCAGAAACTCGTTCGGTACGCCTCCGTTCCGAACCGAGCACCACGTACCGAAACGGTTCAATACAAATACATGTACCGTTACACCCTTAGTAGTTACATTATAGCAATTTTGCATATCAGCCTCCTAGTCTGAGTACTGTAAATTGTCATATAGGCACTGTTATATTACCACATCACTACTTGCTGTTGGTCATTTATTCACTTTATTTCCAATCTGTGCACACTGTAACCTGTACTTTTTATACTAGCCTGATTGTACTTTTTTTTTTCCTTTATGTGGTGCAAATGGAGCAACACGTCACTTCCGCTCATTAATATTACTGACGTTAGCTACTTTTGCTAGGGAAGGACACGCCACCGTTTGTCCCCAATAGTAAATGAATGGAAATCGTGTACAAAGGAGATGTTTACAGAGCTAAACCTACCAATTCTCTCCGAAAATGATGTCCCTGGTGCCAAATTCACTTGCAAAGATGTGGAAGAACATAAAAATGTTCAGTTAAAGAGATGGCTTGAGTGTCGAGGGCTGAAAAAGATGAAAAAAAAACGAGCCGACTTTAGCATAGCCTTAGCTTTTTTATCGACACCTTTTTCTTACGCGACTGACAATGACAATTTCTCGTTTCAACAAGCTATCCTTTACCACCAGCCCTGTCTTTCTTACATATTATATCCTCTGGTTGTCCTACGTCTCTGACCGTTCTTGGGGTAATTTATATTGCTAGTTTTGTGTTATTTACATTTCCCCCTTACTAAAGTATTTTTGTTTGTTTTTTTACAACAAAAAAGGTAACAGTGGCAGTCTGACACCATTTTAATTCTTTTCAGGTCATTCATTGTCAGACAGAAGCAGCACGGCACAACGTCACGCTAAAAATAAGTTAAAAATATCAAAATGGCTTACCTCTTTGTCCTCTGAAAGACCACGCAAACCGAGCGATTCACCGAGCTGTCGTTAAAAGTCCGCGCAAGTTGATTTATTCTTCACATTTTTTCCTCCGAGTTTTTGGTTTCGGGAAACGTATAAAGAAAACATCCTTTGTATGTCGTAATGTCTAGAGTCGTTTCTACAAGTTCCAAAAAAGTAATGTGTGATCGACACGTTCGTTTTTTTAAAGATTACCGGAGAAAAGTAGCAGAATTAACATGGTTTCTATGCGAGGGCAGGTCTATAATGTCCCACTTCTGCTTTACTTTTGCTTTACGACGCGACGTCACGGTCTAAAAATAGCATGCGTGCGGTACGCCATTATGGTGAAGCGTTAAATCTTGTTGTACTCTGTACAACGGCAGTAAAAGGCTTTCTATTCTATTTCAAAGATACGCTGCCTAAAGACCAAATGTTGGTGCACATGCGTCCTGCTCTCTCCATCTCTCAGTAGTAATGGTAAGTACAACTGCAGCATCTATATTGTAACATGTACAAAGACATCACCGATTTCGTTAAAGGGTATTAAAACACTAAGGGGCTGTGAGATATCAATAGAACCGTTATGTGGCAAGATAACAAATATTAATAAAGTTAACAAAAAATAAATAAATCGCATTCATGAGTAATTATCGAAAATAGATCGAAAATTACGAACATTTCCGAAAGTATTCCGGAAACAGCCGAATGGGGCGGAGACGTCATAACAAGGAAACGAAAGGTCGAGGCAGGTGCAATCGTTGTTTATCGATGAGAGAGTTGCGTTCGTGTTTTATCAAAAAATCGCTAAAATGGTTCAAACCTGTCATGCTATGTGGTCTACAAATAGCCATTTGTCGCGATGTAGTACCCATGAGTTCCTGAACGCGAGAAAAAGAACTGGACTACGCAGACAACGAGTAAAGTTCGTCCATGCTAAGAGGGCTAATTTTGCAGACCCAGCCTCCGGCACGGTTTTGTGTGGTGTGCATTTTACATCTGAAAGCTATTCGAGCTATGGACAAATGAAATCAGGTTTTGAAAGAAATTGCTGATGAAAGCAGCCATCATACACGCGCAGCCACCTAAATGTCCCGAGATATCAAGAAAGAGGACGACTGGCTCTGATGAGACCACCCCAAGCTAACCAAAGGAGCGGAGCAGCCAAGCTCGAAATGGCCAGAGTGAGTACTCTTTTATACTAAAAAACATATCACGCATTGGCTATAGGACTGGACACATGTATAAATTATCGCTCGTAAACTATATAGAACAAATCCTCGAATCCCATTCATATTTGTGTCTGTTGGCAGAGCGAAAACCTATGATAGCACAGTAAATGATAATTATTCTATACATTACATTATTTTGCGATCACGGTGTATCAGCTTCACAAAAAGAAATGCAAAACAAACCATTCGGTGTTTCCCACTCGATGTTGCCGGTGTTTCATTAGTGTGATTGCTCCTCTCAATGATCCTTTCATTAGGCCGCATTGGCTTTCGTTTGGGCTCAAATTGATAACCCAAAACACCAAAGAAAGGTTCATAACTCTCCTCGTCACCATTAGAAGAATGTTCGTTACGTCGGATTCGTCGCTGCAACTAGAAACAAAATTGTCCGCTATCATCGCCGCCATTCAGTACTAAGCACTGAGCCGGTTGTTTCCTTGTAGTGACGTCACACACACAATATGCTAGATTTCCGGAATCTCGTGGGCGGGTCCTTTTAGCTTGACAATCGATCCAAATTTCTATCATTTTCTTGGTGTTGCGATGTGTGTAATTACTCGAAGTGGCATGATATGAATCCAAAAGGCATGCGTTTATGGATAAATGATGGAATATTAGCATTTCCCCGGGTGTTGTCATACCCTTTAAGAGTTTTAAATGGTTTATTTGCAATGGAACATGACTACTGTAAGCCGTAGCCAATGCCAACAAAAATGAAGAATACATGCAACCTAATTGGTTAGAGTATTTCAGTTTTTCTGTCTAAAGTATTTTGACGTAAACATCACCAGCATAGAAGGGGAACTTGTTTGTAACTCAAGGCCTCCCTGTATTGTTTTTCATTTTTTGGTAGAAAGACATAACATAGCATTATACACATATTTTAATACTGTTAACTCATTCACTCCCAGCCATTTTCACCGGCGCAACCCCCTTCGCTCCCGGCCGTTTTACTGGATTTTGATTGATTTTACAAGGCCCACAGAAAATTTTGTTCTACTGCTATATACACATGGAACCCACCAAAAGAAAGACTCTCTTCTTTCAGCAGGAAAAAAAGTTAGTTCATATATTTTTCCATTCTTTAGAAATCAGCATTAGAAAATAGCTTAGTTTGAGCAATTTTCCAATTTCTGATGAAAAAACTGAGAAATTGAGCTTTTTGTAAACGCATATAATTCAAACATAACTTTGACTTTAACACAGCTATTTTTTACTTTAGTTACATTCCAAACATCTGAATAATGTTTTCCTTATTCAGACAAATAGAGATTTTGATAGCAAAGTAACAATTTATTTACACATAACTAACTGAGAGATGATGCTGTTGTGGCCGCCGCGGCCGGGGTAAACTTTTCCCTCATCGCCGCCTGTCTCATAATGATGGATTTTTTGAGTCTTTCCAGCACGGACTCAACGGTATCATCCACTGCATTGGTGGTCCCGGTCGTTCTGCTCGGTCGTCCGGCGCCTGGCATCCTGGACGTCTATTCGGTCGTGTTCCGCAGGCGCCGCGGCCATTCGCTCTGTTGAATCGGGTTGAAAGTCTTACCAAATGCGCTACTGCCCTCCAGTGGCCAGTTTTATTGCTTTAAAATGGATTTTCAGCTTTGTGCTTTGGAGCTAAGTTGAATTAGAACTTAGAGATGTCTCTTGTCAACAAAAACGTAACAGACGTATAAATACGTCTTTGGGACACTGAAACAATTAAAAATGGAACGTATTTATACATTTTTGGGAGCAAATGAGTTAAAAATTTTGAAGACACATTCACAGTCGACCGGAAGAAAGATTCAGATTCAGAATATTTATTGTCATTGTAACAAAAGCACAACGAAACTTTGTTTGGAGCATCCATACAGCTAAGTTGATAAAGTGCAAAACCCATATAATAAACACCCTTAAGTACCAAGTGTAAACACTGAGAGCAAAAAGGATGGAATCACCAAACTCGGACGAGCACTCACTCAGACATTTTGTCATGTAGAACAATCTCAGATAAAAAGCTTGAAATTCATCATCATCACCTTGTCAATACTCAAAAATGTGCATTGGACAAGGTGATGATGCTGGAACTTTTGTTTGGTGCTGTTCCAGGGCATAAAGTAATGTCAGTGCTAAAGTGCAGAGCAAAAAAATATACCTGATAATAACAGTTATAAAAAAAAAAAGGTACTAAATACTGCCACACCAAGGTTCACTGAAATGAAAAATGTTAAATAAAAGCGTAAAAGTTCAGTTTCTTGCTGTATTTTATTATTGAGAAGTAAAAATGTTGGACTCATTGGCTGCGATTGACTCATAAATGTCATAAATGTATCGAAATAATGACAACTGAATAAAATTTGCGTCAATTTATGCAAGTTAAAACCCTGTTAGTGGTATTATAGTCATTTCTGTTCCAGTAGTGAACAGTTCCACATCATTAACTTCAGCCATGTGGTCAATCAAGAACCTGTCTTTATTATGTTTGGATATATCAGTGCATTCTGATGTAGCAAAACCTGTGTACATTGTCTAGCTTAGTTAGGTATTTGGTTATTGTGCAAAGGCAAGGCGGAGTGTTGACAATTGCCGATTTCGTCAAAACAATCCTGAAAAACAGATTTTGACAGGCAAAAACCAGATGGTCTTAATTTTCAATTGACGGCTCATGTCTTCTGGCACAGCGTATTTAGTGGATAAAAATCTGATGACTTCGCTGAATTTTAACTGATGGTCACAATAAGGTTTCAGCTCACAAAAGAAAAGTTGCATAATAGCTGGTCTTAAATTAGCCACTTGTTATTGTGATCAAAACAATATTCCTTGCAGCAGCTGGGTGATTCTCATGAAGCGAACCAAAACAAAGTCTGAGGACTTTAGGGATATAGTCATGAAAACTTGAAATAGTTCGTTTTTAGTTGAAAGATGGTCTGTTATGTGGCCGATTTCACCACCATTTGTTACCACTGTTGCACTGTATTCATGGTACCGACATAATCACGGTGCTTTTTTTTTAAAATTTTTTTTTTTTAAATAAAGTTATTCTGGCCAAAAATGCACCACAAAGGGAAGACAAAAGAAGGCTACAAGATAAAATTGTTTGGTGTTTCTTGATATTGCAAATAGTTAGGTTTATGTTTTTATACATGCCTACTTCCCCACTATAGGTGATAATTAGCAATGTGTAATATTACATGTTTTTAGACAAATAATTATTTTCTGTAAATAAAATATTACACAGCTCAAACTGACGATGAAAAAAAATTACAGAGTCATCATAGCATTTTGCTATCTTAAGCTAGTTTTGGTAAATCTTCCTCATTACCGTAATGTATAGCTTTCATGAGAATCCCCCAGCTGTGGACCAATTTACTTGTAATGTACAAGCGGATGGAGGCATGTTGTATTCGTAAGAGAAAACAAAAACAAAAGTAAAATACCTTAAAGCGGAAGTTCAGAATATTTGACACTAATTTTCGTGTTAGCGGGGGTTTAATTAGTTGGTGGAGATGATTTCAACAAATTCTGTGCAGTTTGTTAGTTAGTTATTAGTTTCTCCCTACTCCTTTTGTGATCATTCAACAAGATATGTCGTTTATCAAAACAAAGCTGCAAACATGAAGGGGTTATGGGGAACAGAAGAAAGGAAGGAGAGAGGGACAGAAGAAACAAAAACAACAAGAAACACATTGAACGCCTACACTAACTATGAATATGTTGGCGCTATCGTCAGCGAGATGTATTTCCGGTTGACACCATGTGGGGGGGCCTGTTAGCCAGGGAAAGGGGGGGGGGGGGGGGTCTAGAAGATAAGTGATTGGGAGGGGTGGAGTGTACACAAATCAGCCCTGTGATCTAGAATCCAGTAATCATGTGAATCCCTTGTGATGTTAGCCTGTCAGCAACCGACCCTATGGCGTCCCATCGCTAGGTCCCCCACCCGAGCGCGCCCAATAACATCCAGCCGTGAATCCCATCAAACATGCGATAGCCACGCAGACGAGCGGAGAAGCCACCCCAGGGCCACGGCCCCCACCCAGCCAACCTGTGGGGAAGTCAGCGCAGCCCACCCATTCTCCCACGGCCCAGCAAAGGGGCCATCGTCACCTCCAAGGGATCCAGGGCGGTCCCCCGGGCCACCCACGCTTCCAACAACCGGCCTTCAGGGGTGGAAAGAGGGGAGGCACCACCAACCCCCACGCCCACCACCGCCCCGCCCACCAATCCGGCTCACGAGCAACAGTCACAGCCCCCCAACCGGCACGATACACTGCGGGACCCCCAATGGCCCACCAAGCCCAAAGCAGGGCAGGGCACCCTGCCGGAGCAGGCAACACCCCGCCGACACACCGGCATCCAGCCAGCAACCCGCGTCGGATCGCAGGGCGGATATCCAGGCAGAGAAGAGAGGGGAAGGCGGAAGCAGGAGAACGCCGAGGAGCTGCCACGGGGAAATGCGAGACCGGGGCCCCGACAAACCCCCACTCCCACGGCCCAGGCAGAGGGGAGGCCACGCCCCGGGAGCCACGCCATAGACAATAAGTGTGGGACCCACCTAACACCCTATTATTCTGGCTGTCAGGTCCCCGACTGGCAGCCATTACCCAGCACCGTGATGGGATTGTGTGGGAAGGGTAGTGCAGTGTATGCAATAAAATAGAGGAGAGCCCGGCTTGGGGCATTGGGACTGCTACATGGAATTTCTATCCAGCCGCCCGTCCCACTGCCCTTCGCTGGAGATCATTGTTCAAAATACCAATGCGGCCAAAACGACTGGAGACAACAAAATGACGGATGAGTCTCCGGCGTCGTAAAGTCGAAATCACGCAAGTCAGGTACGTCGTAACCCATGGACTACCTGTATTTTCACAGCCCTATGTAAAATACCAAACTACCATCAAACATGTCAGGAAGGAAATGGGTTGTTAGGCCTTCTTTTGAGTAAAATAGGTCATGTTTTCATAAAAGTCTTGCTGGAAAAGCACTCACAGGAGGAGTTCTAAATATTCACAATGAAGCAACATTCCTGCCAGGATTGCCTGTTCACCTTTAGAGGGGCCCATCAAGGAAATATGAATCCACTGATGAGTAAAAAAAATATTAAATATGCCTGATAAACAAGTAAAAGCACAGACTTAATAAATCACAGTTTGGTTCCTTAGGGGCAGAGCAAGCAAACCATTTCAAAAGAGATTATAACAAACCTAAAACAGTCAACGACAAGATTTAGAGATTAGCCCAGTGTGACCTATAAAATGGTCTTAATGACCACTTGGCCTTTTGGGCATTTTAACCAACTTTTTTCCAACAAAGATACGTCATCACCAACAAAAAGAACAAATTCATTTGACCAGGATCATCACTAGACCGAATACAATACTGGGTCAAAGCAGGACACTGGCAAGAGAACAATTTTACTTTAACTATTTTTGATAAAATGTCAGAAATATTGCTTCAAACTGTATATAATCAAACCAAAATAAAAGTTTCTGTAAAAAAGTGACTTTTTTTTTGTTTTCAGAAATCAGTATTCAAAATCAAAATTGGGACATCCCTTGTTGATAGTCAATTCACCTCTTCTCATGCTTATCAACTTCCATCTCTTCTTCACCTCTTCCTACACTCTGGTTTATGTTGCCTAGGTGGATTACCTAGTTTACCGCTCTATTCCTCCTTGCTGATTTATCCTTGCTGCAAGCAGCATAAAATGACCATCAAATGTAATCTGATCTTTGTCAAAACTACACAGATGAAAAAGCTGTCTGCTTTAACTAAAACCACCCAAACAAATTTTAATGAGGATAGTATGCAAAAATGACAGAAGGGGGAAAAATAAGTATGTGAACCATCACATTTAATATTTTGTGCCCCCCCCCCCCCCCCCCCCTCTTCGGCAACAATAACTTCAACCAGACGCTTCCTGTAGCTGTAGATCAGTCTGGCACATCGATCAGGACTAATCTTGGCCCATTCTTCTCTACACAACTGCTGGAGTTCAGTCAGATTCCTGGGATGTCTGGCATGAATTCCTGTTTTTAGGTCATGCCACAGCATCTCAATGGAGTTCAAGTCTGGACTTTGACTTGGCCACTCCAAAACATGTATTTTGTTCTTCTGAAACCAATCTGAAGTTTGTTTACTTTTGTGTTTTGAATCATTGTCTTGTTGGGGTATCCATCCTCATTTTAGCTTCAACTGTCTGACTGACGGCTTCAGGTTTTCCTGTGAAACATCCTGATGAACTTTTGAATTCATTCTTCCATTAATGACTGCAAGTTGTCCAGGCCCTGAGGCAGCAAAACAGCCCCAAATCAATATAGTCCCACCACTATGCTTCACGGTTGGGATGAGGTGTTGATGTTGGTCAGCTGTTCCGTTTTTTCTTGACACATGACGTTGTGTGGTATTCCCAAACAATTAAACTTTGGTTTCACCAGTCCACAAAATATTTTGCCAAAACTTTTGTGGAGTGTCCAAGTGCCTTTTTGCGAACATTAAACCAGCAAAGATTTTTTATTTTAGACAGCAGTGGCTTCCTTCCTTCCATGAACACCATTCTTGGCCATAGTTTTACATATAGCTGATGTGTGCAAAGAGATATTGAACTGTGCCAGTCATTTCTGTAAGTCTTTAGCAAACATTGTAGGGTTCTTTTTTACCTCTCTGAGTATTCTGCGCTGAACTCTTGGCATCATCTTTGGTGGACGGCCACTCCTTGGGACGATCCTTGATCGCAGGTCTTCAGACAGCTCTTTTGACCAAGCCATGATACACATCAGACAATGCAAGACATTTCTGACCAGGTGTGTTTTTTTTATAGTGCGCAGGGCAGCTTCAAACCATTCATCAGTCATTGGGCACACACCTGACTTAAAATGTTTGGTGAAAATTGGCTTTAATTGCTCTTTAAGTCTCCCCCTTCTGTCATTGTTTGCATGCTATCCTCATTAAAATATGAAAATCTATAAATGGTATAAATTGATTTTATGCAGAAATGTGAGAAATTCCAAAAGGTTCAGACACTTTTTCATACCACTGTACAGTTCAAATACCACATATCATATTAACAAAATATCAGACAAAAGCTCTTGATTGAGAACCTTTAATCGTCATGTTTTCAAAACCAGTTAGCTAAAAGACAGCAGCTCATCTGCTACTTTAATTTGCGACCATAGTAGTTACCCGAGTTAATTGCGTGATACGTAAAGAGCCAAGTTAAACCATTTAAATTCACAATTCATGGGAATAGGCAACCAAACAAAGATCAACACAGAGGTAAAAACAAACAACAAGGATGGGCAAGTTTATCTAACACTAACCTGTAAATTGGGAAGATGCAATTTGCACCATCGACTGTATAATTGGCACACACACTGTCGTATTGATGCTGCATTCACGTCTTGTTGGAGTAATCGAAAAAAATAATTCTCTATTACTTGGTGCCTACAAAAAGTACAGAACAGTCACTCAACTTGTGATTTACCATTGGAACATTAAAAGAGGCTACTCTTCTTTGTAGCAACCATGTTTTATCCTACTTTACCATTTTACCACACATCAGAGCAATTTTCAAACTTCGGATCTCCGATATCCTGACCTACATGAACGCAGCATATTTTTGCGGAAGTGTCAACTCATACGCTTATCACAGCCAAAGTTAAGTGCATAAATCAACATATTAAGGACCCATGTGAAGATTGTGTACATGAAGTGAATAGATTAATATGACACTATCAAATAGGCACATTATGGCTACGTTCATACTACAGGTCTTAATGCACGAATCCGATTTTTTGTCATATCCGTTTTTTTGGCGTGCCGGTTCAGACTGCCTTTATCCATTGAGACCGTCCACGTATTACGCATGCGCACTAATTCGCAGTCCGACACGCGCTAAGCAAGAAGACCCGCATGCGCAGAACCACCAAAACAAATGACAGACGTCATCCGTCATTCCAGGGATATTATATTTTGCTTTTCAAAAGGTGGACACAAATAACAGACATAAATAATCCCCGTTTAGGCTTATATTCAAAGTTTATATGGATCGATAGCATGCACGCACTGTCCGTGCACGTCACACACACATACGGGCAGTTTGTCCCGACTCTCGGCCGTGGAGGCAATGTTGAAATATTGCTCACTTGGAACAGAGAGAAAACTGAGCATTCTCAGGCTTATCCTCAACCCATTTTTATTGTTTATGACTGTTGTCAAGCTCAGCCCTTCCTCAAAAGCAGTGTTCACTGCAAGCTAGGCGCTAATAACGCACAGGTGCATGCTACGGTAACGACTCTCTCGCTATTTGATGACGTAATTGCTGCATTAAATCCGATTTGCGGGACTGGACAGTACAGACCGCCGCGACAGTCTGGAAAAATGTGGCCCAGTTCGGATTTAGACCACATACGAAAGTGACCCAGATCGGATTTGAAATGGTCCCGTTCTATGCGACTTGTCACGTTCAGACCGTCAAGTTAATGCCTCACTCGAGTCGGAAAAACACGAAAAAATCGGATTCGTGCATTAAGACCTGTAGTATGAACATAGCCTATGTGGATTATGCTGTGTAGTAGTTTTGAACGACAATGCATTTTTCAACCCATACCGATAACCAATAATTTCCTCCTCCTTTCAGCCAATAAACGATTATGTCAAGCCGATAATTCTATAAAAAGATAAATGTACAATTTTAAATTATACACAAGAGCAAATGTTACTGCAAAAATAGAATTTATTGCTATGTTTTCCACATCAAATGTTAACAAGTAGTAAATTCCATCATCTAAACGATGTATATTAATATTAATTATACTCACAAAGTAAATACTTAATTGCACAAAAATGCCTTTGGGGGGGATTGAGGCGGCGGCGCAGAATTGGACAAAACTGTGTCGATTGCATACATTTGGAGGCTAAATCCAGTATATCATTATCGGATTGCATTATCGGTTGCATTTTTTTAAAATCTGGATTATCGGTGTAACTCCATAATTGCCTTTATTGGCCGATAATTATCAGTAACCGATATTATCGTGCATCTTTACTGTGTAGGCTTAATACTCCAAAGTAGTGCTGCAACGATTAATCGATTAACTCGAGTATTTGATTAGGAAAAAAAAATATTCAAATGAAATTTTGCTGCTTCGAGTATTCGATTAGTTAAA
Organism: Corythoichthys intestinalis; assembly: GCF_030265065.1. Classification (NCBI taxonomy): domain Eukaryota; kingdom Metazoa; phylum Chordata; class Actinopteri; order Syngnathiformes; family Syngnathidae; genus Corythoichthys; species Corythoichthys intestinalis. The sequence goes on from NC_080413.1 coordinate 36,475,567, forward strand.
GTGGCGTTGTAATGGTTTGTTTTGAAAGTGTTTGCATTTAGTTTTATTGATTTGGGTGGATACACTGTCTTCTAGTGGCAACAGTGATTTTGATATAACTCATTTCACATGGTTGAATCCAGCTGCTCCCTGTTAAGACCAACATAAGCAAAGTTTTTGTTTGAGCTAATGATTTTTTAAGGCATTCGTAATTTAGTTTATATGTATATAATTGTCCGTTTTTTTTTTTTTTTTTTTGTGGGAATACATGTCTGGACCATTTGTTAAGAGCATTGGAAAAAATAACGTTAGCATATTATAGCATTTAAGCTAGGGGACTTTATCCAATTGTTCTTTTGTTGTACATAGATCCTCATTTATTTATTTATTTTTTATACTGTTTGAGGCTCAGGTATTTTGATTTTTTTATGTTCCTTATCCGATTACTCGATTATTCAAACTAACTACTTCATCAATTAATCGACCACTAAAATATCGATAGCTGCAGGCCTACTCCAAAGTATTTTTTTTTAAACCGGTGAAATTTATACTGGGGCACTGCCTATCAATACTGCGGCACGTGCTCCAGTAATGTATGTCTGGCAACGCCCATGCATTTTACATGTAAATGCCACATAAAACAAGAACTATGACGGGTTTTGAACTTATGCACATTTCGGGAACATAATAAAGAGTAATAATGTGAAATATAGTTGTTATAAAAAATTCTACAACCTATAAATACTTCAGAGAAGAGAGGAAAGATTTCTAACTTGCAGGAACAGGTCGATAAATCCCCTTTCAAGCAGCTGTCTGCTGGCCACACTGTAGCTATGGAGCAACATCAATGCCAAGCCTTTCTAAAATGAATTTAATTGGCAGCCACTGGCTCAGATAAGTGTTGCAACAGCAACCATTTAGTGTCAATGATGGACAGCAGACTTATCCAAATTTGATGATAAACCAGATTAGAATTTGATTAGACTGCACAGTCGCATTCTATTCAACAAAACCACAGTTGATACATTGTTAAAAATGTTAAAACGTGGCAGGTAGTAATAGCTGTGGAGCTCATTAGATCCCTGGCAACCTGATGTTTGAGCTTTTACAGTCCACCTAGAATGCAAATACACTTTACAGCTGTTTGCACAGTGAGGCACATATTTAGAAACATCAGTTGATTATGGCAATAAAACAACATACTTAAACAGTAGCATAGAAAATAGGTGTGGGAGAGTCTTGGTATCTCACAATAAGATACGATTTGCGATACAAAGCTCACGATAACGATGATCTCGCAATATAGCGATACAACGATTATCGATACAATGGTCAGGAAATCATTCTGGGATATTTCACAAAACAACTAATAAACAGAAAAACAAGCATCTTCATCCTTTTGCTGCAAGTTTATCACCAGTATACGTCCAATTCATTTGAACTGGGAGGGTGGCGGATAATAAACCCCTCCTCTTTACCAGGCCCCTCCCACTTACTGTATATGGCCGTCAGTGGCAGCCATTGCCAAGCAATGAGGTAACTTTGGGCCATTTCTGGTCATTACTTGTTATTTTTCAGTCACTTCCTGTTGATTTTGGGGCATTTTATGGGTCAATTCCTGTTGATTTTGGGTTACAGAACAGGAAGTGACCCGAGAATAAATAGACAGTGACTCAAACTCAATAGAAAGTGACCTGTAAATGCCCTAAAATGAACAGAAAGTGACCTGTAAATGCCCCAAAATCGGAAAGAGTGACTGTAAATGCTCTAGTTTAGAATGAACGAACGTTCATTCGCGTCGAGCGCCGTCAATGGCAGCCATAGAGTTAACTGAGACACTAGTATGGTGGAAGATTTTGGTAGCAACTTGCTGGTTCCTTTTTGTGACACCTTTTTAAAGTGATATCTCAATTTTTGGCATGAGCGTATCGATAACCTTTTGGGATGCAAAGTATCACGATATATTGCCATTTCGATATTTTGTCACACCCCTAATACACTAGTATAGATATATATATATATATATATATACCAGGCATGAAAATGGGTCAGGGGTTAAAAAGGTGAGAAAGGTGTGGAGGAAATATGTTCCGGCGTTCTGCCAAAATGTCCTCTGTCGGCGAAACGTCCTACATGTGGCGAATTTGACCATTTTAATTTTTCACATAAGGCTTAATATTCGAGCGGGGGTTTAATTAGTTGAAGGAGTTGATTTCAACCACCATTGACTCGCACTAGCTTAGCCACTCCGGACCCCTGAAACTAACAAATAACTGGCAAACTGCACAGAATTTGTTCAAATCAACTCCAACGACTAATTAAACCCCGGCAAACTCAAAGATTAAGCCTAATGTAAAAATTCTGAACTTCCCCTTTAAAATAAAGACCATTGAATATGGCCATTAAAATGTTGTCTATAAAAGTTTTAGAGCAATAAAATAAACAACAAAAATGAATGAAATGAACAAGAATTCTTCAAACTATTTCATAATGGGTCCAAATTATTTTTCGAACAGATCATGTGACTACAGCACCTTAGAGACAGCCGTTTGCATTGCTTAGCCAAAACTACAGCTGAGGAGGCAAGATGGATATTTAGAATTTCTTTAAACCTAAGCTTTCAAAACTTTCAACAACAACTGAGCTTGAACCGAGGATTGAGCACGAGCAGTACTAAAAAGTCCTGGCTTTCGTGTTACCTGTTGTGTTGTAATTCCAAGTGGTGCTTGAATTGGATGCTTATAGCGGTCGACAGTCTTTTTGAGCCAGCGCAAAGTTCGCAGCGCACGGAGATATTTTTGTCATCTTTACTGGACAAAAATGTGACGTAATGGCTGTGTTTCCAGTGTGCAAATGCAGCCGTTTGTAGTATATCTCCTGCCTATTTCATCGCATCCTGGAGGGGAAGCAAGGCTGTGTTGTTTTGGCCGCAAACTCCCAGCGCTCACGGCTCACGCATCATGGTAATACACGTGACCCTTTTTTTCCCCATCCTTGATTAGAAAATGTGACATTTGATGTCACTCCCATGACTACATTATTCTTCATTCTACATACATTATGGGGCAATAACAAAATAGTAATGCACAGGCATCAAGGAAAGTAATTTTACTCAGATTACTAATTTAGAAAAATGAACGCGTTAGATTGTTCTTTAGTGAAAGAAAGTAATCAGATTACAGTTACGCATTACTCACATAACGCGTTACTGACAAAACTGCTTTTATAATTACCGTTAAATACACAAGCTTGACGCTACTTTAACGGGAGCTATTTTTTCACCGGACGCTCTGGCAGTGTTCAACGCAAGCTGCAACAAACGGCAGTAACTTTGTCATACCGCAAAATATGAAAACGATTAAAACCATTACTCACCAAATTCAATATGCTGGCGAATGCATTCATCTAAAAAAAAAAAAATTGGGAGTGAGACCTCACCTCGTCCAGCAAACGTGAATTTGTTCTTAGGACAAGATCATCTGTCGCAATTAGCGATCTTTGACACTCTTTTTCTCCTCCCCACATACAAACTTGATTCTCTCTCAGCGGCTGTGATTAACCTCAATGACGTTGCTCTCCTAACTAAGCCTTGCCTATCATTCGTCTTTGTAAGTTTTTAGTAACTTTGTGTATTGAATTTGAAAGGAAAATGTGTGTTTTGTTTTTGGCGAACTTTTTCATGAAGCTAAACTGTTGAAGCGACTCACACGTGGAAAAATACGATTGTACAACGTTTTAAATGTATTCATTTGGTATATTTCAGTTACCACGATTTGAGAGATCAATAAATTGAAGAATTTACGCCTTGCATTTGGAGTGTTTCTTTTTGGGTTTGCTGGAATAGCGTCACTGACACTCGCAGCATCAAACAGGGGAAGGGGTAAGCGCTGCCGCGCCAAGCCACTTCTGGCTGCATTTTCGACACATGAAAAATAACGAATACGTACTACAGTATGACGGAAAATTTGAGTGGTTTTGTAACCGCCACGTTTTCATAGCATGGTAAACCGTGAAGGTAACCGGCACATGCCTACACCCGAACCACCACCCCCCCACCCCCCTTAAAAGTTTTCTCCTCGGATCTACACGATTCACATAGGTCATCCTTTTTGACTTCAAAACGGCGAATTTCGCCGAAAGGTGAGAGATTTTCATGCCTGATATACACGTACAGTGGGGAGAACAAGTATTTGATACACTGCCAATGGGTTTTCCCATTGACAGTGTATCAAATACTTGTTCTCCCAACTGTATATGGCGGAAAACACAGATAAGGCTGAAAAAACTGTTTCTGCTCTTGCTCCCCTCTTTAAAATAAACTGCTGTATTTTAAGCAAATAGAACTGTTGTGTTTAAATAGAACAATATGTCTATATGCTGCCATAGCAGTTTCATATACCCCCGGATTATTTCTAATTTGTCCTTTTTACACTGGAGACCCCCGTTTACAGACACTGCGCAAACGCTTTTGTTTAAACCAACTCATAAAAAGAAGTAATTATATTTGTTATTCGAAATGTCTATCATTTTTAGCTTAAAATCATTAATTTATCGCTAACATTCAGTTAAAAAAAAAAAAAAAAAAAGACTAAAAATTATTGACTTGCATATTTTAAACTTTTAAACATATTACTTCACAATGAAAAACAATAGTCTCTGTAAATTAGGTCACAGATATCTACCCCATAATTATCACTTTATTATATAATTTTTGTCAGTGTCGCATTTTCCCCGATTTTTTTAGATAAGTAATCGATCCAAACAAAGAAAAATGGGGGAAAAAAAGTTTGAAAGGGTAAATATTTGAAAAACAAAATCTCAACCGCTCCTTTATGTCTGCAATTTCTGCATTGGACCCTTGTTATATTACCGTGTTTCGCCCATAAAATCCCTACAAAGTCCGGCTGTGGTCATTCACAGCTGTGTCTTGACACTCGGTGAGACATGCTACACGGAGTTTGTGAATCGAATCAAGGTAAGTACGCGATAATATCTCGTTAAAATCATGGCATCTTTAATTATGCTCTTTCATGCACTCACCTCGAGTTACCGGAAAGCCACAAAAAGACATACATTGCAGTCGAACGCTAGCGTGAGATTTATCTTTTCGACCCTTGTTGCCGTTTGGATTCCTTATTGTGGGATGATATCGATGTATTGGATACATTAGATGCTGAAACCCTAAAGCCAAGTCCTACACTTCAAGGCTAAATAAAATAAATAGTGTTATGTACCCACATTTATATGTCCCCTTTATTCTCAGTATCTTGCATTCACATTCTTTAATCAATAATTGAAAATTTCTAAAAGCCCACTGCATAAATTAAATGATTATGGTATTAGAATTCAGCCCCTAAAATTTCCCCTATTTTTCACTCACCTGATTTGACCTAGTTTTGAGGTGTCAAAAAATGCCCTCTAGTTCAAAATTTTTCTTTCCCCAGAAATTTTTAAGGATTTTAAGGTTTCCAATGTTGTATCACACATGCATATAGGACAATTTCAAAATGTGGCCGTCACCTGAGTGTTTTCTGCCATTTATTATATATATATATATATATATATATATATACACATATATATATATATGTATATGTATACATATATACACACATGTTTGCATCGGGAGAAAATACTTATACTTTTACTTTTCACTTGTAAATTTTAAAGCAAGTACTTTTGTACTTTTATTTGAGTAAAATTGTTCTTAGATACTTGTACTTTTAATTCAGTAATTTTTTGCACCTGTATCTGTACTTTTCTTGCAGTAAAAAAAAAAAAAATGAGTACTTCATCCACCATTGTAACTTTACCCATCAGTTTGGAGATGTGGTATTGTTGATCTGATTGTATGTAGTCTATGCAACTATATTTGCTAAATTGAAGGAAATAAAATTTAATGCAATATCAGTGTTGAAGTGCACAGTACAGAATATTTTTGCACTATTTGCCTGTTAAAAAGCGAATTATGCATTCTTTTACACCTAGTCCGTGTATATAAATATTGCTTTATATTTGTAAAATATAACTATCCCATCCCACTTTCTCATCATTTACACTGAGCTCAACACAAAAAATAGCAACAGAAAGAAGGTCATACTTTCCTAGATGCTCACAACTAACAAACATTGAATTATGGTAACATCACAGGTTTTGCGTCTGGGCCCCCTCAAGCATCAGTGCAAAACAGTGGAAAATAAACAAATTATTGGGCCAGATGGGTGAAGTTTTGCTAGCCAAAACCTGTTTTTCCATTGCATCCGAGGTCACTTTCACAAATTAACACTCACCCGTATCATGCAGCCTTACATGGAGAGGTTTAGCATAGCTAACTTGACAGGACTGTGTAGTTCATGATGCTCACTATGTATCTGTTGTATTGTAATCAAGACCACTGCCACGACCAGACCAAGAATTCCTCGACACCAGAATTTACAGTCAGAGACTATTCAAAATAATGACTTTCTGGGAGTGTTCAGAATGCGGTCTGAAGTAAGACTGGTCCCAAGTTAGCCCCAATGCTAATATAATGTACTATAGTTTATAATTTTCACATTGGTCTGTTTCTTACAATCATGAAAACTTGGGCAGGGTGACTGATCAAAATTTAATTCGGACTGCAATTTTGCCTTTGACATTCATAAATACATAATAATCGTCGGTGGGGGGGGCACTTTGCACTTTATATACAACTTCAAGTGTTGTAAAAGAACCTTGAATAGACTTGTGTTGCTCTGTTTCGAGTAAAGTTTGAAAGTTCCTTAAAACACGCCAATGTTACTTGCTTTTCGTGGTTCGTTGAGTTTACTGTAGAACCACAGACACAACAAAATAATTAGATATTTTAGCCTTTAGTTAAACACCACAAATATTTGGTTTTAGCTTAGTCATAGATTTCATAATGACGATGTCTATGGTTTAGTTAACAAAAATTGCCATTTTAACACTGAACACACAATGAAAAACACATTTGAACACTAACCAAATTAGCATAGAAGCTGATGGATATGTACACAGTGAAAAGCACATACAGCCAGGTAAATGCCTAAATGTTCGACTCTAGCGCGTCCTCACTGTGGCATTGTTTTGATTAGCTTCTGTAATTTCACAAGTTTTATTTCCATCCAGTTTTGTATTAATTTTTCACCAAGATCTTGCAGTGATGATGGTAGAGGCCGGCCACTGCGTAAAACCTCCTCCAGCACATCCCAAAGATTCTCAGTAGGGTCTGAACTGTGTTATGATCTGAAGGTTACTGCATTTGGTCAGGTCTAAGTTCAACAACAGTATGTGCTCAAAGAATGGGGTCAGCTAACTACCGGAATATGTGGTGGCTAGGCATGTGCTGCTATAAGATTTTGACGGTATGATTCCCTTAAGCAAAAACACAGCGGTTTCACGGTATTGCAATTATAGCTATAAAATTTTATTTTAAGATGTATGGGGTTAAAAGAATACCGTATATGTCGGACTATAAGTCGCAGTTTTTTTTCATAGTTTGGCTGGGGGTGCGACTTATACTCTGGAGCGACTTATGTGTGAAACTAGAAACTGCAATTTCGGGAGAAATGTGAAATTATTAACACATTATTATATCATTTCATGTTATTTTGGTGTTTTGGAGTGACACTGATGGTTTGGTAAACTTGTTAGCATGTTCTTTATGCTAAACTTGTTAGCAAGTTCTTTATGCTATAGATATCTGAATAACTCTTAATAGCTATGTTACGTTAACATACTGACCACGTTTGTATTTTGTTGTTCAAGCATCATGTAACATTGTCATACTGTACACTTATTCAGCATGTTTTTCTATTGTATTTTTATTTTAAATTGCCTTTCAAGATGACATACTGTATCTTTTCTATGTGTTGGATTTTATCAAGTAAATTTCCCCCCAAAATGCGACTTATACTCAGTTGTGACTCAAACATGTTTTTTCCTCTTTGTTGGGCATTTTATGGCTGGTGGGACTTATACTCGGGTGCGACTTATAGTCCGAAAAAAACGGTAATTAAAAACTTTTTTCCATTGAACAGGATTTTTAAAAATTTTTCAAAACATATCTGCAAATTGGAACATCAACATGAATACAATGTTAAAATAAATAGATAAAATAACAACAACAACAAAATATTTTAAATAACATTAAAATAAACAGAACGAAACCCACAGTCACAGCTCAAGTAGTTCAACATTAGAACAGGAACCCTTGGCATATACAGTAGAACTGGACCTAAACAATATATGATCAAATTGATTTTATGGAAAACACAGACCACTATTACTATTAATATTAATTAGGGCTGTCAAAATTATCGCGTTAACGGGCGGTAATTAATTTTTTAAATTAATCACGTTAAAATATTTGGCGCGATTATCGCACATGCCCTGCACAAACAGATTAAAATGACAGCACAGTGTCATGGCCACTTGTTACTTTTGTTTTTTGGAGTTTTGTCACCCTCTGCTAGCGCTTGGGTGCGACTGATTTTATGGGTTTAACCCTATATTGCCAAACGTATCACATTTGATACACCTAAAATTTCATGATTTTGAGACTAATTCAGAATTTTGACATTTCTTTTTGGGGAAAAAAATGATAGATGCAAGTCAACACATGCATCTGCAGGTTCCATGAAAAAAACAAACAGGATTTAGCTAGGGTTATAGATATCTGAGCGCTTATTACACATATTCATTTTTAATTTTCTTTTCACAAATTTGAAAAAAAGGTTTCATGCGGACTTTATTTTTCAAATTTTGGGATTCTCTGATATTTGCTTCATATTGCTGGCATTAAAGGGTTAAGCACCATGAGCATTGTGTAATTATTGACATCAACAATGGCGAGCTACTAGTTTATTTTTTTGATTGAAAATTTTACAAATTTTATTAAAACGAAAACATTAAGAGGGGTTTTAATATAAAATTTCTATAACTTGTACTAACATTTATCTTTTAAGAACTACAAGTCTTTCTATCCATGGATCGCTTTAACAGAATGTTAATAATGTTAATGCCATCTTTTTGATTTATTGTTATAATAAACAAATACGGTACTTATGTACAGTATGTTGAATGTATATATCCGTCTTGAGTAAGCCTGTCGCAATATGCAATAATTCCATTTATCGCGCGATAAATAAAAATGAAGGCGGTAATTTTTCCGCTGCGATTTATCGCCTCGCGTGCACATGCGTGCGTGCGTGCGTGCGTCAGACGTGCTGTTAAAAGTTCGGATTCCTTGTTACCAACTGCACAAAACGCATCTTTGTTCCAGGTCCGGCAAAAAATAGCGCCGGATGATGATGATGACCATGATATCCTATTGTTCAACGTATACCGGCCGCGTCAGTGCTTCAGATTGACTCTGGACCATTCCGGCGCGCCGGTGTTGTCGACGTTTGGGGGCGCTCCCATCAGGGGTGACATTTCACGCGGGGCGGCTATTTTTCGGCACAACGCCGGATATTTACAACGAAGTCCGCCAAAACATTGTTACGGACTTCGCTGCTACGAACAACCTCGCTTTGACAAGGGACAGCTGAATGGAAATGATGAACAAATTAAGAGCGCTGTGCTTCAAACTCGTCCTGTTTATGAAAGTCGATTGTCATATGCTGGTGTTGTGCAGTAATGAGCAGACGTGACTTCAGCGGGGTTTGCTAACTTTTTTAATGCGCGCACACACTAAATATCATGAAATAGCAAACTAGATGTGCTACGTCCCATGCCATTGGCTACGTGAGCCCAGAGTGTTTATGGGACACGTAGTCCATATACTACATCGATGAATTCTAAACTGTCATGACTGAATGGAAGTTAGCAAATATTGTTAATTCAGTACGTGACAAAGATGGATTCGGACCACAAATAGGATGTCTTGCTCATGTAGTAAACCTAGCTGCTAAGAAAGCTGTAGCAATAAACAGTGTGCCCCGCCTCACTTTACAAACAGTAAAAATTGTTCTCAGCACTTTTCTACAAATTTTTTTCAGATCAGTAAGAAGTAAGCACATAAATATTATGCACTAAAATGCATGTTTATGTGATGGCAATTTAATTTTTGCTCGTTAGCAAAAAAAAAAAAAAAAAACGAAAGAACGAAGAACGAAAAATATAATTGTTATTTTTTTTTCAGAGCATTAAATGTATTGAATCGGATCGAAAATTGTGTCCCCCGTATCGAAAATCGTACCGAACCGTGACTTAACTGTATCGTTGCATCCCTATGGCACACCATTGCAGAAGCTATGAGGGGAAAAGTTTTCATTTGCCTAAATGCTTAAGTTATTAAGTGCAATTTTTTTTTTCTTGAAAAACACATTTTATTTATGCTGTGTTTCTGTGCGGTATTAATATTGTTGTCTTTTACTTAAGAGGCATGGTCTATTGTTTTTAGTTGTGATTTCTTAAAAAGTATTTTTGAATTTAAGAGTAAATATTTATCGCGTTTAAATGGGTGTACTTGATTTAGTAAATATTTATCGCATTTAAATGGGTGTAGTTGATCTATTAATATATATACTGTATTCTCACTGTGTTATTGTAAATTGGTTTAAAAAAAAAAAAGGGGGGTGCGCAATAATATCGCATATCGCAATCATTTGAGATAAATTATCGCACACTAAAATTTGTTATCGCGACAGGCCTAGTCTTGTGTCTTATCTTTCCATTCCAACAATAATTTACAAAAATATGGCATATTTTATAGGTGGTTTGAATTGCGATTAATTACGATTAATTCATTTTTAAGCTGTGATTAACTCGATTAAAAATTTTAATCGTTTGACAGCCCCAGTATTAGTTAATAGATTAACCTTAAACTTGTCTAAATTCTTAAATTATAACATATATTTAACTTCTCAGTTGTAAATATTATCAGATTTTGTCATTATATTTTTGTTAAGTCAAAGTAGGACATGAACAAAAATCTGCTTTGACTTTGGAAAACAACAATTCACATTTTTGCCAATTTTCGGACATCTTGCCGTCTAAACTAGCTTAATAAGGCTGCAACAACTAATCACTTAAAAAATTAGTTGCCAACAAATTTTGATAATCGATAAAGTTGAAGGAAATAGTCATACATCTTGTCTTCATTGCTACTTATAACATGCCGAAAACAACTTCAACGTAAATTGTGAACCTAATTGAAAGTGAAATTTAACCGATTAATCGATTAATTTATCGTCTGATTAATTGATTATGAAAATAATCATTAGTTGCAGCCCTATGTTGTGCTATTTAAATCCATGACCATGAATATCCTTATATTAATAGTGATTTCAATGTCAATCAAAATTATCCTTTTTTTTTTTCATATTCGCACAGCCCAAGCAAAAGGTTTAAAAAAAAAAACACACACAATTTTCAAACGTTAAAATTGTACTGGCCAACGCTGTCATGAGGTTTGTGATAAAAGCGAGCTGGACATAAATGTTTGGAAATGCATGCCAATTGATGGTAGTTAATGTACTTTCAAAGTGTTTCATACGAACGTTAGAAATGGACACTAGAGAGTTGCGTAAACTTGTACAAATTCAACAAGAATGTAGACCACCCTTGTCGTTTTGGCTGTGCGGCAGAGACAAGGAATCTAGCCAGCATTTGCATCCACTAACTTTACCCAGTACAGAAAACTGAGAATAAAAAAAAAAAAATCAACTCCATATGGAAAATAATGTTTATACTTAAAACCTGTTTGACACTTGCACCTATGAGGACACTAAACACTGAATAATAAAACAAGTGATAAAATCAGAAAGGAGAAAGGCGAGAAGAAGTAAAACAAGCTGCAATGTGACTTGAAATACTGAAGGAATAATTAAATAATTTCATAGTTTTGAAATCTACTTTGATCAAAGTGACCCTCAGTGGGTAAAGGTCTGACTGTTTATGCCCCATGGCATCTCTTTGTATTTTTCCTATCAAAACAAAAACGAACGCAGACAGCCAGGGGCCACGCCATGTTGAACTTTGTCAAATAGTTGTTAAATCAATTACAGATATACAAAGATTCCTTTGTTTTGGTGAGAATTATTTGATCATTTTTATTACAGACAGATTTATTGGTCTCCATACTAAAGAAAAACACAAACAATGGCCACAAATATCTTGTAACTGACATGTTCTGAATCTATTCAAGATACAACTCAATCTTATTTTATTAAAACCTGTCCTGTTCAGCTGCTTTAACAAGAAGAATGGTAAATCTGAGTGTCTTTAAGGCTAGAAATAGATTTAATGTGCAACACGGGGGTTTGGTGTACTCCCATTGTGGTTTTTTATATTTTGTTGTTTATTCAGAGAATGCAGCTGGAAAGAAAAGGAGAATGGAAGAAAAAGAGGGGGAATGGTGATACAAAACATTGTTAAATACAGTGGTATAAAAAAAATATCTGAACCTTTCGCAATTTATCATATTTCTGCATAAAATCACCATCAAATGTGATCTGATCTTTGTCAAAATCACACAGATGAAAAAATCTTTGCTTTAACTAAAACCACCCAAACAATTATAGGTTTTCCTATTTTAATGAGGATAGTATACAAACAATGACAGAAGGGGGAAAAGAAGTAAGTGAACCATCACGTTTAATATTTTGTGCACCCCCCTCCCTTTGCAGCAATAACTTCAACCAGACGCTTCCTGTAGCTGCAGATCAGTCTGGCACATCGATCAGGAATAATCTTGGCCCATTCTTCTCTACAAAACTGCTGTAGTTCTGTCAGATTCCTGGGATGTCTGGCATGAATCCCTGTCTTTAGGTCATGCCACAGCATCTCAATGGGGTTCAAGTCTGGACTTTGACTTGGCCACTCCAGAACATGTATTTTGTTCTTCTGAAACCATTCTGAAGTTGATTTAGTTCTGTGTTTTGGATCAATGTCTTGTTGCAGCATCCATCCTCTTTTTAGCTTTAACTGTCTGACAGACAGCCTCAGGTTTTCCTGCAAAACATCCTGATAACTTTTGTATTAATCCTTCCATTAATGATTTTTAGGCAGCGAAACAGCCCCAAATCCTGATGCTCCCTCCACCATGCTTCATGGTGGGAATGAGGTGTTGATGTTGGTCAGATGTTCCATTTTTCCTCCACACATGACGTTGTGAGTTACTCCCAAATAATTCAAGTTTGGTTTCATCAGTCTACAAAATGATTTGCCAAAGGTTTTGTGGAGTGTCCAAGTGCCTTTTTGCGAACAATAAACAAGCAACAATGTTTTTTTTAGACAGCAGTGGCTTCCTTTCTTCCGTGAATACCATCCTTGGCCATAGTTTTACATATACTTGATGTGTGCAAAGAGATATTGAACTGTGCCAGTCATTTCTGTAAGTCTTTAGCAGACATTGTAGGGTTCTTTTTTACCTCTCTGAGCATTCTGCACTGAACTCTTGGCGTCATCTTTGGTGGACGGCCACTCCTTGGGAGAAGCATCAATGCCAAACTCTCTGCATTTGTAAACAACTTCCCTGACTGTCGATTGATGACCATCCAGACTTTTAGAGATGGTTTTGTATCCTTCCCCAGCTTTATACAAATCAACAATCCTTGATCGCAGGTCTTCAGACAGCTCTTTTGACAGAGCCATGATGGACAGCAGACAATGCTTCTCTTTAAGACAATTCTTACCAGGTGTGTGTTTTATAGTGGGCAGGGCAGCTTTAAACCACTAATGAGTGATTGGGCACCAGTGGTGTTAATCTTACTTTAAAAAAGTAATTAATTACAGTTGCAAGTTACTTCTCCCAAAAAGTAATTGCGTTAGTAAGTCGGTTACCTGAATATAAGAGTAATTAGTTACTTGGCAAACTAACTCGTGACGATGTTCATGGGGTTTTTTTTCTTGGGGGAAAAAAAAAAAAAAAAAAAAACAGGTTTAAAGGGTTTTTGGGACAATTGGCCCTAGCCCAATTCTTTACCCTAAACTTAACTAGACACAGGAGTATTGCGGATATTGCGATAACTAGATAGTAACCTTTGCTATGTGTGGAAGTCATTTAATTAAAGTTGTTAAAATTGCTCCCATTATTGCATTAGTTCCCTTCTGTCTACTTTAGACATGTGTAAGTTTTAAAACTGTTTCATCATTTAACGATAGATTTAAGTCAAGATTTTTCTAATTTAGGAGCATTTTGGATAAAAAGTTACTAGGGTACGCTAGGACGGTTCTCTACAACAGAGCCTTCCTGAGAGGTATACTGCTTTAAGATGGTGGCTGTTTACTAACGCATCTAGTTCTCTATACATGTTGCTAATGCCACCGTGTCTGTCATTTGCATCTAGTTCTATAATATGTGATATCTACCATAGCATCATGTGGGCGTAGTTTGTAGGCTACCGGCTACAGTCAGGTATTATTGGAGCCACCTAGCATCGCGTTTGCATCGGCGTCACAACCAGGCATGAAAAGGGGTCAGGGGTTAAAAAGGTGAGAAAGGTGTGGAGGAAATATGTTCCGGCGTTCTACCAAAATGTCCTCCGTCGGCGAAACGTCTACATGTGGCAAATTTGACAATTGAGCTTGAACCGAGGAGTATCAAAAAGTCCTGGCTGTCGTGTTACCTGTTGTGCTGTAATTCCAAGTGGTGCTTGAATTGGATGCTTATAGCGGTTGACAGTCTTTTTGAGCCAGCGCAAAGTTCGCAGCGCACGGAGATATTTTGGTCATCTTTATTGGACAAAAATGTGAAGTAATGGCTGTGTTTCCAGTGTGCAAATGCAGCTATTTGTAGTATATCTCCTGCCTATTTAATTGCATCCTGGCGAGGTAGCAAGGCTATGTTGTTTGGCCGCAAACTCCCAGCGCTCACGGCTCACGAATCATGGTAATACACGTGACCCGTTTTTTTTCCATCCCCGATTAGAAAATGTGACATGTGATGTCACTCCCATGACTACAGTATTCTTCATTCTACATACATTATGGGGCAATAACAAAATAGTAACAAACAGGCATCAAGGAAAGTAATTTTAATCAGATTACTGATTTAGAAAAATGAACGCGTTAGATTGTTCTTTACTGAAAGACAGTAATCAGATTACAGCTACGCATTACTCACATAACACTTTACTGACAACACTGCTTTTAGATTACCGTTAAATACACAAGCTTGACGCTACCTTAACGGGAGCCATTTTTTCAACGGACGCTCTGGCAGTGTTCAACGCAAGCTGCAACGAACGGCAGTAACTTTGTCATACCGCAAAATATGAAAATGATCCATTACTCACCAAATTTAATATGCTGGCAAATGCATTCATCTAAAAAAATTGGGAGTGAGACCTCACCTCGTCCAGCGAACGTGAATTTGTGCTTAGGACAAGATCATCTGTCGCTATTAGCGATCTTTGTAGCTCTTTTTTTTCCCTCCCCGCATACAAACTTGTTTCTCTCTCAGCGGCTGTGATTAACCTCAATGAAGTTGCTCTCCTAGCTAAGCCTTGTCTATCATTCGACTTTGTAAGTTTTTAGTAACTTTGTGTATTGAATTTGAAAGGAAAATGTGTGTTTTGTTTTTGGCGAACTTTTTCATGAAGCTAAACTGTTGAAGCTACTCACACGGGGAAAAATACGATTGTACAATGTTTTAAATGTATTCATTTGGTATATTTCAGTTACCACGATTTGAGAGACCAATAAATTGAAGAATTTACGCCTTGTGTTTGGAGTGTTTGTTTTGGGGTTTGCTGGAATAGCGTCACTGATACACGCAGCATCAAACAGGGGAAGAGGTAAGCGCTGCCGCGCCAAGCCACTTCTGGCTGCATTTTCGACACATGAAAAATAACTAATACGTACTACTGTATGACGGAAAATTTTAGTGGTTTTGTAACCGCGACGTTTTCATAGCATGGTAAACCGTGAAGGCAACCGGCACATGCCTACAACCGACCCCCCACCCCCCTTAAAAAATTTCTCCTCGGATCTACACGATTCACGTAGGTCATCCTTTTTTACTTCAAAACGGCGAATTTCGCCGAAAGGTGAGATTTTCATGCCTGCACAACTCCCTTGCCTCCTCCCCACTCCTGCTCTGCGCTCTCGTCTCCGTGAGTCCGTCTCTCAGACTTTTCTCGTGTCAATCAACCAACATAGTAACGCACGCCTTTCCCGCCTCAGTAATGGTAACGGCGTTGCCAAGATGAGAAAAGTACTTAATTAGATCACTCACTACTGAAAAACACCGTTATATTCTAACACCGTTATTAACAACAATTTTGGCCACACACCTGACTTAAATTGTTTGGTAAAAATTGGTTTCAAATTGGCAGAGGGTTCACTTACTTATTTTTCCCCCTTCTGTCATTGTTTGCATGCTATCCTCATTAAAATATGAAAACCTATAAATGTTTGGGTGGTTTTAGTTAAAGTAGACACTGTTTTTACATCTGTGTGATTTTGACAAAGATCAGATCACATTTGATGGTGATTTTATGCAGAAATGTGAGAAATTCCAAAAGATTCAGATACTTTTTCATACCACTGTACGTGAGCATTAGTCCTGGTACTACTGTGTACCAGTGTGTGTTGGTCATGTGGAGAATGAAACTGCTGCACGTGAGCCACCATCCCAGGAGGAGCAATTCAATTCAATCCAAAGACTATCACGTATGAAGGCATTCTGGAGTAAAATCTGCAGCCTGAAATCAGAAAGGTCTCAGGAGCAGTTCATAGGTCCTCCAATGCGATAATGAACCAAAATTCAAAATGAAGCTAGGAGTTGGCCAAAATACTTGTTAAAATAATATTACGGCCTACAGAGGTAGTGCAACTAAATATTATATTTTCACCAATTGTTTTTAAGATAACAATAATGATGTTTTGCAGGTATACTTCAAGCATGCGGTTCTAAATGTCAAAAGTATGATAAGTGGCTCTCCCGTCTTCGAGCAACAGTATTACCGAAAATGAGATTAAACCATGAATTAAATCCAACCGATTCTTACATCATAGTGTATCACAAAAGTCTAAATGATTTATGACTCAGTGCAATCATTTGGAGTCAACATTATATTAAACAACTCACTTCTGCATTTTTGGGCAGAAATGAAAGCGACGAAGCCAGTGGACTTACACTCACCAACAGAGCAAGTTAAACAAGCCATTCAGGTCACACAGGAACAGAGGCGGAAAGGCAAATATATTTAAGACATATACAAATATGACCAAACATAAAGACTAACTACTCAGATTACATGCCCTTATACACAATTATATATAATTTATTTCTAAACATTAATGAAAGTCATAAATAGCAGCATGGCTGTTTCATTGCCCAAGTCTTTTATATTTTGTACACAACATTGCCTTTTACACACTGGAGCGTGTACAATGAATTGTAGGGTTAAAATTAGTCTGTTTCAGCACGTAAAATGCTAAGATATTCTAAAGGCCAAAGAAGCGCATCAGAGTGGTCAAAACATTGACTTATTTCAACAGAACAAAGGCGGGTACACTGTTGTGTCTTGTCTCTTCAATGCCAAGCTTGCATACCAGGCTGCATCGTCCACCGTGAAAGAACACCTAAAGCACCGTCACCCAGTTGTAATTTTGGAAGACGAGCTGGCAGATCGTAAGTCCATCTAACAATATTTTTTATTAAAGTTGCTAAGCCTGTCGCGATATGCAATAAGTCCATTAATCGCACGGTAAAAAAAAAAAAATGAGGGCGTTAATTTTCGAAGTTTTGTTTTATCGCAGAGTGTGTGCATGCATACATTTGTGCGTGCTTGTACACATGTGTTGCTGTTGGCATATGAGACCTCCAGTTCCTTTCAAAGATGTTTATTGGTCATCAACACGCCGTAGAATTAAAGTTCAGACATACAAAATAAGGAAACACATCTACTAAACACTGTAAACGTTAGCATTGCTACATTAAGGCTAATGGGGAAAAAAAGACTACAAACCACTTTAGCCTGACATAAAACATTGGCAGTCTTCTCCAAAACACAAACTTGCTGTTAAAAGGTGACACTTCAAACATGAAAAATCGCTGGCTAACAACATTTGCAAACGAAAAATAAAATCTATTACTGACACCACTTGGAATGACGAAATAAAATAAAAATATGTCATGTTCAACATATAAATAACGATTTCTGGAGTTAATTTCACATACTTCAGAACTCAGATTCTACACTAAGAATAGCTTTTAAATGACACCATTTATGAAAAACCTGATTGGCAATGAGTAATTATTATTATAATTATATTAATACTATTATATACAGTGGTACCTCTACATACGAAGTTAATCCGTTCCAGGAGCTTGTTTGTAAGTCGAAATGGTCGTATGTCGAGCAGGATTTTCCCATAGGAATACATTATAATTCCATTAATTCGTTCCACAGCCCAAAAACCTGCACTAAATCCTTAAAAAATACTGCTGGTGCTATTACAAATGGCAATTACACGTAGCAAAACAAATAAATTATAAATCAAAATTGGAATAATGTAATAAAAAGAATAATAATAATTCCTGTAATAGTGTAACGAATCGGGTTCTAATAAGGCGGACGTTTTTTTGTGTACCTGAACGCACCGCGGGGCTCACGTGCCAGAAACAGACCAGTGAGCTTGAGTTTCACTTTCACTTTGAATGTTCTCTTGAGAACACCATCATTTGAGGCAGACAGCAGGCGTTTTGTGTTGAATAAGTTGTAAAAGAAATGATGAAAACGTGGCGAAGCTGGCGATTTCTTTGGAGACAATAAGAATTGTCAGCTTAATTTATAAAGACTGGCGAACAATGGTCGGAGGAGGACCGTGGAGATGTATTGTTGAGCCATTTCACGGATGCCCACCCCACGCTCATATTTTTCTGTCATTTGCATCTTCATTTCGAAGGTAAGCATCAACTTTTTCCTTGTTTCACCACCTGTACCAACCTTTTCTGAAACCTGTGTTGATTTGTCACACAAGAAAATCCGCCGTGCATTCGTCTGCGGTGCTGCCATTGTCGTCGTATTTCGAGCATGTCGTCGGATGTAGAAACAAATGGCGAGTCAAATTTTACGTCGGATGTCGAAAAGTTCGTGTGTCGAAGCGATCGTATGTAGAGGTACCACTGTATAGTAGTATAGATTTTTTTTTTTTAAGAATTGTTTTGAATCATGTTGGAAAGGCGAAGTCAGCATTCTGAATGTTTACATTCCATTCTTTTGCACTTGTTAATGCTATCAGCATTTGACCTCATTGTTTATTTGTGATTTATTATTGCTATTTACCTGTTTATTTGTACTTTAATAAAGAATTTAAGTGTTCCAAAATGTTTTTGTAAATTTGTGAAGTGTCAACAAAAACGTAATTATTAAATTAGTCCACTAATCGTTAAAAAAAAAGTGTGCTGATTAATTGGGAGGAAAATAGTTGTTTGGGACAGCCCTAATTATAACATTTTCTCTTTTATTTTTTTTTTGTGCAAACCTGCTTGAGGCCAAACCTGATTAAATGCAGGATTCTAAATACTCCATGCCTCCGTTTTTGCAGTAAAACTAGGGCTGTCAAACGATTAAAATTTTTAATCGAGTTAATTACAGCTTAAAAATTAATTAATCGTAATTAATCGCAATTAATCGCAATTCAAACCATCTATAAAATATGCCATATTTTTCTGTAAATTATATATATTCTGTAAAATAAATTGTTGGAATGGAAAGATAAGACACAAGATGGATATATACAGTACATTCAACATACGGTACATAAGGACTGTAGTGGGCATTTCACTCTACTGTCATTTAAATCTGTCTATGCTGTCCTCACTCCGAAGCGTCTACTTTTTCCAAAGCTAGACAGCTAGTGAACGACGCCTTAATAATCAGACTTCTTCCTTTTTCATCTGATTTATTAATAAAATAGCCTCAAACCATTGTCCTCTTTAGACCGTCATAAAACTACAAAAAAAAAAGTACACAAGCATTGCATTAGCAACAACGTTAGCTTAGCACGCTATACAGGTTCACTAAACATAAACAAAAAGCGTCTCATACAAAAAATAGAACATTTCGCTTACTAACATAATACGTACATTCTTTACAACAACCATACTTACGGACAAATCTTGTCCAAGGATCATATAAGCACAATATTACAACGTAGGCTTCAGCCCGAGACGTCGTGCAGCCATATGAACTGGCAAGAAAGAAAATAAACCATGTCGCAAAGCGACCACAAGAGTTCGCTGTTGTGCTGCAGCACAAAAAGCCTTGCTGTAAAACTTACCAAAAGGCAGAATACTGTCTGAGCTGGACATGTGCGTTAATTGCGTCAAATATTTTAACGTGATTAATTTAAAAAATTAATTACCGCGCGTTAACACGATAATTTTGACAGCCCTAAGTAAAACATAAAATGAGCCCAAATTTCTGACTTATAAATGGTCAAATCCGAGCAACCAACTAGAGAGCGACGTACACAAATCTCAGATTAGTCTAATGTTACTTCAGGAAGACTGCTGCGCGTTTCCAACTTCTGGACAGGAGTAGAAGTGCGGCCACCGAATTGTTTATTTCCGCCAAAAAAACGTGTTGGGATCGATACAAATGGATTATGAATGGATATGAGTATTGTGTGACGTAATATCGCAACATATCTCAATCGTTTTTTTTGTAGCACCCCTACTAATTAGTATGTGAATGTCAACTTTTTGCTGATTTTGTGATCTATCTGACACCAATTTAGGTGCTAAAAGTTGTTTTTCCGACACTTACATTCCAAAAATGGGGAGTGCCATTGACACTCCTCTTATACAAATAATCTAGTCAACTTTGTCCTACTGGCTCAACTGGAATACTATACTAGTATATACAGCCCCACCTGATCAGCGATTTTTGAAAAGCCTCTTCTGCCGAATTCGATTTCTGCCATTTTTATTTATTTATTTATTTTTTTTTTTTTTTTTGGGGGGGTCAAAAAACAGCTTTGACAGGGTTTCTGTAGGTATCAGCAAATCTCATTTAATGTTATTCAATGCCACTTTAAACCGGTAATTTATTGACAATGCCCAACTGTAGATTGTTTCACACACATAAATTGTAAGTAGAGTTGTCCGATAATGGCTTTTTAACTGATATCCCGATGTTGTCCAACTCCAAAAATCTGACACCAATATTAAACCGATACCGATATATGCAGTCATGGACTTAACATACAGTGCTGGCCAAAAGTATTGGCCACATCATATTAGAGATGTCCCGATCCGATATTTGGATCGGATCGGACGCCGATATGGGCAAAAAAATGCGCATCGGTATCGGATCGGAACACGGGAAAAATTCCGATCCAGACTTCCGATCCAGTTTTTTTTTTTTTTAGTCCGGTCCAGTGCACCGGTTTACATAATCCATTCCAGTTTTTGCTTCGGTTTCCCTAAAATCCGGGCCGCATTTTACGGCACACCTTCAACACACTACATTTACATTACCGTCTCCCAATTTACCGAGAGACTTTATCGGTAAAAATGTCAGCTGTGTGGAATCATTTCACCTTAAAGTACGACAAAGACGAAGAGGCAGAGTGCAACATATGCCACAATAAAGTCAAGCGTGGTGGTAAAGCTGTAAGAAGTTTTAATACAACCAACCTAATCAAACATTTAGCGAAATACTACCACAAGCAATATGAGGAGTATTTTAAGAAAATCGAAGACAAAAACAAAGGTCCTACGCAACTAACACTGGCAGAAACTTTTGCTATGCGTGACAAACTGGCACTCGACAGTCCCAAAGCCCAGGGAATAACAGGAGTCATTGCCGAAGAATTCATTCTGGATGACAAGCCGTTATCTCACGTAAGTAAAGACGCACCATCCAACACGCGATTCGGCCGTGGAAGATTCGAGAACGAATCACAAACATCCAAATTCCGATTATTGAAATATGTCAAGTAAAGCGGGACGCAATGAGAAACTGACCGCATTGCGTCCCGAAAGTAAACATAACTTGTCTTAGACCCGGGTAATGCCAATGCTCAACTCACGGCTTTAGCTCAACACATGCCGCTGGATAAAAAACACAAGAATACCTGACTGCTGCTGATAGCCGCTACAAACTACGTCAACGTTGTTTTACTGGAGATAATAGATATCATATGTATATAGAAAAAGATGCTACACGACAGACTCGACTGCGTTAGCAACATTGAAGTATTGAAAACCAGATGCGTTATTAAACAGATGCCATCTTAAAGCAGAAGACTTCCCTAGTAGGCTGTTGTGAACCTTCCAAGCGAACCTAATTAACTTTTTATCTAAAATACTCCTAAATCGGCAAAATCTTGACTTGAATCTATCTTCAAAACAGTTTTAAAACTTTCACATGTCGAAAGTAGACAGAAGGGAAATTATGGAATAACGGGAGCAATTTTAACAACTTTAACAGTTGATTCGCAAAATAAATGAACTGAATGTAGTTTAAAGCTCCTGATACAGAATGGGGACTTAGTATTTTATTTACTGTTTTAAAATGTTAACTTGATACTGAAATAGTTGTTTATTTAAACCTGAGAGGCTTTTTATACAATTTCCACTGAGGTTGTTGGTGTGTTTTGCTTTTTTAAGACAGTTTACAATATTATTTGCACGTTTTACTGACTGACTATGCCATTTCTGTTTGTTATTTATAATGTTTTGTGTTTGTCACTGAATAAACAGATCAGTTTGTTACCAACCGTTGTGTGTTATTCAAACTCACCTAATTCAGCTGGCTAGTCGTTATCAAGAGTACTAAAACCTTTTTCAACATGAGTCTGACAACTAAGTAAGGAGGCTAAATAACATTAAACTTTAACACATGCTCAGAAAGGTCGGTATCGGTATCGGCCAGTATCGGTATCGGATCGGAAGTGCAAAACAATATCGGTATCGGATTGGAAGTGCAAAAATCTGGATCGGGACATCCCTACATCATATCATACCATATCATATCACTGCCATATCACATATGGCTCACACAGTGCTTCTGGCTCAAAATAACAACAAATGCACACAGCTACAGTACAGTAAAGTACAGTACAGTAAATAAAGTATGTAATGAGTTTTTAATTCATTACTTTTTAATCATTTATTGTTCATTTAATTTTTGCACCATGAATGCTAATGGTCTGCTCACATAACAAATCCCAAGCATCTTAGTTTGGAGACATCTAATGGTCAATAAGAATAACTGCTGCGTTAAGCTGTGACCAGCCATTGCATCAAGGCAGAAAGCTTCTACATTCAGTTTGAAGGCAACACGCATATTGAGCCAAATCCGTTAATAAAAAAAACAATCTCGATATATTCTGATATAATTATCAATGATTTTATCAGCCGATATTATCGGCTACCAGATAATATCGGAAAACTCTAATAAATTATGTTAAAAAAACTTTTTTTTAAACCATTAAGCTTATATAATTTGTAATTCCTAGAACCTGTAGTTTAATGTTTTTTAAGGCCTGAATTTTGACAAAATCCATTTAATGACTTTTGATACTTTTTAACGACCCACATAAACCCTGTTTGAGATACAAATCAATTTGAGCATTATCTGACAGAATTGCAGGGGTGCCAATACATTTGGCCAGCAGTGTAGATGGTGAGCTACAAATAGCTCAAAATCTACAAACTACTGTGACGGTGAAAATACAATTGTTTCATATGCCAAGAAAGATAACTGTTAATGTTTTACTAGGTGTCAAGCAAGAATGAGTTCAGTTACAGTATGTTTGCACAATATAACAAAATGTGTTTTGTTTGCGTAGTGTCACTCGCACTGTACATACACTTGCCTCCCTCCATGTGGAAACTATAGACTGTTACATAACAAGTTAATGGAATGTCGAAGGGACCGTGTTCCAACTCTGCCCCATTTGGATGGAGTGACAGAGTGTCACGCTGATATGCCTTTAGCCACCCCGCCCACCAATACCACCACCAACAACAATTTTTGTCCCATCTCACGACAACTTTTGTACTGTTGTTTTTACCTTCGAATTGTGCAGTTCATGTGAACCTACAATTTTTTTGATTTTCATCACACATAATTACAATTTGCGTCCATTTTCTAATCCCCCGTAAATTAAGTGGAGTAACACTGCCAGAATCAAAGTCCCTTTAGATTAGTTTATTACCAAAATGGCAGTGGTCTCAAATCTCTATCCATCTGTTTGAAACGTTCAGAGATTATGTTAAACTTTGTCAACGCAAGAGTCCATTGGTTTTTGACACTCACTGTGTTAATGCACTTTTCTTGTTCTACTAGTCCCCCAAGGTTTTGTTTTTGGACTCGTGTAATTATACAGCTATTTGTACCAACCCTCTGATCCTGGCAATTTTACCAAACTCTTTGAAATTGTAACAATATTTAAACTCTGATGCCCCAAAATGATACATAAATTATTGATCATAAAACTGCAGTCATTCTGTCTGGGCCCCAAATGGAAGTGCTTATCTTTGATTGTCATTTGATTCTCACAATTTATCACCCGTACCCGTTTGGGCTCCCTCTTTAAACAGTGCTATAAAAAATTCAATATTCTTGCACAGCTTCCCCATATTAATATTTAAAGGGAACCACGGACTTAAAGACTTGTAGGCTCAATAAGCCACAATTGTTCTCTTTTACTAAAATATGTTAGTAGAAAAACATATATTATTGCCATTGATTTAAAAATCAAAATCACGGAGGGCGCCATGTTTTACGCTCGCAATGCACTCTGGGGGTGATTACGCGGTTGAGTTGGACTGGGAGAATAGCTGTGCTCTACAAGCGAAGCTAGTATGACGACTGGCATGTTTTTGTCACAGAACTGTGGTATGAGTTCCCGCCGACATACCTACATCCAATTTTAAAACAATTTTAAATTTAAATTTTAAATCTTTAAACCGATCCTAGGCGACTTGCGGAGATATTGACTTGCTGCCATTTGACAGTTTGTATTCTTGACCCCTTCCATGTGAGTTGCATCCTTCCCTTGGCTTTTTAGTTTGTCTGCCTCTCACACCGGTTTTCCCTCTTTTTTTTCTTTTTTTCTTAATTGATCACAACCTACTGTCGCAGACCCTTTTTTGTCTCTCTTTTTGCGATCGCGTGTTTTTTGTGTGTTCAATAAACGCTTTTACGCAATCCCTCTGTAATTGTTTTCTGCTTGCTTCAGCATTGTAGTGTAATCAAACCACCCTTAATTGATATTACTACGTTTTAGTATTTTCTTCAAGCATTTTTAGTACGTTCTGCCTGAATGCATTTAAATAAAACAAGCTGAAAGCGCACAGTAGTACTTTGGGTGTCAAATTCGCCTTTTTTAGGATGTTTCGCCGGTGTAGCACATTTTGGCAGAACACCGGTTTTGTCTACTCGCGTCTAATCCAGTCTTTGGTGTTCATTTTGTTTTTGCTGCTCGTTTTGTTAAATATCGACAGCGTGTCTTGCTCATTAATGTTCCTCTCAAGTTCAAATTGAAAGGGCTGAACAGATAATATGTTTACGTTGCTAGAGTCATAATCTGAAAGCCTGGCAGCGCTGTCCGTATATGTCACCGCCCACAGTGCATTGCGGCGCCAACAACAATGGCGACCTACTAATTAAACTAATTTTACTAAATTTATAAAAATGAAAACATCAAGAGGGGTTTTAATATCAAATTACTATAACCAATACTAACATTTATATTATATATTACTATATTATTACTAAGGGTGTAACGGTACAAGTAATAGTATTGAACCGTTTCGGTTCGTGGTGCTCGGCTCGGAATGGACGCGTACCGAACGAGTTTCTGACGTAATATAACCCTTTTCGAGGCTGCGAGTCGATCTGGTTACAGTTTCTTTGTGTACTGTAGATTATATTTACTCCGTCTTCTCTACTATAATGAGGACCAACACGATAGGACAGTAGGCTTTTAACCCAGAAACGTCAACGGCGCGACAACGTGGCCGCCGGGAGAACGCAGTGAAACGCGGGCGTTAGAGTCAATCAGCCAATGCACACCAGTCGCAGTGCGGCCGCGTGTTAGATGCGTCCCAGAAGCGGCTCAACGCGACGCACGCGAAAAGAACGGCAGAGTTTATCATTTGACGTGAGACGCGGCCCTCCTGCGTCAATACTACTACCGGTTGCTAGGATCGGGCCGGAAGTCACTCGTGTAAAAATACGGTGGATCCGGTCGCTTTTCAAACTAATATGCAATCGTAATCTACTTTTTGAGTCCATCAGATCTCTTAAGTGGTAGATCGGGGCACAGTTGACTTGTCTTTGTTGATTTACTGCTGCCTTCTTTGCTATAATAATATCCAATCAATACATAACCCTCCTACCACAACAAAACAAGTAGGAACTAATATTCACAAAGGAACTAAAGTCATACAACATAAAATAAACAATATAGGCAAGGCAAGGCAAATTTATTTATATAGCACAATTCAACACAAGGCAATTCAAAGTGTTTTACATCACATGAAGACCATAAAAATCACATTTAAATCAACACAACGTAAAAAACAAGACAAAAGATTGCATTTAATCACAGATTAAAAATAAATAAATAAAAATAAAACAAAAATAAAATAAAGCAAAAACTACTACTACTAATAATCATTGAAATCAGCAATAGAGATAAGCACAAGAGGAATAGAAGGCAGGTAGATTGAAATATATAGACAGTTATGGATATGCAGTGCTAAACAAAAGCGTTTTTAGCCCTGATTTAAAGGAGCTAACAGTTTGAGCATACTTCAGACGTTCGGGTAACTTGTTCCAGAGGTGAGGAGCATAATAACTAAATGCTGCCTCACCCTGCTTGGTTCTTGCTCTTGGAACATGCAGAAGACCCGTTCCAGACGACCTATGGGGTCTAGATGTCTCATAGGAATCTAACAAGTCAAGCATGTATTTTGGTCCAAGGCCATTAAGTGTTTTGTAGACGAGCAGTAGTATTTTATAGTCTATCCTTTGACTCACTGGAAGCCAGTGTAGCGATTTCAAAACCGGTGTAATGTGGTCCAGCTTCCTTGTATTTGTGAGGACTCTGGCTGCAGCATTCTGTACTAGCTGCAGCTTCCTGACTGATTTTTTATCAAGACCTGTAAATATACCGTTGCAGTAGTCCAATCTGCTGAAAATGAATGCATGCATAAGTTTTTCCATGTCTTGTTGAGTCAGAAGCCCCTTAATTCTGGTTATGTTTTTTAGGTGGTAATAAGCGGATTTAGTGACGGACTTTAGATGGCTATCAAATTTTAGGTCTGAGTCAATAATTACGCCAAGGTTTCTGACTTGATTTGTAGCTGTAAGTGACATTGTGCTAAGTTGGCTGCTTATCTTTGACCTTTCCTTTTTTGGCCCAAAAATGATCACCTCTGTCTTCTCCACATTTAACTGGAGAAAATTCTGGCACATCCATTCATTGATTTGATGAATGCATTTACTCAGGGAGACTAAGGGACTATATTCATGTGGGGACACAGAAATGTACAGTTGTGTGTCATCTGCATAGGCGTGATAGGAGATGTCATACTGTTCCATTATCTGAGCTAACGGAAGCATATAGATGTTAAATAAGAGTGGTCCAAGAATTGACCCTTGAGGGACTCCACACGTGAATTTGGTTCGTTCTGACTGATAGTTTCCAATTGACACAAAGAAATCCCTATCATGTGAATAGGATGTGAACCACTGAAGAATAGTGTCAGTAAGCCCTACCCACTGTTCCAATCTGCTGAGTAGTATGTTGTGATCAACCGTGTCAAATGCGGCGCTGAGATCCAATAGTAGCAGAACAGATGATTTGCCTGCATCGGTATTCCGACGAATATCATTTAGGACTTTGATAAGCACGGTCTCATAATATATAAATATAAATGAATACTATATCACATTTGTAAAATATAAACACAAATAAATAATAGCCCATTTAAATAAAATAAATTGAAATGAGCTAAAACACCTGTAATTAAATAATAAGAATAATACACACATCCTGCTTACACAATTAAATTTATTAATTTCTGTGTGGCGCTTAAACTTGAGAAAATCCACCAATAAAGCTTTTGAAAACCGTTCATAAGAAAAAAAAGTTTCATTGAGGCATTTCATTTGTAAAATACATGTTAAAATCTTTGTCATAGGGATTGCTTTTCTCTTTAGCACAGGACTTCTTTTTTCTTCTTTCTTTCAGAAAGAAAGCTGACCAATACGAGGGGTCTGAAAGGCAAATTGTTGTTGGATTATCTTTAAATACCCGCTACTTTTTGAGCAGAATTCTAGCTTTGTATAGGCTAGTGTTCCTATTGTTGAAATCACAAAAGTGTGTAATAAAAAACTAGCACATTTATATTTTGCATTTTGTTTTCTTACTGTACCGAAAATGAACCGAACCGTGACCTCAAAACCGAGGTACGTACCAAACTGAGATTTCTGTGTACCGTTACACCCCTAATTATTACATATATTATATTATATAAAATATGAATATATTTATATTATAAAAGAACTACAAGTCTTTCTATCCGTGGTTCCCTTTAAGATGATCAACTGAATGTACAGTAAATATACTGTGTTCGAAGTTATTATGCAAATTGGATTTAAGAGTATAAAAAGAAAATGTTTTTGTTTTTCCATTAAACTCTCAAGGCTCTTTAGATCACAGACATCAACCTCAGACACCGGTGATAAATTGTCTCCCAGGTAAGCCCAATTAAAGGAAAACTGCTGAAAAGTGATGTTCCACAATATTAAAGGGGAAGCTCAGAATTTTTGACATACGGCTTAATCTTTGAGTTAGCGGGGCTTTAATTAGTCGCTTAGTTGATTTAAACAAATTCTGTGCAGTTTCTTAGTCATTTTTTTAGTTTCAGGGCTCCGGAGTGAATAAAATGGCACAAGTCAATATTGCCTGCTTCGCATAGTGATAAAAAACAACATACGCACACATGAGAATCACACATGACCCATGCAATCAATAGTGTTTTTTGTGGTTTTTATGTTTTCAGGATAAAGTTATTAAAACTTTACATTTCATGTCAATAATTGAAGTATTAACAGCAAAATTTGTAATCCAGCAGCTCTGCGGGGAACAGGCTGTCTAGGCAAGCAGGGCGGAGTGATACCACATCGTTTTTTTCACCGGTAATTTTTTTTTTGCGGGAACGAAAAGGACTCCCCAGCAGACTGAGCACGGGTGGCCGAAGCACTCATCTCTGTTGTTGTTGCAACAAGCATAAAATAAAAAAAAATGTCCCGCAGTATGAAATGAATTATTACTATTGAATTATTATTATACTATTTTAATGCATACCTTTTAAAAATACTTTTTAAAAAAAAGTCCAACTTTCACCTTGTCAGTTTATTGAATATTCTCTTAAAAGTGAATAAAAGTGGGCATTATTCAGAAGATTTTATTTTCTTTTGTTTTTTTTTTTGCTGTAGTAACATGTTCTTTGCTGTTTCTTTGCTAAAGCCATCTCCACCCTGAACAGCCATATGTAACACCACATCACCCAATGTCCAATATTCATTTACATGCAATATACTATGTGCAATACTTACAAAGTGAAAAATTCAATGCCTCACTGTCAACTTCTCCTTATCTTCTATTGACACATATTCTATGTGCAATACTTATTTACGTGCAATATTATTGTGCAATATCTTCTGCTACTTAACTTCTATCCACACATATTTTACGTGCAATACTAATTTACATGCAATATTAATGTGCAATATTCAATGCATTCACTGTCAATTGCTACTTCACTTTAATTATTTGCACTGCCTGAACATAGGACTACCTCATACAGATTTTATATTTATTAGATTTTATACTTTTATTCTTGCAAGCCACTTTTGAGATTTTTACTTGTCCTGCATTGTAAAGGGAGATGTTCCACAATTTCATTGTACAACTGTATAATGACAATAAAGGGCTATTCTATTCTATTCTATTTTATTCTTTTCTATTTAGTCAGCTGTGTACTGTATTTCACTTTGAAACTCAAACAAATTGTAACTGATGGATACAGTTTTTGCTTAGTCTTATATTGTTGAGTTTAACATTGACCTTAACTCAGGTAAGGGAGGTCCAAAGTGTTTTAAATGTTGTCCTAGTTCCTTTGTGGTCTTATTTTGTAGGAAAGATTTACCACTGTTCTATGTTTTCTCCATTTATACTTACATTTCTTTGGATCGTGGAATTTTGCTGGACCTTTTCGAGATCTTCTGGCCAGTTGAATTTGTCACACAGGTTCTATTGAAGTAATTTATTGATGGAACTGGTCTGGAGGTGATCAGACTTGGGTGTGGTAAGTAAAAATGATCAGCCACAGTAGGTTGATTTAACAAGGGGGGCAATTAAATGGTCACATATGACTTGGTAGTTTTGTTTAGTTTATTTCTATTTTCAAGAGTGTTTCCTTAAATGGCATTTGCTTTTGTCATCACAACGTTCTGGTTCAGCAGTTTTCTTTCAGTGGAAAAAAAAGTGTTTCGGAATGAAACCAAAATCTTTTATTTACTTCTCGGCTGGAAATTTTAAGACGCTGGATTTTCTTTCCATGCCCATAATCCACATTATAATTGAGTCCTTATAAGGGGCTGCATGAGTGCCATGCATGTTGTGGAGCTTCATTTAATCGATGGAATGAATTCTGAGATGTACTATTGTATTTTAAAAGATGCTACCATAACGCCATGCCTTGGTCGTCGTTCAGTTTTCAAACATGACAACGACCCCAAGCACACAGTTAAGGACACAGTAGCATTTCTTAAGAACAGGGTCAAAGTGATTCAGTGGCCAAGTATGTCTCCTTATCTGAACCCGATTGAGCACCTATGGGAAATTCTGAATAGTTAAGTAGAGTGCTATTCTCCATCCAACATTGAACTTGAACTTAAAATTCATAGATGTTATACAGAATACATGACAACGACCCCAAGCACACAGTTAAGGACACAGTAGCATTTCTTAAGAACAGGGTCAAAGTGATTCAGTGGCCAAGTATGTCTCCTTATCTGACCCGATTGAGCACCTATGGGAAATTCTGAATAGTTAAGTACAGAGCTATTCTCCATCCAACATTGAACTTGAACTTAAAATTCATAGATGTTACACAGAATACAAGATAAAGCAGCTCTTTTTTATGAGTGGATACACTTTTGCACCGATCAATTTCCATAGAATTGTTAATTTTTTGCTTCATCGTTTCATAGGACATGTCAACCAATGTAAAAAAATTAGGGCTGTCAAATGATTAAAATTTTTAATCTAGTTAATTACAGCTTAAAAATTAATTATTCGTAATTATTCGCAATTCAAACAATCTATAAAATATGCCGTAAATTATTGTTGGAATGGAAAGATAAGACACAAGATGGATATATACAATCAACATAAGGTACAGAAGTACTGTATTTGTTTATTATAACAATAAATCAACAAGATGGCATTAACATTATTAACATTCTGGTAAAGTGATCCATGGATAGAAAGACTTGTGGTTCTTAAAAGATAAATGTTAGTACAATTTATAGAAATTTTATATTAAAACCCCTCTTAATGTTTTCATTTTATTAAAATTTGTAAAATTTTCAATCAATAAATAAACTAGTAGCCCGCCATTGTTGATGTCAATAATTACACAATGCTCATGGGTGCTTAAGCCCTTAAAATCAGTCGCACCCAAGCGCCAGCAGAGGGCGACAAAACTCCAAAAAACACAATTAACAAGTAACATTGCACTGTGCTGTCATTTTAATCTGTTTGAGCGGGGCATGTGCGTTAATTGCGTCAAATATTTTAACGTGATTAATTCAAAAAATTAACTACCGCGCGTTAACGCGATAATTTTGACAGCCCTAATAAAAATCAGTTATGTTGAAATTGTGAAGAATGTACTTGTTATATGAGGCTTTGTATTGCAAAGGCCCAAATAATCAAATTCCACAACGTTATTGTATGAGGCTTTGCTCAACTTTATTCTTCTTAGAACATCTTATTCTCTGCGTTTTTTCCGCGCGCCGCACAGCCCGAACCGTTAGACCGATCGACACCGCTCTAGTATCGAAAACGACCAGAATTTTTGCGCAACGCAGGGAATTTTTCAAACAGCCCCAAAAACTTTTTCGTTCGCCCAAAAACGCGTTTTTTTTTTTTTTTTAATCTGAATGGATCTAGTCCTACAATTTTCTATGCCAATGTAAGTACATGGACTCCATTGACGCATATGTAAATCCATGCCATTGACGGCCATGGACGTCTAAATTTCCCTTTCATTTCCAATGGCATTTACATTGCACTAGTGCCCATGTACACAGATTCCAATGAGGCCTATGCACGTTCATGCCATTTACGGCCATGTATGTCGATTCTATTGATGCCAATGTACTCAGATTCCACTGACGCATATGTAAGTGGATGCCATTGATTGGTATGTACGTCCAAATTTCCCAGTCATTTCCAATGGCATTTACATAGCATTGATGCCCATGTACACAGATGCCATTGACGGCCATGTATGTCAATTCTATTGATGCCAATGTACCGTACTTGGACTGCATTGACACATATTTAAGTTGAAGCCATTGACGGCCATGGACGTTCAAATTTCCCATTCATTTCCAACGGCATTTACATTGCATTGATGCCCATGTACACAGATGCCAATGAGGGCTATGCACGTTAATGCTATTGAAGGCCATGTTTGTCAATTCTATTGATGCCAATGTACTCGGATTCCATTGAAGCATATATAAGTCGATGCCATTGACAGCCATGTACGTCCAAATTTTCCACTCATTTTCAAGGGCATTTCTATTGCATTGACCTGATATCACCAGGACATGTCCCAGAAATGTCCCCAAATCAACAAGAAGTCACCTGATATTGGCCCCCGAAATGTCCCCATTAAATCAAACTATGACAATTATTGACACCAGTTATGAAAATACACAATTGTGCCGACAGCGTTCTGAAAGCAATCCAGAACAACAGTTATAAAAGTGAAAATACCTTGTCGAAAAGTAGCATAAAAACAAATATGCATTATGAGAATCTCGGGACAAGAAATATGCAGGGGTTTTACAACAAGTTTACATTTAATCGTTTGGCAAAAGCAGCAAGACAATTAAGTTTTGAACAATTTTAAGTGTAACAGCAAAACTTTAAATGTTACTTACTGCAATTTCCCTGCAGGCAGACATTGAAATTCCAGTGCCTTCTATCTGTTTCAGTGCATATTCCTTCTCGTCTATCCTGTAGGAAGAAAAATAGTAAATATTTTACAGCATTTTAGTACTAATAAACAGAAAAAAAGCTTTTTTCATCCTTCTGCTGTGAATTGGAATGTGTTTATCACCAGTAGACATCCAATCCATTTGAAATGGGAGGGTGGCAGCGAATGAAATTCGCTGCCATCCCTCCCACTTCAAACGCGTTGGACGTCTATGGCCATCAGTGACAGGCAATGCCGGGAAATGAGCTAATTTTGGGGCATTTCACTATATTTCCTGTTGATTTTCAGTCACTTCCTTTTCCTTTTGTGGTATTTAAGGGTCACTTCCTGTTGATTTTGGGGCATTTACAGGTCACCTCCTGCTGATTTTTAGTTACTTAAAAGAAAGTGACTCAAAAATGTCGCCAAATGAATAGGAAGTGACTCATAATCAACAGGAAGTTATCTGTAAATGCCCAAAAATGAACAGGAAGTGATCTGTAAATAATCACAACAGACTGGCTGTGAATGCTCTGGTTTCAGTGCCATTGACGGCGCTTGACATCTAATCCAGTCAAAATTAATTGGATGTCTAGCGCCGTAAATGGCAGCCAGAGATCCAACACGTAGACACTGTTGTAATGGAAGGTTTTGATAGTGACTTGTTGGTTCCTTCTGTTGTTTTTTTTTTTTTTTGTTAAAGAGTGGCACCTTTTCAAAACAATATATTAATTCTGGGTGGGAGCATATTGAAAATCTTTTGGGCTACAAAGTATTGCGATTATTGCTGGAACGATTAATCAATTAGCTCAAGTAATTCGATTAGAAAAAAAGCTTTGAATCAAATTTTGCTGCATCGAGGACTCGTATAATTAGAGTGACGTTGTAATGGTTTGTTTTGAAAGTGTTTGCATTTGGTTTAATGATTTGGGTGGAAACACTGCCCTCTAGTGGAAACAGTGAATATGCCATAATTCATCGAACATAGCCGAATCTAGCTGCTCCTTATTAAGACCCACATAAGGTTTGTTTTTGTTTGAGCTAATATGTTTGATTATGCATTCGTTATTAACTTTAGAAGTATATTTAGCAGTTTTTTGTGGGAATATGTGTTTGAACGGTTTGTTAAGAACAGTACAAAAAAAAAAAAAAAGCAAGTTAGCAAATAGTTCTTTTGTTGTACTTTCATCCTCATTTATTTTTTTATACCATTTGAGGCTAAGGTATTTTAATTTAGTTTTAAATGCATTTATTGCTCTTTTGAAATGAAAGTACATTTCTGCATATTTACGAAACACTCAGGAAATTTATTTTGTATTCGCATTTAATGCTCTTGTGAAAGTGAAATCTTACAGCCAAAATAAATGTTATTGCACGCAAAAATACTTGTTTCTTTGTTTTACATCTCCTAAAATGTATTTTGCCACGCATTAAATGTTCGTATTTCGATTACTTGATTAATCGGACCAATTAATCAATGTATTAATCGATGACTTAAATTATCGATAGCTGCAGCCCTAATCATGATAGATAACCTTTTTGATATATTGTCACACTCCTAGTTAGTTCGTTAGTGCAATTTTAATCTTATGAAAATATTGTTTTAACAAGCACTGGTTTACTGAAGAAACAAAATAATGGTTCAAAAATGCAGGATTAAATAGCAAATGGAGCGTGTAGACAGGATCAAATGACTATTCAGTGAGTAGCTCACACAGATGAAACAAATCCTCGTGGTGCATAGTTCAAACACACTTCAGCCTAATTTGCATTGAAGATATCGATGCATTTTCCAGAGCTCTCAGACATGCATTTTTACCTCTTATTACACTGCTAATTTGTTATCACATGAAATGTTTTTGCAAAATTGTGACTCTTTTTTTTTTTTTATCACAAATTTGTCTCTTTGTGCCCTGCGATTAGCTGGCAACCAGTACAGGGTGTAATTCGTCTCCTGCCTGTAGCGTCATCTGGGATAGGTTCCAGCACCCTGGATGATAAATGAATGTATTTGAGCCAATTCAAGGACAAGGCCTGTAACGATAATTACTATATGGATTTATTGTCTGATATAGAACATGACCAACGATAGTTTTCACTATAATTACTTATCTAAAAAAATGGCCAATGATTTTGTCTTTTAGGGAGCAATTGAAGAGGAAAAAAAAAAGACAAGACTAAGATAGCCGGAGTCGACTTTCTCTTTTTACAGGTTTTTTTTTTTCAATTCTTTTAACAGAAGATGTCGACACACAATTCATAACAAATTAAAATAAGACTCATAAATAAAATATGGACCAAAGTATCAAATTAAACTAGGCCTGCAAGCAGGACTGAACGGGCCCTCGCAATCTAGCGCAACTCGGACGTCACGCAACTCGGACTGTGTGCAGGTCAGGGTGGTGGCAGATCCTCCTCTCTAATCATCTCATTAGAACCTAACAAGCTCGAAAGTCGCCTCTTTACATTCACACACCTAACAGATAAAAAAAAACCTATTGGAGAGAGTACTACAAAAAAGGAGGTACTACTGAGCTGTGCAGCCAAGCCCTTATTAAAAACCAAAATTAATATTCTAACTGGGCCAATTCGACCAAGTGTGCCAAATATTGTGGCTCTATAAGCTGCCTGAGTCTCTGAAAAAAAATATTTCCTTTCAATGGCGAATAAAGGGTCGTCACGGCAACAGACAGAGACACGTGGACATGGGCCGTAAATAAGTATTTTAATAGGTCTTGAAACTACAATGACCAACCTGAAAAGAACTGGACATGTATTGGAAAAACGAGTGACTTTCTATTGCCACTAGTTGGCGCTGTAGGGTTGATGCAAATGACCCCTACAAGGCCCTTCAGGGTATGACTCTCAACAAGCACGGGAAGTTTGGCGCAGATATGTTGTATATCTGCCGAGTTATGACTGTTCAAAGTTTTTGGAGAGAAAAATTGTTGACAGTCATTTTCACTTTCCTGTTTGGACCCCTCCGCTTCAACGAAACTTCAATATTTTTCATCAGGCACCTGAAGACAGGTCTTAAGGCTTCCCTTATGCAGCTTTGAGGTAGATTGATTTTTTCCCTTTAGAGGAGGAGTGTGTCCCTTAAAAAAAGGGCATTTCCTGTTCCCACTAGGAGGCGCCAAGCACAAATGGTAAATTTTCAATCCAGTCCTGCTCAGGCTGGTATTCCTCACACACAAG
This sequence comes from Corythoichthys intestinalis, assembly GCF_030265065.1. NCBI lineage: Eukaryota > Metazoa > Chordata > Actinopteri > Syngnathiformes > Syngnathidae > Corythoichthys > Corythoichthys intestinalis. Next base: position 36,511,946 of record NC_080413.1, read on the forward strand.
CCGGATTTAAAATAGATTGAACGTTGTATGAGGGAGTTATCAGTCATTTTCCGAATTCGGTGTTTTGGCGAAAAAATGGCCGACTTTGGCACCCCGCCCAGGTCAGGCCCGTGAATGAATTTTGATAACTTAAGATTTCATATGCCTCATGAACAGTCTCGCCAATTTTGAGAATGATCCAACTAATTCCCTAGGTGCCAAGGTGTAAAATGTGCACACTGTAAATCGATAAAAAATTCACATTCAATCCAAAATACCCGATTTCCTGTTGGGTTTGGAATACGCATGCAAGAGACTTTTTGGAGCAGTTTTGTACAAGGTATCGACTCTCCGAATTTCATCCCTCTACGTTGAAAAAACCCAAATGGAGAGGCCTTTTTGAAAATTTCAAGGGGGCGCCACTGAGCCATTTTGTTACATGTTTTCGTAACGTTGCAAGATTATTGAACGTTATGCAAAGCCACATGTATGTCTAAATTTTTGTGAGTTTTCGTGCATGTTCAAGCCTCCAAATGTAAACTCCTACTGTGAACCGATAAAAATTTCACATTCGATCCAAAATACCCGATTTCCTGTTGGATTTGGAATATGGGTGCAAGAGACTTTTTGGACCAGTTTTGCGCAAGGTATCGACTCCCCAAATTTCATCACTCTATGTTAAAAAAACCTAATAGGAAACGCCTTTTTGAAAAATTCAAGGGGGCGCCACTGAGGCATTTTGTTACATTTTTTCGTAACATTGCAAGATTATCGAACGTTATCCAAAGCCGCATGTATGTGCAAATTTTGGTGAGTTTTTGTGCATATTCATGCCTCCAAATGTAAACTCCTACTGTGAACCCATGAAAATTTCACATTCGATCCAAAATACCCGATTTCCTGTTGGATTTGGAATACGGGTGCAAGAGACTTTTTGGAGCAGTTTTGGATAAGGTATCTACTCCCCAAATTTCCTCGCTCTATGTTGAAAAAACCCAATAGGAAAGGCCTTTTTTAAAACTTCTTTCTGTCGCCACTAGTTGGCACTGTAGAGTTGATGCAAATGACCCCTACAAGAACCTTCAGGGTATGACTCTCAACAAACACGGGAAGTTTGGCGCAGATATGTTGTATATCTGCCGAGTTATGACTGTTCAAAGTTTTTTGCGTGACAAATTGTTGACGTTCATTTTCACTTTCCTGTTTGGACCCCTCCGCCTCAACGAAACCTCAATATTTTTCATCAGGCACCTGAACACAGGTCTTAAGGCTCCCCTGATGCAGGTTTGAGGTCAACAGATTTTTTTCCCTTGGAGGAGGAACCTGTCTCGTAAAAAAAGGCATTTCCTGTTCTCACTAGGGGGCGCTAGACCTAATGGGTAAGATTTCAATGCACTCGTGTTAAGGGTGGGATACCACACATACATGCCAAATATGAAAAAGATTGAACGTTGTGTCAAGGAACTATTAGTCATTTACTGAATTTGTCATTTTGCCGAAAAAATGGCCGACTTTGGCACCACGCCCAGGTCAGACCCGTGAATGAAAACGCACCATTTTCAAAACTTAAGATTTCATATGTCTCCTGAACAGTCTCACCAATTTTGAAGATGATCCAACTAACTCCCTCGGCGATAAGGTCTCAAATGTGCACCCTGTAAATCGATAAAAATTTCATATTCGATCCAAAATAACCGATTTCCTGTTGGGTTTGGAATATGGGTGCCAATGCTTTTTTGGAGCGGTTTTGGACAAGGTACAGACTCCCCAAATTTCATTGCTCTACGCTGACGGACCCTAATGTTATAGGCGAATTTTAAAATTTCAAGGGGGCGCCACTGAGCCATTTTGTTACATTCTTTTGCAACGTTACAAAATTATCGAAATTTACAATTTTCCGCACGTAGGTGCAAATTTTGGTGACTTTTCGTGCATGTTCAGGCCTCCAAATTGGTCGTTTTCATTTGCCCTGGAAAAAAAAAAAAAAAAATTTAAAAAAAAAACAATCCTTTGCAAAACAATAGGGCCTTCGCACGCTTAATGCTCGGGCCCTAACTAGGTCTGCAAGCAGGACTGAACGGGCCCTCGCACTTTGGCGCAACTCGGACGTCACACAAGTCAGGGTGGTGGCAGATCATCTCCATCTCATCATCTCCTGAGAACCTAACTTTCTCGGAACTCGCCTTTTTTTGGGATTACAAATACATTCACACACCTAGGTGAAAAAGCCCCTATTGAAGACAGTCCTAGAGAAAAGGAGGCACTACTGAGCTGTGCAGCCAAGCCCATATTCAAAACCAAAATCCATCTTCTAATTGGGGCAATTCGACCAAGTGTGCCAAATTTTGTGGGTCTATAACCTGCCTAAGTCCCTGAAAAAAATTGACTTCCTTTTAATGGCGAGCAGCGGGTCGTCACGGCAACAGACAGAGACGTGTGGACATGGGCCTTAAATTGTAGTCTTACAAAAGGTCTTGAAACTACAGTGACCAACCTGAAAAGAACTGGACATTTATAAGTAAAATGAGTGACTTTCTGTTGCTTGCCACTAAGTGGCGCTACAGAGTTGATGCAAATGACCCCTACGGGACCCTTCAGGGTACAACTCTAACCAAGCACTGGAAGTTTGGCGCAGATATGTTGTATGTCTGCCAAGTTATGAATGTTCAGAATTTGTGGCGAGACGAAATGGCGACGGTCATTTTCACTTATCTGTTTGGACCCCTCCGCTTCAACGAAACCTCAATATTTTTCATTAGGCACCTGAACACATGTCTTAAGGCTTCCCTAAAATAGGTTTGAGGTCAATAGATTTTTTTTCCCTTGGAGGAGGAACCTGTCTCGTAAAGAAGGGCATTTCCGGTTCCCACTAAGGGGCACCAGGCCTAACGGGTAATGTTTCAATGCAGTCATGTTCAGGCTGGTATACACATAAATGCCAGATATGAAAAAGATTGAACGTTGTATGAGGGAGTTATTAGTCATTTTCTGAATTTAGTGTTTTGCCAAAAAATGGCCGACTTTGGCACCCCGCCCAGGTCAGGCCCGTGGATGAAAACTCACAGTTTTGAGAAGATCTCATGTCTCATAAACATTCTCACCAATTTTGAGGAGGATCCAACTAACACTCTAGGCACCAAGGTCTCAAAAGTGCACCCTGTTAATCGATAAAAATTTCACATTCAATCCAAAATACCAGATTTCCTGTTGGGTTTAAAATATGGGTGAACGAGACTTTTTGGAGCAGTTTTGCACAATGACTCCCCAAATTTCATCGCTCTACGTTGAAAAAAACTAAATGGAAAGGCAGTTTTTAAAAATTCAAGGGGGCGCCACTGAGCCATTTTGTTACATTTTTTCGGAACGTTGCAAAATAATCGAAATCTACATGAGGCCGCACGTATGTGCAAATTTTGGTGAGTTTTCCAGCATGTTCAGGCCTCCAGATTGGTCATTTTCATTTGCCAAGGAGAAGAAATAATAAAATGAATCCTTTCCATTACAATAGGGCTCTCGCACACTTGGTGCTCGGGCCCTAACTAGAGTCCAATTGTAAACCAGCCCAGGCCTCGCTCTCAGTCAATGATGGAGTCAAGAGAAAAAAGCTCCATCTCCAGGGGACTGACCCCAGCGACGAGCAGGGTAGAGTTTATATTGTTGCATGCAAATGAGCATGTACATCCCAGCCTCAGGGGCTGAATCATGGATTTATACGTGGTTGACAAATACAAAGGGTAAACAATAAATGTCCCCCTTATCATATCTTTTAGAAGGAGACTTCAAATGTTTACAGAAAGGAATAGACACTTTGCGAACAAGCCTGAAGACAGTATCAGAACAGCAAAACGTACAATTGTAAAAGATTACATGAAAATATATTCCTCTTCACGATGTTATATGTGCCCTCCACATTCATTCGTGCTGCACTTCGAATGACCTTATATTAGGCCTGAACGATATATTGCTTGAACATTATCATCGCGATGTGCGCAGAGATTGCTGCAGAGATTGAAGAGGTGGGGGGTCAGCCTGTTAGTGCTCAGACCACACGCCACACTCTACATCAAATTGGTGTGTATGGCTGTCACCCCAGGAGAAAGCCTCTTCTGAAGACGGTACACAAGAAAGCCCACAAACAGTTTGCTGAAGACATGTCAACAAAGCACATGGATTACTGGAACCATGTCCTATGGTCTGATGAGACGGGCAGGCTCTGCAACAATGCTGACAGCACTCCTGTAACGAGTCACATGACTTTTTGGAAGGAAAATGACAAGCAGTACTCAATTTGGACATTTAGGGATGTACGTAGTTTCTAAGGCGTGTACTCACTTTTGTTGCCAGGGGTTTAGATATTAATGCAGGGGTGGGCAAACTATTCCACAAAGGGCCACTGTGGGTGCGGGTTTTTGCTGCAACCCATCAAGAGGACACCTTTTCACCAATCTGGTGTGTTATGAGTGCAATCAGTTGATTGCAGTCAGGTGCTTCTTATTTCCATTGAAACCTAATTGGTTAAAGGCTCTGTGCTGGATCAGTTGGAACAAAGACCAGGACCCACTGCGGCCCTCGAGGACCGGTTTGCCCACCCCTGTATTAATGGCTATATTTTGTGTTATTTTGAGGGGAAAATAAATTAACTCTATTATATAAGCTGCACACAGACTACTTTTCATTGTGTCGTTTTTTTCAGTGTTGTCCCATGAAGAGATACACTTAAATATATGCAGAAATGCGAGGGGTGTACTCACTTTTGTGATACATTGTAGATATTGGACTGTGCCAGTGATTTCTGTACGTCTTTTGCAGACACTATAGGGTTCTTTTTTTTTTACCTCTCTGATTATTCTGCGCTGAACTCTTGACATTATTTTTGGTGGACGGCCACTCCTTGGGAGAGAAGCAATAGTGCCAAACACTCTCCATTTGTAGACAACTTCTCTGAATGTCGATTGATGAACATTCAGACTTTTAGAGATGGTTTTGTATCCTTTCCCAGCTTTATACAAATCAGCAATCCTTGATCGCAGGTCTTCAGACAGCTCTTTTGACCGAGCCATGATGCACATCAGACAATGCTTCTCATCAAGACAATTCTTACCAGATGTGTGCGTTTTATAGTGGGCAGGGCAGCTTTAAACCACTCATCAGTAAGTGGGCAAACACCTGACTTAAATTGTTTGGTAAAAATTGGTTTCAATTGTTCTTTAAGTCTACTTAGGCAGAGGGTTCACTTACTTATCCCCCCCCCCCCCCCCCACCCCCATCATTGTTTGCATGCTATCCTTATTAAAATATGAAAACCTATAAATGTTAGGGGGGCTTTAGTTAAAGCAGACCCTGTTTTTTTTTCATCTGTGTGATTTGGACAAAGATCAGATCACATTTGATGGTGATTTTATACAGAAATGCAAGGAATTCCTAAAGGTTCAGATACTTTTTCAAACCACTGCATTTGTATTATATCGAACCGAAATTGATTGAGGTTAACATTTCAACAAATCCTGAGCATAAATTTGAAAAACCCCAGCATTGGAAAAACTGCACACTCAAGTGTAATCTCCAAAAGGGCTGTTAAAATCATGTGTACATGTAAAACTCAAGTCGCCTAAGATTGTGACACAGCCCAGAACGGGCCTTCAATCCGGAGCAGATTCTCCAAACCTCGCGCAAACATTGCAAGTGTCACATGCTTGAGCCTAACAATAAACCAAGTCACTCATATGCATACCTGTCAACTCGAGGCCGTTGGCAATCTTACAAATAGTGACGTATGCCCTTACAAATTGATGACAAATCTTGTTTTATATAGAGTGCAATACAAAACAAAAATAATACTCCATTTTTAAAATAATATGAATTTATTGGTAATATTGTCACATACTGTATAACCTGGTGCAATCAAAGAACAGTCAATACCTTCAGCTACATCATGATTACCAAAACTTTTGTTACAATTCTATGTAGCACTTTTGGCAATTTCTATCATGTCTTGATGGCTGCACTTCATGGCACTTCAGCTCACAATTCAGTTTGACTTGAATGTAGTTCATTAGTGTGTCCAATTATAAATTAAAAACGTCAATTAATAAAATTAACTTACCGATACAATATTTGAGTCACACATTTCTTTAGCTAATTCTGAGAAGTGATCAGCGATAGTTGCAGGCAAATTGTGTTCGGCAACAAATTGGCAGAATAAAATCTCTGCTTTCGTCACTTTTCATTCTGCAGACTGCATGTTTATGACCAGTGTTGTTAATCTTACTTTAAAAAACTAATTAACTACAGTTACAAAGTACTTCTCCCAAAAAGTAATTGAGTTAGTAACTCAATTACCTGAATGCAAGAGTAATTAGTTACTTGGCAAAGTAACTGGTGTTACCTTTCATTCATGTTTTTTTTTTTTTTTTTTAATTAGAAAAAAAAGAGAAAAAACATTGTAACCTTTGCTATGTTTGGATGTCATTTAATGTTCTGAATCAACCGTTAAAGTTGTTAAAATTGCTCCCGTTTTTGCATTAGTTCCCCTCTGTCTACTTTCGACATGTGAAAGTTTTAAAACTGTTTAATGATTTAAAGATAGATTCAAGTCAAAATTTTGCCGATTTGGGAGTATTTCAGATAAAAAGTTAGTTAGGTTCGCTCGGAAAGTTCACTACAACAGAGCCTTTCTGAGAAGTCTACTGCTTTAAAATGGCGGCCGTTTACTAACGCCGCCGAGTCTGTCATTTCGCATGTAGTTCTATATCCATGTGATATCTATCTAGTGTAGCATCAAGTGGGCGTAGATTGTAGGCTGTCGGCTACAGTCAGGAAATATTGGAGCCACCTAGCCTAGCATCGGGTTTGCAACAGCGTCACAACACTCTTCCCTCCTTCCCGCTCTTCTCTCTCCGTGTCTCTGACTTTTCTCACGTCATTCAACCAATTTAGTAATGAATAGTAACGCACATTGTCTCGTTGCCGAAACGGTGACAAAATCCGCACGGAGAAAAAAAAAACGTAATGCACGAAAAGATTTTGAACTTAAGTAACACATTTAAAAATCAGGGCTAACTTGTACAAATTACGCCGAAAACGTACAGCTTGACAGGTACAGTATGTACACCAGGGGTGAAAGTGGTTAGAATTTCTGTCCAGAACTCCCCGACGTGAAGGTCGCCACGCAGCCAGAAATTTTATTTATTTACTTATTTTGTCATATTTTTGGGGGGGAATGTGGGGGGCAAAATTACTGAAATGCAAAGAAAACTGTTTTGGTCAGTTATTTCTGTCACACATACAAAAACTCATTTTCATTCAAAATTGTATTTTTTCAATGATTTGCAAAATAAGAGTTAACAAAAACAGCAATAACTCCAAGCTCCATCACCTAATGTTTATTTTCCCTCATTTCCTCACATACTAAATGCCAAATCTTAACTACTTAAGAACATAGGATGAATATTAAAATTGAAGTTAATGTAAACATTTACTTTTTGTTGTGTTTTTTAACAATAAAGATATAAGTAACATACATTTAGAAAAATAAGTACCAATGACTTATATTATGCAGAGTGAAATGGAAAATATTTTGAAGATCGCGCAAACATTGACTTTTTTAAATCATAAGAAAATGAATAAGTAGCCTAACATAAATGAACAAATATAAGTCCAAAGTGCACATTGACAGCCAAGATGTTCTGAATCTCTCTATCAGAGCAAATAAAACTAAATATGATAAATAAGCCTCCTTAACTCTTGCCTTGCTCTTAAAGATTTGATCATTTTTTTTGTTGAATTGCCCTTTTTTTGTGGCATCAATTCAACAAAGTTTTTTTTTTTGCTGTTTCAGAAAACACGCACGTTTGAACCAATCAGAGCTAACTATCTCTGGTGATCACATGTCAGTATGTCAGCCAATTGAATGGATAAATGAGTCGAGGCGTTTTGCTTTGCTGAGTGTATTCGCACATTGACGTGACTCGTCATCGTCAGACTCAGATAACTGCAGCAGCTGGGGAAACCTCCATGCCGTCCGTGGAATAAAATAAATAATAAATATCGGTGGAAACGGATTATGCTACACAAGCCCTTTATTATGCTTGTTGTTAACACTTGTGTATGTAAATCTGACGTTGATAGATTGTTTTCTTTTTGGAGATGAAATGCATGTGTGGCAGCTTTGTATTTTTTTTTTTTTTTTTTTACATAACATTTTGACACTTGCCGTCATATTGACAGAATCAAATAACCGTATACCGGAACAGCGTTCCGGCACTGAATCCTATACCGGAACTGAGTTCCATCTAGAGGTGTGCGAAATTTACGATTCTTAGATTATTCACGATTCGGCCGTGGAAGATTCGAGAACGATTCACAAACATCCAAATTCCGATTATTGAAATACAGTGGGGAGAACAAGTATTTGATACACTGCCAATGATTGGCAGTGTATCAAATACTTGTTCTCCCCACTGTATGTCAAGTAAAGTGGAACTAAAACACAATCAGCGTGGTCTTCGGGACGCAATGAGGAACGGACCGCATTGCATCCCGAGAGTAAACATCATGCTTGTCATTAACCGAGTAATGACAATGCTCAACTCATGTCGCTAGATAAAAAAAACAATAATACCTGACTGCTGCCGACAGCCGCCACAAACTACGTCCACATAATGCTACAGTATATAATAGATATCATATGTATATAGAACTAGATGCATAATGACAGACTTGACAGCATTAGCAGCACATGTATGGAATACTAGATGCGAAATGACAGACTTGCCGGCGTTAGTAAACAGCCGCCATCTTAAAGCAGAAGACTTCCCTAGAAGGCTGTTGTAGCAAACCTTCCAAGCGAACCTAATTAACTTTTGATCTAAAATACTCGTAAATCGGCAAAATCTTTGACTTGAATCTATCTTTAAACCGTTTTAAAACTTTACCATGTCGCATGTAGACAGAAGGGAAATTATGGATTAGCAGGAGCAATTTTAACATCTTTAACAGTTGATTCACAACATTAATTGAATGTACCGTAGTTTAAAGCTGCTGATACAGAATGGGGACTTGAGTACCGTATTTTTCGGACTATAAGTCGCAGTTTTTTTCATAGTTTGGCTGGGGGTGCGACTTATACTCAGGAGCAACTTATGTGTGAAATTATCAACACATTATGATATCATTTCACATGTTATTTTGGTGTTTTGGAGTGACACTGATGGTTCGGTAAACTTGTTAGCATGTTCTTTATGCTATAGTTATCTGAATAACTTAATAGCTATGGCCACGTTCGCGTTCTGCCTTTGGCAATGTGTGTTCCATTGTATTATTTACTTTTTTATATTAAAATACATGCTTTTAGTTTGTGGCGCTTTCACGCCCACGTGGGGGCGCACTTGCATTTGTTTACATGAAGAAGAGCGCTCAGACGCCAGGAGACGACCGACAGCTACGTAGCTCTAAGTGAGTGGGCGAGTTAGCGAGAGAGAAACACGGCTGCGAACCTACGTTCATTGTTTATGCTTGTAAAATATCTCTACAGAGGCAACGCCAGTGTGCATCATCTTTTCTGTTGTTGTTGTGTGTTTTCCACCCGCGGTCGGACAGTTGTGTGGTTGTTTGAACGATGCGCTAATGCTAGCGAACGCATGCTAACCGTTTGTGTCATGTCATTGCTGTAAAAGCACCTAATTATCATGTATTTACGTCGATGCGAACCAGTTTGGTATCGAGGACGAAATTGATTCAGCTAATTATACGGACCTCCAGCATCGTCATTTGGGAGTTTAGCCTGCTGAATAGCCAGGACCGAGCCGTAGCGTCCTGGTGAGAACAGTATATTCGCATTTCATTGTTCATGCACTGTACACTTATTCAGCATGTTGTTCTCTATTGTATTTTTATATTAAATTGCCTTTTAAGATGACATGTCTGTTGTATGTCTTGGATTTTATCAAGTAAATTTCCCCCCAAAACGCGACTTATAGTCAGGTGCGACTTGTATACGTTTTTTTTTTAGGGCTGTCAAAATTATCGCGTTAATGGGCGGTAATTAATTTTTTTAATTAATCACGTTAAAATATTTGACGCAATTAACGCACATGCCCCGCTCAAACAGATTAAAATGGCAGCACAATACAATGCCAACTAGTTACTTGTGTTTTTTGGAGTTTTGTCGCCCTCTGCTAGTGCTTGGCTGCGACTGATTTTATGGGCTCAAGCACCCATGAGCATTGTGTAATTATTGACATCAACAATGGCAAGCTACTAGTTTATTTTTTGATTGAAAATTTTACAAATTTTATTAAAACAAAAACATTAAGAGGGGTTTTGATATAAAATTTCTATAACTTGTACTAACATGTATCTTTTAAGAACTACTTAAGTCTTTCTATCCATGGATTGCTTTAACAGAATGTTAAAGGGTATGTAGTGCCCTGGGAAATTTTTAATATTCCATCATTTATCCATAAACGCATGCCTTTTGTATTCATATCATGCCACTTCGTGTAATTACACACAAGAAAATGAGAGACATTTGGCTCGATTGTCAAGCTAAAACGACCGGCGCCCGAGATCTGGCAGATTGTGTGCGTGACGTCACGACAAGTGAAGAGAGTGCCACCGGCCACTAGGAGGGCAGCGCCTGTCTGCATCAATATAATTCCTTCTAGTGAAGGGAGAATTAGGGGTGTTTTGAGCTGTTTATGCTGATGCATTGTGTTCGTCCTGCACATATTCCAGGTTCCCTCATGAAGAAACACCCCTCGTTGTCAATAAAAGAGAATTCAGAATTGACAGTGAGGGGTGTTTCTTCAACAACAAAAAGGCTCAATGCTTTAATACTGAATGGCGGCGATGATGGCAGACAATTTCGTTTCTAGTTTCAGCGACGAATCCGACGTAGAAGGACGTAACGAATGTTCATCTAATGGTGACGAGGAGAGTTACGAAGCTTTAATTGGTGTTTTAGGTTACCAATTTGAGCCCAAACGAACGCCAATGCAGCGTAATGAAACGGTCATTGAGGGGAGCAATGACACCGATGAAACATCGGCAGCAGATCGTGTGGGAAACACCAATGATTTGTTTTGCATTTCTTTTTGTGAAGCTGATACACCGTGACTGCAAAATAAAGGAATGCATAGAATAATTATCATTTATTGCGCTATCATAGCTTTTCGCTCTGCCAACAGACACAAATATGAATGGGATCAGAGGATTTGTTCTATATATTTTAGAACGATAATTTATACATGTGTCCAGTCCTGTATCCAATGCGTGTCATTTTTTTATTATAAAAGAGTACTCACTCTGGCCATTTCGAGCTTGGCTGCTCCCCTCCTTTGCTTAGCTTTAGCCTCCTTTACCAGTCATCGTCCTCTTTCTTGATATGTCGGGACATTTAGGTGGCTGCGCCTGTATGGTCGGCACCGCATCTCCTTTGAGCAGCAATCTTTTAGCAAAACCCGATTTCTCTTGTCCATAGTTCGAGAAGCTTTCAGGTGGAAAATGCGCACCACAGAAAAGCGGGCCGGAGGCTGTGTCTAGAAAATTAGCCCTCTTTGCACGGACGAACTTTACCCATTGTCTGTGTAGTCCAGCTTTTTTTTTCGCGTTCAGGAACTCATGGATACTATATTCCGATAAATAACTATTTGTACACCACATAGCACAGCATTTTTGAACCATTTTTGTGATGTTTTGGTCAAACAAACCACAACGCTACTCTCTCGTCGTTAAAAAACAATGGCACCTGGCTCCGCCTCGAATGTCAATCACTTGTCGTGACGTCTCCGCCCCATTCGGCTGTTTCCGGAACAATTTCGGAAATGTTCGTCATTTTTTATCTATTTTCGATAATTGCTCATTAATGTGATTGATTTTTTTGTTAACTTTATCAATATTTGTTATCTTGGCACATAACGGTTCTATTGATGTCTCACACCCCCTTTGCCGCTACATACCCTTTAATAATGTTAATGCCATATTGTTGATTTGTTGTTATATAAACAAATACAGTACTTATGTACCGTATGTTGAATGTATATATCCATCTTGTGTCTTAACTTTCCATTCCAATAATAATTTACAGAAAAATATGGTATATTTTATAGATGGTTTGAATTGCGATTAATTAATTTTTAAGCCGTAATTAACTCGATTAAAGATTTTAATCGTTTGACAGCCCTAGTTTTTCTTCTCTTTGTTGGGCATTTTATGGCTAGTGCGACTTATACTCAGGTGCGACTTGTAGTCTGAAAAATACGGTATTTTATTTACTGTTTTGAACTTTTAACTTGATACTGAAATAGTCTTTATTTAAGCCTGAGAGGATTTTTGTACAATTTTTGTAACTAATGTACGTAACATTAAAAGGAACTAATAGCTTGGGGTCGTTGGTGGGTGTCATCAATAATCGATTTATAATCGAATCGTAGCCTCCAAATCGTAATCGAATCGTTAGGTGCCCAAAGATTCCAACCTCGAGTTCAGTCCCTGAATCTTATACCGGACCTGCGTTCCTGACCGTTGTGGCCAACTTTCACCCCTGATGCACACTAAAGTGTAATCTCTAAAAGGGCTGTTAAAATCATGTGTACATGTAAAACTCAAGTTGCCTAAGGTTGTGACACAGCCCAGAACGTGCCTTCAATCTGGAGCCGATTCTCCAAACCTCGCGCAAAGATTGTAAGTGTCACATGCTTGAGCGTAACAATAAACCAAGTCAATCATATGCAACTATGAGTAAGAAAAAAGTTTGAACGAGCAGGGTTGGGAATGGGGGGAGAGGCTTGACCGCGAAAGGAAGCCTCGACTGCTGCTGTCGCGTGAAACCACGACACCCGTGCAGCTCATGTGCGTTCCCATACGATTGAATAACAAGCACACTATTGATAGGAGATGTTGAAAATCAATTGAGCCGCTATCATGTTGTGTAGGACTTATGTTTTGGAGAGGAGAGGAGACGAGCAGGCAGGGGGAAGGGGGGGGGGCGTTGGTGAGTGAGCGCGTTACATGAAAACAAAAACACAGACACGGGCTATCACTTTGGGAGGGGATTCAAATCGAACGCGCCGTTCATAAACACATGCAAGTGTTGCTTGAGAAGAAGCATCCGGCGGTCAGTTCCATGTCAATATAAACAATAAGGTCCATTGTCATCTTACCCGTCTTTGCGCTTAGCTTTATAAACGTGCCCGTAGGTGCCTCGACCCACTTTGCAACCTTCATATTCGAACAGATCTTCTACTCTTTCTCGCTCGGCAGCCAGCTTTGTTTTGAAGTCGTAATCCATTCTAACCCATAAATAGGTCGTAATTTACAATAAAATAAAATATTAATTATTACATGCATTAATTAAATAATCTGGTCGGTTTATTCCCCCACCATTTCCTTGTTTGGGATTTTGGTCTGCTCCGCTTAATGTTCACTGGCTCGTTGACGTTTCTAATTGGCGCACAAGGCTTACTGGGTAATGTAGTTTCACGGAGCGATCGCAGCCGTGTATTACTACACAAGGAAAGACATTCAAAAACTACAACCCGCATTTCTCGCCGCGATGTGTTGCACTTTGCGTACTCCTGTACACTTTTAAGAATCCAGGGATTGGTTGTTTGAATTACGTAGTGTATATTTACGCTGTTGTTCACTAGTAATAGTACAGTACCTTGGCAACACACATACATTTTCTATTGTGATTTAAATGGATATGGGAAAATATTTGAAATACAAAAATAATAATGAACAACATAAATTCACGTTTATATAACCATGATGTAGTTTATCATGAAACACGAGAATCCATCCATTTTCAACATTTTTTTTTTTAGTTTTGATGAACGACTAAATTGGAAATCATTCTTTGTGAATGTAATCATTTCTTGTATTAACTACCGTAACTTTCAGACTATAAGCTGCTACTTTTTTCTCTCATTTTAAATCCTGCGGTTTATAGTCCAGTGCGGCTTATTTGCTGATTTATTTGGGTTAATAGGTAACACTTTAATTGACAGTGGCATCATAAGACTGTCATAAGACCGTCATAATTATGACATGATGCTATCATGGGCGTTATTGAATGCTTATGACAGATGTCATTAAGTGTCATCCTGTAAATGATGTCAGTAACTCATTTATGTCCAGCTAGGATCTTTTACATCCATTCAAAAGTAAGATAAGTGTTCCGGATGTTTTTTGTTCCGCAAAATGGCATCTGTCATAAGCAAGGGCGCAGATGTACATAGGGATGGTAGGGACATGACACTACCAACTTTTCAGGATGCTCAAATTGTCCCCACCAACTTTTGAGCAACCTTATTGGCATTATATCATGAGTTCAGTTATATAGGTCATTTAGATTTGTCTTTCGATATGTTGTATGGATAGAAGTGACCCTCCCATTATTAAGTGAATTAGTTTCATTATGTTCAGGCTGTCATTTATCCCCTTTTCACTTGCTGAATATCCCACTCCATTTTTTTCTCTCAAACACATGTCTGATTGGCTGATGACATGACCCCCCCCCCCCCCCACACACACACACTCACAGCCCAGACAGAAATACAACATGTCGACAACATCCCGCCTCCTCCGCCCCTTTCAAAGACGAGGGATATTAGAATTTTGTTTCGGCCAGCAGCAGCAACCACTGTAAGTAATGTAAAAAGATGTCAATGTTGTGGAGGTGGGGAACACACCACTTATTTTGATATTTTATTTATGTGGTCCTAAAGCAGCAAATGAGCTTTCTTTTTGTTGTTGTTGTTGTTGTTGAGTTTGGTTGTGTTTGTGGACAAAAGCAGTGGTGTTTTACCTGAAGGAAGGTTCCATTTTTATGTATCTTTCGTATTCCCTAACTAAGATGTTTATTCAGTTGTATTTAAATTCTTTATCTAAACGGACAATGTTGAGTGGTCTTAAGACAATTGTTTATTTTTTGCATTCCTGCATTGTTAAGAGATTATTGTATATGTTAATATAATTCAAATTCTGTTCAAATAATGCAATTTAAATTTGCTAAACAAAAAAAAAAATCAAGAAATTTATTTTGGTTTTCAAAATGTTTCTTTGGTAGTTTTTGAAAACAAAGGTTTGAATCGAACGATGTATCACTTGAACTAATACATATGAAAGTTAGTATAAGTCGATACAGATTTATTTTGCATTAATCCTTTAGCCTGTCAATTAATTAGCTTCATATCGGTGAGAAGTGTAGCCCTGACCCCTGTTCACCAAATATATTTGGTCTTATTAATGTCCCGTCCCCAGCAAAAAAGTGTACATGCAGGTTATAGTGTTATATCGTCCCTACCAATATTGAGACCAAACCTACACCCTTGGTCATAAGCATTCATTAATGATCATGGCAGTGTCATTTTACAATCATGATGGTCTTATGACAGTCTTATGGTGCTACTGTCAAATAAAGTGTTATCAAATATCATAACTAGCAATTAATGAAACAACTTGAACTATAATTGAAGAAATAATTAGCACAAAATATGAATTTTTGATTGTTTTTTTTACAACTGTAGCGCTGCAATGCATGCTAGGAAGCATGTTGAACAACAACAGCGTTGACAGCAGGTGGCAGCAGAGGTTGAATATCACCCCCAAGGGAGCAGTGAAGGGGAAATGAATTTTCTTGAAGCAATGAAGCTCTGCAGCCAATTAGTTCAAAGCTTCATGGAGGTTCATTTGGTGTTATGACAGCCTTATGATGCCGCTGTCAAATAAAGTGTTACTGGTTTAAATCTTTTGGTGTAAATATCCCATAATACAGTGAAGACAGCTGTGGCTTATAGTCCAGTGCTGTTTATCTATGAACAAATGCTATTTTCGTGTCAAATTTGGTGGGCGTCGGCTTATAGTCCGAAAATTACGGTATATATTGATATATATTTAATGCGCTTTATTTTTTTTTAAAAATTATTTCTTTATTTATTTATTTATTTTCCCTTCAGGCATGACAAATCCAAACAAACATACAGCATTTATATGTGTTTACAATTAATTCAACTCGAAAAGAAAAGGGCTGACGGGAGAAGTCGACGCTTTGATCATAGCAACACCCTATTGATAATTAAAATACAATGATCCCTCGTTTTTCGCCGTGAATGGGAGCTTATTTACATTAAAAATATATTTATTTATATTTTTTGTATGTCTGTTCAATGTATTCAGATTTAACAGCATTTTAAAGAGATACATACAGTATATGACATGTTAAAAAAAATTATAATTAAGAAATTATAATTGACAAAAAAAAAACATCTATGTTTATGTATATTTACCCCTTCAGACATGACGCATTGGCGTCTCTAAAACAATAAATACACTGAATTTAGTTGCAGCTGCCACTTCTGGGAGATGATTGGATGAAATTTCATAAGATTTGGCAAGCCCTCTTTGCTATTTTTGGTTCTTTGAAAATGGCTGACCAAACTCAACTTCAAATACGATAATGTTGTAGCGGATGATGTTGTTTAGTTTCGATAGCTTGTTGAGTAGACGTATTGCCGTGTTCGGCCGCTCGTGACTCTCTTCTGACTCTCTAGTGTCTGCGCGGAAACGCGCGCGACAACAAAGTCTTCCCCCCGGAACACAACATGCTCCACATAAGTTCCATAAGTGATTTCTGTTATAAGGTAGTGGTCACTACAATGTAAAGTGCTCATTTCTGATTAAAAACACATTAACATTAAAAATAACCAATGAAAGCATGAAATATCCCCGACCAAAAAATTCCGCTTTGTTCTGGTGTTTTAGTAGCGTAAAAATCAAACGCGGATTTTGTCGGGGTTTTTTGTCGAGCAAAATAAATGCGGGTCTGAAGGGGTTAATAAATATTTTTAAGCACTGCAAATGTAATAATTATGATATAAAGGAGATATATATGAGATTAATGATATGTACATGTATACATGTTAACATTTTTAAATTTTAAATATATATATTTTTTTCTTTTAATTGAAAAAAAATCCGCGATGAACTGAGGGCGTGAGGTTTGAAGCTGGAAGTAGCGAGGGATACCTGTATAGTAGAGATCGAGTGATATGGGTTTTTCAGGACCGATATCGATTGTTAGTAGCTAAAGTGGCCGATAACCGACTTTTGCAGCTGTTATTTATTTGCTGTAAAAGTGTAAAAATTGGCGTAAAAAAATTGAATAATGCAAACACTGAACTTCATTGAAATGCCTAAAACGTGTTTACTGACGCACACAAATCCAAAATAATAGCTCCAAAAGTGCCTGACTTTCCTTGACTCAGAAACATTTTATTAAGTTCAATAAAGGGTTCAATAAATTGCTCTCTGAATTTTTTCCACTGAAAATATGTAACCACGAATGGAAAAACAGGTGTAGACTAATTGACAGACCAAATGATAGAAATAACAAATATATAACCCAGTTTTAAATGGATTTTTTTTATATCGGCCGGTCGGATTTAAAAATTAAAAAAGGCTGATAACGATATACGTCAAATTCCCAAATATCGGCGCCGATAATCGGCCCGGGCGATAATCGGTCTATCTCTACTGTATAGTACTGTTAAGGTTGAATTACGCTTAATTTAATGTACCATTTTTAAATAACAAATGCTGTATCACAGAATGGTCTAATGGGATTAGTCCAAGTCAGAGCAAGCGTTGTATAATCATCATCACCCCTGAAAATTATTCGACCGTGCCCTCCTGGCACTGCTAGGTAAAGTCTTAATAAATATAATGCTTTGTTTATGATGGTTTCTTTTTCATGTTTAGTGCTTTAAAATACATTTTATATATGACATTTTTTCATAAATAAAGACCATTGATTGATTGCCAATAAAACATTCACTGTCAATGATATTTCATTTTTTGTCTGGCAGCTTTTAAAATCTTGATGCTCTTTTTAGCCTCTTCTTTTTGGGATTAACTGCACTATTAATTCCAGGGAGATGAAACTGTTTAAAATCATGTTGTTGTGGCTCCTTAAAGCAACACTGCGTAACTTTTCAGTTTTGGTCGATTTTATCCACGCTGGTGGACAAAAGCGGTAGTCTTTTGCCTCAAGGAGGACTGCATTTCCCATGAGGACCAGCGCTGCGTTTGCCATGAGGACCGGCGCACACCCGCACAGTGTCTTAAAATCATCAATCAATCAAAAATCAATCTCCCGGTCGCCTGCAAATGGATTAAACAACATTTCTGTTTCCAGCGGCTGTGTGAAGGATGAATAGCAATAAGGTAATGAATCAATTTATAGCTAAACAATAGCATATGATGGTTAGCAACTGTGTGCCCCCCCCCCACACACACACACCTTGTCCGGGGGAGGGGGGGTCACGCCAGGAAGTGAAAGCCGGTGTTCTGTCAAATTTTGCACCCCATCAGAAATTTCAACTTTGAGTTAAAAATGGCCGCGAAGACAGCGATTACAAAGTAAACACTACATACTTTCTTTGGACGGACATGTAGAAAAGTTCTCCTCAGACACATCCTGCCATGTTAGCTGCACACAACAACTGCACGCCGCTCTCTCACTGTTCACGTCTTTGCCGTGTAGTTAAGCATAAATTTATGCCATATTCGTGTTGAACATGTATGCTTACAATGTTACTTGTTTATTTTAGCACATGTGGATAAAATTGAGAGTCCAACTGAATGTAAAAGAGGGCTTATTCACAGCCACAACAGCTTTGGGAGCAAAATATTATAAGGGTGCAAAATTTGGCAGAACACTGGGCAATGTTTATTCTGTATATCCTCGTAGCCTCCCTTTTTCCCCCTCCTCAAACAAAACTTTTTGTCTCTTTTGTTGCTCTGCCATCTTTGCAGAATTCGCGCGAAAGCTTTCGCATCGACTACCTGCTTTGTAATGAATGGGGACAGGGGAAAGTGACGTATGCCGTTACGCAGTCAGTACATTTGTAGTTTTTTTTTGTGCGGCGAGTACTCACTGTTTTATCGTTTATTGAGTTTTTTATTACCTTTTCATTGCCTTGAAAATACTTTTTGCATGTACAGGGTGACCCAAAAAAAAGTTAACACTCAGTTGACTGCTTGTTTAAAAGCCATTGAAACATATCTAAATAGGTTGTCATGTTTAAGTGATTCATTAAGGTCATTCAATGCAGCTGGTAATCTCTCGTCTCTACAATTTCTGTGCTTCTGCTGAAAATGAAGAAAACTTTAGCTGTACCTGAATTGCTGCGTGCCGGTCTGACACCTACTGAGATTGCAGCAAATCTGAGAATATCCAGATGTGCCATCTACAAAGTTAAAAAGAAGCTGAAAGATACTGGAACAGCCTCACGAAAACCTGGGTCTGGAAAACCCGCTCTGTGCGGACCAAAAAGTTGATTGACAAGGTGATATGTGGCCACCCCAGAGTCCAGATCTCAATCCCCTGGATTATAGCATATGGGCAACTGTGGAGGACAGTGCCTGTAAGAAACCACAAACTTCTGTGGCAGCCTTGGAGAGGTCCATTGTTAGATCTTGGGAAAAGATGACAGCATCCTACATAAAGAAGACCTGTCAAGCGTTCCGCAGGCGCCTGGAGGCTGTTGTGACACTTAAGGGAGGACACATTGAAAAATAGAGTGTACTGTACATGTTCTTTACAATAATGTATAATTTGTGATTAAATTCTAATTCTAAATTGAATAAACATGGCATTTAAGTTGTATTATGGCAGTGTAAACTTTTTTTGGGGTCACCCTGGATTTCCCTCTCATACTTTTAACCATTGTGTTTTTTTGTGGTAGCTGTAAAGCAGTTGACCACATCAGTTACGTAGCGTATTAAAACCATCCTTATTTGATACAACTACATTTAAGTATTTTCTTAAGGCATTTTTTCGTACGTTCTGCCTGTATGGATCTAAACAAAACTAGTTGAGAGCGCACGGTAGTACTTTGGGTGTCAAATTCGCCTCACGTTTTGCCTATGTAGCACATTTTGGCAGAACACTGGTGAAAGCGATACAAACCCCCTCAAAATATAAAGAAGTGTCATTCAATTAGTTGTCAGTCGACATATTATCACAAATGTTAAGGAAATATTTCATAAAGGTTGAAACTGTTGCTTTAATGTTTCACAGTGATTTTTAAAAAGTTGAAATATATACTTTTACTTTTATGAAATCATGACGTGTTTTGTGGACACCGCGAAGTACAAATAAAGAAAAACTAACGAGATATGAAAGACGTGATTCAAAAACGACGCATGTCGTCACGTGACGTCGTGTTGTCAAGGAGAACTCTGCCATTGCTGAAACGGACAGTCCTTTGGACCAATGACAGCATCCCAACCGCAGTCCTACAACACGATTGGTCAGACCAGATGACGACATTTCCATCGTGTCTATATAACGCTATTTCACAGTCGCCGCTCAGAGCTGTACACAGTATGGCCGGCGATATTAGCTAGCACTCGCTAACGTTATTCTCTGCCAAAGGGAAGACGGTAACAAGAAAAATCATCACCTGGATTGTTTGACGGACTGTACATCTATAAATTATAATCTTATTGAAATTGGATTAATTAAGACAATACGTTATAGACGACGTTATTATTTTTTTGGTTGTGTGTCTGTTGTCTCATGATGGAAGATAACGGTGCACATTTCTTCGAGGGAACCGAGAAACTGTTAGAGTTGTGGTTCTCCCGGCAGGATGAGACCAAGGGAACCGGGGACCTGCGAACCATCCCAAGGTTTGTTTCATTGTGGAACTTCGTTTGTATCAGGTGTCCTTAGCTTTTACTGCTATTTAGGACGTCATTGTCACCCTGACTACATGCTCATTGTCATATGTTATGTTTTATTTTTTAAGTGAAATAAGATGCTCCTTATAGACTGTATTAGTTGTTTGTTCATTCATTCTAAATGAGGCAATACCGAAGGCGGACACCCGAGCCCACACAGGAATGAGCTTACTCCGCCAGTCAAAAATGGCCACCCCCCGACTGACCTGAGTCATACATTTTCTTAGTAGACGTACGATGACTTAACAAAACTGGATATTAAGTAGAAGCATATGATGCTTACGCATTTACGGTCTAGACTTAATCGCTTGGTTTCATTCAAATGGAAAACAAGCTGGAAGCGATCGAGTAAACGCTTATTAATTTGTAATTTAGGAATGATTTATGTTTGAGCGCTACTAATCCTCCCGTTATATAATTAAATTTATTTTTTATTCGTTTTTTTCCCCTCTTCCAGGGCCAATGTTGCAACAGTTAAAGCGTTATTTGTGCGTACACCTACTAAAAGCGTGAATGAACCTTAATAAGGCCTATGAGTGTCGAATATTAGTTGATTTGAATTGCATCATTTTGTGAAAATATAAATTTTAACCTTAATTTAGGCAAAACGGGTCATTTCATGGCCTCCCTGAAGAAAGGCTGAATGCTTTTTCCCCTACATGGAGCCACGTTGGTGTTAAGCATGTGGTCGGTCGTCACCACCGCGTGTCCGTTTGCTAGCTACCTGCCATGCTTTACGCCTTTATACTAAACTCACTAAAAATACTATGGCTTTGAAATAATGCCACGTTTGATGGTATGAGGAGGTTAAACTCGGTATTCACTGTGCTTAGGCTATAGAATGAGAGCTGGTAATTAAAAGGTCCAACTTCCTCAGTGGGCTAATAGCTTGCCTTGAGAATGTTCCAGTCACGTTTCCAGCCTTGCTTTCCTCCCTCTAGTGTATTAGAAGTTGTTTGTGCAAAGACCTGCTTGCTTAAGGGTGTACTACCACATAGCAAACACAGCCAGCTCATTAGCATTCTTCAGCATTTTGTCTCAAAAGAACAGACTATCCATTGTGTATCTGAAATTATAACCCAAAAAATACTTGAAGTGGAAGAGAGACATTAAATGTGTATGCTAGTGGACAGCCTTGTTTACTGAAGAGGGGGGTAAAAACTTTTAGGGGCCGTTTACATGGTGACTCTCCAAGAATACGAAAAATTTTAAATTGGCATTTATATGGTTCCGTCTCCATTCGAACAATGTCGCAATTCTGCGTGAAAACGATGTAGTATTCATGCCAGGCCGTAGGGGGCAGTGCAGATTTACAAGGTGATGGCCAATGATGCACTTTGACCCCAACAAGCTCCTCAGCCCGTTAGACAACATACCCGCCCTCTCTAAGCAATGGCATTTTTCTTTTGCTCCAAAAGGCACAAAAATGGAAATATTCAACATATTTATTATAAAAACAGTAAATTACAAACCGATGATCGGCCATTTGTTGTTTTTAAAGTTTAATAGCACCACTGCGCACGCCCAATGTGACGTGTGCGAGTGCTTATGTCATCGAAGCAAAATGGGGTTCCATTCATATGAATGCGCTGCGACCCCCCGAATTGAATCCAGTTTGGAGGCAGGATTCAGAAATTTGCATCGTTGCCTTTAGTCTTCGCCGACGCCATATGAACGCGAGGCCATTCCGCTACTTATTCATTGCGTCTTCGTGTTGCAGAGTCGCCATGTAAATTGCCTGTAAATTTTCTGATGTGTAAGACAGGTCGTCCCCGGGATACGAACCAGTTCCTTTCCTACGCTGGCAACGTAAGCTGAATTTTTACCTGACTGTGGCTGACAGCAGCTACAAACAACACTCAGGTGCTAGTTGCTATAAACATACGGCCACATAATACTACGGTAGATATCACATATATATAGAACTGGATGCGAAATAAGAGACGACAGTGGCGTTAGAACATGTATAGAGAACTAGATGTGAAACGACAGACTTGCTGGCGTTAGTAAACAGCATACAGCCGCCATCTTAAAGCAGTAGACTTCTCTGGAAGGCTCTGTTGTAATACTCCTAAATCGGCAAAATCTTGACGTGAATCCATCTTTAAGTGATGAAACAGTTTTAAAACTTTCACAGTCCAAGTAGACTGAAGCGAAATTATGGAATAATTTTAACTTTAACGGTTGATTCACAACATTAAAATAATTGAATGTAGTTTAAAGCTGCTGATAAAGAATGGGGACTTGAGTATTTTATTTACTGTTTTAAACTATTAAGTTGATACCGAAATAGTAGTTTGGTTTAGCCTTGGAGGATTGTTGAACAATTTTTTTATTGGCGGGAGGGGGGGCATCAATAATCAATTTATAATCGAATCGTAGCCTCTCTATCGTAATCGTAATTGAATCGTTAGGTGCCCCAAGAAGGACGTTTGTTCACCCTAGTTTATAACTAGCTGCTGATACAGCAATAACAAACCACACAAACGATTAGCATGTTTCATCAGCTAGCATCCGCACATTATCAAAAATATTCACATAAACTCACCCCATGTATTTGGCAACAATTGAAAATGCACAATAAACAGTACAAAAGGTGTTATATACTGGAGTTTCCTCTGGATGCTTTAAAAGCAACAAATGTGCGCACAAGCTTGCAGCTGTAATATTTCTTTGGGCACAAATGCGCTCTTCCTCGTGCGTGCACAAAACGGCAGAGGAGACTCCGGGGGCGTAAAGTCAAAATCACGTAAGGTGGGTATGTCGTAACCCGGGTACTACCTGAAATCAGTCTTTTTTTTTTTTTTTTTTTTTTTTTTTCTGTTGAACACTACATGAATAACTATCATCAAGCTTTAAAACGGTTTGCTTAATGTTTGGTTGTCAGTAGGACATTATTATTACAAACGAATTTAGGATTTTTTTTTTTTTTTTTTGTCTTCCTGGGGCCAAATTGTGGTTATAACTGGTCAGAGTGAAGAAAACGGTTCTTAAGCTAATCGTTTGTTTGTGTGGATTGTTAAGCTGTATCAGCAGCTAGTTATGAACGCAAATTTGAGTGCTTATTTTTGTTTCATTCTGCAAGTGTTGATGTCACAAGCTGGTGAATAAAGTCAGCAACACGTAGGTCTGACATTATCATTTCGGAGCTCGCTGTCTAGCTAGGACTTGGCGCCAACGTCTTGGCGAGGCAGTACAATGATGCGTAATTCATGTTTTTGCACAGTTATTTTGAGATTTAGGGGGTGTTCAGGGGTACTGAAAGGGTTAATTTCGAATTGCATGGAAATTCGGTCGCCATTGTAGGAACGGAACTCATTCATAACCCGGGGACTTCCTGTAGCCTATATTTGATATTTCAACAGAAACGGCAGGCATGGTCATCGGTAAAGTTGATCCGGGTCCACGTTTGTGTGTGTATTTGTGGGGATGACAAAATGGCTGCTGGGCGGGCTTAAAACTGACATAACAGTCGTCACACAATGGCTGCGCTCATAAGTGGTGTCATATTTTTACGTTTATTTTGTTCTTTATAGTAAGTATAGTATAGTATAGTAAGAAATTTGAAAATTTGCTTGAAATTTGCTTAAATATTTTACCCTCTTTCCACATGAACATCATTCATACTAGGTGTGATCTAACACTGAGCATTTCATCCACTGTTTTGAAAGACTTTGTTTAACATGAAAGTTAAAAGAATCCTACTTTGATTTTGAAACATACTCTATGAAATAGTAATGCATTTATAGGCTGTCACATCCTAAAGCTGTAGCTAGTGCCGCTACTCTGAAGCGCTCATCAGATGCCAGAAGAAATCCGTTGCTCAAAATGACACAATAATTACAGAGTTCCTGAGTTGGCAACGGTCCCATTATTCAACAATTATGAGTGAATGTGAAAGTAGGTGAGTACTTACGGTTTTCATAAAAATACATCCTCTCATTGTGATGTTTCTATTGTAATATTCCATATAAATGGTTCTTTATTAACAAATTGGGGTTTTCTTGTGGATTCTAGTTTCTGAATACTCAATGACTTACCTTAGTCACACGCATACACACACACTATGTGCCTTTGGGGTTGTTTGGTGAAGGAATAATGCCAGTAGGTCTAACTCCACCTGCGATTGGTTAAGTGAGGGTTTTCTTGACGCGCTCTTTGAGCGTTTTCA
This sequence comes from Corythoichthys intestinalis, assembly GCF_030265065.1. Taxonomy (NCBI): domain Eukaryota; kingdom Metazoa; phylum Chordata; class Actinopteri; order Syngnathiformes; family Syngnathidae; genus Corythoichthys; species Corythoichthys intestinalis. Next base: position 36,536,841 of record NC_080413.1, read on the forward strand.
TTTTGTAGGCGTGTGCTCAAAGGGACGTTACAAAGTTTGCCACTTTTTTACCTAAAACTTAACTGCAGCCTATATTTAGCTTGTGCATTGCGTGCATGCTTGTACGAGAACGAACATGAAGCAAAGCGCATTTGGCCAATCAAATCCCCACCAGATCATAAAAAACATCAGTAGAGGTGGTCCTCGGGTTACAAACGAGTTCTGTTCCTATGCTGGCGGCGTAACCCAAATGTTCGCATAAGTCTGAATTAACCCTTTAAAAATAAAAATAAAATAGCTACACCTAAAGTGTGTTGTTTAATGATGGCGGATACACTACCCTTTGGTGGCAGCGTTGGGTCTGGCTGGACTGTCGTCTTGTATTACTCAGGAGCAGACGCAAACATCTGACATGGATAAAGGGTAGAGGCGCTATGGTTTGGCCCACAAAAGGCTGTAAATTGTTTCAGCTTATATATGTTTGTATGCATTTGTAATTAAGTTTAGAGCTACAGTTTGTGGAGTTATGTGTAGCGATTTTCTATGAAAATTGTAAATACGTTAGCATTCCTAGCATTTAAGCTAGCGCAGGGGTCCCCAACCTTTTTTGCACCATGGACCGGTGTTATTTGGGTCTTTTTTTCACGGACCGGTGTTCTGACAAATTTTGCAACCCATCAAAAATTGCAACGATGCGGCTCTGCGCATGCGCGTAACGTTAAACATAGCCGCAAAATGCGCAAATGCAGCGATTCCAAAGTAAACACGACAAACTTTCTTGAAAGAAAGGAATATTAACTTACGTTTGATCATGGAAGGACTTGTAGAAAAGTTATCCTCAGATTCATCCTGCCATGTAAGCTTCACACAACAGCTGCACACCGCGCTCACCATTAACGACTTCGCCTTGTCGTTAAACATTAATTAAGAAGCCCGCTTCACAAAGATACGATGTTGGAAATTGTAGCAAGGTTTTCAACGCTGTTGTCGTGATGTCAGGATATTCCAGAATGACTTTAATCCAGAACCTCGGTAGAGTTGTTGTCTCAAATGTACGTTTAATAAGGTCGCCGTCATTTGCGATCTCGCTGTTTATTCACAAATGGGTCACGAATCCACTCCTTCGCAGTTCGTGGGTCTTCAAGGTTGTAGGCTCGTCAGGTGCCCTTTTCGCCGTAAAAATATCCTTTTTGCCGTAAAAATATTACCAAAGACGTCTGTTTTCCTGTTATCTTCGCTCGTGTGTGGGGGCTAATTATTTCAGGGAACAAATGCGCTGCGCCGCGGCCTAGCAATACGCTATTATCTAGGACAAGCGCACATAGATATATTATGTACACAAACAAGATGTACTGCTAGCAGTCCAATCAATGGACTTCTATGAAAACATTGTAATCTATCCCGTAGTATTATATCTAGAGTAGACAGAGATATTGGTGTGTTAAGCAGGGGCACGGTTAATTCGGCCAGAATGCGGTCGTTATTAAATTTTTTTTTTCTCTGCGGCCCGCAAATGCGCCACAGACTGGTACCGGTCCGCGGCCCGGCAGATGGGGACCCCTGAGCTAGCGGACTTTTGCTCGACAAATTAGGCTAATTTAATCTACTAAATTTATATATTGATCAGACTAGATGGACGTTTGAACACCAGTTGTTTTAATGTTAAAATGTGGGTTGTTTTGAACATAACAAGTGTGCATATGTGTGTTTTCCCAAATTGTCAAAAGTGAAGGAAGTGCTTTGTTGTATGTCAAGCTAAATAACTTCATTTAGTGAGGACAGAACACGTCATATAAGTGAAGTTAAAAATGAGATGCTGTGAGGTACAATAAGGTACTGTTTATGCGCCCAAAAAAACAGCTCGAGACAAAATGTTGGACAATTCTTAGGCGTCGTAAAGTTGAAATTGCGAAAAGTGGAGTTCATAGTGACTAGTGCTGTAATGAATAATCGATTAACTCGAGTAATTCGATTAGAAAAAAGCTTAATCAAATGTTGCTTTTCCCGGTATTTGTTTAATTATGGTTTGTTTTGAAAGTGTTTGCATTTTTATTGATTTGGGTGGATACACTGGTAGCAACAGTGAATATGACAACTCATTTAACATTGCAGTATCCAGCTGCTCCCTGTTAAGACCAACAGAAGCTAATTTTTTTATGCTTTTTTAATTTAGTTTATGGGTATATTTAGAGTTTTTTTTATGCAGGAACATTTATTTGAAAAATTAAAGAATGTTAAAAAAAAAAGAAAAGCTAGCATTTCCTAGCATTTAAGCAAGCAGACTTTTGCTCTGCGAGTTAGCCAATTGTTCTTTTGTTTTACTTAGATCATCTATTTTTATGTTTGAGGCTAAACTCAGATATTTTCATTTATTCTTAAACTGCAATTCTGCATTGTTTGAAGAAACACGCGGGAATTTTATTTTGTGTTCATATTTAATGGTCTTTTGAAAGTGTGATTTTACCAAGCCATTGTTTTAAATCTCCTAAAATTGATTCTGCAACGCATTAAATGTTCCTAATCCGATTACTCGAACTAACTGGTTGATAGATTATTTGACTACTAAAGTAATCAATAGCTGCAGCTCTTGTCCCAACCGGGGAGTATTTGTAGCACAGAGGTTGCGCTAGACTTTTTCGTTGTCTGTCATTTTGACTGACAGTGTCATAAAATCCGGTCATAATCTATTTTTACCCGTCACTTACATTTTTAAAATGATAATAATGACATATTCAATAGTATTTAGTTTTCATTCATTTTTAATTAATATTCTGTCCGAACAAGCTTAACAAGAGGCAAACAGACAGCGGAGTGCACCAATCAGCGACGGGCAGACGTGCCGTTAGCAAAGCGACGAGGGCAGGACAAGGGACTTGCGCGCAGAAGTAAACATACGAGGAGAACAGAGTTTATTCAACATGGCTAGCGCGAGACAGACTGTTGTCAATGTCTCGTGTCAATGTGTTTTAGCTCATTTAAAACTGAATTTACCGCGGATTGGAACAGATTCTCGGCTGTCTCGTTCGCCATCCGTGTTGTTGTAGAGACGACTTTCGGCGCGCAAGAGTGACGTTGCACGTCACGCAAATAAACAAATCTGAATTGTCGAATGATTTTGTACCTACTCGAGAGGCTGTGTCCCAGACTTTTCTCTCAGTGTTTGGAAAAATACAGGGAGACCAGTCTGGCCGTGCCAGGTAAACACTCAGTTGCCTTGACATTTTTCCGAGTAAGGCCAACGACGTCATGCATCAAGATAGACAATAGCTAATTAATATGCTCACTCGCCACCCTGCGGTCTGGGGTGTGAATTGTAACCTGTCAAAATGACGGATGGACTTCAGTTTTTTCCGTCACCGTTTTAAAAAACCGGTCAACGATGGAAAATATTCGGTTAACGCGACCCCTGTTGTAGCAAGTCTTAAATGTATTAGAAAAGTGTTTTTTTGCCAAGTGGAGGCTCTGTGAAACACCGCTGCTGTCGCGTAGACGTGCACAGGCGTGTCTTCGCCCAGAGTGGTCAACCTGAACCCTCTCTTTTGAAGGTAAGAAAACAGGTTTTTCGGGGCAGTCTCCATTAAAATGTCAAGGCTATGTGTGCTCATCTGGGCATTAGTGAAGCATGCATGGATTAAAAAAAGGTAACATTTTTTCTTATTAGTGCGATTCATAGTCCAGAAAATATAGTACTTCCCCTGTTCAGGTTTTGTTGAACTGTAGATTATCTTTTCCATTAAATGTTGGCAGTGGCCCGCAGGGTGCATTGTTCATAATCACCAATAATTAACATAAACCGTCATCCTATCACAAAGGTTGTTCTTTATCAACCTGATGAATAAAGACTGGTGTTAATTTACAGGCAGGAACAGATTAAAGGCTTGCTGTGCTACTGTGCATCAGGTCTGTGGGCAGTCGGCCAACTTCCAAATAAGTCCACAACGGCATCTTATAAACGTATATTGTGATAGTGCACTCACCTTGACCCCGCCTCCAGCTCTCTAAACCAGTTACTAGTACATTCACTCATGCTGATTTGATCAGGGGGTTTTCAAGAGGACAATTACATCTTTCAAAACGGTCTCTTGAATTTTTCCTGTTTGTGCCTTGCTTGTAGATTTGACGCCAGTGCAGTCTGGTTTTACAATAAAAATCTTTTTGTCTTTGTAACTTGTAGTATTTGGCCATCATATGCACTCCTTGCCAGGAGACCAATCATGGAGAAATGTGACCCGCACCGAAGTGCCACAAATAGCCCGGTGTACATTTCACACTGAAGTGGGAGTTAACCTTGGTCTTTCGACTGTCACTTTGTCACTATCATTTTGTGTATCAACTGTTTTAATGCAATAGAAAGTGCCGTGTATTTGCATTTGCCCTAAAGGAAATTATCCGACAGAAAAAGTCATTTTACAGTGTGCCGATCTTTGCTGAATGCCCTTTTGTGGATTCGTTGAAATCGTATACTCGAGGCAAATGGTGATTGGAAGGCTTTTTCTATGGTTTTGTTACGTAATTTAGTAAAGGACTATCAATGATAAAAGTGGCATGTTGCACAAATGGTTATACTGTGCATCTAGATCTATACCACCATGTAACCAATTGGTTTCTCTAGTGGTGATCTTTTATTGATGGCAAATGCATGCAGAAAGTCGAACAATTGTTGCTTTTAATCATCACAGCAGTAATTGCAAGTTTTGCTCTTTTTATAGTCAATCTTAGAATTTCAATCTAAAGAGGTTTCTTTTGTGTTTAAAATGTCCTGATTAAGCAGATAACAATAGTGCTGCAACGATTAAAATTTATTCACTCGAGAAGGGCTGCAGCTATCAAATTTATTTAGTAATTGAGTAGTCGACTGATAATTCTATCGATTAATCGAGTAATCGGATAAAACGTTTTTTTTAGGAAAAGAGCAATTATAAATATACATTAGAAAACAAGACATTTCACTATTGAACATTTTCAGACGATCAATATCTTTATTTTCGATGTACAATGTGGAAAACAACCAACAATTGCATCTCGGATGTCACTATATAAAAAGAACAACAAATTCACAGCTTTGACTCCAAAAAATTGTAGATCTTATTGAAGAAAAAAAAAAAAAAAACGAATTTCTTACCCAAAAATGTCATTACGTTTGACTTAAAGGTTGGGTGTTTTTCCCACGTGTTTCAATTGAATTTCCATTTGTGTCAAGCTATTTTTAAGCTTTAGTAAAGTTTTAAGTTAATGTAAACTCTCAGTCCTGATAGGATTTTGAGTTTCTGTAGTGTTCAAAATAAATGGATGATCCATGGTATACACATTAGGGACCAGTACTACTTGGTGTTTTATCCAGCAATGACTACTCTGCTAAAATTGACAGTTAACTTTATTATGTTTTTATTTTACACCCTCATCACTCTACAGCGCCATGTTTTTAAAGATTAAATAAAGCCTGAATGTAAGGCACGTTAGCCACACATCGACAGTAGTCATACTTAAAAAAAAACCTAGCCCTCCGCATAGCTAACGTTACGTGGGCAAGGGACAGTAACGTGTATCTTAATTATTAGCGCTGAGAAGTAGGGGTGTGACTAAATATCGAAATGGTGATATATCGTGATACTTCGTATTCCAAAAGGTTATCGATATGCTCCTGCCAAGAATCGAGACATCGTTTTAAAAAGGTGTCAATGTCTAAAAAAATAAAATAAAAATGAACCAACAAGTTGCTAAATCCATTTAGACTGGGAACATTTGTTCATTCAAAACCAGAGTATTCAGTCGTTCTGTCCGATTTTCAGGGCATTTACAGGTCACTTGCTGTTCATTTTACGGTATTTGCAGGTATTTTCCTGTTGAGTTTGAGTCACTGCCTATTGATTTGGGTGATTCCCAGGTCACTTCCAGTTCTGTAACTCAAAATAAACAAGAAGTGACCCATAAAATACCCCCAAATCAACAGGAACTGAAAATCAACAGGTAAATGACCTTAAATTGCCTAAAATTACCTCATTGCCTAGCACTGGCTGCAGCTGACGGCATAGGGTGGCAGTGAATGAACAAAGGTTCGTTCACTGCCATCCCTCCCACTTCAAACGGATTCAATGTCTACTAGTGATACTCATTCCAATTCACAACAGAAGCTTGTTTTTTCTGTTTATTAGTTGTTTGTAGAATATCCTAGAATTTCCTGACCAATATATCAATAATCGTGGTATCGCCACATCGTCAGATCATCGTTATCGTGAGCTTTGTATCGCATATCGAATCGTATCGTGAGGTACCAAGAGGTTCCCACTCCTACTGAGAAGTCTACTGCTTTAAGATGGTGTCTACTAACACTGCCGAGTCTGTCATTTCGCATCTAGTTCTATATACATGCGATAGCTATGAGACTTATCAGACCCTACCTGCGACCACCGTAGCATCATGCGGGCATAGTTGTTAGCAATGTTGACATCATTTGTAGCAGCTTTTGGCTGCAGTCAGATATTATTGCTGCTTCCTCTACGCACATGACGTCTGCGCTTTGTCCCGCATTAAAATTAGTCTGGGCAAAACGTTATGCTTAGAGCTGGCAAAATTAAACGAATCCTCGAGGCGAATGAAATTACCCAGATCAGTTTTTAAACTTGAGCTACTCGAGTGGCTCTAGTATTCGTTTCAGCTAGTATAAAGCTATTTTTAAGGTTTAGTTAAGTTTTAAGTTAGTCTACATTGTAAGTCCTGTTAGGATTGAGAGTTTTTGCAGTTTTCAAAATAAATGTATGATACCTGCTGTATTGGAGTACATTAGGCACCAGTGCTACTTGTTTTATCCAGCAATGACTACGGAGATAAAATTGACAGTTAGCTTTGTTTTTGACACCCTCAACATTTTACAGCGCTGTGTTTTTACAGATTAAAAAAACCTGTATGTAAGACACGTTAGCCACGCATCAACAGTAGTCATAATTAATAGAAACCTAGCCCTCCATTGGGCTGACATTATCCTAGCAAAGTACAGTAACGTTAATCTTATTAAATAGCACTGAGAAGTCTACTGCTTTAAGATGGCGGCTGTTTACTAACGCTGGTGAGTCTGTCATTTCACATCTACTTCCATATTCATGTGATATCTATGAGAGACATCAGACGCTACCACTGTAGCATTAGGCGGGCGTGGTTTGTAGCAGCTGTCGGCTGCAGTCAGGTATTATTGCTTCTTCGCCTACGCACGTGATGTCAGCGCGTTGTCCCGCATTAAAAGTAGTCCGGGCAAAACGTGATGCTTCGAGGTGGACAAAATTAAACCATTCCTCGAGGCAAATAAAATTACTCTGATCAATTTCTAAACTAGAGTTACTTGAGTACCTCGAGTATTCGTTCCAGCTCTACACTCGAATAATTCGATCGGTGGGGGAAAAAAGCTTCAAATCAAATTTTGCTGCTTTGAGGATTTGTCAGCGTTGTAATGGTTTGTTTTATAAAGTGTGTGCATTTCGTATTTTAATTTTGGTGGATACACTGCCCTCCCGTGGCAACAGTGAATGACATAACTCATCTCACATGGCTGGATCCAGCTGCTCCCTGTTAAGACCAACATAAGGTTGTAAGTTGTTTGAGCTAATGTGATTGTTTATGCATCCGTAATTTAGTTAGAGGTATATTTAGCAGTTTTTTTTGTGGGAATATAGGTTTGAACGATTGGTTGAGAGCATTGTTAAAAACCTTTGCATTGTATAGCATTTAGGCTATGCGGACTTTTGTATGAAAGTTAGCAGATTGTTCTTTAGTTCAGTTTAGTTTAGTTAGTACTTCGATACTCATGATTTTTTTTAATACCATTTGAGGCTAAAGTCAGGTGTTTTCAATTTTAAATAAAAGTGCAATTCTGCATAGTTTGATAAAACACTCTGGAATTTTATTTTGTATTCGTGTATGAGGCTCTTTTGAAAGTGCAATCTTAGCAAGCCTTTGTTCTAACCTCTTAAATTTTATTCTGTAACGCGTTAAAATGTTCCTAATCTGATTACTCGATTATTCTGATAGATTAATGAATCACTTGAGTAATAGATAGCTGCAGCCCTAAATCATAAGCAGTAGTTCCCAAATAACTGTAGGTTGCGACATCCATCTTACCTTTTCTGAATAAGGAAAAAAATTAACTGTGATGACCTCGGGTTATTGACGCCACTGTTTTCACAGGGACAGAGTTAATCTGATTACTTTTGCACTCCTTAGCCAGCCTAAACGGAAACACCCACTGAGGCATGTGAAAAGTCTCAGAATCAGATGATTTATGTAGGGATGGTGTCCTTTCCCGCCTCAGAGCATTTTGCTGAAATGACTGTGTTTAGTATGGTCTGTAAGGGGAATGAGTCCGGATGACACAACTAATAGCGCTGCATTGATTCTTGGTTTCACTATAGTGGTTTAATTGATCCTTTAAACACCAATGGAAACTGGAAATGTCAAATTCTTTCATCCACTCTTTATTTTGGGAAACACTAAACAGGTGTTAAATATTTAACATGACCTTAGATATTTCTGCACACACCTGCTTTTTATGGGACTGTGTGCTCACATTTGTTTCATCCTTAGGCTCTGATACACAAGAGTAGGAATCTGTACCCTGCGGTTTGTTTATTCTCCTGAAACTTTGGAAAATCATGAATACTAAATTTAGATTTTAATTAAAAATACTGTTGTAATTCCCATGCTTAGCGTAAACCGGTCTCCTTTCGCTCCAGATTTGCCACTTTTCAGGGCAGCTGGCATGTTTTCTGTCAGTGTTCGTGAAACCCATATATTGGTGGTACGTGAGCAATATGAACATATCTAAAGGTCGCTTTCAGCAATGCCTCATAAAGCTCCACCGTATTCAACTATGTATGTTGAAGTTTTTCCAAGTGAAACGCAACAGCTCGTTTGCTACTCCCAAATGGTTGCAAGAAATTTTGAGCATTTAAAAAAAAAAAAAAAAGTTCAAATAAACTATGACAGCTGGTTCCCTAAAAGTAAAGGTGCATAAATTGTTTGGTGCCGACCAATCAATCAAGGCTGATTTCATAAATCTTGGGGGCTCGGTTGATCACTAAAAATTGAACAGATCTTGTCCGCTGATGGTGTCTCAGCTATTAGCCTGTTTGCATTTGGTTGCAGAATTTCGTGGTTGTTAATACAAGTATATAATTTGAACATATAACTGCATTTTGGGGGTATTATCATACTTTCACAACCTCAACATGATATGTACACTTTCCTTTGTAAGTGAACTCAATCAGATAATACTAGTTATTTAGTGAATGCTCACATTTGGCAGACTACCAGCAATAAAAGGTATGAAGAAGCGAAAAAATAACTTCACCTGATGTGATTTAGTATTAATTTCCTCATACTTTGTGATTCTCTCTGTAAAGCAAAATACTACATTTAATTTTTAACAGGCTGGAGGCTTGTCAAGGCAACCCTGAAGTTGTTTATTTGTTCTTGTGCAAACTTACTGATGTCCTAAGAAATTACTTTTAAACCAATCCTGTTGAAATGAGGGAGCTACGTAGTATGGGCTAGTCTCTATTGATCTTCTGACCCTGATTTTTTTTTTTTTTTTTTTAATCGGGGCGGATAAAAGAATAGCCTGCAGTAGCAGATTTTTTTTTTTTTTTTTTAAGTAAAGGATGATGGCATTTTAGGCCAAATGTCAATTTTTCAATATTTTTGAGAGAACTACATGTAGAGTTAAAGAAGCAGTTTTCATTCACTGGCACTTGGAATATTAAAGGTGCATGCTTTTAAGATAAAAAAAAAAAAGAGATCTGCAGGTCAGCATTTCAAAAATTACCTATACCTATCCATATCGTATCCATAGACTTAAGGCCGAGTTATGCTTCTGTGTCAGACCTGCGCCGTCAAGGAAGACCCAATTTACGATCCTGCACTGGAGCCTGTCTGGCTCCTTCTGTGTTTTTTCCCCTGGCTTCGCGTCGCTTCAACGCGTGTGACGTGGTGGAAATGGACTATGATTGGTCCGCTCAGACTGTTGTTTCTGGTTCAGCGCGAAGTCACCGCCATTAACAAACATTGTTTTTCTACACGCAAAAATGGACCAAGCCGAGTAGAGTTTCAACAAAGGGCAAGTACTACAACTTCTTCAATGTCTCGTCAAGACATTATGAAGATTGCCAAATGGCAAGCAATTCATGGGAGGAGATTGCTGAAAATACGGGGCTGGAGGTCAGCCAGCGATTGAATAAAAAATGAACCACCGAGACAAGTACAGTATGTGAGTGTTCGGAATGGAATGGGCACACGAAGCGGTGACCAAGTTGGCCAAAAACTGACTGCTTTTCATCACTTTATGTCATATTTTTGGTTGGTGCACTTCAGCATTTATTGTGTACTAGGCATGTGCCGGTATGAGATTTTGACGGTACGATAACCGTGATCAAAAATACCGCGGTTTTATGGTATCACGGTATTGCAATTATAGCTCCAAAATGTGTTATTTTGAGAGGTATGGGTTTAAAAAAAAAAAAAAACTTTTTTCCGGGATTTTTTTATTTTTCTGAAAATATTTGCAAATTGGAACATGAATATTATGTTAAAATAAATAAATAAACAAAAAAAATATTTTAAATAAAATTAAAATAAATAGAACTTATAGACTACCCACAGCCACAGCTCAGGTTGCTCAAGACTGGAGCAAGAACTAAATTAATTGCTATAAAAAAGTAAAAACACTTCTAAATAAAATTGAAAAATATTGACTGTACTTTTTTTGAGGGGGCAAAAGCTCAAGTGAAGTTTTGCCATTTTCAGCCACTGTGTCAACTCTAGTCTACATGTCATGCCTTTGTGGTAAAAAGACGCAGAATTCATAAGTTAAAAATGGATAAGTTAGTTAAAATTTGAATGTTGTTATGTAAAGGTTTCATCTAAAAACACTTGGGAGTGAGACCTCTCCTTGTCCGGCGAGCGTACATTTGTGCTTAGGGCAAGATCATCTAACCTCAAAGATCGCAATTAGCGATCTTTGATGTTATCCCTTTTCCTTCATTCAAGCTTGTTTCTCAGTGGCCGTGAGATTTAAAACCTCGACTAAGTTGCTCTCCCAGCCAAGACTAGGCTAACATTCGTCTTTGTAAGTTTTTAGTTAATTTGTTTTAAAAGGAAAATGTGTGTTTTGTTTTTGGTGAACTTTTTCATGGATGACTTCCTCACATTCTGTTGTGTTTGTGCTAATGAAGCTACTCACACGTGTAAAATACTTTTGTACAACGTTTTAAAACTGTATATTTCAGTTACCATGATTTGAGACCTCCATAAATTCAAGAAAAGTACGCCTTTTGTTTGGAGTGTTTCTTTTTTGGTGTTTAGCAGAATAGCGTCACTGACACACACACATCAACAACCGGAGAGGGAGGGGTGAGCGCTGCCGCTCCAAGATACTTCTGGCTGCATCTTTGAGGCTTTTACAATAGCGAATACCGCACTACGGTATGACGGAAATTTTTTTTTTTTTGGTTTTGAAACCGTGACGTTTTCATACCTCGGTAAACCATGAAACCGGTAGCCGGTATATGCCTATTGTGTACATATCTTTGCTGCGAGTCTGTGACTTATTTACATGTCACACTTCAAGAATATGAAGAATAAAGCAGGTTTGGTGTCAAAAGAGTTGTTTTGATGTTTAATTTTCAACAACAGACAGTTCACACTCGATACATCATTACTGATTGGGTCTGCCTCTGTGCTTTAATGATAACGTCAGCATCAAGGCTTCCATAGCCGCCAGAAATCTGCTATGGCTTCCCACTGGCTGGTTGTAGGACACTACAAACAAATCGGACTGGAGGGCTTTGCAGACCTCGGACAAAACGCTGGACGCAGTGCTCGACGCCAGTTTAAAGCTAGCCGCCACAACTAGCTGGTTTCCACTCGAGGCTAGAACTTTCTATGCGGCATCAAAAGTCGAAACAGTCTTTGCGTCGCGTGCGCCTCAACATTTGTATGATCAACATTTATTCAATGTTGATGAGCTGAAGATCCCCATTCAAGCATTCCATCTTTCATTGTTTATTTTTTCCCCGTTAAACTAGACTAGAGTAAGTCAACAAGCATGCCCCAAATCCGTACAAACATAACGCCATATCCCTCTAGTGGCTTGGCGGTTAATTACAGAGCAACTCGTTCCCTCACCTCAGAACTATCGAATGCTCATTGACACCGTAGTCACTTCGCCGTCACCGCAAAGCAGGAGCATAACTCAGGCTTTAGTATCATAATCCCAGAAACATTAGTAAATACAGGTAGTCCCCGGGTTACGACGCACTAGATTTGCGCAATTTCGACTTTCCGACGCCGGCGTCTCGTCCGCCTTAGTCTCCTGTCATTTTTTTTTTTTTGGCGCATATACAGTACCATATTGTACCTCACCGTATCTTTTTACTTTATTTATATGCTGTGTTCTGTCTTCACGAAACGTGAAGTTATCTTTACAGAGAGCAAACAAGCCAACTGTGCTTTTTGAAGGTTTTTACTTCACTTTTAAGAATTTGTAAAGCTGTAACACACGTTCAAAACAACACATACAGGGTGACCCAAAAAAAAGTTTACACTCAGTTGACTGCTTGTTTAAAAGCCAGTGAAACATATCTAAATAGGTTGTCATGCTTAAGTGATTCATTAAGGTCACTCAATTCAACTGGTAATCTCTTGTCTCTACAATTCCTGTGCTTCTGCTGAAAATGAAGAAAACTTTAGCTGTACCTGAATTGCTGCGTGCCGGTCTGACACCTACTGAGATTGCAGCAAATCTGAGAATATCCAGATGTGCAGTCTACAAAGTTAAAAAGAAGCTGAAAGATACTGGAACAGCCTCACGAAAACCTGGGTCTGGAAGTGCCCGATCTGTGGGGACCAAAAAGTTGATTGACAAGGTGATATGTGGCCACCCAGAGTCCAGATCTCAATCCCCTGGATTATAGCATATGGGCAACTGTGGAGGACAGTGCCTGTAAGAAGCCACAAACTTCTGTGGCAGCCTTGGAGAGGTCCATTGTTAGATCTTGGGAAAAGATGACAGCATCCTATATAAAGAAGACCTGTCAAGCGTTCCGCAGGCGCCTGGAGGCTGTTGTGACACTTAAGGGAGGACACATTGAAAAATAGAGTGTACTGTACATGTTCTTTACAATAATGTATAATTTGTGATTAAATTCTAATTCTAAAATGAATAAACATGGCATTTAAGTTGTATTATGGCAGTGTAAACTTGTCACCCTGTATTTTAAAAATAAAACACTTGACACAAAACAATTGGTGTTCAAAGGTCCATCAGTCCGATCAATATGTAAATTTAGTAGATTACATAAGCCTAATTTGCCTAACAAAAGTCCGCTATTTTAAATACTACGAATCCTAACAAAAGTCCGTTAGCTTAAATACTAAGAATCCTAACGTATTTACAATTCTCATAGCAAATCGCCCACACATAACTCTACAAACTGTAGCTGTAAATTTAATTCTAAATGCATACATTTATTGGCTGAAACACCTTACAGCCTAATGTGGGCCAAACCAGAGTGCAGCTGTCCTATATCCAGTCAGACATCAGTCTGTTTCTCAGTCACATAAGACAACAGTCCAGCCTGACCCAACGCTGCCACCAGAGGGCAGTATATCCTCCATCATTAAACAAAATACTGTACAATACTTTTGGACTTTATGGAACTTTGGCTGTATGGATAGTTATGTTGGGGTACTGAAAGGGTTCATTCAGTCTTGCGCAGAAATTCGGGTTACGTCGCCAGCTTAGGAACGAAACTGGTTCTTAACCCAGGGAATACCTGTACAGGTAAAAATGAAATGGATTTAGACTATTTCATTTGAAATTAACCTTCAACACCTTGTCAATTTATCACTTCAAGATGGTTTGATAAAATAAATGTGCCACACACTATAGATTTGGGGATTTAAAAAAATGCAAGATATGCAGTGTTAACAGGGTTGTGTGACTCCTTTTTCATTATATTTTGTAGGCCTTGTACGAGTTTTAAAATTCCTTGAATTAGTTCTGAGTATGCAAGGTTTTTCTAGAGTTACTGTTGATGCGCTAAGCCAGTGTTCGAATAACCCTTATCTGCACAACCTTGCAACTTTGTGGTGCTCTGCAGCAAGTACCTTATTTCTGCCTTCACTTACTCACCTTAGGATGGTATATAGGATACCTATCTTAAGGATGAAACACTGTTTTACATGTAAAGGACCTGCCAAACGCTAAACTTTGCCCATGCTTGTGTTTCCTTTTTAGGTTTGAGTGGGACAAACTTTTGGAGAATGTGCACTGTCTGATCATAAGTGTGACAAAGACCGACAAACAGGAAGCTTATATACTCAGGTGAGATGTGGAGCAGTGCGTCTGCTGGGTTTGGCTATGATTAGAGGGCTTTCCAGGATTAGATTGGTCATTGGTTACAGTCGCTTGACATTGCCACTCCATGTACTTTCAGGTGACGTGACGTTGAGCCTTAGCCACTTTGACACTCAACAACCTTCGCCCTCTGAGGCTATGTCTACACTAGCATGGATAATGGCCTTAAATTTTTAGTTAGTTAGAGCATGTTTGCTACACTAATGTTGTACCTCTTCTCCGTAGATGTTGTTGCACGGGGTAGGTAGCCGTGTAATGTTATAAACTACGGCCTCGCAACTTAATATTGACTGGTGTCTTCGTACACAAACCCTAGCAAAAAGTATGGAATCACCAGTCTCGGACGAGCACTCACTCAGACATCTGGCTTTTATGACCGCTTGCAGTCTCTGATGCGTGACAAACAGTATTCATCAATTTGGTGCCAACTCTCTTTGATTGCAGTTGGCAGATCATCCTTGCAGGTTGGAGCCTTGCTGTGGACCTTTTTTTTTTCTTTCTAATTTCCACCACAGGTTTTCAAGTTGAGTTGGTTTCAGGTTGAGATCTAGGCTATTTGCAGGCCATGACTTTGACTTGATGAGTCTCAAAGGAATGCTTTAACAGTTTTAGCTCTGTGGCATGATGCTTTGTCATTTTGGTAAATGATTTCATTATCCCCAAACATATTTTCAATTGAAGGGTTAAGAAAGCTTTCTAAAATTTGAATGTAAACTTGTACATTTATTGAAATTTAACCACAGCCATCCCCCTAGTGCAGGGGTGGGCAAACTATTCCACAAAGGGCCGCAGTGGGTGCGGGTTTTTGTTGCAACCCATTAAGACAGTGCTTCTCAATTATTTTCTGTTACGCCCCCCCAAGGAAGACGTAAATGTTTCGCGCCCCCCCAACTCTCTGCCGCCACTGTAAATAGTATCATTCGTCTATATTACTATTATAAGTACGCCTCAGCCTAACATTGTGTCCTTTTTTTTCTATTAAAGAAAAAAAGTAACATAGATCAACTTATAATAAAGTATAACTTTTTTAACATTGTGTTGCTTGTAACAGAAAAGACTTAACGCGCATCAATTTGCCTGAAGTTAAAAAAAATAAAAAATAAAAAAAAAGTCACATCCAAACTGTAAAAATACACTCAAGGTACATTTTTGACCATTTGATACTGAAAAATAAAATGTAATAAAATCAGTAAATAATAACAAATTCAAATTGATTAGAAACATTTACTCTTCAGGACAACATGCCAAAACATTTGACCGAAAAAAAGACAAAACTGAATAGAAGGGGGGCAAAAGGTCTTTGGACAGAAGGAAAGGTTTTATTTTCGCTGATTCACCACAGTGCTCACTGGTTTACTGATATAACACTGACAAAGCAGGACGATTGTGACAATTGGCAATATTCGGCACGTTTTCGCTGAAAAACAATCAAGCGGCTTATCAATGAGATTGAGGTCTAATGTCTTTAAGTGGCATCTTAACTGATTTGGCTTCTCCGCTATAATCATTTTTAGACTCAGTAAACAGTGGTCTTTCCTCATTTCCCACTATATTAAAAGTCAAAGGCAAACGGCCCGAAAAAAGCGCATTCTCGGCGGCCGAGGGAGAACCGTAGGTGAGGGCGGTGGTCGTGACGATCCCAAGCCGAAAACGGCACTTCTCGGCCGGACACGTGAGAACCGAAGAAGACAGCGGGTCGCTGCGTGAGTCCAGCTCTGCATGAGTCTCTTCCGTGTGCTCTTGCTTACTTCAAAAATACTGCACGCACTTTGAAAATGAGAGCGCCACTGCCACCCACGGAGTGGATGTGCAAGTACACTTTATTCTAGTACGGCAAAAAAAAAAACAAAAAAAAAAGCATGTTCCCCGAGGTCACTCGCGCCCCCCCGGCATCGCTCTGCGCCCCCTGGGGGGGGCGCGCCCCACCATTTGAGAAGTACTGCATTAAGAGGACACCTTTTCACCAATCTGCTGTTTTACACGTGTAATCAGTCGATTGCAGTCAGGTGCTTCTCATTTCTGCTGAAACCTCATTGGTTAAACTAGCTGTGCTGGGTCAGTTGGAACAAAGACCAGGACCCACTGCGGCCCTCGAGGACCGGTTTGCCCACCCCTGCCCTAGTACCTTTGCCTGACATGCAGCCCCATATCATCAACGACTGAGGGAATTTTGATGTGTTTTTCAGGCAGTCATCTTTGTAAATCTCACTGGAACGGCATCATCACCTTGTCTAATGCAGATTCTTGACTCATCACTGAAAATAACTTTCATCCAGTCATTCACAGTCCATGATTGCCTCTCCTTAGCCCATCGCAGTCTTGTTCTTTTCTGTTTAAGTGCCAATGATGGTTTCCTTTTAGCTTTCCTGTGTGAAAATCCCATTTCCTTTAGGCGATTTTGCACAGTTCTGTCACATACTTGACTCCAGCTTCCTCCCATTTCTTCTTTTGTCTTGTTGTACATCTTCTGTTTTCAAAACATATGGCCTTTAGTTGTTTGTCATGACGTTTGAGTGTCGACCAGTACGCTTAACCTTAACAACCTTGCCATGCTGTTTATACTTGGTCCAGATTTTTGATACAGCTGACTGCGAACAGCCCACATATTTGGCAACCATACGTGTAGCGTTACCTTCTTCAAGAAGTTTGATGATCCTCTTCTTGGTCTCAACAGACATCTCTCTTTGGAGCCATGATTCTTGTGAATCCAATTGGTCCAGCAGCCCTCCAAGGTGTGATAACAAGACTGTTTTTAACTGCTGACTAACTAGCAGATCTAAGATGAGGCAGGGGCCCAATTAAGGAAAGAAAATTGACTGGGTGTGTCTGTATTTTCAACTCAAAATGGAGTGATTAAATCTTTTTTTTCCCCAGAATGGAGTGATTCTACATTTCTTTCCCTGCACTTTCTCTAAAAACAAACATTTACTGACCAGCACAATGTTTTTTATTCATTTTTTTTAGTGTTTCTGAATGCTAAAGAGTTGCACTTTTCAGCTAATTCATTATTTGTTCAAGCTTTTTATCCCAGTTTGTTCTACATAATAAAATGTCTGAGTGAGTGCTCGTCCGAGACTGGTAATTCCAAACTTTTTGCTAGGGGTTGTAGCAATCGAAGACAAAGGGAGTGACGTCGTGGTGTGCGTCGTCGCCATTTTTAGTGTTGCATGGTAAACAATGGAGGCAAACGATAAAGCCATGGCATTCCTGCTCCTCTTTTTTTCCACAGCCATTGTTTAGTTTATCCTCTAGTCTAGTAGTAATCTCGAAATTTCCCGCCAGTAAGTGATGTCTTTACACTTCAGAAGTAAAATGCGTGGACCACGATGTAACACATGAGGCTGCTCCTTTCTGCACAAATGCAGGCGTACCTTGCAGAAGCAGGGGTTAAACATGGTGTGGACAGGTACGGAAGTAGTGTGCAAAATAACGGAGAACGTTATCCCTCCTAGTGTAGATGTAGCCTGAGTGTCAATAAAGTTCATAGTCTTTTTTACATACCAAGAGTGATGACTTCCAGTTTTAGTTGGAAAACAAATTGGTTAACTCTTTCAGTGCCATTGACGATGATAGACATCAATCACAAGGCCTAACGTCACTAGTATATGTCCAATCCAAGAGAAGGAGGAAAAAGTTGAAGCGAAGATAGTCCAAGTCAACTTTCTCAGTTTTAATAATTCTCCTAATTCAACTAGGGCTGCAGCTATCAATTATTTTAGTAGTCGATTAATCCATCAACTAGTTATTTCAAATAATCGAGTTATCAGATTAGGAACATTTAATGTGATGCAGAAAAAATATTTTGGAGATGTTTAAAAGAAGGAAAAAAAAAAAAACTTGCCAAGATTACACTTCCAAAAAGAGCATTAAATGCGAATACAAAATAAATTTCCAGAGTTGCTTCAAACTATGCAGAATTGCACTTTCATTTAAAAATAAAAATATCTGAACTCAGTCTCAAACGGTATAGAAAAATAAATAAATAAATGAGGATCTAAATACACCAAAAGAACAATTGGCCAACTTGCATACCAAAAATCCGCAATCTTAAATGCTATAAAACGCTAAGGTTTTTTTTTTTTTAACAATGCTATTAACAAATCGTTCAAACACGTATTCCCATAAAAAAACTGCTAAATATACAGTGCCTTGCAAAAGTATTCGGCCCCCTTGAATCTTGCAACCTTTCGCCACATTTCAGGCTTCAAACATAAAGATATGAAATTTAATTTTTTTGTCAAGAATCAACAACAAGTGGGACACAATCGTGAAGTGGAACAACATTTATTGGATAATTTAAACTTTTTTAACAAATAAAAAACTGAAAAGTGGGGCGTGCAACATTATTCAGCCCCTTTACTTTCAGTGCAGCAAACTCACTCCAGAAGTTCAGTGACGATCTCTGAATGATCCAATGTTGTCCTAAATGACCGATGATGATAAATAGAATCCACCTGTGTGTAATGAAGTCTCCGTATAAATGCACCTGCTCTGTGATAGTCTCAGGGTTCTGTTTAAAGTGCAGAGAGCATTATGAAAACCAAGGAACACACCAGGCAGGTCCGAGATACTGTTGTGGAGAAGTTTAAAGCCGGATTTGGATACAAAAAGATTTCCCAAGCTTTAAACATCTCAAGGAGCACTGTGCAAGCCATCATATTGAAATGGAAGGAGCATCAGTCCACTGCAAATCTACCAAGACCCGGCCGTCCTTCCAAACTTTCTTCTCAAACAAGGAGAAAACTGATCAGAGATGCAGCCAAGAGGCCCATGATCACTCTGGATGAACTGCAGAGATCTACAGCTGAGGTGGGAGAGTCTGTCCATAGGACAACAATCAGTCGTACACTGCACAAATCTGGCCTTTATGGAAGAGTGGCAAGAAGAAAGCCATTTCTCAAAGATATCCATAGAAGGGCTCGTTTAAAATCTGCCACAAGCCACCTGGGAGACACACCAAACATGTGGAAGAAGGTGCTCTGGTCAGATGAAACCAAAATTGAACTTTTTGGCCACAATGCAAAACGATATGTTTGGCGTAAAAGCAACACAGCTCATCACCCTGAACACACCATCCCCACTGTCAAACATGGTGGTGGCAGCATCATGGTTTGGGCCTGCTTTTCTTCAGCAGGGACAGGGAAGATGGTTAAAATTGACGGGAAGATGGATGCAGCCAAATACAGGAACATTCTGGAAGAAAACCTGTTGGTATCTGCACAAGACCTGAGACTGGGACGGAGATTTATCTTCCAACAGGACAATGATCCAAAACATAAAGCCAGATCTACAATGGAATGGTTCAAAAATAAATGTATCCAGGTGTTAGAATGGCCAAGTCAAAGTCCAGACCTGAATCCAATCGAGAATCTGTGGAAAGAGCTGAAGACTGCTGTTCACAAACACTCTCCATCCAACCTCACTGAGCTCGAGCTGTTTTGCAAGGAAGAATGGGCAAGAATGTCAGTCTCTCGATGTGCAAAACTGATAGAAACATACCCCAAGCGACTTGCAGCTGTAATTGGAGCAAAAGGTGGCGCGACAAAGTATTAACGCAAGGGGGCCGAATAATATTGCACGCCCCACTTTTCAGTTTTTTTATTTGTTAAAAAAGTTTAAATTATCCAATAAATTTTGTTCCACTTCACGATTGTGTCCCACTTGTTGTTGATTCTTGACAAAAAAATTAAAATTTTATATCTTTATGTTTGAAGCCTGAAATGTGGCGAAAGGTTGCAAGGTTCAAGGGGGCCGAATACTTTTGCAAGGCACTGTACCTATAAGCTAAATTACGAATGCATAAAAAGACGTATTCGGTCAAACAAAAACTTGCCTTAAGTTGGTCTTAACAGGGAGCATCTGTATTCAGCCATGGTAAATGAGTTATGACATTCACTGTTGCCACGAGAGGGCAGTGTATCCACCCAAATCAATAAAACAAAATGCAAACACTTTGAAAACACACCATGACAAGGCCACTTTAATTAAACAAATACTAAAGGCAAAATTTGATTTGAAGCTTTTTTCTAACCGAATTACTCGAGTTAATCGATTAATCGTTGCAGCACTAAAATCAACAGATGATCATGACGCACAATTCAGGAGTAAAAAGAAAGCAATAAACACTTAAGCTGGGCCTCGGTTCTCGAATACACCGTGATGCATTCGAGGAGATTCGCTCCCGACCCTTGACACACACTTTTATTATGTTTATGCCTATGCTTTTATTAAGCATATGCAAATAGTCAGGCTTGTGTGAGCCCACAAATTAACCCCGTAAAGGCTCTTTGTCACTCATGTTCAGTAGAAATCCCCAGTGCAGCTGTGTATCATCCACTACAACTTAGCATTATAAATGTCTTTGTTGCAGGAAGAAGCTAAGAAGCTCCCATTGGTTTCTTTATCAACAATTGCGGTAGCAGGTCACCACAACCTAGAAAATATGCCAAGCAATGTGAAAATGAATAAACACTGCACTAAACAAAGTTGTACTTCTCTACAAAATATTTTTAAAATGTTTTTTATGTGGCATAAAGAACAGCTACTGCAACCATTGAACTGAAACTTCTATTAAGTTGATACGCATCTGCTGTTAAATGGTTCTAAAGATAATCTGGAATTGTAATGTATGACTTGTGCGCTTTGGCAATCTAATTATAAAGTATCCTTTTGTCTCGTCTTTTTCCTCCATTCAGTGAGAGTAGCATGTTTGTCTCCAAGAGACGTTTCATTTTGAAAACATGTGGAACCACCCTCTTACTGCAAGCACTGGTGCCTCTGCTGGAACTCGCCAGGGAGTACTGCGGTTTTGATGCCATCGAGGTGATCCTCTTATCATTTAAAATCCTTTCAGCGCTGGCACTCGCTATCATTTTCGCTGATCTAACCCTGCGGAGACTTGAAGCCAGTCAGTGTTTTTGTTAATCGGCAAACCCACATCCAACTCCTGTTATCTTGTTTTGTAGAATTTCTTCTACTCCCGCAAGAATTTCATGAAACCAACCCATCAAGAGTTCCCTCATCGAAACTTCCAAGAGGAAGTAGACTTTCTCAGCCAGATTTTCCCAAGTATGTAATAAAAGTGTTGCCGGCTGCAAAAGTAGCCCTATAGAATGTAGCCTATGGATTTTTCGAGACCAGCTCCTGTTATATATTCCTGACACTTGTAGTCGTAAGTTTTCTGCATGAGTGAGAAATCAAGACTGTTTTTTTTTCTCCTTAATGAAATGATGTCGACACACAAATCAGTAGCTAATAGAAAGCAATAATACCAATGATAACTGAAATGGGCGGCACACTGTCAGAGTGGTTGGCACATCCGCCTTACAGTTCTGAGATCAAGGGTTCAATCCCAGACTCCGGCCTTCTTTTGTGGAATTTGCATGTTCTCTGTGTGGGTTTTCTCGGAGAATTCCGATTCGATTCTTTTTGTAGGCAGGGTAAAAAAAAAAAAAAGCATAGTTTATATGCATAGTTTATATTAATGTCTTAACTTCTTGATGATTTTTTTTTTAGGGCTGCAGCTATCTAATATTTTAGTAATCGAGTAATCGACTGAAAATTCTATCGATTAATCGAGTAATCGGATATACCTTTTTTTTTTGGTAAAGAGCAATTATAAATATATATGAGAAAAAAGACATTTAATCCAATATTGAACCATTTTCAGTCAATGTCTTTATTTTCGATGTACATTGTTGAAAACAGCCAACAATTGCATCTCAGATGTGTCTAGAAAAAATTCACTGCTTTCACTCCAAAAACTTCGAGATATTATAAAAATAATTAAAAAAAAAACATTTCTTACCTAAAAATGTAATTACGCATGATAACACACACCACTTGAAAGCTACGTGTTTTTCCCACGTGTTTCAATTGAATTTCCATTTGTGTCAAGCTATTTTTAAGTTCTAGTTAAGTTTTAAAGCTGTAGTGTGAACTAATTTCTTCACATGCCAAATAGGGTCACAAGTAAAGTAATTAAACATTGTCCACCAAATAAAGCATGAAAAAATAATTTATATGTTGTATATTTGACAAAATAATCGCGTTTCCGCTGTTGGAGTTGGAGGAAGAAGAGGAGTTTGGAATTTTATGTTGGATCTAACATGATTAGCCAGACGCTAATCAGAATGCAAACAATGTACCTAGACTACCTGACATGGAATGGATACAAGACCCATCGAGATTACAACATTGGTAAGATATAGGCTGTTATTATTTTTATGATTTGAAGATGCAGGCATTTGCACATAATGTTATGTTTTTGTCTATCTGATGACATTGTTAAAAAAAATAATAATCAGACTTCATGTTCATTTTGGCAGATCCGGCAGCTCTCGTGCATATAAAATAATAATATAAAAACGTTGGGGGGAAAGAAGGAGATGAGTCTTCGATGGCTTTCTCCACTTTATTGTGGCAACAATAAGAAAACAAAATAATAGCGGACTGCCGCCACATTCGACCGCGAAGTTTTGCTTCTCGCCGATCTCCTCCTTGCCTCCCACTCCAGCGTCTCTTAAACGGATTGTGCATAGTGTCTTGTTATGAGCTTTTTGTTTACAAATGTATCGAACCCACGACGCGCTGACAACCTTGTCTCTTCATTAACACATGGAGCAGTTCTTATGGAAAAGTTAGAACACAGCTCGGCACAACTCTCGGCAGGAATTGTAATGGCGTGAGGAAATGTAGTTTTTTCACACAAGCGAACAGATTACAAAGCACCACTTCAGTGTTGTCCCGAGACTACATTTCCCATGATTCATTGCGTGACCTGCGCGCTCGCTGATTCGCTGCGAGATTGACTCAATGGCTACGCTAAACCAACACGCTATTTTTCAGCTGTCACCTGTCAGCGGCTCTCATAGCTTATACTGTTCAATTCCACAACAGTAGGCAGCTATGCTTTGACAAAGTCATCAGTCATCTATCCAAAAATCACACTTACTTTTTGGCAAATCCTTGATCATAAGCAGACCGGTTAAGGAAGCAGGCATCTTCGAAGTGTTTGCAGCAGAGAACACTACTCGATGATGGTGTGAAATTCATTCGCTTCGTGCGAACGAAAGATGTCCATTTACGTGCCCTGCTATCCTTTGGCCACTCATACAACTTTTCGTTTGAGCGAGAACAAAACATCGCCACACACCGCTGTGGCATCTTACCGAGCAATGCAACAAACAATACTGTTCTATGGTGGACTTCCCTTGCACGTCTAGGTGTGACGTAATTTCCGAAGATTTCCGAAGATTGCCGAAGAAAAGCATTTTCGTTGTCAAGGGCGTTGCTATGGGTTAAACAAAGAATCTGGAAGGGTTGCATTAAAAAAAAAAAAAAAAAAAATGCTTATAATTGTTGAGCCATTGATATTATTCAAAAACATGGTTGGCCAACCTTACTTCAAAGTTCCCCTTTAAGTTAGTCTAAACTGTAAGTACTGACAGGATTTTGAGTTTTTGCAGTGTTCAAAATAAATGTATGATACCTGCTGTATTGGACCACATTAGGGACCAGTGTTACTTGGTGTTTTATTCAGCAATGACTACTGAGCTAAAACTGACAGTTAGCTTTATTATGTTTTAATTTTCCACCCTCATCACTCTACAGCGCTGTGTTTTTATAGATTAAATAAAGCCTGTATGTAAGACACGTTAGCCACGCACCGACAGTGGTCATAATCAATAGAAACCTGGCCATCCGAAGGGCTAACGTTACATGTGCGAGTGACAGTAACGTTATATTTATTAGCGCTGAGAAGTCTACTGCTTAAAGATGGCGGCTATTTACTAACGCTGCCCAGACGCGGCAGAGTCTGTCATTTCGCATCTATTTCCAAATGCATGCGATATCTATGAGACGCATCGGACACTACCTCCTACCACACTAGCATCATGCTGGCGTAGTTTGTAGTGGCTGTCGGCTGCAGTAAAAAAAAATTTAATTTTTCTTTTTTTATTGCTTATTCCTCTACGCATGTCAGCGCGTAGTCCCGCATTAAAAGTAGTCCGGGCAAAACGTGATGCTTAGAGCTGGCAAATTTAAACGATTCCTCGAGGTGAATAAAATTACTCGAATCAGTTTCGAGTTGCTCGAGTATTCGTTTCAGCTCTAGATTTTTTTCAACTATATGAAATTCTCTCAGGGCTATTTTAAACTTGTATATGAATATCAGTCTTTGAACTTGAATATGATAGTTTCTTTCCACAGGAGTGCACTTTAACAAAAATGTTTATTTTTCAAAACTTGACGGAGAAAACATGTACACATTCTTTTGCCTATGTTTTCGAGTGTCATCTGCTGCAGGCACTTTTACATGTTATTGAGCTCCCACTAATGGGCTAACTTTGTGCCGAATATCAAACAAACAAAACACCTTGTAAAACCCAGTCCAGATTAGCAGCGGGTACAGTATAAAATCAGAAAGTTTTTGTTGAAGAAAATATCATATCTGCCTTCTCAGGCAGTAAGCATGAGCATTCAGTAGAGAATACACGTTGACTGGGTGTAAATGTAGCTGAAAGCATAGATATCAGAAGGCTAGATCTGACGGCAAATGAAAAGTCTTTCTTTCAGTGCACCACCATGCAGCAGGGTCCTCAGACAATAACCAGTGGCTGGTGCTCACACCAGCATAGTAGATAAATAAATGTCACGTATCACTGGAGTGAAACACGTGAAAAAAAACAGTGATGCACGTTGATACGACGGAGTAGTAGAGCCAAATAAATTTTTTAAAAAGGACTACGAGATTAGTCGTACTATTGCTACGAGAAAAGTCGCATTATTACGTAGGGTTATTGTATCTGTGAGCCACTATCCTGGGAGCTACGACAAAGCATTCTATTGATTATAATTTGATGTAGATGAGGCAGAATAATAGGGATTTCCTTATTTGTAAGATGGATCGTAAAACACAAGATGCTTTCAATATTGCTGATTTTCATGGAGGCGGCAACTCGCTACGTAAAGTATGTAGGTGCTTGAATATCATTAGCAATAATACGACTTCTCGTACTATTAATTTGACATTTGTTCTCCGACCGTATTAAAGCAGTAATGTGAAGTAAGGTTGGCCAACCATGTTTTTGAAAAATATCAATGGCTAGACAGTTATAATCATATTTTCGTTATTTTTTTTAACGCAACTCTTCCAGATTCTTTGTTTAACCCATAGCAACGCCCTTGACAACGAAAATGCTTTTCTTCGGCAATCTTCGGAAATTACGTCACACTTAGAAGTGCGAGGGAAGTGCGCCATAGAACAGTATTGTTTGTTGCATTGCTCGGTAAGATGCCACAGCGGTGTGTGGCGATGTTTTGTTCTCGCTCAAACGAAAAGTTGTATGAGTGGCCAAAGGACAGCAAGGCACGTAAATGGACATCTTTCGTTCGCACGAAGCGAATGAATTTCACGCCATCATCGAGTAGTGTTCTCTGCTGCAAACACTTCGAAGATGCCTGCTTCCTTCACCGGTCTGCTTATGATCAAGAATTTGCCAAAAACGTAAGTGTGATTTTCGGATAGATGACTGATGACGTTGTCAACGCAGAGCTGCCAACTGTTGTGGAATGAACAGTATAAGCTAGCGACGTTAGCCGAAAGTTAACTCGTGGCAATTCCCGATCGTAGTTGTTGTTGCGTTCGCTAGGTTAAGCGTGTTTAAATTGTGCGTCATCTACGTTCTTGTCCGAAAGGGTTAATCCACTGTCAATCGGGAAAGGGGTGTGGATGTGCCTATAACCGGGTCGGCGCCACGGTAATTCACGGTCACGTTGCAGTAAGAGACACACACCGCCGATGAGTTTGTGCACATTTATTTGTATTATGTATTTCCACCTTTATGCTTCAAGCATTGCATTGCATTTGTACGGTTCGGCGTACTCTTTCACGGTGATCGCTTGATAGCCTTCTAGTTTGTGTCGCGAGAGCCACTGACAGGTGACAATTAAGCGTGTTGGCACTGAGTCGATCTCGCAGCGAATCAGCGAGCAGCTTAAGTCACGCAGTGAATCATGGGAAATGTAGTCTCGGGACAACACTGAAGTGGTGCTTTCTAATCTGTTCGCTTGTGTGAAAAAACCATTTCCTCACGCCATTAGACGCCACTTCCTGCCGAGAGCTGTGCCGAGCTGTGTTCTTACTGTTAGCTCCATGTGTTAAGTTATCAGCGCGTCGTGTGTTCGATACATTTGTAAACAAAAAGCTCATAACAAGACACTATGCACGATCCGTTTAAGAGACGCTGGAGTAGTAGGAGGCGAGGAGGAGATCAGCGTGAAGCAAAACTTCGCGGTCGAATGTGGCGGCAGTCCGCTATTATTTTGTTTTCTTATTGTTGCCACAATAAAGTGGAGAAAGCCATCAACGACTCATCTCCTTCTTTCCCCCCAACATTTTTATATTATTATTTTATATGCACGAGAGCTGCCGGATCTGCCAAAATGAACGTGAAGTCTGATTAATATTTTTTTAACAATGTCATCAGATAGACTAAAACAAAATTATGTGCAAAATGCCTGCATCTTCAAATCATGAAAATAATAACAGCCTATATCTTACTAATCTTGTAATCTCGATGGGTCTTGTAGCCATTCCATGTCAGGTAGTCCAGGCACATTGTTTGCATCCTGATTAGCGTCTGGCTAATACATGTTAGGTCCAACATAAAATTCCAAGCTCCTCTTCCTCCTCCAACTCTTCAAAAACTTGGATCTCCTCCCTTGCACTCGATCTCTCGCTTATATCGCTGTTTGAATCATTATTTGAAGGGCTTTGTATGGCGGCCGTATGTATGGAGCTGCCATCGCTGTTCTCGGTGTGACGTATCACTTCCGGGTTTGTCCCTTTTCAGGCTCGAACTTCGGAAACGCGATTATTTTGTCAAATATGCAACATATAAATTATTTTTACATGCATTATTTGTTCGACAATGTTTAATTACTTTAATTGTGACCCTATTTAGCATGTTATGAAATTACTTCACATTACTGCTTTAACAGTACAATTTGTTTGCCCTCTCAATTTTAGCTAAAGGGAGACATAATTTACTGTTTTACGTACCTGGTTCTGACTGGTTAGAGGACCGGTGCAGCGTGTCAAATACGTGGCACTCGGTGACTTGTATTCCAGGATGCTGGAGGTGTTGAATCATTTTGGTTGTACACCAACCTTCTCATGAAATAGTTGTGTTGCAAATCATGCACTGAGCTGACTGCTCATTTTTCTTTGTGAAGTTGAGCCAAACTTTTGAGCGTCACCGTACAATGCCTATGGTCGAAATCAAACAAACACTTTATGTGGCTTCTTCTTCGGGATGTTCGGCAGCTATTTTTTTCCGGTCGGCGGTCAGGGCATCGAAACTTTCGAAATCGAACATTTAAAAATTTGAACGGTTCCAGGAGAATCTGAGTGTTGGTCCGACATCATATCTTTGAGGAAGAAAGTTCAAATAGTTACAGAAAGGTGAACAGGTACTTTGTGAACAAGCCTGAAGATCCTAATAGAACAGAAATTAATAAACATATAACATGGGACTATACCTACAGAACTGTCAGATGAATTACCCTGGAGAATGTCTAACTAAACTAGATGGGTACCGTTAAAATAATTAATCCCGCCTTTGCTTTTTTCAGATGGTGCAGCCTACTGTATGGGACGTTTGAACTCTGACTGCTGGTAAGATCATCATTTCTGCACCTCTTATCCCAAACTGTGTTGTTTGCTGAAGCCATTTTTGAAAGTTTTTAGGAAAACAAAACGTTTTGCTGTTCACCAGGTATCTGTTTACTCTGGACCTGCCAGAGTACTGGGAGAACAAGTATGCGGATCAAACACTGGAAGTTCTGATGAGTGACCTTGATCCAGCCATTATGGACCAGTTCTACATGAAAGATGGTGTTTCTGCAAGTGATGTCACTCGTGTAAGCAAAATCTACAAAACATATATATGTGTGTATATGTATATATATATATAATCTATATAAATATATACACACTCACCGGCCACTTTGTTAGGTACACCTATCCAACTTCTCGTTAACACTTAATTTCTAATCAGCCAATCACATGGCGGCAACTCAGTGCATGTAGACATGGTTTAAGACAATCTCCTGCAGTTCAAACCGAGCATCAGTATGGGGAAGAAAGGTGATTTGAGTGACTTTGAACGTGGCATGGTTGTTGGTGCCAGAAGGGCTGGTCTGAGTATTTCAGAAACTGCTGATCTACTGGGATTTTCACGCACAACCATCTCTAGGGTTTACAGAGAATGGGCCGAAAAAGAAAAAATATCCAGTGAGCGGCAGTTCTGTGGGCGGAAATGCCTTGTTGATGCCAGAGGTCAGAGGAGAATGGCCAGACTGGTTCGAGCTGATAGAAAGGCAACAGTGACTCAAATAACCACCCGTTACAACCAAGGTAGGCAGAAGAGCATCTCTGCACTTTGAGGCAGATGGGCTACAGTGACAGAAGACCACGCCGGGTGCCACTCCTTTCAGCTAAGAACAGGAAACTGAGGCTACAATTTGTACAAGCTAATTGAAATTGGACAATAGAAGATTGGAAAAACGTTGCCTGGTCTGATGAGTCTCGATTTCTGCTGCGACATTCGGATGGTAGGGTCAGCATTTGGCGTCAACAACATGAAAGCATGGATCCATCCTGCCTTGTATCAACGGTTCAGGCTGCTGGTGGTGGTGCTGGTGTAATGATGTGGGAAATATTTTCTTGGCACTCTTTGGGCCTCTTGGTACCAGTTTAGCGTCGCTGGAACGCCACAGCCTACCTGAGTATTGTTGCTGACCATGTCCATCCCTTTATGACCACAATGTACCCAACTTCTGATGGCCACTTTCAGCAGGATAATGCGCCATGTCATAAAGCTGGAATCATCTAATACTGGTTTCTTGAACATGACAATGAGTTCACTGTACTCAAATGGCCTCCACAGTCACCAGATCTCAATCCAATAGAGCATCTTTGGGATGTGGTGGAACGGGAGATTCGCATCATGGATGTGCAGCCGACAAATCTGCACCAACTGTGTGATGCCATCATGTCAATATGGACCAAACTCTCTGAGGAATGCTTCCAGCACCATGTTGAATCTATGCCACGAAGAATTGAGGGAGTTCTGAAGGCAAAAGGGGGTCCAACCCGTTACTAGCATGGTGTACCTAATAAAGTTGCCGGTGAGTGTATATATAACATATATATATATATATATATATATATATTTTTTTTTTAAGGCGCGTAGATTATGAAAGGCAATTTTTTTAAAATTGCTACAACAGCTACAAATTTCCAATCAAGACTTGAGGCTTGATGGATTAATTTGTTCTAGTGCTACCAAACAAACATACAAACGCTGCACTTTTTTGTATAATTAATCACACTGAGCAAGAACAGGACATTATTTCAAATAATTAAACCCACCAGGATGTCATGACGAGATGTAAACAACTATGAGAGTTTGCATCCTAACGCTAATGCTACGCTACAAGTCACGTTTAGAGTGTAAGGATCACTTAGTAAACAATTTTGAAGGCTAAAGCAACATTGTATATTCTTTTGATGCAAGATAAAAAAAATCTTACAATACTTAGAAAACAGGCAAGCCTGAAGCTTCCTATTGCAGCCTGCCTTCAAGCTGCTGCCGGGTCCTTCCGGGGTTCTACTGTCAGTCAGCGGTTGCCCACACAGATGCCACATCAAAATCCTATTTTTATCGGCTCATTTTCTTTGTTAATTGGCCAATGGTGGGGGTGGTACATATATCGGTTGACCTCCAGTCAGTAGTATTACTTTAGCAATCAAATAGCGGTTCAGAAGAATTGAGTAGTTGCAGAATTTCACGGCCAGCTGCAAGGGAGACGGTTGTGCAACGCTAGTGCTAAAATAAGCCTCATTTAGCTTATCAAATTACAATGTTGCAGCACTTCATCTTAACAACCACTTTGTCAGCTTTCTTCAACATTCGTAGACTGCATTCAACCTTTAATTCATGGTTTTATATGATACTCTGCTCAATGACTGTGACATTTAGCTAATTTGAGACTGGCAGGATTTCTGTTGCTACTTTGTGAAGCCTAACAAACTCTCTCTAACGTCCAAAATAAGCACAGCTCCTTTGATTCAGAATATACACCAATTTGAAAAAAGCGCAACTCAAAAGTACCAAAATGTTTTCAGAATAAGCATATTTGATGCCATTTTTCTTTTATTTGTCCCTCCTTTTACAGATGAGTGGAATTTGTGACCTGATACCAGGTTCAGTGATAGATGCCACATTGTTCAACCCATGTGGATACTCGATGAACGGAATGAAGACTGACGTGAGTGTTGCATCGGCTTTATATTGTGACTTGTCTTGTGTTGCTGTTACAATACAATACATCAATATTGCCATACTTTGTATCCCAATAGGTTATCATTTTGTTCCCACCAACAATCAATTAATCATTTTAAAAAGATGTTTTATAAAGGAATTCTGACAAAAATGTCCTCAGGTGTAATATTTTTCACTGGAGTCGTCTATGTTAACTCATTGGCTGCCATTGATGGCCCTAGACGTCCAGTTGCTCGTTCCTTCGATCCTCCCAGTCAGAATGGGGATTGGACGTCGGCTCATTAAAAAACATTAAAAGTCATTAAACGCATTTTGTCAAAATTCAGGCCGTAAGAGGCTAACTAAATGTTTGAGGCATTAAAAATTATATAAACATGATGGTTAAAAACATTAACATCATTCATTCGAGTTGTCTTATATTATCAGGTAACTGACAAAATCGGCCAATAAAAGCATTTTTAAATGATACCTGATAATATCGGCATTTTGGGCCAATAGGCATATTGCTTTTAAAGTGAATGTAGAAGCCTTCTGCCTTTCTACAATGGCTGGTCACTTCTTAGCACAGAAATTATGCATATTGACTAGGGCTGTCCCAAACGACTAATTTTCTCCCGATTAGTCAGCCGACTATTTTTACGATTAGTCGACTAATCTAATAATTATTATTTTTATTTTTTTATTTTTTTAACTAATTTAGCAATGAAATTTTTGTTGACGCTTATCAATTAAAAAAAACATATTGGAACACTCAAATCATTTATTAAAGTACAAATAAACACGTAAATAACAATAATAAATCACAAATAAACAATGAGTTCAAATGCTGATAGAATTAACTAGTGTAGCATCCCGATTGAAAAGATGGTCTCTTAAACTGATGGTTTACAACTTTTATTCCATCCTTGATGTAAACACACCGTAAGAGCTACGGCGCACACAAATAAAGCAACACAATTAGAAATTAACAAAAACTTTTCACATTTTTCCTTTTAAACCTTATTTATATATCAATGAATTGCCTATATGAATTGCCTTTACCTTATTACCTTATCATTGACAATCTCTCCCTTGAGTGCAATCACTGTATATACTGTATATATTTATGACCTTTTAAACTTATATAATTTTCTATACCATAAAATAAACCATAACATGAAATAAACCTTTCAATTAGCATTAAGAACAATACTAATAGCACTTATAGGCCCATTGTCATTGAAACATTATTATTTAGTAAGGCGACAGCACCCTCTGGTGTACAAAAAAATGAAAAAAAAAAAAAAAAAACTTACAAACTGCGTGAAGGCGCTTGAGGTGTTTATTCACGGCCGACGTGCAGCTAAGCTTGGCACTGAAGAGACAGGACAGAAGAGTGTACTCTCCTTTGTTTCTTTGAAATAAGTCAATGTTTTGGACACTCTGGTGCGCTTTTTTTTGGCTTTGTGCCGCTTTCCCTGCTTGCAAACAGAGCATCCGACATTCTAACTTTCCACGCATATTTTTTTTAACCCTTCATTTACCGTCGACGGCATGTTGTGCTCGTCGACGGATTTACGTCATCGATGACGTCGACTACGTCGACTAGTCGGGACAGCTCTAATATTGACCATTAAATGTCTCCAAACTAAGATGCATGGGATTTGTTATGTGAGCATTTGAAATTGTTACATATATCAAAGTATCAAGTGGGGCATCACAATTTGAGATGTGACAGGCGAGCTCTGTAATAAAACTCTCATCTCCGCTTAATCCGGGAGGGGAGGACCACCATGGGAACTGAATTGAAGCATATTATTGTGACGTACGTTTAAAGTTTCAAGAAAAATGTGTGAATGCATTATCAGCTCTTCACAGCTTGTTCAAGGCCAGCGAGCCGGCCGGTACCACACTTAAGATTACAGGTTGGCGGAAAGGCAAATACACCCATCAAAAGAGCCAAACATCACTCGCAATAAAGTGTAAAAAATGACTTTGAAAAGAGGAGCAGGAATGCCACGTCTTGATCGTCCGCCTGCATAGTTTACAATGCGTCATGTTGCACGAAAAATGGCGATGGTTAGAGGAGGCACCCAACGATTCGATTCGATTAAGATTCAAGGTGCTACGATTCGATTCTTGAACGATGATCACAGTTATCAGGATGCATCGTACATTACAAATTAATAACAAAACAACTTTTTTTCCATTATTTATTTAAAATATCCTAATGATTCAACAGGAAAAATGAAAACACGCCCATACAACAAAAAGCTGCCCTTAAGCTGCTTTTTTACAAGAAAGTGCAAAAACATTAACCATTTTAAAGGGAATACTTATTTCACTCAACAATACAATTTACACAGGTGGAATGAATTCCACATTGTCTGGAAACAAAGTGTCTTTAGAAATAAGCCTTCTTTTAACCAATATGCTTTGTTTTCACAGATTTTTGTACTATTTTGCATGTTTGTAGTGTAACCACTGTACTTAACCCTTTAAGGTCTGGGCCTATTTTGTCTGATTTTGCATGCCTTTGAAGTTGCCTTTATATTTCAAAGAAAGAATTGTTTACGATGGCCTGGTTTGGTCCCTTTTTTTGTGACACCTTGAACTTCATGTCCATACTGTTGTTTCCGTCACTGACCAATTATAAATCATCATTTTGGGCCCAAAAAGACCAAAAATTCCACAATCGTTTTGTCAAAATTTTTAATTTTGATGTCCAATTGACAACCAAACATGCGTAACGAACCGTTTTGAAACTTTGTAATATGTATTCAACATGTTAGGATGAACATTCAACCAAAAAAATTTAGAATAAATAGTCTTATATTTGACAATTCAACATAAACAACAGGTATAGCATAGGCGTTTTTTGCCTTTATACATGCTCTAGTCAAAACAGGTTATATACAGCAGACCGAACAGTGAAAAAATATATACCATCTAACACAAAAAGTGTTTAGAGGCCATCTCTTTACGAGTTTAGGTATTGCGGCCCATCACCTGATGAAAACTATGTACACACAATCAAGCTTCTTGAACACACGTTTATATACACAAATTGAGAAGACTGATTGTGGGGAAAAAAAATATATATATATAACATTGGGGGAAAAAAAGTATTTTCAAAAATATTTACAATACACAAGTTACATTTTTTTCAGGCATGCCACTCCGAAAAGCAGTTTCGTCCTGGAATTCGAAACAGGGCGACATCACACAGCCCACACTTCCATGGGGTGTTGGTCCTCTTTCCACCCTTCCATTTTCATTTCACTTTACTTTCATTGTCACTATAAATGTACATGAAAAAATGTCAGTATTTATGAAAATAATAAAGTATAAAATAAAAATATATACAGCAATAAATAATAATGGAAATCTATATGTATGACAATAGAAAGAATACCATAGCTGAATATGTGCTACATCCCTAATCTTCATATAGAAAGAAGATCACCACAATTATAAATTCCTGCCTTGGATACACAAAGTTCACGTACGACTTTGATCTGATATGCACATTTTATTATTATATACACAAACACACACTTATATTGCATCAAAATTAACTTTGTCATGCAATATCAAAAGAAACTTTCAAAAGAAACTTTTTCCAGCCTAAAAAAAAAAAAGTGAGTTTGCTTACCTCTGCTCGTCGATGGCGTCACCCACGTGTTCAAATACGTCACTATCTTCACTCGAGGACTCTTCCGAAGAAGACGATGATGACGAATTTGGACCATCCTCTTCCTCAAGTTGATCAAATAGCACAATTGCTTGCGCTAAATTTAGTTTTCCGTTCATTCTCAAAGTCACACAAAGTCGCTGCTCGATCCAAACGGCCGTCGGCTCGCCACCTCGCTGCTTCAGAACACTCCTCCCTCTCGTTCGGTGGAACCTCGCATGGCAGTTATATTTATTTAAAAAACGCATTTTGTGCTTCCACTGTGACTTCGAAAGGGTTCGTTTGATTTGTGTTTTTTTCATGGAGCTTCCGTTTTGAAAAAGGACAAGAAATGATGGAAATATAGACACAAACAAATGATCCATGCAGCGTTTTAATGTTTTTTTGAGAGGACAATAAAATTATAAAACTTAAATGACAATATCTCACGTTTTAATTGGTCGATTGACTTCAAATAATAACAAGAGTAAACCGCAACTTCCGCACTTGAAAACGAGACCAACCAACGGCATGTGGGTGACGTATTTAAAACGTGAGGGCGCTTCAAAGACGACGTGCGCTGAGGACGCGCCGGGGCGTCCTTCGACTCTCAAGGGTTAATCATGGTTTTACATGTTCTGCATATGACATACACGTTAGCGAATTAGCTAATTAGCTTAGCGCTCGGCACTAACTATTAACACCTCAAAAACAACAACAACAAACATTTTTCAATTGACATGACTTGAAACTACAGCTGGACATCTGAAAGACGAGCAACGAACTATCTCTCTTCCCCTCTTGCTCTAAAACATAACGTGCGCATGCCTGCCTGTCTCATACACAAATTTATTGTAAAGTCTTTTGAAAAAGAGTAAATCTCTCACTCAGTTACAGGCAGCATCCATTATAAAGTGTTGCGTGCGTCCGTTAAAGGTGTCCGGGCGGCAGACGTGTTTTGAATTTCGTTCCGCTACGAGCGGCTGTCATAAAATGACAGTGTACAGACTTCACCGTGTACAGTCGCACTCTGATTTCCTGAAGCACAGTTTTGATGTATGTTCCATGCCTGAATGTGCGTCTTTGGTTGCATGGGGGACGGGAAACTGATAAGCATATGCTTCATCCCGTCCGCCTTTGTCGTCTTCTTCGGTTCCTTCGGGCAAATCATATCACATTTTGTAATTGTCAATGATTATCAATGATACCGATGATGATGACAATAAAATTCCATTCCATTCCATAAAGTTATGAGGGAAAATCGTTTTTGAGCCTTTATGAATCGTAATTGAATCGTCGCGTGTCGAATCGCGATGCATGTAATAATCTTTTTTTTTGGAACTCCTCTAACGCTCCATGACTTAACTTCCTTGGTATCCGATTGTTGTACAGAGCCACTAGTCTATATTAAGTGGCGGGTAATATTAGCCGGCTAACTTATCTGTGCAATATCTTGCACAGATAAGAGGCACATTAGTGGAGTGACATGCCGTATAGTCTAACTGATTACACATTTAAGGCCATTGAATAAATGATAATAAATATATGATTTGCTGATACCTGTAGAAACCCTCTAATTGTGTGTCCTTTTTCCCCTTCCGCAGGGTACATACTGGACCATTCACATCACCCCAGAGCCAGATTTCTCCTACGTTAGCTTCGAGACAAACCTCTCCCAGACATCGTACGACGACCTCGTCCGGAAGGTGGTGGATGTGTTCAAGCCAGGAAAATTTGTGACCACGCTTTTTGTCAATCAGGTATACACTAAACACCCACACCACGGCTTTAGTCAAGTTAAGGGCTGCACCTATCCAATGTTTAAGTAATTGAGTATTCTATTGAAAATTCCATTGATTAATGCAGGCATGAAAATCACTCACTCAAGTCAAAAAGGGTGACCTACGTGAATTGTGTAGATTCGAGGAGAAAATGACATGTTTTATTGAAGTTGCTAAGCCTGTCGCGATATGCAATGAGTCCATTTATCGCAAGGTAAATAAAAATGAGGGCGGTCATTTTCGCGGCTGCGTTTTATCACCGCGTGCATGCATACATTTGTGCGTGCGTGTAGATGACATATTAGACTCCAGTTGTTGTGTCCAGATGTTTATTGGTCAACAGCACGCCGTAGAATTACAGTTCACGCATACAAAATGAGGAAACACAACTATATTAAACACTGTAAACTTTATAGTAGCATGTGTAGCATTGCTACACTGAGACTAATGGGGGGAAAAAAAGTCAATTTACTTTAGCCTGCTATAAAACATTGGCAGTCTTTTCCAAAACGCAAACTTGCGGTTAAAAGGTGACACTTCAAACATGAAAAATCGCTGGTTAACAGCATTTGCAAACGAAAAAAAAAATCTATTAGTGACACCACAGGCAATGACGAAAAGTGCTTTTTTGCGGAGTGTAAAGTTGTTAGCGGTTTAGCGAACGTAATTCCAGTGAACATTTCAAAATAAAAGCACATCACGTTTGTCATATAAATAACGATTTCTGGAGTTAATCCCACATACTTCAGATTTAATAATGTAATATTTAAATACTATAATACTACAGAATTCAGATTTCACACTGAGAATAACTTTAAAATGACACCCTATTCATTTGAGGCGTGCAAAATTTCCGATTCTTAGATTATTTGCGATTCGGCCGTGGAAGATTCGAGAACGATTCACAAACATCCAAATTCCGATTATTGAATTATACCAGGTAAAGCAGAACTAAAACACAGTCAGTGCGGTCTTCAGGACGCAATGAGGAACGGACTGAGAGTAAATATCATGTTCAACTCATGCTGCAAGATAAAAAAACAAAAATACCTGACTGTGGCCGACAGCTGGTTCAAACAACGCCCAGTGGCAAGTTACTACAAACATACGGCTATAGTAGATACAGTGGGAGAACAAGTATTGATACAGTGCCGCTTTTGCTGGTTTTCCCACTTGCAAGCCATGTAGAGGTCTGTAATTTGTATCATAAGTTCTCTTCAACTCTGAGGTACGGAATCTAATACAAAAATCCAGAAAATCACACTGTATAATTTTTAAATAATAAATTTGTATTTGACTGCATGAAATAAGTATTTGATACATTACCAACTAGTCAATATTTCGGCTCTTAGTTCTTTTTTAAGAACCCCTCCTGTTCTCCACTCATTACCGGAAGTAACTGCACTTGTTTGAACTTGTTACCTGTATAAAAGACACCTGTTCACATGCTCAAACAAACAAACTCCAACCTCTCCACAATGGCCAAGACCAAAGAGCTGTGTAAGGACATCAGGGATAAAATAATATCCCAGCCTTGTGCAGGTCTATTATACAGGAAAATAAGCAAGCAGCTTAGTGAGAAGGTAACAACTGTTGGAGCGATTATTAGAAAATGGAAGAAGTTCAACTTGATGGTCAATCTGCCTCGTTTTGGGGCTCCATGCAAGATCTCACCTCGTGGGCATCACTGATCATGAGGAAGGTGAGGGATCAGCCCAGAACTACACGACAGGACCTGATCAATGACCTGAAGAGAGATGGAACCACAGTCTCGAAGAAAACCATTGGAAACACATTACGCCGTCATGGATTAAAATCCTACAGCGCACGCAACGTCCAGCTGCTGAAGCCAGTGCATGTCCAGACACGTCTGAAGTTTGCCACTGACCATCTGAATGATCCAGAGGAGCAATGGGAGAAGGTCATGTGGTCGCATGAGACCAAAATTGAACTTTTTGGTCTAAACCCAGCTCGTCGTGTTTGGAGGAAAAAGAAGGATGAGTATAACCCCAAGAACACCATCCCAACTGTGAAACATGGCTAGGTATCGCCAGATCTTTGCTGACAACCTCCTTCCTTCAATGAGAGCCCTGAAGATGGGTCGTGGCTGGGTCTTCCAGCATGACAACGACCCAAAGCATACAGCCAAGGCAACTAAAGAGTGGCTCCGTAAGAAGCATCTTAAGGTCCTGGAGTGGCCTAGCCAGTCACCAGATCTGAACCTGATAGAAAATCTATGGAGGGAGCTGAAAGTCTGTGTTGCCCGGCAGCAGCCCTGAAACCTGAAGGCTCTGGAGAAGATCTGCATGGTGGAGTGGGCCAAAATCCCTGCTGCAGTGTGTGCAAACCTTGTCAAGGACTACAGGAAACGTTTGGTATCTGTAATAGCAAAGAAAGGTTTCTGTCCCAAATATTAAGTTCGATTTTTGTGATGTATCAAATACTTATTTCATGCAATTAAATGCAAATTTATTATTTAAAAATCGAACAACGTGATTTTCTGTTTATTTGTATTAGATTACGTCCCTCACAGTTGAAGAGAACTTATGATACAAATTACAGACCTCTAAATGCTTTGCAAGTGGGAAAACCAGCAAAATCGGCAGTGTATCAAATACTTGTTCTCCCCACTGTATCACATATATGCAGAACTAGATGCTAAATGACAGACGACTGTGGTGTGAGAACATATAAAAAGAACTAGATGCGAAAACGACAGGTTTGCTGTTTCGTAGTTGCTGCGTTGTAAACAGCCGCCATCTTAAAGTAGTAGACATCTCTAGAAGGCTCTGTTGAAGCGAACCTAATTAACTTTTTATCTGAAATACTCCTAAATCAGCAAAATCTTGACTTGAATCTATTGTTAAATAATGAAACGGTTTTAAAACTTTGACATGTTGTAAGTAGACAGAAGGGAAATTATGGAATAACGGGAGCTATTTTATCAACGTTAACAGTTGATTCACATCATTAAATTGATTGAATGTAGTTTAAAGCTGCTGATTCAGAATGGGGACTTGAGTATTTTATTTAATGTTTTTAACTGTTAACTTGATACTTAAATATTAGTTTGGTTTAGCCTAATAGGATTTTAAAACAATTTTGGAACTAATGTACAAAACATTAAAAGGGGGGTTTGGGTGACATCAATAATCGATTTATAATCGAATCGGAGTCTCTGAATCGTAATCGAATCGTTAGGTACCCAAAGATTCCCACCTCTACTATTCATGACACCCTATACTTCGGTGGAGCGGTGGCTAGGCAGGCGGGTGGCGCCTGTCCAGGGTCCAGCAATGGGTGCGGAAGCGTCTGCAGGGCTGCGGGTAGCCGGGGCCGGGCGGGGTTAGTGTTATGCCAGCACCGTCTAACAGTGAATACATGTGTGTGTTTGCCTTTGTCTCCAGCTTGAAATGCTCCCACAGTTTTGACATTTTCCTTTTTTTTTCTTGATGCCTTTCTCTTCACTTTTGTCTGCTTTATCGTCATTACCTCTATATTCAAGCGCGGTTGAAATCAAATGTATCCGCCGCCTCTCCCTTCTTCCTCTATGCACGTGACGTCAGCGCGTTGTGCCACATTTAAAGTAGGCTGGGCAAAATGTCATGCTTCGAGCTGGCAAAATTAAACGATTCC
This sequence comes from Corythoichthys intestinalis, assembly GCF_030265065.1. Classification (NCBI taxonomy): domain Eukaryota; kingdom Metazoa; phylum Chordata; class Actinopteri; order Syngnathiformes; family Syngnathidae; genus Corythoichthys; species Corythoichthys intestinalis. The sequence continues at coordinate 36,576,642 of NC_080413.1, forward strand.
TTGAGGCGGAGAAAATGCCTCAATTTTTAAAATCGAGTTACTTATAAGAGTAATTGTTTCTGCTCTAGTCAAGTTGCTTCTATCAGTCTAAATTGAACTCTGTTCTCCTTCCACAGAGCTCGAAATGTCGCAGCGTCTTCTCTTCGACCCAAAAACTCGACGGGTTCAAGCGTCTGGACCGCCAGCTGGCTCAATTCAACGATTACAATTTTGTGTTCACAAGTTACGCCAAGAACTGCCAGAAGAATCAGAAGAGCTGAGGGTGGAAGATGAAGAAGAGGCGTAAAAAAGGCGGTCGCTCGGGCTTCCCTTGCAGCGATCGCCTTCCAGTAGAGAGCTTCTTGTCGTCCCTTTCCTCCGTTCGTCCTCCCGCCCTCGTCTCCCGTCACGAATCCCCTAGCAACAAGGACGACAAACCAGTTTTAATCCCCTGTTTGATTTGTTTGCATTGTCGTATCTGTGACTTAGACCTCTTGCATGAAAGCTCTTTTCTCTGTTTCGATATGCTAGCACACTCTTGCCGTGATCTTGAAGTGCATGTAGAGGAATTAAACCAGCTACATTTCAGGTTTTCCACTTGCGCCCACTCCAAAGGCCCCTATCTACAGGTCTCCTCCCTCATCCCGCACAGACAGGGCTTCAGACCCCACTAAGTCCACGCCCCTGACATGCTCAGATTACTGTACGCGTTCCACATTTAGCTTTTAAAATGCGACGATCGGCTAGAATCGTAACAGAGTGCACTTTAGAGTAGTTTTCGATGGCCTTTTGTCTCTGAATGTATACGTTTCGGTAAGACTTGCCCCTTTTTTTGTTTAAACGGCATACTTGCACGCCTGCTATTTGGGTAAATACTAGAAGCGTACAAAATGGCTTCCACCAGAGACTCACAGCTAGTAAAGAGAATCTGAATAATTCAATAACATCCATTAGCGCACTTTGCCATGTCTTACGTTGTTGGAAGCATCTGGCTTCCTCTACTATTCAGTTTTCACATTGACACGGAAAAGGAATGCGGTCTAGCCAGATTCTGACACCATTTCATCCACTTGATCTTTCGAATGTACACGTCTCTAGAGAAAAGCCTGGTCCACTTTTGAGCTGAATGTATAACTTCAGGCGTGCACTCAATACCGGCCGCCTATTGTCCCCAGTCCCGGCAGGTCTCCCCAGTCATTAGAAGAGTGGCGAGCCGGCGGGGCATAATGAATCAGAAACTTTCCGCTTGCCCAGCAAAGCGTTTTTTTTTTTCCCCTTGACAATATCCATTGCCTCTGTGTCTTTCCGCCCTATACAAAAATGTGTAAGCGTACAATCTAGGCCCACCTGTCTGAGCATGCCAGGGTCATCCCGGATCATTCCACGTCCAACCAAATGCACCATCTGCCATTTTTTGTCATTACCTTTGCCCAGACATATTTAGTTTTTGCTGTGGATTGGGCTCCCTCACTATTCTTTGTTCGAATCAATGCCCTTTTGTTAAACTTGGGCTCGGAGGGGAGGGGGAATTTATCATGCGGTGGTGCATGTAACTAGTGCTGTATTGCTAGACCGTGTCGTGTAGAGTCCTCGTTTGTGTGCTTGCCCTTCTTTTGCCAGCCGAAGATGAGTCGAAGCGGCACACTCGCCTTCTCGGTCTTCCTTTAGCTTGAGCTCGTGCAGTTTTTGTATTCCTTTGGACCACCTGCTGCATTTGAGAAAGTAGAAAAAGTGAAGGGTTGACCTGCAAATGTGCATGAACGATGTAGCACTTGAAGTAGTTTCCTCTAGTTCTATCATTGCCTTTTGGAGAAGTTTCATTATTTCCTTGAGGACCAACTTCTGCGCTACTTAACCACCTCAGCACGCTTCTCTTAACTTATGAGGTCCTACATGCACACCAGCACTGTTCAAGATTTACTTTTTGAAATATATTGGCTCACGGCATTTTGCCTACCAATTTTTCTTGCTGAGGTCCAATCTTCTGGCGTTATTTGTTACACTAGTTTTGGGGCTGTATCGTTAAAAGTAATTCCACACGATCGCACCTGCACACCAGCTCCTTGGACTTCCTTTTGTGGATCTTCCAGTTAAAACACTAAAGGAAAGTTTGTGAAAATCTCCCATGAGGATGCTGTTCATTAAACGTGTCTGGTTGGATGGAGAAACTTTACTGTTTTAATTCTCTTTTGCTATTTGGAAGGTCAAGATGTGCTATAATTCTATATGTGCTCTGAGCTTGATGCCTAAATAATAAAAGAAATTATTCATCTTTGTGCTGTTGTCAGTTTTTTATTTCAAAACTGAGTTTGCAAAAAAATTAAGCCAGGAGTTTAGCTTTTCGATCATGGAAGCTAGTGTGAATCCAAGGGCGTAGGTTTGCATAGTAGGTCATTTAGACTGTCTCCCATATGGTTTAATTGTTGCAGCTGACCCCACCCTTATTAAGTGAATTATTTTCATTATGTTCAGACTTAGACGTACATCTTTTCACTTCCTGATTGTGCCGGTCCATTTTTCCCCCCCTCCTAAACGCACATTTGATTGGCCGATGACTTGACCCCCCCCAACACACACATACTAGTATTAGGTATATTCAAAGGTTTTTTTTTTGTTTTTTTTTTTTCAGCCAGCAGCAGCCACTTTCAGAAATGTAAAAAGACATCAATGTTGTTGAAGTGGGGAACACACCACTAATTTTGCTACTGAAAGTCCGACCTGCATCAGAATTGGAATAACATTAAACTGTGTGAACTTGCTGACCTGCAAAACTCAAGTAGGAAGCTACAGAAGTGTCTTCCCTTATGGGTTTTCAACTGTTACGTTAAATTAACTGGGGGAAATGTAAGGAACCAATGTTTACCCCCTTCTACCCAATTTTACTTTTTATTTTATGTGGTCTTACATAGGGGCTTTCATTTTTTTTTTTGTTTGTTTGTTTGTTTGTCCGTGCTCGTGGACAAAAGCAGTAGTGAAGGACAGCTCCATTTTTATTTTTATTCCGTGACTGTTGTTCTGGTTTATTTATTTAGCAAATGTTGAGTGGTTGTAAGACAAATTTTTTTTTTTTTTTAGTTCCTGGATAGTTATATGATTAACAAGCTTGTATTTAATATGTATGTTAATATAATTTATGTTCAAATAATGCAATTTAAATTTGCTCATAAATCCGGACAAGTTTTCAAAATTTTTGAGTAGTTTTTGAAAACAAAGGTTTGAAGTAAACTGTGTAGGCTGAACCAATACACATTAAAATTAGTATAAGTCAACAGATTTATTTTGCATTGATCATTATGAATGTCCTGTCCCCAGCATTAATTGTATATGCGTGTTATGTCATTTTGTCCCTACCAATGTTTAGACCAAACCTACGCCCTTGTGTGAATGTATTTTGATAACTAGACGCACAGTGTTCCATTAAGATTTATACAGAGGTCGTCTATGTGGGCATACAATCAATTAATCATCATAACGAGCACATTGCCACGATCGACAATAGACTATTGGGAAAATAAACAATCGGGGATGGTTATTATAAAAAAAAAAAAAAAAAAAAAAAAACTTGTAATCACTACGAAATCTGGATGTCAAATATTGATATTCGATATTTCCTCCGTCCTATATGGTATACTGGGGACGGGTTTCAATAAGCTTCGGCTTCTCCCGTCAGCCCTTTTCTTTTCGAGTTGAATTAATTGTTAATACATATAAATGCTGTATATTTTGATTTGTCGTGCCTGAACGGGAAAAAAAATAAAATTTTTGAGAAAAAAAACAAAATTTGAAACTGAAATTTCTGGAGAAAAAATTACAACGGGGCTTTGCTGTGGTAGATATAGATTTATCACGTCCCTTCCTGTTGATCTGGGGATATTTCGGGGACACGTCCTGTTGATATCAGGTCACTTCTTGTTGATTTGGGGACACGTCTGGTTGCGTCAATGGTGTTGACTTACTTGGGTGCCAGTTGAATGTCAATGGGCTGTAATGCTAGGTTTTTGCATAAGCGGATTTTTTTTTGGGGGGGGGGGGCTGGTGTCCGAAAAGTGTCATTGCATGTAATTGACTTTCCTATATATATAGTTGAAAAGCAATAAAACCAACAAAAATGAATGAAATGAACAAAAAAAAAATTTTTTATAATGGGTCAAAATTATTTTTCGAGCACCTTAGATGGTCATTTGCTTTGCATATAATCTTTTTTTTTTTTTTAATGGGGGGGGGGGGGGTATTTAAAAAAAAAATTCTTTGACCAAAAATATTTTTTTAATTGAAGCAACTTTTTTGGGGATTGAATGATTTATACACAAGTGTCCTAATCATAATATGGCCCAAACAAGAAGGATTGCTTCAATCAAAGAAAACTTTTTCATTGAAAAATGAAGTGTTCAAATGCAAATATTTCAATCTCAATTATTCAATCAAAAAAAGTTGCTTCAATCAAAAAAAAAACCGACTTCAATCAAAAATAAATAAATAAATAAAAGAAAAAAGAAATATGCACATGCATTTTTTGGGGGGGGGAGTCTTTTGAGTTTCAAATTTATTTTTGCTTTCAAACACATTGCGTTACAAATTTATTTTTGCATTCAAACACATTTTTTTTTAATTGAAGCGACATTTTTTGGGTTGAATAATAAAGACACAAATCTACCTCCATATGGCTCTGCCCAGGGGATACAATTTTTTACTGGGGTAACTACATTGGCACGACACCGGTGGGCGTACCAAATTCAATGGATGACAATCTTGGCGAAAAGTATTGCCTAAGCAGCCTGTTTTAGAATTCCCCTCAAGAATGATGGGAAACAAAAACGCATAAAGGGACAGACAACATGTTGGATTTATTGTGTTTGATTGGTGTGAATGGCGTTCATGTAACAAAGAATTTAAGAGTACAAATTGTAAATTATTCAGTTCTCTGATGAAGTTGAAAATCAATGTTGAAATTCAAATATATACAGCACTTACGAGTGCAGCTGTTATATGACATCAGCTATACCCACGTACATTAAAAGATGAACACATGCATCATGGGACAAAATGGGTATTAAAGACATCATTCTAAAGAGCAGACAATCATGTATAGGGGCCTATGGTACTTGGTTTTGATTGGCTAAAAATAGTACTAGCGTTTTAAAAAATGTCTGCACGAACTGGCTTTAATTTACGTTTTCGCCACTATTACACAAAAGTAAAACGAAATGTAGTCAAATCATTCCATTTGTCTCGCTGGGACTGGGAGTCCCATGATAAATTTGTTTTCTGTCCCTTTAAACTGTAGCTGATTTATGACCTCCCCAACAGTAGTCTAGCTTTTATGCATCGTTCAAAAATTAAAGTTTATGCAATACCCTTTCTATTAATTGAGGAAAATCGTAAACAGGAAAAAACAACACAAAAAAAAAACACCATAAAAAGTACTATGCCGCTGTCACCATGGTTGTCACATGTCACATTTCGTGAAGTGAGCAAAAAGTGCCACCTGGTGGGCGTCATGTGAACTGAGTGATATACCAGTTATTCATTTTTTGACTCAATAAATTGCTCTTTAATTTTGTTTGAAAGTGAGCAGTGAGATTTATTTTTCCTAATGTAAAATATGTGTATGTCTCCGCTCAATCAATAACGGCTGTGAAAATACTAGTCCGTCCCTGCAATTCCTTATACTGAACTCTAGAGGGCAATACTGAATCTGGAGCACCATTTAACAACCACGTTGTCGACCCGAGTCAACCCGTGTTATCTTCCGGTTCTTCTCCAGCGCGTGGATACTTGGCAACGTGAGAAATTAAAAGAGAACGCGAATAAAGGCTTCAAAATGACCCAATCCGACGGTATAATGTAAGTTTTGTTGATGCTAAGTACATTATGTGACATTGTATTTTTATAGATACCTTTGGGGTGCGTGTTTTTTGTACGCGTAACGTAAAACTCAACTTCTACATCAATTATCATCCTGACAAGAGATATTATTTTTGGGTACGCAAGCATATTATATTTGAAAATCAATATTATTTTCCTTTAAAAGTGACACTTGATTACTACATTCGTTCAAATGTCTGACAAGTAAATGCAGCACCAGCGGGACAACAAATACATAAGAATAATAGTCATTATTTCGATTTGTTCAGGAGATAATATATTAAGCATATAGACATTTAAGAGGGAAAAAAACTCATCCTCATTTTATTAAAAGTTTTATTCTTTAACTATTACCAACCAATATTAGCCTTATACAGTCTCTCGATACACTGGTCTACAAGCAAAATTCTTCCTGGATAAAGGTATAGTGAGACTTTACTAAATTTGGGTCACTAAAAAAGAAAAATGAGGCAAAAAGTGTCAATAGGCTATAGTTTTTGAGATACAGTATCCGGCCGAAATGTTAAAATCCAAGCAATTTTTAGGCAAAAATTGGTATTAATTGTTATAGAAATGATGATTTCTGGGTAAACATATCTACCTAAAAATATCTACGATTTCAGAACATAGAGCTTTGACATAAAATGCCGTTTTTAATGTATTGCATAATTCCTGGTATTTTGGAAGTGGTCAAAATGCATGAAATTAGACACATTTCATAAGTGGTGGCACACACTGATATTATATAATGACACCAATATATCTTTGTGGTCAAACTTTAACATTTAATATCTTGAATACTTTAGCCAACCAGAACTACAATCTTTTATTTTCCAATTCGTGTCACAACAGCAAGTATTTTATATCTCTGAAGCAGATATTTACCAAAATTTTGTAGAAGATTGTTATTAGATCTTAAATGGAACAAATTTACGGCCATTGCCGGCAATGGATATCAAATCAATTTCAACGAGGATGGCTGGAATTGAGTCATCATGTTTCACTGTCATTGAATGCAGTAGAATGATTGCTAGCAAATAGAGGTGGGAATCTTGGGGCACTTAACGATTCGTTTACTTCGTTTACGATTCAGAGGCTACGATTCGATTATAAATCGATTATCCCGATTGATCGGGTCCAATCACGTCATTTTCAAAGTATCGGAATCAGCAAAAAAATATTGGACATGCCTTTTTTTAAAAAATTTTTGTTTGTTTGTTTTTTTATTAAATCGTTTTCTAATTGTATTTAATGTTACAGACAAAATGTCTTACACTCATCCAGAGTCTTTAGCTTTGGCTTAAAGTAGGGCTACCAAATTTATCGCGTGAATGGCGGTATTTTTTTTTAAATTAATCACGTTAAAATATTTAACGCAGTTAACGCATGCGCTGCATGACCCACTCACACAATGTCTCGTTCAATCTATAATGGCGCCAATTTACCTATATATAGAGCTAAAAGGCAGTGTAAAATGAGTAGAGTGAATTTTGGCAGTCTTTGGAGCCTTTTATTAATTGGCTAAAGCCTTAAAATCCCTCTCTCAACAATTAGAAATATCGTGGGAGAGCAATGTGGGGAAGAAAGGTAGTAGTTGATCATTTTCTTTACACCCTATGTAATTTCTCAACGCAGAGAAGATATATCAATTGGTGCCACTACGCACAGTCATGGTTGCACTTCCCATCATGCATTTGGGCAGAACAGTTAAATGGCTACAGTATCATTTACTGAAAGCTCAACAAATACACTAGATGGCAATATTTAGTCACAATATACAAAGTCACATTTATCCTTTAAGAATTACAAGTCTTTCTATCCGTGGATCCCTCTCACAGAAAGAATGTTAATAATGTAAATGCCATCTTGAGGATTTATTGTCATAATAAACAAATGCAGTACTTATGTACTGTATGTTGAATGTATATATTCGCCCGAGTTTTATTCATTTTTTTCTTAATGCATTGCCAAAATGTATATGATCGGGAAAAATTATCAGGAATGATTGGAATTTAATCGGAAGCAAAAAAAAAAAGCCATCGGATCGGGAAATATCGGGATCGGCAGATACTCAAACTAAAACGATCGGGAGCAAAAAAACATGATCGGAACAACCCTATTAAAAATCCTCTTAGGCTTAAATAACCTATTTCAGTATCAAGTTAACAGTTCAAAACAGTAAATAAAATACTCAAGTCCCCATTCTGTATCAGCAGCTTTAAACTACTTTCAATAAATTTAATGTTGTGAATCAACCGTTAAAGTTGTTAAAATTGCTCCCGTTATTCCATAATTTCCCTTCTGTCTACTTTCGACATGTGAAAGTTTTCAAACTGTTTAATCCTTTAAAGATAGATTTAAGTCAAGAGTTTGCCGATTTAGTAGTATTTTAGATAAAAAATTAATTAGGTTCGCTCGGAACAGCCTTCCAAAGAAGTTTACTGCTTTTAGATGGTGGCTGTTTATGTTCACTAACGCCGGCGAGGCTTAGAGCTTAAACCCGACCCGAATTTCCTTTTCGATATGAAGCAGCAAGAAGTGAAAACAAACCAAAGTCTGGGGAATTGAAAGGCAAACATGCACCGCGGTAGGAGTGGGGTATGGAAAGGCTTCAAGTCGATTGTTGAAGATGCTATACAGAAAACTTGTGTCAGCTTCGCTGAATGTAAACTAATGTGGCGCTTTGCTCTCATACAATAAATATATTTAACAAACCTTTCCAGCGTTATTTCATTGTGTAAATGAATTTATAATAATCATAAAAATATGTAGACTATTTAAACATTGAGAAAACTTGCGGGGGGGGTTTCTGCCAACTCGAGGAGATTAAAATAAATGTCAAATCCACTATCCGCCTGTTAGAACACACACACAAATATAAAAGATATAAATGTTTATTGAATATGCATCTTAGTCTTGCTTAACTGGGAGAATTCATTACAAAAGACAGGCTTCAGTTTGTTATCATTATGCACAGGCATCATCACAAATGTGATCACACAAAACGCGACCACGCATTTCCTCTTTTTCCTGAGTCCTCACAAATAAAACATAAAATTTCGGGGGGGGGTTTCGGGCTCGCGCCTACAAATAAACATCAAATTTTGTGGGGTTTTTGGGCTCGGGCCTGCAAATCAAGTTAATTGATCAGGCTCGGGCCGGGTCGGGCTTTAATACCCGCAGGTCGGGTCGGGCTGGATTTTTTAGGCCCAATCTAACCCCTATCAAGTCCTTTATTTCACATTTAGTTTTCTGTACATGTGCTAACGCTGCCGAGTCTGTCATTTCGCATTTAGTTCTCTATACATGTGAAATATACCGTAACATTAGGTGGGCGTAGTTTTTAGCGTCTGTCGGCCGCAGTCAGGTGGTATTGTTTTTTTATCTCGTGGTATGAGTTGAGCATGATGTTTACTCTCGGTCCGTTCCTCATTACGTCCCAAAGACCGTGCTGACTAGAGCTGGGAATCTTTGGGCACCTAACGATTCGATTACGATTACGATTCAGAGGCTCCGATTCAATTATAAAACGATTATTGATGCACCCCCTCCTTTTTAATGTTTTGTACATTAGTTCCAAAATTGTTCAAAAATCCTCTCAGGCTAAACCAAACAACTATTTCAGTATCAAGTTAACATATAACAGTAAACGAATATACAAAAAGAACAGTAAATAAAAAACTCCAGTCCCCATTCTGTATCAGCAGCTTTAAACAACATTCAATTAATTTAATGTTGTGAATCAACTGTTAAAGTTGTTAAAATTGCTCCCGTTATTCCATAATTTCCCTTCTGTCTACTTTTGTCAAAGTTTTAAAACTATTTCATCATTTAAAGTTAGATTCAAGACAAGATTCTGCCGATTTAGGAGTATTTTAGATAAAAAGTTAATTAGGTTCGCTACAACAGAGCCTTCTAGAGAGGTCTACTGCTTTAAGATGGCGGCTGTTTACTTACGCTGGAAAGTCTGTCATATAGCATCTCTGTTCAATAATACATGTTCTAATACCGACGTCGTCTTTCATTTTCCATCTAGTTCTACATATATATGATATCTACTGTAGCCGTATGTTTATAGCAACTAGCAACTGGCGTTGTTTGTAGCGGCTGTCGGCCGCAGTCAGGGATGATTGTTTTTATATCTAGCGGCATGAGTTGAACATGATATATACTCTCAGTCCATTCCTCATTGCGTCCCAAAGACCGTGCTGACTGTGTTTTACTTCCGCTTTACCTGGTATAATTCAATGATCGGAATTTGGATATTTGTGAATGGTTCTCGAATCTCCCTCGGCCGAATCGCGATTAATCTAAGAATCGGGAATTTCGCACACCTCTAGTGCTGACTGTGTTTTAGTTCCGCTTTACTTGGCATATTTCAATAATCGGAATTTGGATGTTTGTGAATCGTTCTAGAATCTTCCACGGCCGAATCACAAATAATCTAAAAATCGGAAATTTTGCACACCTCTACTTGCCAAACCTTATCTTATTGCCATCAATGGCATCCAATAGGTTCATTTATGCAATATCATTCAAGCAATTCGAACAGTAGAAAAGTTGTTAAGGAAGTGATAATATTATATCTTACTGTGTTGTCAATATAAAAACAGTTAATTTTTATAGCAACTCTGGTCCGTCTATCACCATTAATGGAAGCCAATGAGTTAAGATTAGGGGTGTAACAGTATAACAGAAAGGTGATATATCGTGATACTTTGTAGCCCAAAAGGTTATCAATATACTCCCACCAAGAATCGATATATCAATTTAAAAAGGTGTCACTGCTTACAAAAAAGGAACCAACAGTTCGCTACCAAAATTTTCCATTACAATAGTGTCTAGGTTAGCTCACTGGCTGCCATTGACAGTGCTAGACATCCAATTCACTTTGACTGGATTGGACGTCTAGTGCTTTCAATGGCACTGAAACCACAGCTTTTCTGGGCATTTACAGGTCACTGTCTGTTCATTTTAAATAAATTACAGGTTACTTTCTGTTGATTATGAGTCACTTCCTAATCATCTGGGGACATTCTTAAATAGCTTCCTTTTCAATAACTCAGAATCATCAGGAAGTGACCTGTAACTGCCCCAAAACCCGCAGGACATGACCTGTAAATGCCTGAAAGGAAAAGGAAGTAACTGAAAATCAGCAGGAAATGACGTGAAATGCCTTAAAATGAACTCATTGCCTGGCATTGGCTGATACTAACGGTCATTGACGTCCAATCCGTTTGAAGTGGGAGGGATGGCAGCGAATGAACATCGTTCATTCGCTGCCACCCTCCCGGTTCAATTGGATTGGTCTTCTACTTGTGATGAACTCATTCTAATTCACAGCAGAAGGATGAAAATAGCTCGTTTTTCTGTTTATTAGTTGTTTTGCAAAGAATCCTACAATAAAAAGATTATCGAATATATCCCTAAATATAATTTCCTCACCCATATATCGATAATTGTTTTTTCGCTATTTCGTGAGATCGTTATCGTGAGCCTTGTATCACAAATCGTTTCGTATTGTTAGGTACCCAGAGGTTCCCACCCCTAGTTAAGATCCCATGTTTGCTATAAGTGGCTTTTACTCGAGAATATATTCATTCTAAATTCTGGTTCTGTCCTCAGAAAACCAAAGACCAAGCGCGCCAAGCGCTTCCTGGAGAGCCGAGCACCCAAACTGGCAGAGGATGGTAAGAGCGCCATGATCATGAAAGGAGGAAACGCCAATCAAACTGTCACCCAGGCTCTCAAGGACATAGTAAGTACACACACCTGCTACTTTATTAGGCACACCTGTCTGAAGGTTTGTGAAAACACTAAACACAGGCATAGACTTCACTATCATTTGACGGGGCTCTGGGCCGATCCGTAGGGGGCCTATTTTCAAAAACTTCAAATTCAAATATTTTCAAAACCAAAGCCGCTAGCGACCTAGCGGCCGTCAGTAAACAGAGATTTTCAAGTTGAAAATTATTGTAATTAAATGCTTAATTCGCGGGATTACTATAGATATGAATGTAAAACATTCTAGATTTGTGGTTAAAAGCAAAAAACTGGCAGTTATCGTTCATTTTACGTAAATATTTCAAGCCAAATTTATGGTAATTTGTAATCCAACATGGTGGCAATCACGAAACAAAGCTTTTTAAGATGAAAATTCTTGTAAATAAATGCTTAAATCGCAAAATTTTTATAGATATGAATGTAAAACAGCCTCGATTATTGGGTAAAAGCAAAAAACGGGCAGTTATCATTCACTTTACGTAAATATATCATGCAAAAGTTACGATATTGTGTAATCCAACATCGCGGCCATCCCGAAACAAAGAGCTTTTAGTTGAAAATTTGTGTAAATAAATGCTTAAATCACAGAATGTATATATATATATGTATATATATTAGGGCTGTCAAAATTATCGCGTTAACGGGCATTAATTAATTTTTAAAATTAATCACGTTAAAATATTTGACGCAATTAACGCATGCAATTAATGACCCGCTGGCATATTGCCTCAAACATTACAATGAGGCCATTTATGGACATTAAGAGTGAAGAGAATGCCACCGGCCGCTTGGGGGCAGCGCCGTTCCATACTCATGTTATGTCTTCTAAATGTGGGAGAATTAGTAGTTGTGAGACGTTTATGCTGGATTCACAATGCAATGCAAATTGCTATTTGTGCTCCACACATATTTCGGTAAGTTTTCTTTCTTTTAGTGGCAATTAGGTGTCTCTTGTTTTATTTTGGGTAAGATATGTACAGATACACTGTACAGATACACTGCCAATGGGAAAACCCATTGGCAGTGTATCAAATACTTGTTCTCCCCACTGTATATGTTATACAGTAAAGGCGAGTGGACACAGGCGTTCTTTGGACCGCGCCGTTTATTGTCATAAGCTTCTCCTTCACAACAAACATAAGTATCGTTTAGTGAAAGCACAACAAAAATAATATTCCTATCTCTCAAAAAAAAAAAAATGTTCACAAAAAGAAAAGCACTTCAGTCTATAGTAATGAGGCCCTATTCTGACACACAGTTAAACAACAATGCAAAATGAACTGGCATTCCATATCAAAATAGCTATGCAAAATACACGTAAAACTTTTCACTCTATTTTTGTTAGTTATTTTTATTCTTCTTATTATTATATTAACTCTACTTTTGATTGAAAATTTTACAAATTTTATTAAAACGAAAACATGAAGAGGGGTTTTAATATAAAATTACTATAACTTGTAACTATAACATTTATCGTTTAAGAACTACAAGTCTTTCTATCCGTGGATCACTTTAACAGAAAGAATGTTAATGCCATTTGTGGATTTATTTTTACAATAAACAAATACAGTACTGATGTACAGTATGTTGTATGTATATATCCGTCATGTGTCTTATCTTTCCATTCCAACAATAATTTACATAAAAATATGGCATATTTTAGAGATGCTTGAATTGCAATAAATTAAGATTAATTAATTTTTAAGCTGTAATTAACTCGATTAAAAATTTTAATCGTTTGACAGCCCTAAAATATATGTGTATGTATATATATATATATATTAGGGCTGTCAAAATTATCGCGTTAACGCGCGGTAAGAAATTGTTTTAATCAATCACGTTAAAATATTTGACGCAATTAACGCACATGTCCTGCTCAGACAGTATTCTGCCTTTTGGTAAGTTTTACAACAAGGCTTTTTATGCTGTCCAACAGCGAACTCTTGTGGTCGCTTTGCGACATGGTTTATTGTTTTCTTACCAGTTCATTATGGCTGCACGACGTCTCGGGCTGATAATGTTGTGCTTATATGATCCTTGGACAAGATTTGTCCGTAAGTATGGTTGTTGTAAAGAATGTACATATTATGTTAGTAAGCGAAATGTTATATTTTTTGTATGAGACGCTTTTTGTTTATGTTTAGTGAACCTGTATAGCGTGCTAAGCTAACGTTGTTGCTAATGCAATGCTTATGTACTTTTATTTTGTAGTTTTACGACGGTCTAAAGAGGACAATGGTTTGAGGCCATTTTATTAATAAATCAGATGAAAAAGGAAGAAGAATTATTAAGGCGTCGTTCACTAGCTGTCTGGCTTTGGAAAAAGTAGACGCTTCGGAGTAAGGACAGCATAGACAGATTTAAATGACAGTAGAGTGAAATGCCCACTACAGTCCTTATGTACCGTATGTTGAATGTATATAACCATCTTGTGTCTTATCTTTCCATTCCAACAATTTATTTTACAGAATATATATGTAATTTACAGAAAAATATGGCATATTTTATAGACGGTTTGAATTGCGATTAATTGCGATTAATTACGATTAATTAATTTTTAAGCTGTAATTAACTCGATTAAAAATTTTAATCGTTTGACATCCCTAATATATATATATAAATATATTAGAGGTGTGCAAAATTTCCGATTCTTAGATTATTCGCGATTCGGCCGTGGAAGATTCGAGAACGATTCACAAACATCCAAATTCCGATTATTGAAATATGCCAAGTAAAGCGGAAGTACAACACACTCAGCGCGCCGCGCGGTCTTCGGGACAATGAGGAACGGAGCGAGAGTAGCTAAACATCATGCTTCTCATTACCCGGCCCCGCGGGTAATGCCAATGCTCGACTCACGGCTCTAGCTCAACTCATGCCACGAGATAAAAAAACACAACAACATACCTGACTGCTGCCGAAAAACTGCTACAAAGTACAGCCACATAATGTTACGGTAGATATCATTATATAGGACTAGATGCATTATAGATTCGGTAGCGTTAGCAGCACATCTCCAAAAAGCTAGATGCGGGCGTTAGTAAACGGCCGCCATCTTAAAGGGTATCTCATGCCCTGGGGATATGTTAATATTCCATCATTTATCCATAAACGCATGCCTTTTGTATTCATATCATGCCACTTCGTGTAATTACACACAAGAAAATGAGAGAAATTTGGCTCGATTGTCAAGCTAAAACGACCGGCGCCCGAGATCTGGCTGATTGTGTGCGTGACGTCACGACAAGTGAAGAGAGTGCCACCGGCCACTAGGGGGGCAGCGCCTGTCTGCATCAATATAATTCCTTCTAGTGAGGGGAGAATTAGGGGTGTTTTTGAGCTGTTTATGCTGATGCATTGTGTTCGTCCTGCACATATTCCAGGTTCCCTCATGAAGAAACACCCCTCGTTGTCAATAAAAGAGAATTCAGAATTGACAGTGAGGGGTGTTTCTTCAACAAGAAAAAGGCTCAGTGCTTTAATACGGAATGGCGGCGATGATGGCAGTCAATTTCGTTTCTAGTTTCAGCGACGATTCCGACGTAGAAGGACGTGACGAATGTTCATCTAATGGTGACGAGGAGAGTTACGAAGCTTTAATCGGTGTTTTAGGTCACCAGTTTGAGCCCAAACGAACGCCAATGCAGCGTAATGAAACGGTCATTGAGGGGAGCAATGACACTGATGAAACATCATAGCTTTTCGCTCTGCCAACAGACACAAATATGAATGGGATCAGAGAATTTGTTCTATATATTTTACGAACGATAATTTATACATGTGTCCAATCCTGTATCCAATGCGTGTCATTTTTTTATTATAAAAGAGTACTCACTCTGGCCATTTCGAGCTTGGCTGCTCCCCTCCTTTGCTTAGCCTTAGCCTCCTTTGCCACTCATCGTCCTCTTTCTTGATATCTCGGGACATTTAGGTGGCTGCGCGTGTATGGTTGGCACCGTATCTCCTTTGAGCAGCAATCTTTTAGCAAAATCCGATTTCACTTGTCCATAGTTCAAGAAGCTTTCAGGTGGAAAATACGCACCACAGAAAAGCGTGCCGGAGGCTGTGTGTAGAAAATTAGCCCTCTTTGCACGGACGAACTTTACCCATTGTCTGCGTAGTCCAGCTTTTTTTTTTTCACGTTCGGGAACTCATGGATACTATATTCCGATAAATAACTATTTGTACACCACATAGCACAGCAGTTTTGAACCATTTTTGTGATGTTTTCGTCAAACAAACCCTAACGCTACTCTCTCATCGTTAAAAAACAATGGCACCTGGCTCCGCCTCGACTGTCAATCACTTGTTGTGACGTCCCCGCCCCATTCGGCTGTTTCCGGAACACTTTCGGGAATGTTCGTCATTTTCGATCTATTTTCGATAATTGCTCATTAATGTGATTGATTTTTTGTTAACTTTATCAATATTTGTTATCTTGGCACATAACGGTTCTATTGATGTCTCACACCTCCTTTGCTGCTACATACCCTTTAAATCAGTACACTTCCCTGCAAGGCTCTTGTAGCGAACCTACCAAGCAAACCTAATTAACTTTTTATCTAAAATACTCCTAAATCGGTAAAATATTGACTTGAATCTATCTTTAAAATAGTTTTAAAACTTTCACATGTTGAAAGTAGACAAAAGGGAAATTATGGAATAACAGGAGCAATTTTAATAACTTTAACGGTTGATTCACAACATTAAATGAATTGAATGTAGTTTAAAGCTGCTGATACAGAATGGGGACTGGAGTTTTTTATTTACTGTTATTTTGGGATATTTTTTTACTGCTATATGTTAACTTGATACTGAAATAGTAGCTTGGTTTAGCCTGAGAGTATTTTTGAACAATTTTGGAACTAATGTACAAAACATTTTAAAAAAAAAAAAAAAAAAGGAAGGGGGTGCATCAATAATCGTTTTATAATCGAATCGGAGCCTCTGAATCGTAATCGAATCGTTAGGTGCCCATAGATTCCCAGCTCTAATATATATATATATATATATATATATATATATTAGATATATGTGTGAATGTAAAACAGTCTACATTTTTGGTTAAAAGCAAGAAAACAGGCAGTTATCATTCATTTTACGAACATATTTCAAGCCAAAGTTACGGTACTGTGTAATCCAACATGGCGGCCGTCACCAAACAAAGAGCTTTTTAAGTTGAAAATTCTTGTAAATAAATGTTTAAACCGCAGAATATTTATAGATATGAACGTAAAACAGCCTAGATTCTTGGTTAAAAGCAAAAAAAAAAAACGGGCAGTTATAAATATTATAACTGCCGTAAATATTTCCAGCCAAAGTTACACTAATTTTATCCATTGATTTTTTTTGGTGTTTTTTTTGTTATTTTTCACGTTTCAAAATGCAAGCATGATGCTATTGAATATAATAATTACCTTGAATCCTTGACCAAATCACTCTTGAGACACTCCTGCCTGCTAAAACCTTCGTCCTATTTCCACCTAAATTCAGCGTTAGAACACGGCGTGTGTTTGAGTTTATCACAGTAAAACCCAACTCAACGTTCTGCCTGGGTCGGCCCCCTACGGGAAGGTGTGGCGCAATGTCAGTGGGAGCTGTCTTGTCAACTGATGGTGGAGTCTATGACACAGGATAAAAATTCATCTTTTATCATCATTTTAAAAACTGGTCCTTATAGCAACATTGAGGATTTGTATCTTTTCAGTTTTAAGCACGGAGAGCTGATTGAAAGTGTATCAATTGATTGAAGTCCTTTCTTTTTTTCTTCCTTTTCAGTATTCCCTGAAAAAGCCCAATGCTGTTCTTTACAAAAAGTGAGTGTCTTTTTATTCACCTTTACGCAACAATTCAGTTTAAATGGTTAAGTGGGTTCGTACTTTTACTGGCAAATTATACCTCTATGCTGTAAACATATCTTTTTAACTTAAATTATAACTGTTATGTGTAACTTTGTGTGCGCTCCCACAGGAAAATCAGCTGCATAATATCTTTGAAACACTTTGTAATCTTTCTCAAAAGCTCCGACCCCCCCTTAGTTAAGGTTGCTTCGTGACTCCGATGGCTCAAGCCATTGCAGGGGGACGTATACCGGAATGTTTTAAGTGTTTTGTTTTTTTTTTGGGGGGGGGGGGGGGGGGGCAACAACAGTGCAACATCCTCCAGATTAGGCAAGGCAAATTTATTTGTATAGCACAATTCAACACAAGGCAATTCAAAGTTCTTTACATCACATGAAGATCATGAAAATCACATTAAATCAATAGAACGTAAAAACAGAAACAATCGAAACGGGAAATAAAATTATACATAAAAATCACATTTAATCACGAATAGAATTTTTAGAAAAAATACTACTACTAATAATAATAATAATAATTGAAATCTGCAGTGGAGATAAGCGCTTGAAATATATATACAGTTATGGATATGCTGTGCTAAATGAAAGCGTTTTTAGGAGCTAACAGTATGAGCATACTTCAGACCTTCAGGAAACTTTTTCCAGAGGTGAGGAGCACAATAACTAAATGCTGCCTCACCCTGCTTGGTTCTTGTTCTTGGAACATACAGGAGACCGGTTCTAGACGACCTTAGGGGTCCAGATGTTTCATAGGAATCTAACAAATCAAGCACATATTTTGGTCCAAGGCCATTAAGTGTTTTCTAGAAGAGCAGTAGTATTTTATAGTCTATCCTTTGACTCACTGGAAGCCAGTGTAAGGATTTCAAAACCGGTGTAATGTGGTCCAGTTTCCTTGTATTTGTGAGTACTCTGGCTGCAGCATTCTGTAGTAGCTGCAGCTTCCTGATTTTTTATCAAGACCTGTAAATACACCATTGCAATAGTCCAATCTACTGAAAATGAATGCATGCATAAGTTTTTCCATGTCTTGTTGAGTCAGAAGCCTCTTAATTCTAGCTATATTTTTTTGGTGTTAATAAGCAGATTTAGTGACGGACTATAGATGGCTATCAAAATTTTAGCTCTGAGTCAATAATTACGCCAAGATTTCTGACTTGATGTGTAGCTGTAAGTGACATTTTGCTAAGGTGCCTGCTTATCTTTGACCTTTCATTTTTTGGCCCAAGTATGTCTCGATCGCATATTTTTGCACCCAAGTCCGAGTCGCCTGATTTTTGAGACTGTGCCAACACCGAAAAAAAGTTTGTTTTTGGATTTAACAAAAAGTTTCAAACATGTTACTGTCCCACCGTGCTGCCTTCGCAATCTGAATTATTTTAAACAAGAATAATGTAGAAAAATGCTTGTCTTTATTAAATTCATTGAGTGAGTCCATTTCAATCCAATCACAATTTGACGCTCACGCTGCTGAGAACAGCCTCTCACTTACATGATGTGTTTCCTCAGCACACTTTTGCAAGTTTAATGATGATTGATACATTTGTGCCTTTGATCGTACGCTACCAAGCTTCTTTGGCTGGATCAAAGCCACAAACCTGTCAATCATCGTTAAATTTAAATTTTCTACGTTATTCTTGGTTAAAAATAATTCACATTATGAAGGCGGCACGGTGGGACAGTGGTTAGCATGTCCACCTAATAGTTCTGAGATCGTGCGTGCAATTACGACTCTGGCCTCCTGTGTGGAGTTTGCTTGTTCTTCCCATGCCTGCGTGGGTTTTCTCCGGGTTCCTCCCACATCCCCAAAAAATGTGCGTGGTATACTGATTGAACAATCCAAATTGTCCGTAGGTATGAGTGTGTGCGTGAATGGTTAGTGCTGCAACAATTAATCGATTAACTCGAGTAATTCGATTAGGAAAAAGATTCGAATTAAATTTTGCTGCTTCAAGTATTCGTTTAATTAAAGTGTCGTTGTAATGGTTTGTTTTGAAAGTGTTTGCATTTAGTTTTATTGATTTGGGTAGATAAACTGCCCTCTAGTGGCAACAGTGATTTTGATATAACTCATGTCACATGGTTGAATCCAGCGGCTCCCTGTTAAGACCAACATAAGCTAAGTTTTGTTTGAGCTAATGTTTTTTTAATGTATTCGTAGTTTAGTTTATAGGTATATTTTGCTGTTTTTTGTGGGAATATGTGTTTGAACTATTTTTTAAGAGCATTGAAAATAAAATTAAAAAACGTTAGCATTTTATAGCATTTAAGCTAGCAGACTTTTGCTATGTAACCACCAAGTACTTCTGTTGTACTTAGATCCTCATTTATTTTTTAGGCTCAGCTCGGGTATTTTAATTGTTTGTGTTCCATATACGATGACTCGATTATTCGAACTAACAAGTTCATCGATTAATCGACTACTAAAATAATCGATAGCTGCAGCCCTAGTCTATATGCGCCCTGCGACGGGCTGGCAACCTGTTCAGGGTGTACCCCGCCTTCTGCCTGGAGTTAGCCGTGATAAGCTCCAGCACCCTCACGACCCTTGTGAGGATAAACGGTTCGGATGAATGAATGAATGAATGAAAGAATTATGTTAATTTTATGGTGAGTGATTTTGAGTATGGTGTTAAAGGTGATGCAATGAAAAATGTGGGTGCTGGGATACCTTAAGAAAAAAGTTAGGTGCAGCCAATGCAAAAAGTGTGGCGCCTCGGCAATATATATCGCAATGTTTAATTTTTTGTAATATCGTTTAGGCCTATCCAAAACAGAGCTATTCAAGTTAGCTTGTCAAAATTCTTCTAGTTTTAATATTGCAATATAATATAACAATATATCGCAAACCCCCCAAAAATCACAATGGTAGTTTTTTACAATAACGTTCAGCCCTAGTCTATAGGACTGGTCGATGGCCATGTAGGAGTTTGTGAAAGGTCAGTTGGTCTGTGCTTACTTGAATCAGAAGGTTTAGAAATGTTCAAATTCTGCTAGATGTGTGTACTAGAGATGTCGGATCGGACGCCGATTTTGGGCAAAAAAAATGGGAATTGGTATCGGATCGGCCAACACTGAAAAATTCCGATCCATACTTCCGATCCAGTTTTTTTTTTTTTTAAAGTCCGGTCCGGGTTTTCCAGCGCACCAATTTACATAATCCATTCCAGTTTTTGCTTTGGTTTCTCTAAAATCCGGTCCGCATTTTACGCCACACCTTCAACACACTACATTTACATTACCTTCTCCCAATTTACCGAGAGACTTTATCGGTAAAAATGTCAGCTGTGTGGGATCATTTCACCTTAAAGGACAACAAAGACGAAGAGGCAGAGTGCAACATATGCCACAATAAAGTCAAGCGTGGTGGTAAAGGTGTAAGATATTTTAATACAACCAACCTAATCAAGCATTTAGCGAAATACCACCTCAAACAATATAAGAAGTACAGTGGAGAGAACAAGTATTTGATACACAGTCAATGGGAAAACCCATTGGCAGTGTATCAAATACTTGTTCTCCCCACTGTATGTTAAGAAAACCGAAGACAAAAAGAAAGGTCCTACGCAGCTAACACTGGCAGAAACTTTTGCTATGCGTGACAAACTGGCACTGGACAGTCCCAAAGCCCAGGGAATAACAAGAGTCATTGCCGAAGAATTCATTCTGGATCACGAGCCATTATCTTTCGTGAGTAAAGACGCACCATCCAACACTTAGAACCACGTTACAACATACCCAGCCGTCATTACATCCTTGAGCAATTCGGCAGTGGAAGATTCAAGAACGATTCACAAACATCTAAATTCCGATTATTGAAATATGTCAAGTAAAGCAGAACTAATACACAGCGCGGTCTTCGAGACGCAATGAGAAACGGACCGCATTGCGTCCTGAGAGTAAACATCTTGCTTGTCATCGACCTGGGTAATGCCAATGCTCAACTCACGGCTTTAGCTCAAACTACGTCAACATCGTTTTACTGTAGATAATAGATATCATATGTATATAGAACTAGATGCAAAATGACAGACTCGACGGCGTTAGCAACATTGAAGTATTAAAAACTAGTTGCGTTAGTAAACAGCCGCCATCTTAAAGCAGGAGACTTCCCTAGTAGGCTGTTGTGAACCTTCCAAGCGAACCTAATTAACTTTTTATCTAAAATACTCTAAATAAAATCAGCAAAATCATGACTTGAATCTATTTTCAAAACAGTTTTAAAACTTTCACATGTCGAAAGTAGACAGAAGGGAAATTACGGAATAACGGGAGCAATTTTAACAACTTTAACAGTTGATTCGGAAAATTAAATGAATTGAATGTAGTTTAAAGCTGCTGATACAGAATGGGGACTTGAGTATTTTATTTACTGTTTTAAAATGTTAACTTGATACTGAAATAGTCGTTTATTTAAACCTGAGAGGCTTTTTATACAATTTTTGTAACTAATGCATGAAACATTAAAAGCATCTAATAGCTTGGGGGTTTGTGGGATTTTCCACTGAGGTTGTTTGTGTGGATTCCGAGGTGGGCTCTTCGATCTCTGGGGTTGAAGTCACTGAGGTAGTTGGAAAGCTCCTCGGTGGCAAGGCCCCGGGGGTAGATGAGATCCGCCCGGAGTTCCTAAAGGCTCTGGATGTTGTACGGGTGTCGTGGCTGACACGTCTCTACAACATCGCGTGGACATCGGGGACAGTGCCTCTGGATTGGCAGACCGGGGTGGTGGTCCCCCTTTTTAAGAAGGGGGACCGGAGGGTGTGTTCCAATTATAGAGGGATCACACTCCTCAGCCTCCCTGGTAAAGTCTATTCAGGGGTGCTGGAGAGGAGAGTCCGCCGAGAAGTCGAATCTCTGATTCAGGAGGAGCAGTGTTGTTTTCGTCCCGGCCGTGGAACAGTGGACCAGCTCTACACCCTCGGCAGGGTCCTCGAGGGTGCATGGGAGTTCGCCCAATCAGTCCACATGTGTTTTGTGGATCTGGAGAAGGCGTTCGACCGTGTGCCTCGGAGAGTCCTGTGGGGGGGTGCTCCGGGAGTACGGGGTACCAAGCCCCTTGGTAAGGGCTGTTAGGTCCCTGTATGACCGGTAGACATGTGCCGGTTACCGGTTTCACGGTTTACCGTGGTGTGAAAACGTCGCGGTTTCAAAACCACTAAAATTTTCCGTCATACATTGGTACGGTATTCGCTATTTTTCATGTGCCAAAATGCAGCCGAAGTGGCTTGGTGCGGCAGCGCTCACCCTTCCCCTGTTTGTTGCCGTGAGTGTCAGTGACGCTATTCAGCTAAACAGCCAGCAAACCCTCCAAACACAAGGCGTACTTTTCTTCAATTTATTGGCTCTCAAATCGTGTGAAATATACAAATGAATACATTTAAAACGTTATACAATTGTATTTTTCCACATGTGAGTAGGTTCAACAGGATAGCAGTAGCACCATGAAAAAGGTCGCCAAAAACAAAACACACATTTTCCTTTCAAATTCAATATACAAACTAACTAAAACTTACAAAGACGAATGTTAGGCTAGGCTAAGCTGGGAGAGCAGCTTCGTGGACGTTTTATGTCTCACAGCCGCTGAGTGAGAAACAAGCTTAAATGAAGGAGGGAGAAAAAAAAGGATCGCGTCAAAGATCGCTAATTGCGAAAGGAGGTCTCACTCCTCACTTTTTGTTTTAGATGAAACCTTTCCTCAACAATATTTACATTTTAACTAACTTATAAAACTAACTTATACATCGCTAACTAACTTACTAACTTATGAATTCTTTGTTCTTTTTAACACAAAGGCATGACATCATGTAGAAGAGAGTTGACACAGTGGCTGAAAATGTGAAACTTCAGCTTCTCCCCCTCAAAAAAAGTCATACAGTATATATTGTTAATTTTATTTAGAAGTGTTTTTACTTTTTTATAGCAATTATTTTGTTCTTGCTCTAATATTGAGCAACTTGAGCTGTGGCTGTGGGTATAGTCTAGGTTCTATTTAATTTTATATAAAATATTTTTTATTTTTTTGTTAACTTATTTATTTTCACATTAATTTATTTTCACATTATATTCATGTTCCAATTTGCAAATATGTTCTGAAAAAACAAACCTGTTCAATGGAAAAACGTTTTTTTTTTTGTTTTTTTTTTAAAAACCCATACATCTAAAAATTTTGGAGCTATAATTGCAATACCGTGATACCGTGAAACCGCGGTATTTTTGCTCACGGTTATCGTACCGGCAAAATCTCATACCGGCACATGCCTAATGACCGGTGTCAGAGTTTGGTCCGCATTGCTGGCAGTAAGTCGAATTCGTTCCCAGTGAGGGTTGGACTCCGCCAAGCCTGCCCTTTGTCACCGATTTTGTTCATAATTTTTATGGACAGACTTTCTAGGCGCAGCCGAAGCGTTGAGGGGGTCCGGTTTGGTGACCTCAGCATTGAATCTCTGCTTTTTGCAGATGATGTAGTGCTGTTGGCTTCATCAAGCCGTGACCTCCAACTCTCACTGGAGCGGTTCGCAGCTGAGTGTGAAGCGGTTGGGATGAAGATCAGCACCTCCAAATCCTCAGTCGGAAAAGGGTGGAGATCCCTCTCCGGGTCGGGGATGAGATCCTGCCCCAAGTGGAGGAGTTCAAGTATCATGGGGTCTTGTTCACGAGTGACGGTAGGAGGGAACGGGAGATCGACAGGCGAATCGGTGCGGCGTTTGCAGTAATGCGGACTCTGCACCGGTCCGTAGTGGTGAAGAGGGAGCTGAGCCGAAAGGCAAAGCTCTCGATTTACCAGTCGATCTTCGTTCCTACCCTCACCTGTGGTCACGAGCTTTGGGTCGTGACCGAAAGAACAAGATCCCGGATACAAGCGGCCGAAATGACATTCCTCTGCAGGGTGTCCGGGCTCTCCCTTAGAGATAGGGTGAGAAGCTCGGTCATCCGGGAGGGACTTGGCGTCGAGCCGCTACTCCTCCGCGTAGAGAGGAGCCAGCTGAGGTGGCTCGGGCATCTGGTTCGGATGCCTCCTGGACGCCTCCCTGGAGAGGTGTTCCGGGCATGTCCTACTGGCGGGAGGCCCCGGGGACGACCCAGGACACGCTGGAGAGACTATGTCTCTCGGCTGGCCTGGGAACGCCTTGGGATCCCACCGGAGGAGCTGGTTGAAGTGGCTGGAGAGAGGGAAGTCTGGGCTTCCCTGTTAAAGCTGCTGCCCCCGCAACCCGACCCCGGAACAAGCGGAAGATAATGGATGGATGGGGTGTTTGTGTGTTTTTCTTTTTTAAGAGAGTTTACAATATTATTTGCATGTTTTACTGACTGACTATGCCATTTCTCTTTGTTATTTATAATGTTTTGTGTTTGTCACACAGGTCAGTTTCTTGTTACCAACCGTTCTGTGTTATTCAAACTCACCTAATTCAGCTGGCTAGTTGTTATCAAGAGTACTAAAACCTTTTTCAACATGAGTCTGACAACTAAGTAAGGAGGCTAAATAACTTTAAACTTTAACACATGCTCAGACAGGCCGGTATTGGCCAGTATCGGTATCGGATCGGAAGTGCAAAACAATATCGGATCGGAAGTGCAAAAACCTGGATCGGGACATCCCTCGTGTCTACTGTACTTAACCTCAAAAATAAAAAATCTGAATGTCCTTCTCAGGAAGAACATCACAAGACCTTTTGAGGACTCTACATCATTGGTTAGTAAAACTACAGAACAAGAATTCTCAACACATTTCTATAGATGTCATGCTGTTAAATCATCTGTGAATGTCTCATTTTATATTTTTTTCAGGAATTTTTCTCCAAGAAGACGGACTGTTCTCTGTTTTTGTTTGGTTCCCACAACAAGAAGCGACCAAACAACCTTATATTTGGTACAGTTTTTGAACGCTTTTCATTTTCTGTCTCAGTTTATAGACCAAGAGTACCCTTTCTCTCTTTGACCCAAAGTATTTCATATTTCCTGTTTTCACAAAAATGTTATTTCATACTGCTGCTGGTTGTGTGTCAGTAAATTGACAGCAACTCTAGATCAGATCAAATGCATCAAAGTAAAATGACAGCTTTTAGGAATCCATTAGGAGTAAAAGTTGCCAGAAACAAAGCACAAATGTATTAACATTCTACTAATACAGAGATTTGTTATTTAGAAGGGCTGTGGTTTCAAAATATTTGTCTTATTTACAGGGCGTCTATTTGACTTCCACGTGCTGGATATGTTTGAACTGGGAATTGAGAAGTATGTCTCCCTGAGTGAGATTAAGGTAGGCTCTGCAGGTTCCCAATTTATAATACAGTGGACCCTCATGATACGGGCACAGTCTGCTCCACGACCATAACTTGTAACGTGTCAGTGCTCGTATGGATTTTCTCCATAAGAAACAACTGAAATGCGTGTAACACTTCCCATGACCCACCATGCTACAACTAAATAATATTTCAAGGCAGCAGCAAAATGCAGCACTTCCTGATAGTACTCAGGAAGCATCACCTTGATTGATGAAACAAAAGTTGAATTGTTTGGGAGTAACACACAACATCATGTGTGGAGGAAAAATGGAACAGCTCACCAACATCAACACCTCATCCCCACTGTGAAGCATGATGGAGGGAGCATCATGATTTGGGGCTGTTTTGCTGCCTCGGGGCCTGGTCAACTTGCAGTCATTAATGGAAGAATGAATACAAAAGTTTGTCAGGATGTTTTGCAGGAAAACCTGAGGCCCTCTGTCAGTCAGTCAAAGCTAAAAAGAGGATAGATGCTGCAACAAGACAATGATGAATGGTTTCAGAAAGACAAAATACATGTTCTGGAGTGGCTAAGTCAAAGTCCAGACTTGAACCCCATTGAGATGCTGTGGCATGACCTAAAGACAGCAATTTATGCCAGACATCCCAGGAATGTAACTGAACTACAGCAGTTTTGTAGAGAAGAATGGGCCAAGATTAATCCTGATCGACGTGCCAGACTGATCTGCGGCTGCAGGAAGCGTCTGGTTGAAGTTATTGCTGCCAAAGGGGAGGGGGGGGCACAAAATATCAAAAGTGATGGTTCACTTATTTTTCCCCCCTTCTGTCATTAAAAACCCTATAAATGTTTGGGTGGTTTTAGTTAAAGCAGACACCGTTTTTTTCATCTGTGTGTTTTTGTCAAAGATCAGCTCACATTTGATGGTGATTTTATGCAGAAATGTGAGGAATTCCAAAATGTTCAGATACTTTTTCATACCACTGTACTTGCTCCTTAACATTAAAGGAAACGATAGCATGAACAAAACTAAATTTTTGGTGTAAGTAAACGGGGCATGTTTAATGTTTAAGTCACTCGGATGCACTTCAATACAAAATAAGACAACAAGGACGAGTGGCATGTGGGAAGATAGGGGATTATGTTGATGTGAGATGCGTATATGCCCCTTAGCGGGGGCAAGGACATGAAAAGGCAAAAGAAAGAGCTTGCATGCCACCTGGCAGTGTGCCGAGGCACTCAGACACGCCAAGCAAGAGAGAAACTTGATTTTGTTAGTATCGTGAAAAGCTCGTAAGGTGAGTTGAGAACGTATCGTGAGTGTCCACTGTAGTTTAATTCCTGAAAAATGCATGCATACAAGCGGCGTCATCTGTGCATGTGTAGTAAAGAAACATGGCTTTTTCCATGAGTCTGTCAGTTTTTCATTCTGTTTCTTTTGCTGTAGATAAGTAAATGTCCCGAGGGGACCAAACCAATGCTCGTGTTTGCTGGTGAACCGTTCGAAATGGACAACGAGTACAAACGTCTCAAAAGTCTGCTTATTGGTATGTCCACGTGGAACACAAAATGACATGTAAATTTAATGGAAAATAATGCATTTCTGTCTTGCTTTTGTTTTCCAGACTTCTTCAGGGGTCCTTGTGTGTCTGCCGTCCGATTGGCAGGCTTAGAACATGTTTTGCACTTTACTGCTGTGGATGGCAAAATATTCATGCGCAGTTACAGGTGAAACTCGTTTCCTGTTATAAGAGCAATTTGTAAGATTTGCACTTCAGTTATTCATTAAATGGCCGTAATATTTCAATAGACCCTAAAGAAAGAGTTTTTTTGGAAAAGTCTTACACAGCGTTCAATGGTAAAGCTGAGATTTTTTCATTTTAAAAGTCGTTACTCAGCCCGTTTTAGTTATTGTCTTGATTCAGTGTTTACAATAGATGTCCAAACATCAACTAGTCATCCAATTACAAAATAAATAAATTTGTCTTTGACCAGGTTACCAGAACTCGGTAGTCGTGTTTTTTTCCCGCTGTAGTCTTGTTTTCCCCGTCCAAAAACAGCCGGTTCGGCCAAATTTGTCTTGCTCGCGCATTTTCTCAGTACAAGGCGTGTACAATGGCAGTACACGCACATGCTGAATAGTTTACTAGTACGCTACTACAAAGACAGCATTCTATTTCACCTACAGTGTGTGTTTGAGTTTTTGTATTGGAAATAAAAACGTCCATGTATTATAAAGCAAATCTCCGCGGCTAGATGGCATTAAGACACAACCAGTTTCACAAGACTTAAATAAATAGCACACTAATATCCAACTGTGCTCTGTACGGCATTAGCTTAACAGCAACAACAAAACATAATACGGCTACGATACAAACTATTGGAATTCTCCATGGTCTAAATCTGCAGCTAACCTTTCCTCGGTGGGCTTTTCTACATCTTCATATTCAACCTCGAATTAAATTTTAGAAAAATTTTTATAAGACAGGTTTTTTTGCATTGAAATTAGACTGAAAGAGGGGTCGTCTTATATTCGCTGTCTAGACGTTAAACCCATTCACGACACTAGATGGCGCCAGATATCATTGAAGCGATGTTCTGTCATGACAGATCTCAGCTACTCTCAAGCTTAACCAGTTTGCATTATTTTATTGAAATGTTTTTCCTTATTCAGATTTGTTTCAAGACAATTACAGTTAGACTTCACTTTGATGGTTAATGCAGTTATTGCAATTTTGTTGTTTTATCACAATAGATTGGTTTATTTACATTTCAAAAACCAGAAGCCATTCATTAACGAATGTGATTGCGCTTTAGTTGACATATTCAAATGTTCAGATATTAAGATTTGAATGAGGCAAAATAACATGCTTTTTCTCTCAAGTATTTTGTTGTAATCATTTGTTTCGGATGTATTGTAATTATTTTCTGTATAAAAATTAGTTTGGTGTTCAAATAGTCTTTTTTCAAACTTTAGTCTTGAAAAAGGGGGGTCGTTTTATAATCAGGGCCGTGTTATATTCGGGCCAATACAGTAGCACCTTCTCTGTCAACGGTTAACTTTTCCGTTCCAATAGCGCCTTATCCAACATGACCTGGTAGCGAGCAAGGTGTCAAAAAAAACAACAACACCTTTTTCAACATATACATTTAATCCCAAAATTTAAATACGCTATAGGTTCAATGTTTTACACTGCTGGCCAAAAGTATTGGCACCCCTGCAATTCTGTGAGATAAAGCTCAATTTCTCCCAGAAAGTGATAGCAATTACAAATGTTTTGGGAGTAATATCTTCATTTATTTTGCTTGCAATGAAAAAACACAAAAGACGATGAAAATTCTCATTTTACACAAAACTCCAAAAATGGGCCGGACAAAAGTATTGGCACCCTCAGCCTAATACTTGGTAGAACAACCTTTAGACGAAATAACTGCGAACAACCGCTTCCGGTATCCATCAATAAGTTTCTTACAATACTCTGCTGGAATTTTAGACCATTCTTCTTTGGCCAACTGCTCCAGGTGTCTGAGATTTAAAGGGTGCCTTCTCCAAACTGCCATTTTCAGATCTCTCCATAGGTGTTCTATGGGATTCAGGTCTGGACTCATTGCTGGCCACTTTAGAAGTCTCCGGTGCTTTCTGAAGTGTGTTTTGGGCCATTGTCCTGCTGGAATACCCATGACCTCTGAGGAAGACCCAGCTTTCTCACACTGGGCCCTACATTATGCTGCAAAATTTGTTGGTAGTCTTCAGACATCACAATGCCATGCACACGGTCAAGCAGTCCAGTGCCAGAGGCAGCAAAGCAACCCCAAAACATCAGGGAACCTCCGCCATGCTTGACTGTGGGGACCGTGTTCTTTTCTTTGAAGGCCTCGTTTTTTTTCCCTGTAAACTCTGTTAAGGCCGTTTCCCAAAAAGCTCTACTTTTGTCTCATCTGACCACAGAACATTCTTCCAAAACGTTTTTGGCTTTCTCAGGCAAGTTAGCACACTCCAGCCTGGATTTTTTGTTTCTGGGTCAGAAGTGGGGTTTTCCTGGTTATCCTTCCGTAGAGTTCCTTTCCATTCAGACGTCGACTGATATTAAGGGTTGACACAGTTGTACCCTCGGACTGCGGGACAGCTTGAACAATTTTTGAATGTTGGTTGAGGTTCTTTATCCACCATCCGCACAATCTTTCGTTGAAATCTCTTGTCAATTTTTCTATTCCATCCACATTTGGGGGGGGGGGGGGGGGGGTTTAGCCACAGTGCCATGGGCTTTACACTTATTGCTGACACTGTGAATGGTAGACACAGGAACATTCAGGTCTTTGGAGATGGACTTGTAGCCTTGAGATTGCCCATGCTTCCTCACAATTTTGCTTCTCAAGTCCTCAGACAGTTATTTGGTCTTCTTTCTTTTCTCCATGCTCAATGTGGTACACACAAGGACACAGGAAAGAGGTTGAGTCAACTTTAATCCATTTTAACTGGCTGCAAGTGTGATTTAGTTATTGCCACCACCTGTTATGTGCCACAGGTAAGTAACAGTTGCTGTTAATTACACAAATTAGAGAAGCATTACATGATTTTTCATAGGGTGCCAATACTTTTGCCTGGCCCATTTTTGGAGTTTTGTGTAAAATGATAATGATTTAATTCCTCCACCCTTTTTTTGTGTGTGTGTTTTTTCATTGCAAGCAAAATAAATGAAGATATTAGTCCCAAAGCATTTGAAATTGCAATTATTTTCTGGGAGAAATTGAGCGTTAATATCTGAGAATTGCAGGGGTGCCAATACTTTTGGCCAGCAGTGTATGTATTTATTTATAACAAAATAAATAAAATCTACTAATCTCTGGATGCAGTACCATTTTGCCCACCAATCTTACATATTGCTCTTATTAGACCAGAATGGCTAATTTTCAGATATAGACGGAGAAAAATTTAGCTGGTTTAATTTCAAAATTGATGGTTTTGACTGGCCCTTTTCAATGAATGTCTGTGGTAACATTGATTTTGATTGCAGGTCTTTGTTGAAGAAGTCAGGCTGCAGGACACCACGCATTGAACTGGAAGAGATCGGGCCATCGTTTGACTTTGTTTTAAGAAGAACACACATTGCCTCAGACGACTTGTATAAGTTATCTCACAAGCAGCCAAAGGCTCTAAAGGTAGTTATAACGCATATTTGGCTACCAATTAAATGGTAAATAGACAAGAATTATGGTCATTCCAGAATGGCGTACCGCAACCAACACGTCACTTTTGCTCATTAATATTCATGACGTTAGCAATTGTGGCTAGGCGGGTCAACCACCTGTTTGTCCACAAATTAAATGGTAAATAGACAAGAATTAGGGTCATTCCAGAATGGCGTACCGCAAGCAACACCTCACGTTTGCTCATTAATATTCATGACGTTAGCAATTGTGGCTTGGTGTGTCAACCACCTGTTTGTCCCTAATATTAAATGCATGGAAATAAGTGTACTAACGAGATGTTTACCACCATATGCCCTGTCTTTCTTATATATTATATCCTCTGGTTGTCTTACGTCTCTGACCGATCTTGGGGGCAATTTACATTGCTATTTTTGTGTAGCGAAATGCTACTCGGTGACAGCCAAAAAACACTTTTAAGTTTTTCATTATAAACAAATATTAATTCTATGATTTATTTACACATCTCCGGTAACGGTAGCAGTCAGATACCATTTTAATTTTATTCAGGTCATTCATTGTCAGACAGAAGCAGCACAGCAAAACCCCAAGCTAAAAATTAAATAAAAATATCAAAATGGCTTACCTCTTCATCCTCTGCAGGACCATGGCCCCCAACAAAATGTTAACTGCATATGAAATCACCTTGCTGGCGTTAAACTGGTCTTTTGGACGTCCAAGTTGATCCATACGTAACATTTTTTCCTCCCGAGTTTTTGGTTTCAGGAAACGTATGAAGAAAACGTCCTTCATATGATGTAATGTCTAGAGTCGTTTCTACAAGTTCCATAGCAGCAGTGTTTGATTGGCATGTTCTTTTTTTGTTGAAAGATTACCAGAGAAAACGAGGAGAAATAACATGGATTGTATGCGAGGGCATGTCAATATTGACCCACTTCCGCGTTATGATGGCAACGTCACGGTCTTAAAATAGTAATCATGCGGCACGCTATTGGAGGACAATTGGTCAAAATTCATGAAAAATAAGCCTTCAATTTTATAATTTTATGCTACATGTTCATCAATATTAGGTTATAAACTACCAAAATAATTGATGAGCTTATTTTGCAGTTAGGGCTTGGCGATAAATTGTATTTATGAATGAATTCAAGGTTTTTTTATTTAATTCGCGAATGATAAAAACACAATTTGCCAAAAAGGAAATCTAGCGACAAGTTGTACGATAGACCATTTCAGAAGAAAGTTTCTTTGTGTTTGGTGGTAGGCAACACAAATAGGGAAGAGAAAAATAGAAGTTTTAAGACAGACGTTTTGCACTTTGTTATTTATTCAGTATTTGACTTTTTTTTTTTTTTAAACTTGCTGTTTTGTCCTCATCTCCTTAAAATAATTGTAAATCAAATTCAAATTTTTTTAAGGCCATAGCGTCCTACTTACAGATCAATGGTCATTTTTTTATTACAGGATTTATTTGGTGTTTCCAATATTTGGCATATTGGCAGATCACATAATCACAAAGTTGCATATCTGTACTGTTAACATTTTCCCAGGACTAGAAGCTGGCTAGCTACCCGTTTAGCTAGCTGTCACTGCTGAGCAAAAGGACAAACTTACTTATGCAATTTACAAAAAAATAGTTGTCTTTTTCCGATATAATGCATGCCAGGGTTGCATGAGGTAGAGCAAGACATTTAAACAGAGCGTATTAGGTTATGAAATAGAGATAAATTTACTCTAGCCATTTTTTTGGTAAAACTTATTTAGCGTGTTATGTGTTGTTTTTTTTTTTCTAAATTTTATTTTATTCTAACAACATAAAAAGGTTATGTTAACATGGTTGAGTGCATATTTTGGGACACGTGTTTCACAAAAAATAATAATCAAAAGGAATTTTCCCACAGTTACAAGAGACGGCAACGAAACAACTGTTGAAATTGAATTAATTTCTCTGTGTCTCCTGACAGCCCACGAAGAAGAAGAATATTTCCCACGATGTATTTGGCACCAAGTTTGGCCAAGTGCACATGCAGAAGCAGGATCTGTCCAAGCTTCAAACACGGAAGATGAAAGGTCTTCGGAAGCGAAAGGGTGATGTGGTCGATGGTGGGGAACGGGAGGGAGGATCTTCCAAAGTGGCCAAAATGGAGAGTTGAGGTTGAGTTGAGAAAATGGACACACAAGTATTTTACATCGTCTATATCATGCGGTTTTCTTGACCTGTTATTCATCACAATTTACTGCTTCCACCACTAGGAATCCAGATGATGTAAGTGATATTTTAATGACTTTTCTTCAACTTAAAACACACGCTAATTGTTTTATCATTTCTTGTCAGTGTTCAGTTTCAATGAAATTAAGTGTGGAAATGTTCATCAGCTTGAAACATTTTCTCTTACGTTGTTCTGAAAACTGTTGTTGTACAAAATAAAAACAATGGGCCAATAATGGAATATTTGTGCCACCTTACCAGTGTTGTCACAGATTACGTGGAAAAGGTAATTTAATTTCAGATTACGCTTCAAAAAAGTAATCTGGTGACTGATTACCAGTGTTGGGAGTAACGCCATTATAAATGCCGTTACTTAACGGCGTTATTTTTTCAGTAACGGGGTAATCGAACTAATTACTTTTTCCGCCGTTACCGTTACTGACAGTCAAAAGCGGTGCGTTACTTACTCTGAATAAATTGAAGAAACTACCAGCCGTGTCGAGTCGACTCTCTGCTCTGTTGATTTGCCATCCAAGACTTGGGGTGCGTTCAGGTTCGAGAATATCGCACGTACTTCTGACTCCAAGCTGTTTGTCCCTGCTCATTCAATTAGACAATGCTTTCCAAAGTTTGGTAACGTTTCTGTGTTTGCTACACCTGATGCTAGCCTCGTTCCCATCTCCCACTGTCAGCCAGCAATAATTCTGCTTCCATCTTGAGGACGGCAGACGCTTTGAAGGTGACGTGAATTGTCAGGAAACGAGCTACCTGAATGCAGCCCCACGAGAGATGCGATGGAAGTGATTGTGATTGGCTGAGGGTTAGAGTCATGTGTCGTGGAAAGCCAATCAGAGCCGGTGATTTCACAAGCAAACCGGAACAGCGCGTGCGGCAAACACACACGCAAAACAGATGCACAGGGTCGGGATAGCAGAGCATTCAGAAGAAAAATTGTCCTTTAAGAGGTGGAGATATAGACACTATTTCAAGTTTGTCGAAATTAAAGGAAAGAACCTGCATGTAATGTGTAATTTATTTCCTGGGGCAAAGCTTTTGTCGACATCTGTGGTAAGCAATTCAAATCTGCTGAAGCACCTAACAAGTTAACTACCTGTCTGTTCTTTATTCCACTGACTCGAATACTGCTCAGAAATTTCAAATTCTTTGACATACAACAAGTTCTTTTTAAAGTAACGGAAATAGTTACTTTCCCTGGTAACTAGTTACTTTTACTATAGAGTAATTCAGTTACTAACTCACTTACTTTTTGGAAGAAGTGAGTAATGTAACAAATTACTTTTTTAAAGTAACGTGCCCAACACTGCTGATTACTTCATTATCAAAGTAACTACCAGTTACATTTTTCCCAGTTTTTCTCCCCGCCTCAAAATAAGAATGTCAGAAAAATGTCATTGCATGTAATTAACTTTCCGTTAATAGAATTAAAAGGAGAAGATTAAAGAGCATACGACAGGAAAAAAAAAGTCTTAAATAGCATTATTATGTGAATTAGAATCATATTTTGAGACGATTCGACTATATACAACAATTTAATTTCTCGTCATCTGCGCTTTGCTAGTCTTTTAATCTGCCGGTTAGCCACGCCTACCATTATAGGGCTTTAGCGTCCCCAACAGGTGGATGACGTCAGCGGGAGACTGAGCTCAACGGTTTTACTATTCAGTCCATTGAGGGGGAATTATTCAGAACGAGGAAAACGCGACGAAGAGAGCCGCAAAATGTCATTGTTTAAGTCTCTCTACTCCAATATTTTTACAGGATATTCTTTTTATCCAAGTATTTTTCCCCAATAGCTATATAAATGGCTTGAGAAGGATCAGTCAACCCGTCGAGGGGGAACTATTCACAACAAGGAAAACACGACGAAGAGAGCTGCAAAATGTCATTGTTTCTGTCTCTTTACTTCAGTATTTTTACTGGATATTCTTTTTATCCAAGTATTTTCCCCAATTGCTAAATAAATGGCATGGTCATGACAAAGAACAGTCTTGTGCTAAATGGAATATGAAATAATACAAATGCACCTATTCAGGACGACATGGCAAAATTACTCCATAATGGTCAAGACTGTCGACTTCACCTTTACTGTCGCACCTCCCGAATGATATTTTATGACACCTAAATCGGACATATGTCATTTCCCTTCCCCGTCTTCGGAGAATGTAAACAAAAGTAAGAGGCGTGACAGCTAGCCGACATGCTAACCCGAACCGAGTGATGTTTCAAAGTCTTCGAAGCGGAAAACAACACATAACTAGCCCGGATTATTTGACATGACGACTGGGTTGTCGATTGTCTTCGCGGATCGGCAAACGGCCCGGCGGAGAGCAATTTACAGTTCGTTCCCCGGAGTAGGGCGGCTGCAGTTGTTGTGCAGCTAATGTGCATGAGGAGAGCTTTTTATATGCCTATCAATGATCAAAAGTAAGTAGTCCTTTATTTAAAGAAAGTTTGTAGTGCTTACTTTGTAATCGCTGTATTCGTATTTGACATAATACAAAACAAGATGTTTACTCACTTCCTCCTAAGTCCAATGGTCCCACAGTAGTAGGGCTTGTTTTGGCCAATATCCACGGTGAATGGGAACCGTTTGAAACTCCAAAAAGGCGCACACGCCTCTCCCTCATAAAGCAAGATTTTTCTGCAGCCGTTTGGCTGGCGTGATGCGAAAAATAAACGTATTAATCCGCAAAATCAGCTGAATCCTTAGTCCTCATACACAACAGTACGGCTGTTTAGTGAAGAGGACGCCTTCACCCGTACACGTCACAACGCCCTCCTCCTCAATGCAAGACCGAAGCCGGAAGTCACTCATTTTCATGGCGCGTGATTCAAAAAAGTAAATATAGCGATCAGTTCCACACACATCCAAGCGGTCCGTATCATTCAGGAGCATAAAATACCGCGTGTATTATGAAATAAACATGCTTTTTCGTGTCACATGCACTTTAAGCCTCATGTGAAAAATTCTAATCTTCGAGTTAGCGGGGGTTTAAGTAGTCGATGGAGTTGATTTCAACCACCACTGATCCCCCCGCTAGCTTTGCCACTCCGGAGCCTGAAACTAACAAATAACTGGCAAATGCACGGAATTTGCTGAAATCGACTCCAACGACTAATTAAACCCCTGCTAATTCGAAAATTAAGTATAATGTAAAAAAATTCTGAACTTCCCCTTTAAAATACTTACCCATCAAAGTGCGTACGGCAGGATTAAAAAAAAAGTCTAAAATTGCATTATTATGTGAATTAGAATTATATTTTGAGACGAGTCGACTATATACAACAATTTGGATATGCGTAGATGATGAGAAATTAGTCTTTTAATCCGCCGTTTAGCCACGCCTACCATTATAGGGCTCAAGCTTCCCCAACAGGTAGATGACGTCAGCGGGAGAATGGTTTCATCTGATTTAGTATGCAGCCCATTGGGGGGAATTATTCATTACGAGGAAAATGAGACGAAGAGAGCCTCAAAATGTTATTGTTTCAGTCTCTATACTCCAATATTTTTTAAAGGATATTCTTTTTATCGAAGTATTTTTCCCAATTGCTAAATAAATGGTATGGTCATGACAAATTTGTGCTAAATGGAATATGAAATAATAAAAATGCATTTTTTCAGTACAACATGGCAAAATTACTCCATATTGGTCAAAACTGTTCACTCCACCTTTACTGTCGCACCTCCCAAACACTATATTATGCCGCCGTAGTTAGACAGGCTTTTGACATTTCCCTGCGCCCCGGCTTCGGAGAATGTAAACAAACCAAGAGGCGTGACAGCTAGCCGACATGCTAACCCGAACCGAGTGACATCTCGAAGTCTTTTCACTTTCGAAGCAAAAAATCACACAAAATTAGCCCGGATCATATCACACTGCCCCGGGGTTGTCAATTGTCTTCGCCGATCGGCAAACCGCCCGGCATAGAGCAAGTTACAGCTCGTTCCCCTGCTACCATGGACAGGAGAGCTCGCCGGGGAAGCAGCTGGAGAGTACCGCCGGAGAAACCGGCCAACGTCAGAGGAACACGTAGCTGCCACGTGGTCAACAAGAATATAATGAAAAATAATGTTTTACTACACGGCGACGACGTAAACAAAGAGCGGCGTGCAAGTGTGCAGCTAACATAACAGACAGAATGTGTCTTAGGAGCTGTTTTCTACATGCCCATCCATGATGAAACATGAATAAATAGTCTGTTGTGTTTATCATCGCTGTATTCGCGACCATTTTTAACACAAAGTTGCTATTTCTGATGGGGTTGAAAATTTGATAGAACATTGGGCACATGAAGAGGGCAATAAACCGAGTATAGTGGTCTCCCGGCGGGGGGATGTGTGACAAGCCGCCAGTGTCGTCGGCCGAGTCGACGAGCATGTCAGCTAAGCCTGAAAGATATATCGTTTAAACATCGCCATCGCGATGTGTGCGTGCGCGATAGTCCCATCGCAAGGACGTGCGATAGTTTTTATTTTTTTTAATCCACATACGCCCTGCTTTCTGCTCTGCGCCGAGCCTCACACCCTCTTCTCCCAGCTCTTTGAACCTCACAGTCACTGCAGCACTTGCTTATTAAAGTGAACGATGCTGGTATCTTTGATCTTGCTAAAGAAGCGGACATCACAGCGCAGCAGCTGTCAATCATCGTTTACTTGTTAAACAGTTTCTGGAAGGAAGCCGCTTTGGAATGAATGTGTGTGTGTGTGTGTGTGTGTGTGTGTGGAGACGTTTGAGACATATAAATTAAATGCCAGAAGTGATCATGAGGAGTTTGTAATTTCTACATGCCCACCAAGAGTCACAGCTAAGGTAAATAAACAGAAGTATTTAATAAAGCCAAGCATTTTTCTACTACAGTACTTTATTCATGTTCAAAAATGATTTGGTTGGACAGTTATGTTTAAAACTGATCATAATTACCGTAATTTTCGGACTATAAGCTGCTACTTTTTTCCTTCACGCCAAATAGTCCAATGCGGCTTATTTGTTGATTTATTTGGGTTAATAGGTTCCACTTTATTTGACAGCGACATCATAAGACCGTCATTATTGTGACATGACACTATCATGGGCCATACTGAATGCTTATGACAGGTGTCATTAGGTGTCATCTGGCAAATTATGCCACTACCTCATTTTATGTCCAGCTCAGTTGTTTTACATCCATTCAAAAGTGAGCTAATTTGCCGGATAACACTAAATGACTTCTGTTATAGGCATTCATTCATGCTCATGACAGTGTCATGTCATAATTATGAGTGTCTAATGACAGTCTTATGGTGCCACTGTCAAATAAAGTGGTAACAAATACCATAACTAGTAATCAATGAAACAACTGGAACAGTAACTGAAGAAATAATTCGCACAGAACATGAATTTTGATTATTATTTACATCATTAGCGCTGCAATGCATGCTAGGAGGCATGTTGGACAACATCAGTGTTGACAGCATGTGGAAGCAGAGGTTGACTGTCTTCCCCAAGGGAGCAATAATGACCAAATTAAGCTTGAAGCAATGAAGGTTTGCATCCAATTGGTTCAAAGCTTCATGGTGGTTCATTTGGTCTTACAACAGTCTTATGATGCCGCTGTCAAATAAAGTGTTACCGGTTTATATCTTTTGGTGTAAATATCCCATAATACAGTGAGGACAGCTGCGGCTTATAGTCCGGTGCGGCTTATCTATGAACAAATGTTGTTTTCGTGTCAAATTTGGTGGGTGGCGGCTTATAGTCAAGTGCGCCTTATAGTGAGAAAATTATGGTAATACATTTGAAGTGCTTAAAACCATTTATTAATATATATATATACTAGGGCTGTCAAAATTAACGTGTTAACGGGCGGTAATTAATTTTTTAAATTAATCACGTTAAAATATTTAACGCAATTAACGCATGCGCGGAACGACCCACTCAAGCATTGCTGCGAACAGACTACAATTGCGCCGTTTGAAGTATATTGAGAGCTAAGGGCAGAGACAAGCAAGTGGAGTGGATGCAGGTTTTACCGGCACCCGCCAAGGGGGCCGCTGTTATTTTCAATGTGACCGGCATTGTCAGATTGAGCAGTGAGGAAGAAAGTGGTCGAGCGAGAGAGGAAGCGTGAGAGTAGAGAAAGTGCGCAGTTAGCGCAGGCCCGAGTGCTGCGTTACCCACATGGTTTTTTTTTGTGTTAATAAAAGTATTCACAAATAGCCATCTCACGCCTCTCAGTGTTTATATGTTCGCCGCCGTCTTCCTCAGGAGGTAATCGGACGTACTGAGCCATCTGACGACAATGAGCCAACATGATTCACCGGTCCAATGGGGTCCATAGCACTACTAATTTCCTAGCAGGAAAATTTGGTAACGCAGACATTTATTGGAGCCGTGCTATTTAAAGGGCTTTGTAGTAGCATCTCTTCCATACTTGTTTAACAATTGTGGCAAGCAACCTGGGGAAGTATAGCTGGAGATGATCATTTACTTAACACCATGTATTGTACTCAACGCAGAGAAGATATATCCTTTGCAGCAACCACTGTGACTCATGGTTCCTCAAATTCCCATCATGCATTTGGGCAGTTAAGAACATTTAAATCGCTACAGTATCATTTAGTGAAAGCACAACAAAAATAATATTCCTATCTCTCAAAAATAAAATAATGTTCACAAAAAGAAAAGCGCTCAATGCAAAGAGATCTGGCATTCCCAATCAGCTATGCAAAATAATACGATATTCAAACATTAAGTTTAGCTAAAAAAATACACTAGATGGCAATATTTAGTCACAATATACAAACTATTAAAATTACTATAACTTGTACTCACATTTATCTTTTAAGAATTAAAAGTCTTTCTATACGTAGATCCCTTTCACAGAAAGAATGTTAATGTTAATGCCATCTTGTGGATTTATTGTTATAATAAACAAAAACAGTACTTATGTACAGTATGTTGAATGTATATATCCGTCTTATCTTTCCATTCCAACAATAATTTACAGAAAAATATGGCATATTTTAGAGATGGTTTGAGTTGCGATTAATTGCGATTAATTACAATTAATAAATTTTGAAGCTGTAATTAACTCTATTAAAAATTTTAATCGTTTGACATCCCTAATATATACATTATATATATATATATATATATATATTTTTTTTTTTTTTTTAAATCATACTTTGGGGAAAAAGTGAGAAAAAACATGCCTTATATGTATCTCTTTCCAATGCTAAATCTGAATAAATACATTGAGACACACAAAAAAATTCAAATTTGGGGGCGGGGTGCACAACTTCGCGGTTTTTCACTTATCGCGGCGGGTTCTGGTCCCCATTAACCGCGAAAAACAAGGGATCACTGTACACTGGTCATTGTGAGTCATCCACAGTCTTTCCAAACAGCTATTCAAGTCATCTAGTGAAAATTTCTTTTAAAAAAAATAAAATAATTTTTTTTTTAATATCGCAATATAATATTGCAAACCCCCCAAAAATTGCAGCAATTGTTTTTTCCAATATCGTACAGGCCTAATGTCAGCCACAAAATGCAAGCCACCTACGTATTAAAAGGATCCCAGTGTTTCACATAATACATAACACGATGTTTACTCATGTTAGTCCAATGGTCCCACAGAAGTAGAGCTTGTTTTGGCCAATATCCACCGGTGAACGGGAACCTTTGACACCCCAAAAAGGCACACAAGCCACTCCCTCATACAGCAAGATTTTTCTGCAGCCGTTTGGCTGGCGTGATGCTAAAAATAAACAAATTAATCCGCAAAATCAGCTGAATTCTTAGTCCTTCTCATACAACAGTACAGCTGGACAGTGAAGAGGACTCCTTCTACCGTACACGTCACAGCAGCCTCTTTCTCAACTTGAGACTGGAGCCGGAAGTCACTCATTTTCATGGTGCGGGATTCAAAAAAACTAAATAAATATAGCGATCGCTTCCACACACATCAAAGCGGTCCATTTCATTCAGGAGCATAAAATACTGCGGAAAATATGATAAAAAATGTGCTTTTTGCTGTCATAGGCACTTTAAAATATTGTCTTTAAAAGTTGGAAAGCAAGAAAACAAAAATCAATTAAATTAACAAGAATCCTTCAAAGTATTTCATAATGGGTCAAAATTATTTTCCGAATAGATCATGTGACAAGCACCTTAGAGACGGTCCTTTGCTTTGCTTAGCCAAGTAGGCAAGATGGTTATTTAAAATTTCTTTAAACCTACAGTGGGGAGAACAAGTATTTGATACACTGCCGATTTTGCTGGTTTTCCCACTTGCAAGCCATGTAGAGGTCTGTAATTTGTATCATAAGTTCTCTTCAACTGTGAGGGACGGAATCTAATACAAAAATCCAGAAAATCACATTGTATAATTTTTAAATAATAAATTTGTATTTAACTGCATGAAATAAGTATTTGATACATTACCAACTAGTAAATATTTCGGCTCTTAGTTCTTTTTTAAGAACCCCTCCTGTTCTCCACTCATTACCGTAAGTAACTGCTCCTTTTTGAACTTGTTACCTGTATAAAAGACACCTGTTCACATGCTCAAACAAACAAACTCCAACCTCTCCACAATGGCCAAGACCAAAGAGCTGTGTAAGAACATCAGGGATAAAATAATAGACCTGCACAAGGCTGGGATGGGCTACAGGAAAATAAGCAAGCAGCTTGGTGAGAAGGTAACAACTGTTGGAGCGATTATTAGAAAATGGAAGAAGTTCAAGTTGACTGTCAATCTGCCTCGTTCTGGGGCTCCATGCAAGATCTCACCTCGTGGGGCATCACTGATCATGAGGAAAGTGAGGGATCAGCCCAGAACTACACGGCAGGACCTGGTCAATGACCTGAAGAGAGCTGGAACCACAGTCTCGAAGAAAACCATCGGGAACACATTACGCCGTCATGGATTAAAATCCTACAGCGCACGCAAGGTCCCGCTGCTGAAGCCAGTGCATGTCCAGACACGTCTGAAGTTTGCCACTGACCATCTGGATGATCCAGAGGAGCAATGGGAGAAGGTCATGTGGTCGGATGAGACCAAAATGGAACATTTTGGTCTAAACTCAGCTCGTCGTGTTTGGAGCAAAAAGAAGGATGAGTACAACCCCAAGAACACCATCCCAACCGTGAAACATGGAGGAGGAAACATCATTTTTTGGGGCTGCTTCTCTGCCAAGGATACAGGACGACTGCACCGTATTGAGGGGAGGATGGATGGGGCTATGTATCGCCAGATCTTGGCTGACAACCTCCTTCCTTCAGTGAGAGCCCTGAAGATGGGTCGTGGCTGGGTCTTCCAGCATGACAACGACCCAAAGCATACAGCCAAGGCAACTAAAGAGTGGCTCCGTAAGAAGCATCTTAAGGTCCTGGAGTGGCCTAGCCAGTCACCAGATCTGAACCCGATAGAAAATCTATTGAGGGAGCTGAAAGTCCGTGTTGCCAGGCAGCAGCCCCGAAACCTGAAGGCTCAGGAGAAGATCTGCATGGAGGAGTGGGCCAAAATCCCTGCTGCAGTGTGTGTTCAAACCTTGTCAAGGACTACAGGAAACATTTGGTATCTGTAATAGCAAACAAAGGTTTCTGTACCCAATATTAAGTTCGATTTATGTGATG
This sequence comes from Corythoichthys intestinalis, assembly GCF_030265065.1. Taxonomy (NCBI): domain Eukaryota; kingdom Metazoa; phylum Chordata; class Actinopteri; order Syngnathiformes; family Syngnathidae; genus Corythoichthys; species Corythoichthys intestinalis. Next base: position 36,619,396 of record NC_080413.1, read on the forward strand.
TATCAAATACTTATTTCATGCAATTAAATGCAAATTTATTATTTAAAAATCATACAACGTGATTTTCTGTTTTTTTTTTGTATTAGATTCCGTCCCTCACAGTTGAAGAGAACTTACGATACAAATTACAGACCTCTACATGCTTTGCAAGTGGGAAAACCAGCAAAATCGGCAGTGTATCAATTACTTGTTCTCCCCTACTGTAAGCTTTCAAAAGCTTCAACAACAACTGAGCTTGGACCGAGGATTGAACATAAACAGTGTCAAGATGTATATTATATATACAGTATATATACGTATATAAACACAGTACAGGCCAAAAGTTTGGACACACCTGATTCAATGCATTACAAATGATGGTCCCAACCCCATTGAAAAGGCAACAAATTACAATCGGGAAAAAAATAGGACACCCCATTAACTCATTTGCTCCCAAAAACGTATAAATACGTTCTATTTTTAATTGTTTCAGTGTCCCAAAGACGTATTTATACGTCTTTTATGGGTTTTTTTCATGAGAGACATCTCTGGGTTCTGATTCAACAGAGCTCCAAAGCACAAAGCTGAAAATCCATTTTAAAGCAATAAAACTGGCCACTGGAGGGCAGTAGCGCATTTGGTAAGACCCGTAACCCGATTCAACGGCAACAAACGGCCGGGCCACATGGCCGGGGTGCCGACGGAAGGATGCCAGGCGGACTACCGAGCAGAACAACTGGGACCACCAGTGCAGCGGACGATGTCGTTGAGTCCGTGCTGCTCGCCGAGCAGACCCCGCAGAGACTCAAAAAAATCCATCTTTATGAGACAGGCGGTGATGAGTGAAAAATTTACCCGGCTGTCGCGGCCACAACAGCGTCATCTCAGTTATGTGTAAATAAATTGTTACTTAGCTATCAAAAGCTCCATTTGTCTTGTTGTTTATGTTATTTTGTAAAAGGAAAACATATGTTTGGGATGTAGCTAAAGCAAAAAATAGCTGTGTTAAAGTCAGTTATGTTTCAAATGTATGCTTTCATAAAAATCTCAATTTGTTTTTTCATGAGAATTTGGAAAAATTGCTCAAACTAAGCTAGTTTCTAATGCTGATTTCTCCAGAATGGAAAAAGATATGAACTTAGGTTTTTTTCCCGTTGAAGGAAGAGATTAATCTTTCTTTTTGTGGGTTCCATGTTTATATAGCAACAGAACAGAATTTTCTGTGGGCCTTGCAAAATCAGTCAAAATCCATTAAAACAGCTGTGAGCGAAGGGCCTTGCTCCGGTGAAAATGGCTGGGAGTGAATGAGTTAAATAATCGGTTCTTTATTAAGAAATGTTCACATATCAATGTCTGATCTTGTTTTTCCTTTATCTCTGGAAAAGTGATTTAATTGCAGCTAAAGAACTCAAATTAACATCGTTTTACTCATTAAATAAAATTTATCAGCAAAAATGCATATTCTAACTGAGGAAAAAGTTAGGACACCCTACCACCTAATAGCTAGTGTTACCCCCTTTGGCTGAAATAACTTCAGTGAGACGCTTTTTGTAGCCATCTACCAGTCTTTGACATTAGTCCGAAGAAAGTTTGCCCCACTCTTCAACGCAGAATTCTTTCAGCTGTCAGATCTTTGCATTTACATCCCGTTTCAAGGCACCCAGCATCTCAATGGGATTAAGATCTGGGGTCTGACTCTGCCATACCAGGACTCTCCATTTCTTCCTTTTCAGCCAGTCCTTGGATTTACTGGTATGTTATGGGTCATTGTCATGTTGCCGGGTCGTTTCGCTTCAGCTTTCATTTTTTCACAGATGATCTCACTTGTTCCTCAAGCACCATTTGATACACGATAGGATTCATGGTGGATTCTATGATGGTGAGCTGGCCAGGTCCTGCTGCAGAAAAGCATCTCCAAACCATGACACTTGCACCTCCATGCTTCACAGTTGGAAAGAGGTTCTTTTCCTGGAATGCTGTATTGGTTTTACGCCAAACATGCCCTCTGTTCTGGTGTCCAAATATTTCAATTTTAGATTCATCTGTCCAAAGAACATTATTCCAGGAGTCCTGGTCTTTGTCTACATTCACTCAGGCAAACTTCAGTCTCACCTTCATGTTCTTCTTGGAGAGCAAAGGTTTCCTCCTTGCACACCTCCCATGAAGTCATGAAGTCTCTTTCTGATTGTAGAGGCATGCACTTTCACATCAACAGTAGCAAGAGCCTGCTGCAGGTCCCATGATGTCATTTTAGGGTTTTTGGAGACTTCTTTTAGGATCTTGCGATCTGCTCTCGGGGTGAACTTGCTTGGACGGCCAGACCTGGGCATGTTGGCTGTTGTTTTGAATGTCCTCCAATTGTAGACTATATTTCAGACAGTGGAATTGCTGATTTTATATTCTTTTGAGATCTTTGGAAATCCCTTACCAGACTCATAAGCAACTACAACCTTCTTTCTGAAGGCCTCAGACAGCTCCTTTGATCTCACCATGGTGTTTTCCCTCCAACAGTCAGTCACTGTTGAAAGTATTCTGCGTTGAGGAGTGGGGTAAACCTTCTTCAGACCGATGTCAAAGACTGATAGATAGCTACAAAAAGTGTCTCACTGAAGTTATTTCAGCCAAAGGGGTTAACACTAGCTATCAGGTGGTTGGGTGTCCTAACTTTTTCCTCAGTTAGAATATGCATTTTTGTTTATATATTTGGTTTAATTAGTAAAACAATGTTAATTTTTGTTGTTTACCTGCAATTAAATTAACAGAAAAGCAAGATCGGACATTGATATGTGAGTATTTCTTAACAAGGAACTGAACCTGATAAGGTATACCTGTGAATTGAAAACATTTTCAGGTGTCTGCATCTTGAAGCTCATTGAGAGTGCCAAAAGTGTGGGAAAAAGTAGAATATAAAATGTAGATATATTTCCATTTATTCACACAAGTACATATCTGTTCATTTCACATGGTTGCATCCTTTTCTTCATTTAAATAAAAAAAAAATTTTTTTTTTATGACTGTGGTCAAGCCCGCCTCCCGCGTAAAAGCCGAGTTCAAGCTAAACACTAACGCTAATACACAACCACTCGCGCTTTGCTGACGTAATTGACAAGGGTGTAGGTTTGCATAGGGACGGTAGGGACATAACACTACCAACTTTTCAGGATGTTCAAATTGTCCCCACCAACTTTTACGCAACCTTATTTGTATTATGACTTCAGTTATATAGGTAATTTAAATTGTCTTCCCATGTTGTAAGGATAGAATTAACACTGCCATTTTTGAGTGAATTACTGTACTTTCAATATGTTCAGACTCATATTGACCCCTTTGTGCTAGTCCATTTTTTCCCCCTCAAATGCAAGTTTCATTGGCTGATGACTTGACCCCCCCCCCCCCCCCCACACACACACACACACACACTCGTGTTCACAGCCGGTGTTCTGTCAGTTTTTTTTACCCTAATACTATTTTGCTCCCAAAGCTTTTGCGGTGGTGAATAAGCACTCTTTTACATTCAGTTGGACTCTCAATGTTATCCAGAGGTGCTAAATAAACAAGTGACATCATAAACATACAAGTGCAACATGAATATGACATATATAAATGCTTAAAGAAATGGCAAAGACGTTAAAAGTGAGAGAGCGGCGTGTAGTTCAGTTGTGTGCAGCCACTTGACAGGATGTGTCGGAAGAGAACTTTTCTACATGTCCGTCCATAATCAAACATAAGTGAATATTCCTTTCTTTATCGAAAGTTTGTAGTGTTTACTTTGGAACCGCTGCATTCGCAGCCATTTTTAACATTACGCGGATGCGCAGAACAGTTTAAAAAGAAAGGAAAAAAACTTAAATTCCCTTATTTTCAGTATAAATCTACTAGAAATAAGTGAAATGATATTATAGTGCTTCAAGTAAATTTGACTCAGATTTCTTGAAATAAAGAAAAATACCTAGCTGAAAATACGCGTAGCGGACTTATTTTAAGCAAAAAGTTTGTATATTTTTTTATTTTTTGTAAAAAGTGTTTGTCAGAAATGTTAATTCAATAATAGATATTGTTCAAAACATCATTTGAAAGCATTTTTTTCAAATTTAGGTGAAAAAATGACCAACTTTTAGATGTACGGTCCTAATAAGAACAAATACTGTAGTAATATTTACTTAAAAGTAAGTGGAAGAATCTGGCGCAATAATCTGTGAACCAGCCTTAAACACTCAAAACAAGATGGAGAAAATTATTTGACCAGGTTTAAGAAAAAATATCAGATTAAGACGTTATAAATTTGCAGTGCGGAGGTTAGTATAAATCAATAAAGATTTATTTTGCATTAATAATTTAGCCTATCAATTAATTTGGTTCATATTGGTGAGAAATGTAGCCCTGACTGCCATTCGTCCAATCTGCTTGGTCTTATTAAAGGGCAACTGAAGAGCTTTTCGGATTTCGCTCTTGGGTGTTTTACTCAGTTGAATTGTATTCAATGCATCATTCGCTGTCTCAAAAAGTCACATAAAAAAAAAAAAATAATAATAATAATAATTGACCGCGTAGTTTTTGAGTTATGGCCATAGCAACACCATAGCAACGAGGGACGCGCCGCCCTGCCGACCGCTACCTGATGACGTAACTTCCAGGGTGCCTCGCCACCACTCGGAACACGGAAATATAGCATCACGCTATCCTCGCCATATATAGAGCCTACCCACGTACCACGTGCTCGCTGTATGGTTCCGCCCACTTGTCCGTCATTTTGACTCTGTATTAGCATTGTTTTCAATTGATGGCGGAATTTAAAATGCATTTCATGGAAGACCCGGTGCTTTCTGATGCCGCAAACTCACTGGATCTGTTGCATAAAAGGCGTTATGAGGAAAAGCTTCGTTCTATACAGTTGCCAGATCCATATTTGATGCCCAAATCGATGTTTTTCGACCCACTGTCTTCGCCCTGTCTGCCCGACATCTGCTACGCAGATATTTACAATGATCTTGTCCACACTAAATCAGCCTATTCTCACGAAAATATGAAAAACTTCAAGAGCTTGGAAGCATATAAATACTTCGTTGCTGGTTGGGTGAAGCAGGTCCTCGTTCGGCAGGAATCTATCTTGTGCTTGGAAAGGTGAGTTACGAAATTTTCAATTCAAAATCTTTTGTTATTGCTAACATCCACTGTCAAGTCTAATGTATTTCATGTCGTTTGTCAATGGAGTTAAGGCTTTTAATGTTTATATGGTTTAGCGATAGCACTCTCACGACATACATACGTGTATGTTGTCGGCGATTAGCCTAGCAATGATCTTAATTGTGGTTGTCAGGCCAAAACCCTCTAAATATATATTAATATTAAATATATATTAAATGCATCTTACCGGATATAAAATGACTACTGTGGTGATTTTTTGGTGTCCAGTTTTCACGTCGAATTGCAGCCGTCCATTTCGCTCTCCTCTTTGGATCCCTCGGAATACGGTAAAACTTCAAGTCTCTCCTTCCATCTTCTCTGTTAGTGCAACCAACAGCCACACACGCCTTCACCATTTTGATTATTAATGTTAAGGAGCAGAAAAACACGCCGTAAATAGGAGAAATGTACGTAGCCGTAACAGGTTAACACTATGTTTTGACGGACAAGTGGGCGGAACCATACAGCGAGCACGTGGTACGTGGGTAGGCTCTATTGCATACATTTTCTGGGTTTTACTCGCGAGATTCGTCATGCCATCTCGATGTGTAGCGATGAATTGCTCACAGGAAGACTCGAGACTCTCGGAGTGGTCCCCAAAAACTTCTGCAAAGGTTTGGACCGTTTTTGTGAGCATGCATACAGGTCCCCAATCGGCTCATTGTTTTCATCATTTCAGCGACGACAGCTTTGAAAACCTACAACAATGCAACCTTGGTTTTACAAAGACGCAAGTAGACCCTCTGATTTTAAAGTTTGATGCACTTCTGTTGATAAACGAGGGGGACTCCTACTGCCTGTTTGTTGAAGCGCGACATTTTTTTTTTGTTGCTGTTGCCCTGTCATAAGTACATAGGTTTGCTGACAGGTCTACTCATGTGATTTTATTACTATATCAATAGGTATTATGTACATTCCAATGTCCCCAGCACCAAATAGGTCCTTGGCTCGTTGTTTTTTGGCCTGTCACAGGGTAAATATAAAGCCTATATATAAAACAATTCACCTGCCAGGCCCTAATGTAGCAAATACATCTCAATAAAACAATAACTATTGTACTACAACATCAACATCAAGGTCTGCCTATTTGAAGAGGGAACAATAGCATCAAATAGATGCTGCTTTGACTGGGTCATTATTATTTGATCACCAAGAAATTATTAAATTAAAATAAGGATTCATCCAATATTTTTATGCTGCTGTGATTTTTTTTTTCTCCACCAGGAAGCCAAACATAAAAAACCCTAACCCTCAACACGATGAAAAAAGCGTTGCAAGTCAGTCGCCACCCAATTTCCCAAACTCAAGAGAGAGTGGGTCGAGTCATATGATGACCCAAGTGATGCGGTGTCCAGCGATGACGACTGAAGAAATCCTATGAGGCCTGCCAGATGCTGAATTTCTTCCGTGTGCGACATCAGATGACGATGACTTAGGAGAAATAAATGTAGCAAATTTTGATGACATGAAATCATAAACTAGTCATATATGCAGTACACATTTTTTAGAAGAAAAATCTAGTTACCTTCATATTTTAATGATAATGATTTATCTTTGTATAGAGAACACTTAATGCTACAGAAAAGAGTAAATACATATTTCCCACTGCCATGATCATTTTTCAATGTTGCGCTAGTCCGTTGCTATCCTAACTTTGTATTGCTTACTAACTTAGCATTGCTTACTAAATTTATGTTCTTTGATGTGTGCTATTGTGTGCTTGGTATAACTTAGCTTTCTATGTTGCGTCACAATCTGACACCGAAAGCTGATGCTGATTCAACATAAATCTGGTATCATTAGGGCCCGAGCACTAAGCGTGCGAAGGCCCTATTGTTTTGCAAAAGATTTTTTTTTTTTTTTTCAGGGCAAATGAAAACTGCCAATTTGGAGGCCTGAACATGCACAAAAAGTCACCAAAATTTGCACATACGTGCGAAAAATTGTAAATTTCGATAATTTTGCAACGTTGCAAAAAAATTTAACAAAATGGCTCCGTGGCGCCCCCTTGAAATTTTAAAATTGGCCTATAACATTAGGGTCTGTCAGCGTAGAGCAATGACATTTGGGGAGTCTATACCTTGTCCAAAACTGCTCCAAAAAAGCATTGGCACCCATATTCCAAACCCAACAGGAAATCGGTTATTTTGGATCGAATATGAAATTTTTATCGATTTACAGGGTGCACATTTGAGACCTTTTCGCTGAGGGAGTTAGTTGGATCATCTTCAAAATTGGTGAGACTGTTCAGGAGACATATGAGATCTTAAGTTTTTAAAATGGTGCGTTTTCATTCACGGGTCTGACCTGGGCGTGGTGCCAAAGTCGGCCATTTTTTCAGCAAAATGACAAATTCAGTAAATGACTAATAGTTCCTTGACACAACGTTCAATCTTTTTCATATCTGCCATGTATGTGCGGTATCCAACCCTTAACACGAGTGCATTGCAATATTACCCATTAGGCCTAGCGCCCCCTAGTGAGAACAGGAAATGCCTTTTTTTACGAGGCAGGTTCCTCCTCCAAGGGAAAAAAATCTGTTGACCTCAAACCTGCATCAGGGGAGCCTTAAGACCTGTGTTCAAGTGCCTGATGAAAAATATTGAGGTTTCGTTGAAGCGGAGGGGTCCAAACAGGAAAGTGAAAATGACCGTCAACAATTTGTCTCCCAAAAAACTTTGAACAGTCATAACTCGGCAGATATACAACATATCTGCGCCAAACTTCCCGTGCTTGTTGAGAGTCATACCCTGAAGGGTCTTGTAGGGGTCATTTGCATCAACTCTACATGCCAACTAGTGGCAACAGAAAGGAGTTTTAAAAAAGGCCTTTCCTATTGGGTTTTTTCAACGTAGAGCGATGAAATTTGGGGAGTAAATACCTTATGCCTAACTGCTCCAAAAAGCCTCTTGCACCCATTTTCCAAATCCAAGAGAAAATCGTGTATTTTGGATCGAATGAGAAATTTTTATCCATTTGTAGTATAGTTTACATTTGGAGGCCTGAACATGCACGAAAACTCACCAAATTTTGCACATACATGTTGCTTTGCGTGGATTTCAATAATCTTGCGACGTTACCAAAAAATGTAACAAAATGGCTCAGTGGCGCCCCCTTGAATTTTTCAAAAAGGTGTTTCCTATTAGGTTTTTTTCAACGTAGAGTAATGAAATGCAGGCAGTCGATACGTTGTGCAAAACTGCTCCAAAAAGTCTCTTTAACCCATATTCCAAACCCAACAGGAAATCGGGTATTTTAGATCGAATGTGAAATTTTTATCAATTAACAGGGTGCACATTTGAGACCTTGTCACAGAAGGAGTTAGTTGGATCATCTTCAAAATTGGTGAGACTATTCAGGAGACATAGGAGATCTAAAATTTTCAAAATGGTGCGTTTTCATTCATGGGTCTGACCTAGGCGTGGTGCCAAAGTCGGCCATTTTTTCGGCAAAATGACAAATTCAGTAAATGACTAATAGCTCCTTGACACAACGTTCAATCTTTTTCATATCTGGCATGTATGTGCGGGATCCCACCCTTAACACGAGTGCATTGAAATATTACCAATTAGGCCTAGCACCCCCTAGTGGAAACAGGAAATGCTTTTTTTTACGAAACAGCTCCTCCTCCAAGGAAAAAAAATCTATTCATCTGAAACCTGCATCAGGGGAGCCATAAGACATGTGTTCAGGTGCCTGATGAAAAATACTGAGGTTTGGTTGAAGCAGAAGGTCTAACAGGAGAAGTGAACATGACTGAAGCCATTTTGTCTCACCACAAGTTTTGAACAGTCATAACTTGGAAGATCTACAACATATCTGCGCCAAACATCTCGTGCTTGTTGAGTCATACTCTGAAGGGTCCTGTAGGGGTCATTTGCGTCAACCCTACGGCGCCAACTAGTGGCAATAGAAAGTCACTCGTTTTTCCAGTACATGTCCAGTTCTTTTCAGGTTGGTCATTATAGTTTCAAGACATTTTGAAATACTTATTTTACGGCCCATCTCCACATGTCTCTGTCTGTTGCCGTGACGACCCTTTGTTCGCCATTAAAAGGAATTTTTTTTCAGAGACTCAGGCAGCTTATAGAGCCACAGAATTTGGCACACTAAGTCGAATTGGCCCAGTTAGAAGATTCACTTTGGTTTTGAATAAGGGCTTGGCTGCTCAGCTCAGTAGCGGCTCCTTTTTTGTAGTACTCTCTCAATAGGGGTTTTTATCTCTTAGGTGTGTGAATGTAAAGAGGCGACTTTCGAGCATGTTAGGTTCTAATGAGATGATTAGAGAGGAGGATCTGCTACCACCCTGACCTGCACACTGTTCGAGTTGCGTGACGTCCGAGTTGCGCTAGATTGCGACGGCCCGTTCAGTCCTGCCTGCAGGCCTAGTTTATTATTGTGGCCTATTGAATATTTTTTCAGAATGTAATATAGTTACAATATATTATATACCAATAGAATACATTAAACAGTCAACAAAATGTGTCAATGTTGTTTACAATTTATGGTTTTATTTTTTAAATGTAATTCATGCCCCTGTCAGTGCTTCAGCCTCCTCAAGTTTGGCTCTCACGTCTGGGATCTCCTGACGACACAGGCATAATGTTGGAAGGGTAATTACTTGACGGTTTACAGCAACACCTGGAAAATAAAATCGTTTTGTCATTTATTTTGAAAAATCAATAACATATCATTCATTTAGCCACATTTGGGCTAGCTTTACCATATTTAGATCGGTAGGAGCTGTCCCATCACCTAATATCCAGTTTTAGCTACAGCATGTGGAGAGCATGGAAAAATATACAACAATGTAATCGCATTCTCTCAAATAAAAAAATCACGATGCTGGACTTAGGCTTACCACTTACTCTCCCGTTCGTGAAGTGTCAAGCTATCAATTGGCGTCATGACGACATCTGCTGTGTCAAGTAAATCGCCGTCATCTGACGCCTCAGGTTCAAACATGTGGGGATTAATTGTAGTTCATCTTTCCTGGCAGCCTTTGCCATCGGTAGCGTCACGAAAGAGCGATCCTGAATGATTACCTTTGGTGGAAATATCACTGACATCGTTGTTGCTGCAATGCTAGCTGTGGATAGTCTTCTCTGTTGCGTCGGGGAATCTACGTCACACTTCCGGGTTTGCGAAGGGACCATTAACGGAGTGCAAAAAAACTAAAAAAACACAAATTATCCTTGCAATTACGTGTTGATAATGTCATGGTTGTTTTGACGAACTCGTCCAAAGTTTATATTCCTAAAATTACACCAAAATCCGGAAAAGTCTTCAGTTGCCCTTTAAAGTCCCGTCACAAGCAAAAAGTGTACATGCAGGTTACTCATATCATCATATCATCCCTACCAATATTGAGACCAAACCTACGCTCTTGGTAATTGCTGCATGAATTCCGGTTTGGGAGACTTGACAGTTAAGACCGCCGCCACATTCTGGAAAAATGTGGCCCTGATCGGATTTAAACCACATATGAAAGTGACCTAAATCGGATTTGAAATGGTCCACTTCTATGCAACTTGTCCTGTTCAGACTTCAAGTTAATGTCTCACTCGAGTCAGAAAAACACGAAAAAATCGGATTCTTGCATTAAGTCCTGCAGTCTGAACCTAGGCTTACAGATCACTTCCTGATGATTTTGGGTTACTGAACATAAAGTGACCTGGGGAAGTGACTCCTCAACAGGAAGTGATCTGTAAATGCCCTAAAATGAACATGAAGTGACCTATAAATACCCCCGAAACCCAGAAGACGGTCTGTGAATGCTCTATTTCAGTGCCACTGACGGCGCTAGACGTCCAATCTATCTTTGACCCTCCCTGTTAAAATGGATTGGACATCTAGAGCCGTCAATGTCAGCCAATGAGTTATCACAGACACCATTCGAGTGGAAGATTTTGTCAGCAACCTGTTGGTCCTTTTTTTCCTTCCCCCAAAACAGTTACACCTTTGAAAACGATATATGGCGGAAAACACAGACAAGACTGAAAAAGCAGTTTCTGCTCTTGCACTCCTCTTTAAAAGAAACTGCTGTATTTAAAGCCAAAAGAACTGTCGTGTTTGATAGAAAAATATGTCTATATGCTGCCATAGCAGATTCATGGCGCATTAAGCCCCCAAACTATTTTTAATTTGTCCGTTTTACCCTGGAAACCCCCGTTTACAGACGTCGCGCAACCGCTTTGGTTTCAACCCAGCCATAAAACAAATGTAATTATATTTATTATTCAAAATGTTTGTCATTTTTTGCTTAGAATCATTAATCTGTCTAATATTTCATTAAAAAAAATTTTTTTTTAATTATTCACTTGCATATTTTACTTTTAAACAAATGATGTCACAATGAAAACAATGGTGTCTGTAAAAATATAACAGATACCTACCTCATATCTATCGCTTAATTGTATTTTTTTTTTGTTACTGTTGCATTTTCTCCAATATGTTAGATGATAAATAATCATTCAAATAATCGATCCAAACAAAGAAAAATTGAGAAAAACAAAACGTTTAAAAGGGTAAATATATGAAAAAGATGTCTGCGATTTCTGCATTGCGACCCTAGTTATATTACCATGTTTCACCCATAAAATCCCCCCAAAATCCAGCTGTGGCCATTCACAGCTGTGGTTTGACACTCAGTGATACATGCTACATGGAGTTTTTGGATCGAAACACGGTAAGTATGCAATAATATCTCGTTAAAGTCATGGCGTCTGTAATTCTGCTCTCGCGTGTTCTCACCTCCAAATAGGGTTTCGCTGTCTGAAAAACATTTTTTAAAAAAAGGGGGAAAAAAAAAAAAAAGCCCTCCTGTTAAAAAAGTTTCTTCCCCCAGAAAATTGAGATTTTAAGCTTTCCAATGATGTATCACACATGCATATCGGACAGTTTTGAAATTTGGCCAAATTGGGGGTCTCAGAGCGGAACTTCAAGTCACCTGAGTGTTTTCAGCCATATCTATTCTTGGCAGGAGCATTTTGATAACCTTTTGGGATACAAAGTATCGCCAAACATCACTATTTAGATATACAGTGGTATGAAAACATATTAGAACCTTTTGGAATTTCTCACATATCTGCATAAACTCACCATCAAATGTGATCTGATCTTTGTCAAAATCACACAGATGAACAGTGTCTGGTTTAACTAAAACCACCCAAACATTTATACAGTAGGTTTTCATATTTTAATGAGGATAATATGAAAACAATGACAGAAGGGTGGAAAAATATGTACGTGAACCATCACATTTAATATTTTGTGCCCGCATATTTTGTAACTGCAGATCAGTCTGGCACATCGATCAGGAGTAATCTTGGTCCATTTTTCTCTTCAAAACTGCTGTAGTTCAGTCAGGGATGCCTGGCATGAATTGCTGTCTTCAGATCATTCCACAGTGTCTTAATAGGGTTCAAGTCTGGACATGGCCACTGCAGAACGTGTATTTTGTTCTTCTGAAACCATTCTGAAGTTGATTTATTTGTGTGTTGTTGATCATTGTCTTGTTGCAGCATCCATCCTCTTTTTAGCTTCAACTGTATGACACACGGCCTTAAGTTTTCCTGCAAAACATCCTTATTAACTTTTGAATTCATTCTTCCATTAATGATTCCAAGTTGTCCAGGCCCTGTTGTAGCAAAACAGCCCCAAATCATGATGCTCCCTCCACCATGCTTCACAATGGGAATGAGGTGTTGATGTTGGTGAGCTGGTCCATTTTTCGTCAACACATGTCGTTATGTGTTACTCCCAAACAATTCAACTTTGGTTTCATCAGTCCACAAAATATTTTAACAAAACTTCTGTGGAGTGTCCACGTGCCTTTTTGCGAACATTAAATGGGCAACAATGTTTTTTTGTTTTTTTTAGAGAGCAGTGGCTTCCTCCGTGGTGTCCTTCAATGAACACCATTCTTGGCCATAGTATTACATATAGTTGATGTGTGCACAGAGAAACTGGACTGTGCCAATGATTTCTGTAAGTCTTTAGCAGACACTCTATGGTTCTTTTTTTTTTTTTTTTACCTCTCTGAGTATTCTGCGCTGAACTCTTGGCATCATCTTAGGTGGACGGCCACTCCTTGGGAGCGAAGCCACAATGCCAAACTCTCTCTATTTGTAGACAACTTCTTTGATTGTCCATTGATGAACATTCAGACTTTTAGAGATGGTTTTGTATCCTTTCCCAGCTTTATACAAATCAACAATCCTTGAACGCAGGTCTTCAAACAAATCTTTTGACCGAGCCATGATGCACATCAGACAATGCTTCTCGTCAATACAGTTCTTACCAGGTGTGTATTTTATAGTGGGCAGGGCAGCCATTTCTTACCAGGTGTGTATTTTATAGTGGACAAGGCAGCTTTAAACCACTTATCAGTGACTGGGCACACACCTGACTTAAAATGTTTGGTAAAAATTGGTTTCAATTGCTCTTTAAGTCTCCTTAGGCAGAGGGTTAACCTTTTTTCCCCCTTTTGCCATTGTTTGCATGCTATCCTCATTAAAATATGAAAACCTATAAATGTTTGGGTGGTTTTAGTTAAAGCAGACACTGTATTTTCATCCGTGTGATTTTGACAAAGATCAGATCACATTTGATGGTGATTTTATTCAGAAATGTGAGAAATTCCAAAAGGTTCAGATACTTTTTCATACCATTGTCTTATCACAGCCCTAATTTACGTCGCTGAAAACTTACTCATGTAAAAAAAAAAAAGGGTTCATTAACAATGATCTGATGACATATGATGTCACAAGGCTTTGTAAGTCATATCAGGTTAGTTATGTAAGAAGAGCTACATATTCTTAATACTACTACATCAATTTTCTGTAATATTGTCATCAAGCTACTTTGACTTAAATTGAAGTTGGACTAATTGTGTGAAAATGTGCGCAAGAACGACGCCAAAGTACAAGGAGGAAGTTCGCCGACCAAAAGAGGAGAATGAGCGAAAACGCCAACAGATGGACACTGTTTCCAAGCAGCCGAAAATTCTGCTACACAGGGCAGGTTTGTTCGTGTCTTACAATGACATTAGGGCTGTCAAAATTATCGCGTTAACTGGCGGTAATTATTTTTTTTAATGAATCATGTTAAAATATTTAACGCACATGCCCCGCTCAAACAGATTAAAATGACAGCACAGTGTCATGTCCACTTGTTACTTGTGTTTTTTGGTGTTTTGTCACCCTCTGCTGGCGCTTGGGTGCCACTGATTTTATGGGTTTCAGCACCATGAGCATTGTGGAATTATTGACATCAACAATGGCGAGCTACTTGTTCATTTTTTGACTGAAAATTTTACAAATTTTATTAAAACGAAAACATTGAGAGGGGTTTTAACATAAAATTTCTCTTACTTGTACTAACATTTATCTTTTAAGAGCTACAAGTCTTTCTATCCATGGATCGCTTTAACAGAATGTTAATGTTAATACCATCTTGTTGATTTATTGTCTTAATAAACAAATATAGTACTTATGTACAGTATGTTGAATGCATATATCCGTCTTGTGTCTTATCTTTCCATTCCAACAATAATTTACAGAAAAATATGGCATATTTTATAGATGGTTTGAATTGCGATTAATTACGATTAATTAAGTTTTGAGCTGTGATTAACTCGATTAAAAATTTTAATCGTTTGACAGCCCTAAATTACATCATTACTAGTTGTATTTCTCCACAATATTTATGTTTATGTACATCTACATTGGTTATAAACATATATATACTTAAGGGTTAAAGTGGGCCAGACCCCTACAGAGCAGTGGCGGTTCTAGATTTTTTTTTTAAACAGGCCAAGGACATGTAACCCTCAGGAGCCTGCTGCCATCTTTGTTCAGTGTTTGTTTTGGTCAACAAGGCAATACGCAGATTATCCTGCATGTGGCGGTAAAAACATCTTTGACACTGTCGAGCAGATATGAACCAGTAATGTTTGTAACAATTCGTATTGAATGCGTGCAAGTAAGGATACAATACATGGAATAATAATTTGAATAACTTTTTTTGAAAAGCCGTTTTAAACACAAAAAGCAGCATTAATATTTAACATATTCTAGAATAGGCCTGAACGATATTGGGGAAAATAATAGCGTTTTGGGGGGGGGGGGGGGTTTAGACTTTTTAATATACTGACGGGACACGTGGCGCAGGGAGGATTAATCGGTCTTTGTCAGGTGACGTAACGCTTGCAAAAGCTGCAGTGCATTTTGGGTTGAATCGCCATTTTGGGTGCATCGCTCACTTACTGTAAACAACTGAGCAGTGAGAATCGTCTTTGCTTTCATCATTGTCTTTGATAAAATGGTACACTCGTGTTGTGTGAAAGGCTGCCATACTAAATCACACAACAAAAATGGCAGCAAAGTGACCACCACGTAAGATTTTTTCGTTTCCCCACTTGGAAAAGAGGTTATGGACGGCAGGTTGAGGAACTAACGAAGAGGCGTCGGATGACCTGGCCTGGGTCGCAGCGGTGAGACGGAAGGGTGACTTCATGCGTGTTTGCTCTCGGCATTTTCATAAAGGCAAGTCAGAGCTTTTTTTTTAAGTATTGATACTGAATATGCCGTTTTTTGTTTTCTAAAGTCGCTATTTTCTCATTGGCTAACCTTAGCTAGCTAGCCAGCCTCACTTGTAAACTGCAGGCAAAGAGGAGGGCAGAGGAAATGGGTTAACCTGTTCGTGATAAATCAGTGTTTAATTTGTTCAGTCATGGTTTATAAAAACATTACAGAGTGAATGATTTGAAAGATAAAGGTAAACAGCAAAAATGCACAGAAATATTTATCAATGCGTGAGATTTCCTCTTGACATCTGATGGAATGGTTGGATGGGATGGTAGCATGTCTTATTAAGTGGTTATGATTGTGAAATGCCATGGAAACATCCAGTCTTACCTAACTTTCTAAATAAAACCTAACGTGATTGCAGGTGAACCAGCTTATGAAATGATGGAGACTGACCCAGACTGGGCATCATCCCTACATCTGGGACACACATGTGTTACACCGACAAACACTGCACGCTCTGCAAGACGAAGTAAGCGTGAGCAGTTACGGAAAGAGACATTGCAAACACCAGAGATGGGGGTCCAGCAGGATGCAAACATTGAAGAGCTGCAGACCAAGAAGGGACCATCTGAACCTGGTGAAATAAACAGTCACCAACAGAATGAGGAGGGGACACCTGATGCTGAAGAAGAAAGTGGTCAGCTACAGACTGAAGAGGGGACACATGAAGCTGGAGAAGAAGGTGATCAGCTAATCACAGAGGATGAGACGCACAACACCAGTCAGAATTTGACACAGATTGTGATTGACCGTTTTGAAATTTTCACAGAGAAACCATCAAATCTGAAAGCACGTGCCCAAATGTTTTCCAGCTACAAGCACCACCACACTATGAAGTACTTAATAGGCATTACACCCAGGGTAGCCATTTGTTTCTTATCAAAAGGCTGGGGAGGTCGTACAAGTGACAAATTTATAATCCTGAACAGTGGTTTTCTTGATAATTTGTTACCTGGGCACATTGTCTTGGCTGACAGAGGTTTTGACATACAGGAATAGAGCTGGGAATCTCTGGGCACCTAACGATTCGATTACGATTACGATTCAGAGGCTCCGATTTGATTATAAAACGATTATTGATGCACCCCCCTCCTTTTTTTTCTCTTTTTTTTTTTTTTTTTTTTTTTTTAAATGTTTTGTACATTAGTTCCAAAATTCGTTACAAAAGACGGGCTTTAATTCACGCAACAACGCATGGCATCCCCGCATTTCCTTCTTCGCCTGAGTCCTCACAAAGATAACATAAAATTTTGGGAGGGGGGGGGGGGGTTGGGTCGGGCTCGGGCCAGCAAATCAAGTTAATTGATCGGGCTCGGGTCGGGCTTGATTTTTTAGGCCCAAACTAAGGGGGGAAAAAAAGGACATACGTATTCATACAGTCAATGGGACTAAACATACAATTATCCTGCTTCATGTGGTGATGCGCGATAAATTATTTCTTACTGTTAACGTACCAAATCTTATTTTATTGTCCTGACAGCAGGCTTTATTTCTTTGCATGGACATAAGTAAACTGGCTAGAGCTGAAACGAGTACTCGATCAACTCGAGTAACTCGAGTTTAAAAACTGATCCGAGTAATTTTATTCACCTCGAGTAATCGTTTATTTTGACAGCTCTAAGCATCACGTTTTGCTAGGACTACTTTTAATGCGGGACAACGCGCTGTCACGTGCGGAGAGGAAGAAGGGGAAAAAAAAAAACTTACCGCAGCTGACAGCCGCCACAAACGACGCCGACGTTGCTAAATACTAGCCCGCACAATGCTACATTGGTAACAGGTAGCGTCTGGTGCGTCTCATAGAGATCACATGTATGTTGAACTAGATGCGAATTGACAAACTCGGCTGCGTCTGGGCAGCGTTTGTAAACAGCCGCCATCTTAAAGCAGTACATCGCTAAGCGCTAATAAAGAGCGCTAAGTGCTAATAAATAAGATTAATGTTACTGTCGCTACTAGCTCACGTAACGTTAGCCCTGCGGAGGGCTAGGTTTCAATTAACTATGACCACTGTCGATGCGTGGCTAACGTGTCTTACATACAGGCTTTAACATAACATAGCATTGTGGAGTGATCAGGGTGTAAAATAAAAACTCAATAATGCTAACTATCAATTTTAGCTCAGTAGTCATTGCTGGATAAAACACCAAGTAGCACTGGTCCCTAATGTGCTCCAATACAGCCTGTATCATACATTTATTTTGAACACTGCAAAAACTCAAAATCCTATCAGGACTTACAGTTTAGACTAACTTAAAACTTAACTAGAACTTAAAAATGGCTTGACACAAAGAGAAATTCAATTGAAACACGTGGGGAAAAAATCCTAACTTTTAAGTGATGTGTGTTATCAAGCGTAACGGCCTTTTTAGGTAAGATATACACACACACACATATATATATATATATATATATATATATTTTTTAATAAGATCTAAAAGTTTTTTGAGTGAAAGCAGTGAATTAGTCTTTTTTTTAAATTCTAGTTACATCTGAGATGCAATTGTTGGCTGTTTTCAACAATATACATCGAAAATAAAGACATTGATTGACTGAAAATGGTTCAAGATTAGATGAAATGTCTTGTTTTCTCATGTATATGTATAATTGCTCTTCACCTAAAAATATATTTGTTTTATCCGATTACTCGATTAATCGATAGAATTTTCAGTCGATTACTCGATTACTAAAATATTCGATAGCTGCAGCCCTAAAACTGGCATATTGACGCATTCACAAATCACACGATCTGTAAATTCGCTGTCAACAGACCCGTCGCGCTCTACTCGCTGAAACGGTGTTCGATTTCACGGTGAGGGTGGATTTTAATTCCTCATAACTCCGCATGATCATCGCGCATTCCTCCTCCGTGAAGTAAGGTGCCCGTGCCATCGTCACAAGTAGTGTTTGACTCTGGTCTCCGCCCCCTTTTATGTGAACGCGCAGTAACTCTGACTGGGTTGACACAGGTTCGACTAATCAACCTCATAACCAGCGTCGTAGCACCGACTGACCACAAACTAGACAACCAGGTTTTGTCAACTCTGGTTACCCGCTGGTAAACTGGATTACTTCTGGGGAGGTTGAACTCAGTTCGTAGTATAGACCCTACCCACCAACGTCACAAAACCACGTGCTCGCTGTATGGTTCCGCCCACTTGTCCGTCATTTTGTCTCTGTATTAGCATTGGTTTCAATTGATCGAGGAATTTAAAATGCATTTCATGGAAGACCCGGTGCTTTCTGATGCCGTAAACTCACTGGATGTGTTGCATAAAAGGCGTTATGTGGAAAAGCTTCGTTCTATACAGTCGCCAGATCCATATTTGATGCCCAAATCGATGTTTTTCGACCCACTGTCTTCGCCCTGTCTGCCTGACATCTGCTACGCTGATATTTACAATTATCTTGTCCACACAAAATCAGCCTATTCTCACGAAAATTTGAAAAACTTCAAGAGCTTGGAGGCTTATAAATACTTCGTTGCTGGTTGGGTGAAACAGGTCCTCGTCCACAAAAATTCGGCAGGAATCTATCTTGTGCTTGGAAAGGTGAGTTACGAAATTTTCAATTCAAAATCTTTTGTTATTGCTAACATCCACTGTCAAGTCTAATGTATTTCATGTCGTTTGTCAATGGAGTTAAGGCTTTTAATGTTTATATGGTTTAGCGATAGCACTCTCACTACATACATACGTGTATGTTGTCGGCGATTAGCCTAGCAATGATCTTAATTGTGGTTATTTGTCAGACCAAAACCCTCTAAGTATATCTTAAATGCATCTTACCGGATATAAAATGACTACTACATAGTCTGTGGTGATTTTTTGGTGCCCAGTTTTCACGTCGAATTGCAGCCGTCCATTTCGCTCTCCTCTTTGGATCCCTCGGAATACGGTAAAACTTCAAGTCTCTCCTTCTATCTTCTCTGTTAGTGCAACCAACAGCCACACACGCCTTCACCATTTTGATTATTAATGTTAAGGAGCAGAAAAACACGCCGTAAATAGGAGGAATGTACGTAGCCGTAACAGGTTAACACTATGTTTTGACGGACAATTGGGCGGTACCATTCAGGAGAGCGGAGTTGTGACGTCACGTGGGTAAGGTCTATAGGCCACTGCGGTCGAAATGGGAAAGAGATCCTGCACCTAGCCATTCATGAAATGTCCGTGAGCTTCGAGAGATTTATAGTTTTTAAAATGGAAGCGCTGATACCATAAACGAGGGAGTTTTTTTTATATCCAGCGATGAAGTTGGAGGCAGTAATGTGGCGTAGGAGCTACTCCTGTTCTGGTTTGTTTACATCCGTGGTACAATCAAAATGGCGCTTGGAGGCGTGTCCGCTAGTTTGGGCACGTGACTGACAAAGACCGATAGGGGGCCTATCTATCTCTGTCAAAGCTGGAAGAGTGGAAACGCAGACAAAGAGCTTTTTACTTTGAAAATTCTTGTAAATAAAGGCCTAAATCCCTGAATTCCTTATTGTCCCTGACAAAAGTCTTGTCGCTTATCCATTTTGTAGAAACAATTGCTAATAACCTGACTTTTAATTATTCAATTGGTTTCAGAAATGGCTCACATGAAAGCTAAGACCCTCCCAAATGGTGTTGAATGTACAAAAATATATTTGTTTCACTAAAAAAAGATTTGTTATTTAATGAAAACGTAAAGGTCAAATTTTGGCAAGACAAAAGTTTTGTCGCCTAGAGAAAGTAGTGTGAAAATTGAACAAAAAATGTACGTACTTTAAATACAAAAAATGTTACATAACATAAGCGAATTAAGTAGTGGTGCTGTGAGATCCAGGTTTAATATTTTGTATGACTTCCATGGGCTTTGGCAAGGATTCATACAATTTATTGATGAAGTCATCAGGAACATCAAAGAAAGCAGTTTTGCATGCCTCCCAGAGTTCATCAACATTCTTGGGTTT
This sequence comes from Corythoichthys intestinalis, assembly GCF_030265065.1. Taxonomy (NCBI): domain Eukaryota; kingdom Metazoa; phylum Chordata; class Actinopteri; order Syngnathiformes; family Syngnathidae; genus Corythoichthys; species Corythoichthys intestinalis. The sequence goes on from NC_080413.1 coordinate 36,640,087, forward strand.
CGTCTTCCATGCTTCCTCTTTCATCCTACCCCAGACATCCTCAATGATGTTCATGTATGGTGACTGGGCTGGCCAGTCCTGGAGGATCTTTATCTTCTTTGTCTTGAGGAACTTTGAGGTAGAGATTGAAGTATTGAAGTAAGCCATCATATTGAAATGGAAGGAGCATCAGACCACTGCAAATCTACCAAGACCCGGCCGTCCTTCCAAACTTTCTTCTCAAACAAGGAGAAAACTGATCAGAGATGCAGCCAAGAGGCCCATGATCACTCTGGATGAACTGCAGAGATCTACAGCTGAGGTGGGAGAGTCTTTCCATAGGACAACAATCAGTCGTACACTGCACAAATCTAGCCTTTATGGAAGAGTGGCAAGAAGAAAGCCATTTCTCAAAGATATCCATAAAAAGTTTCGTTTAAAGTTTGCCACAAGCCACCTGGGAGACAAACCAAACATGTGGAAGAAGGTGCTCTGGTCAGATGAAACCAAAATTGAACTTTTTGGCCACAATGCAAAACGATATGTTTGGCGTAAAAGCAACACAGCTCATCACCCGGAACACACCATCCCCACTGTCAAACATGGTGGTGGCAGCATCATGGTTTGTGCCTGCTTTTCTTCAGCAGGGACAGGGAAGATGGTTAAAATTGACGGGAAGATGGATGCAGCCAAATACAGGAACATTCTGGAAGAAAACCTGTTGGTATCTGCACAAGACCTGAGACTGGGACGGAGATTTATCTTCCAACAGGACAATGATCCAAAACATAAAGCCAAATCTACAATGGAATGGTTCAAAAATAAACGTATCCAGGTGTTAGAATGGCCAAGTCAAAGTCCAACAGGACAATGATCCAAAACATAAAGCCAAATCTACAATGGAATGGTTAAAAAATAAACGTATCCAGGTGTTAGAATGGCCAAGTCAAAGTCCAGACCTGAATCCAATCGAGAATCTGTGGAAAGAGCTGAAGACTGCTGTTCACAAACTCTCCATCCAACCTCACTGAGCTCGAGCTGTTTTGCAAGGAAGAATGGGCAAGAATGTCAGTCTCTCGATGTGCAAAACTGATAGAAACATACCCCAAGCGACTTGGAGCTGTAATTGGAGCAAAAGGTGGCGCTACAAAGTATTAACGCAAGGGGGCCGAATAATATTGCACGCCCCACTTTTCAGTTTTTTATTTGTTAAAAAAAGTTTAAATTATCTAATAAATTTTGTTCCACTTCACGATTGTGTCCCACTTGTTGTTGATTCTTGACAAAAAAAATAAAATTTTATATCTTTATGTTTGAAGCCTGAAATGTGGCGAAAGGTTGCAAGGTTCAAGGGGGCCGAATACTTTTGCAAGGCACTGTATTTTAAAGAAAAAGTCTTAGCCAAAGTTATTTTTATTTTGTTTTTCAAAATATCTACATTTCAGAATATTGTATTTTCTATTTTTGAGCAGAATTCTAGATTTGTATAGGCAAGGCAAGGCAAGGCAAATTTATTTATATAGCACAATTCAACACAAGGCAATTCAAAGTGCTTTACATCACATGAAGACCATAAAAATCACATTTAAATCAACACAGCGTAAAAACCAAGACAAATGATCGCATTTAATCACAGAATAAAAATAAATAAATACAAATAAAACAAAAATAAAAATAAAGCAAAAACTACTACTACTAATAATCATTGAAATCAGCAATGGAGATAAGCACAAGAGGAATAGAAGGCAGGTAGGTTGAAATATATAGACAGTTATGGATATGCAGTGCCAAACAAAAGCGTTTTTAGCGCTGATTTAAAGGAGCTAACAGTTTGAGCATACTTCAGACGTTCGGGTAACTTGTTCCAGAAGTGAGGAGCATAATAACTAAATGCTGGCCTACCCTGCTTGGTTCTTGTTCTTGGAACATGCAGAAGACCCGTTCCAGACGACCTTAGGGGTCTAGATGTCTCATAGGAATCTAACAAGTCAAGCATGTATTTTGGTCCAAGGCCATTAAGTGTTTTGTAGACAAGCAGTAGTATTTTATAGTCTATCCTTTGACTCACTGGAAGCCAGTGTAAGGATTTCAAAACCGGTGTAATGTGGTCCAGTTTCCTTGTATTTGTGAGTACTCTGGCTGCAGCATTCTGTAGTAGCTGCAGCTTCCTGATTTTTTTATCAAGACCTGTAAATACACCATTGCAATAGTCCAATCTACTGAAAATGAATGCATGCATAAGTTTTTCCATGTCTTGTTGAGTCAGAAGACCCTTAATTCTGGTTATATTTTTTAGGTGGTAATAAGCGGATTTAGTGACGGACTTTAGATGGCTATCAAATTTTAGGTCTGAGTCAATAATTACGCCAAGGTTTCTGACTTGATTTGTAGCTGTAAGTGACATTGTGCTAAGTTGGCTGCTTATCTTTGACCTTTCCTTTTTTGGCCCAAAAATGATCACCTCTGTCTTCTCCACATTTAACTGGAGAAAATTCTGGCACATCCATTCATTGATTTGACGAATGCATTTACTCAGGGAGACTAAGGGACTATAATCATGTGGGGACACAGAAATGTACAGTTGTGTGTCATCTGCATAGGCGTGATAGGAGATGTCATACTGTTCCATTATCTGAGCTAACGGAAGCATATAGATGTTAAATAAGAGTGGTCCAAGAATTGACCCTTTAGGGACTCCACACGTGAATTTGGTTCGTTCTGACTGATAGTTTCCAATTGACACAAAGAAATCTCTATCATGTAAATAGGATGTGAACCACTGAAGAATAGTGTCAGTAAGCCCTACCCACTGTTCCAATTTGCTGAGTAGTATGTTGTGATCAACCGTGTCAAATGCGGCGCTGAGATCCAATAGTAGCAGAACAGATGATTTGCCTGCATCGGTATTCCGACGAATATCATTTAGGACTTTGATAAGCACGGTCTCGGTGCTGTGTTGTGGCCGAAATCCAGACTGAAATGAGTTAAAAAGATTGTTTTGCATCATAAAAGTCTGGATCTGTTCAAACACAACCCTTTCGATAATTTTCCCCAGGAATGTCAGATTTGATATTGGCCTGTAATTACTAATGGTTGAAGCATCCAGATTAGTTTTTTTTAGGAGAGGTTTTATTACTGCAGTTTTTAAAGTCTGAGGAAACTCTCCTGTTTGGAGGGAAGTATTTATAATCTGAAGTATGTCTGGGGCTATGCAATGAAAAACAGTTTTGAAAAAGTTTGAAGGAAGGATGTCAAGGCAGCATGTTGTGGGCTTTAATTTCGACACAATTTCTGTTAAAGTGGCATAGTCCAGGAGGCTAAACTGTCTAAGATTGACATGGGGGACATTTTGGGAGGCGTTTAGTGTAACATTTGTTAATCCGGAGTTGCACACAGTCTGTCTAATCTTTAGTACTTTGTGTGTAAAGAATGCTGCGAAATTATTACAGGACACCTCAGATGCTAATTCCTGAGGTGTTGATGCTTGTGGGTTTGTCAGTTTGTCAACAACAGAAAATAGTGTGCGAGTATTGTTGGTGTTTCTACTAATGATCTCTGAAAAATATGATTGTCTAGCATTTTTCAGTTCCTGGTTGTATTTGCGAAGACTCTCTTTGTAGATATCATAAAAAACTAGGAGTTTGTTTTTTCGCCATCTGCGTTCTGCTCGTCTACAAACTTGCTTTTGTTTTATAGCTAGTATGGCATTTCTCCAGGGTGACCTCTTCTTTCTTGACAAAGTTTTTGTCTTAATCGGGGCAATACTGTCCATTACAGTCATCAGACTGGAACTGAAACTATTTACAAGTTCTTCCACTGGAGCTATTGTAGGGGTTAATGATGAGGCATAGGCCTGTGTGAATAACGCACATGTGTTATCACTTATGTAACGCTTCCTAATTACCTCTGTTTCCCTTTTCAGAGGATGGACAGGGGTGGTCATTTTAAACATAATGCAGTAGTGATCAGACAGAGCAACATCATTCACTGTGACCTCAGAGATGTTAAGACCTTTGGATATTATTACATCCAGTATGTGCCCTCTGTTATGTGTTGGAACTGTGACATGCTGAGATAAACCAAATGTATCCAAAATATTTAAAAGCTCTCTAGCACATCCTTCTTCAGGATTATCAACATGAATGTTAAAGTCACCCACTAAAACAACACAAAGTCCATGCAGACGGAAGACAGTATTTTGGTAAGCTCATCAAAAAACATTGTGTTATACTTCGGTGGTCTGTAAATTGTTACCAAGGCAGTTCTGCAAGGGCTAATGTTCCACAAAAGTGTGTAATAAACAACTAGCACATTTATATTTTGCATTTTGTTTTCTTACTGTACCGAAAATGAACCGAACCGTGACCTCAAAACCGAGGTACGTACCCAACCGAGATTTTTGTGTATCGTTACACCCCTAGTATATACATATATACGTTTTGGTGCGAACTTTACTTGTTGTGTGTGGAGGAAAAAGAAGGATGAGTACAATCCCAAGAACACCATCCCCACTGTGAAGTATGGGGTTGGAAACCTCATGCTTTGGGGCTTTTTGGCAAAGGGGACAGGACGACTGTACTGTATAAAGCAGAGGATGAATGGTAAAATGTATCATCAGATTTTGAGCCACAACCTCCTTTCCTTAGTCAGATACTTGAAGATGAGTCGTGGCTGGATCTTCCATCATGAAAATGATCCAAAGCACACACCTAAGCTGACCAAGGAAGGGCTGCGTAAAAAGCAAATCAAGGTTCTGGAATGGCTTAGCCAGTCTCCAGACATCAATCCAATAGAAAACCTTTTGATGGAGCTGAAACGACAGCCCCGAAACCTGATAGATCTAGAGAAGATTTGTGTGGAGGAATGGCCCAAAGTCCCTTGTTTTCCAAAATTTCCAGGTTCGCGGTGAATCAGTAACAGGCACACTTTTGCTCAATAGACAATGTTTATTGATTAGAAAATGCAGAATAAATGAGATTTATTGATTACAATCTCACAAGAGCAAGCAAACAAGTATCAACAAATGTCAACGATGACGCTAGATTTGAGTTTGTCAACCCCAGAATCCCCGTGTTACCGTTACATCAAAACAAAATTGCCCCTTTAGCAATGAAAATTGCTTACCGTGACAAGTGAGTGGGAAGCCAGCAACACTCCAGTAAAGCGGTAAAAGGACAAAGCTGGGCGATCCGTACGCTTAATCCACCAGCGGACTTCACGGGTCGCCCGGAAACGTCAGCTTTTGTAAAGACGCACCCCTTGGAGACGGAGAGGCCAACTTCCGCCTCCGAGCGGCGCGACCCCGTCCAGTGACTAACATTAAAGCTACTTTTGGTTCAGCCCCCTTGAAAAAGGACTTTTCACATGGGACAAATGAGCTGTGCTGCAACAGATGCAACAAATGGTAAATATTATGGGTGCAAAACAAGTTATCTCGTGAGATTTCGTCCTAGCTATGGAACTCAGGCGCGTACTATGGTGCAAAACAAGTTATCTCGTGAGATTCCCTACTCAAGCGCGTCTCCTAACTATGGGAACAAGGTGAAAACAATAGATGATGTTACAATCTATATCACAGAAGCAATCATACATCACAAAGGCGTAATGTAATATTTTCCCCATCATCCCTGTTTCCATATGTGAATACCTGGTGAAGAACTACAGAAAGTGTCTGACCTCTGTAATTGCAAACATAGGCTTCTACACTAAATATTAGAACTGATTTTCTCAGGGGTTAGGGTTAGGGTTTATGAAAGTTATGAACCCCCAGTACATTAAAAATAAACTAGATACTTTTTAAAACTTTCCTTTTTTCCCATTAAAAATGAATGGGCACGTTTGTGTCAAATATCCGGGAAACCGTACATTTTTTCAAAACATTTTCCTTGACACTTTTATTCCCCTCGCCCTCCCGGAATTTTTGATGCCCACATTGTGTGATCTGGTCAAAAATTGAAGGAGTAGATACACTTTGAAACTTGACTTTTTTTCCCATTCAAAATGAATGGGTACGTTTTTGGCAAATTTCCAGGGGATCGTAAATGTTTTCCAAATTCTGTGCATAACTTTAATGCCCCTCATCGTCCTGGAATTTTTGATGCCCAAATTGTGTGATTTGGTCAAAAATTGTAGGACTAGATACATTTTGATTTTTTTTTTCTCATTCAAAAATAATGGGCAAGTTTTTGTCAAATTTCCGGGAAACCGTACATTTTTTCCAAATTCTGTATAAAAATTTTATGCCCCTCACCGTCACGGAATTTTTTTGATACCTAAATTATGTAATTTGGTTAAAAATTGTAGGACTAGATACATTTTGAAAATTGCTTTTTTTTCCCGGAAAATTGCCATTTGCGGCGCAACAGAAAATTTTTCGGAGCAGTTTGAAAAATTCCCTGCGTCGTGCAAAAATTCCGGATGTGTCGATACTTGAATGGTGCCGATCGGTCAAGCAGTTCAGGCTGCGCGGCGCGCCGAAGGAATCCCATTCAAAAAAAAAAAAAAAGAAACAGAATAACATTGTCTGGGTCTTTTTCAAAGACCCAGATAATTATTGAAAAATCATACAATGTGAGTTCTGGATTTTTTGTTTTAGATCATGTCTCTATGAGTGGAAATTCATCGATGATTGAAATTTCAGACCTCTACCTATTTTCTAAGTGGGTGAATTTGAAAATCACAAGCGGTGCAAATACCTCTGCTCCTCCCTGTATATGCACACACACAAGGTGTGCCCTCCAGGACACAAATGCTAGGCCAGTCTTTTGGCCCAGGTATGGGAGTCACGGTTCGGTACGGTTTCACTACTACAGGAAAAACAAAAGGGCTTTTTTTTTTAATCCATAGACTTCACCATCAGTTGACAAGACAGCTCCCACAAACATTGCACCATGTCTTCCAGATGGGGGGCCGACCCAGGCAAAGTATTTGGCTTTCACTGTGATAAACTCAAACACACGCTGTGTTCAAACGCCAGATTTAGGTGGAAAAAGGACGAAAGTTATACTGCCTACAAGCAGGCAGGAGTGTATCAAGAATTATTTGGTCGAGGATTCAAGGTAATTAATATATAAAATAGCCCCATGCATGCACTTTGAAACGTGAAAAAAATGCATGGAAAAAATGTATGAAATATTTATGTAAAATGAATGATAAGTTGATAACTGCCTGTTTTTTTGCTTTTAGCCAAGAATCTTGACTGTTCTATGTTCATATCTAAAAATTCATAATTCACATAATAATGGTATTTAAGACTTTCTTTTTATCCTGACGTACGCACTTTAAAGCGGAAATGTGAACTAAGGTTGGACAACCATGTTTTTGAATAATGTCAATGGCTAAACAATTATAAGCATATTTTTGTTATTTTTTTTAACGCAACCCTTCCAGATTCTTTGTTTAACCCAGTACTTCTCAAATGGTGGGGCGCGCCCCCCCAGGGGGGCGCAGAGCGATGCCAGGGGGGGCGCGAGTGACCTCGGGGAACATGCTTTTTTTTTCTTCTTTTTTTTTTGCCGTACTAGAATAAAGTGTACTTGCACATCCACTCCGTGGGTGGCAGTGGCGCTCTCATTTTCAAAGTGCGTGCAGTATTTTTGAAGTAAGCAAGAGCACACGGAAGCGACTCATGCAGAGCTGGACTCACGCAGCGACCCGCTGTCTTCTTCGGTTCTCACGTGTCCGGCCGAGAAGTGCCGTTTTCGGCTTGGGATCGTCACGACCACCGCCCTCACCTACGGTTCTCCCTCGGCCGCCGAGAATGCGCTTTTTTCGGGCCGTTTGCCTTTGACTTTTAATATAGTGGGAAATGAGGAAAGACCACTGTTTACTGAGTCTAAAAATGATTATAGCGGAGAAGCCAAATCAGTTAAGATGCCACTTAAAGACATTAGACCTCAATCTCATTGATAAGCCGCTTGATTGTTTTTCAGCGAAAACGTGCCGAATATTGCCAATTGTCACAATCGTCCTGCTTTGTCAGTGTTATATCAGTAAACCAGTGAGCACTGTGGTGAATCAGCGAAAATAAAAACTTTCCTTCTGTCCAAAGACCTTTTTCCCCCCTTCTATTCAGTTTTGTTTTTTTTCGGTCAAATTTTTTGGCATGTTGTCCTGAAGAGTAAATGTTTCTAATCAATTTGAATTTGTTATTATTTACTGATTTTATTACATTTTATTTTTCAGTATCAAATGGTCAAAAATGTACCTTGAGTGTATTTTTACAGTTTGGATGTGACTTTTTTTTCATTTTTTATTTTTTTTTTAACTTCAGGCAAATTGATGCGCGTTAAGTCTTTTCTGTTACAAGCAACACAATGTTAAAAAAGTTATACTTTATTATAAGTTGATCTATGTTACTTTTTTTCTTTAATAGAAAAAAAAGGACACAATGTTAGGCCGAGGCGTACTTATAATAGTAATATAGACGAATGATACTATTTACAGTGGCGGCAGAGAGTTGGGGGGGCGCGAAACATTTACGTCTTCCTTGGGGGGGCGTAACAGAAAATAATTGAGAAGCACTGATCTATGTTACTTTTTTTCTTTAATAGAAAAAAAAGGACACAATGTTAGGCCGAGGCGTACTTATAATAGTAATATAGACGAATGATACTATTTACAGTGGCGGCAGAGAGTTGGGGGGGCGCGAAACATTTACGTCTTCCTTGGGGGGGCGTAACAGAAAATAATTGAGAAGCACTGGTTTAACCCATAGCAACGCCCTTGACAACGAAAATGCTTTTCTTCGGCAATCTTCGGAAATCTTCCGAAATTACATCACACTAAGAAGCACGAGGGAAGTCCGCCATAGAACAGTATTGTTTGTTGCATTGCTTCTCGGTAAGATGCCACGGCGGTGTGTGGTGATGTTTTGTTCTCACGCAAACGAAAAGTTGTATGAGTGGCCAAAGGACAGCAGGGCATGTAAATGGACATCTTCGCACGAAGCGAATGAATTTCACGCCATCATCGAGTAGTGTTCTCTGCTACAAACACTTCAAAGATGCCTGCTTCCTTAACCGGTCTGCTTATGATCAAGGATTTGCCAAAAAGTGTGATTTTTGGATAGATGGCTGATGACTTTGTCGAAGCAGAGCTGCCAACTGTTGTGGAATGAACAGTAAAAGCTAGAGACGTTATCCAAAAGCTAACTCGTGGCAATCCCCGATCATAATTGTTGTTGCGTTCGCTAGGTTCAGCGTGTTTAAATTGTGCTTCATGTACGATCTTGTCCGAAAGGGTTAATCCACTGTTAATCAGGAAAGGGGTGTGGATGTGCCTATAAGCGGGTCGGCGTCGCGATAATTCACGGTCACGTTCCCGTAAGAGACACACCGCCGGTGAGTTTGTGCACATTTATTTGTATATGTATTATGCATTTCCACCTTCATGCTTCAATCATTGCATTGCATTTGTACGGTTCGGCGTTTCTTTCACGGTGATTGCTTGATAGACTTGTAGTTTGTGTTTTACGAGAGCCACTGACAGGTGACAGTTGACGAACAAGTGTGTTGGTTTTAATGTCTCGCAGCGAATCAGCGAGTGTGCAGGTCTCGCAGTGAATCATGGGAAATGTAGTCTCAGGACAACACTGAAGTGGTGATTTGTAATCTCTTCGCTTGTGTGAAAAAACTACATTTCCTCATGCCATTAGACGCCACTTCCTGCCGAGAGCCCCAAGCTGTGTTCGTACTGTTAACTCCATGTGTTAATAAAGAAACAAAGTTGTCAGCACGTCGTGTGTTCGATACCTTTGTCAACAAAAAGCTCATAACAAGACACTATGCATGATCCGTTTAAGAGACGCTGGGACTGGAGAGCTGTGAGTAGTAGGAGGCGAGGGGAAGATGAGCGAGAAGCAAAACTTTGCGGTCAAATGTGGCGGCAGTCCACTATTATTTTGTTTTCTTATTGTTGCCACAATAAAGTGGAGAAAGCCATCAATGACTCATCTCCTTCTTTCCCTCCAACGCTTTTATCTTATTATTTTATATGCACGAGAGCTGCTGGATCTGCCAAAATGAACATGAAGTCTGATTATTATTTTTTTAAACAATGCCATCAGATAGACAAAAACATACAATTATGTGCAAATGCCTGCATCTACAAATCATGAAAATAATAACAGCCTATATCTTACCAATGTTGTAATCTCGATGGGTCTTGTCTCCATTCCATGTCAGGTAGTTTAGGCACATTTTTTGCACCCTGATTAGCGTTTGGCTAATACATGTTTGGTCTAACATGAAATTCCAACTTCCTCTTCTTCCTCCAACTCTTTATAAACTTGGATCTTCTCCCTTGCGCTCGATCTATTGCTTATATCGCTGTTTGAAGGGCTTTGTATGGCGGCCGTATGGAGAGCTGCCATCGCTGTTCTTGGTGTGACGTATCACTTCCGGGTTCGTCCCCTTTCAGGCTCGAACTTCGGAAACGCGATTATTTTGTCAAATATACAGTACAACATATAAATTATTTTTTCATGGTGTATTTGTTGGACAATGTTTAATTACTTTAATTGTGACCCTATTTGGCATGTTATGAAATTACTTCACATTTCTGCTTTATGGGGTACTCCAGAATTATTTGGGAATTTAAAATATATTTTCAAGCGTTCTTTTTCTTAGTTAAAAAGAAATGGTCTCAGGACAAGTACATTTCTCAGAAACTACATGATGATGCAAAATTTGAAGGGCAGCACATAAATTGTTCTCCAATTCTGGATTGACTCATATGTTCCAAAAAACCACAACCAAATATTTACATGAACAATTAAACCCAACATCAAAGTTACACAATGAGACTTCACTGTGCAACGTTTGATAAATTATGTCTTTGGTTTCATGTTTCCTGCAGATGTCAATGAAGTTCCTCTTCGTGCAGGGCAGGAGAAGCCGCGTCCCTGCCAGATTAAAGAGGAAAAGGAACTGGAGACCGCCAGCGTTGAAGAGGAAGAAGAACAAGAGCTCCACATTAAGGAGCAGGAGGAGTAGCCAGAGCCCGTTACATTGAGGCTAAGATGAGATGTCATCCTTAATAAAATGCAAGTCCTAATTCATCAGTGTTAAGAAAGCACATTTTCTACGCAAACTATTTTAAAGTTCACTCTTGTAGAATAGAATAGAATAGAATAGAATAGAATAGAATAGAATAGAATAGAATAGAATAGAATAGAATAGAAAGCTGTCATTGTCCTCGTATAAAGTACAACGAGATTTATAATGTAACTATGAAAATTAGAGATGCCGATCACGTCATTTTTAAAGTATCGGAATCGGCAAAAAAATATCGGCCATGCCTTTTTTTAGTATATATATATACAGTGATACCTCAGCTCACGAACGCTTAAGCTCACGAACTTTTCGCCTCAAGAACATTAAATTCGCGAGCATATAGTCTCTGCTGACGAACTAGTTTTCGGCGGACGAACCAATTCACGCGGTCGAAAAGCGCCACGAGAAGCTGACGCACGCTCACGGCGTCCCAGTTCGTCCCCTCACTTTCGTTGAGTACGGACGTGGTTTGTGTTTGATAGACATTTTGGACCATATTGAGTGTACTTTTGCTATTATGGGACCGAAAAAGTTACCTACAGTCCTTATGGAAGGTGACTCGTGTTACCAATTCGCCCTCGACTGGTAATTGGCGGTGCTTTCAGCTTCCCACCGTAGTGAGAAGTGGACCGGCGAGTCACGTTGGCTCGTTGTCGTCGGTTGTCTTCGGTTCGCCCGATTTCCTCTCCAGAAAGGAGGCGGCGTGCATACAAACACCCAGAGGCGTCGGATGGCTTTTATTAACAACCAAAAGCATGTGGGGGGCACAGCAGTGGAGTCTACGCTAACTGCGCACTTTGCCGGTAACTCTCCTTCCAAACAGTAACTCCCTCCCTCCCTCCTCCTCCCACTCCATTCCATCAAGCCATCAACTACCATCACAAAGGTAAATAAAACGACTTTATTATACAGTACAGTTTATTTCTTTAATTATAATACAATAGCACATTTATTATACATAAAATAAGGTATATTTTTGTGTAGTTTTAAGGCTTATTTAGTAGAAAATTATGTTTTATGGGGACCTGGGAACGGATTATTCTCATTTTAATGGTTTCTTATGGGAAATAAATGTTCGGAAGACGAACTTTTCGCCTTACACACACTTTCTGGGAACCAATTATGTTCGTGAGCTGAGGTATCACTGTATATATTTTAATTAAATCGTTTTTTGTAATTGTATTTAACGTTACAGACATAATATGTTACACTCATCCAGAGTCTTTAGTTTAGGCTTACGGTAGGGTTATCAAAAATATCCCGATAACGGCGGCAATTAATTTATTAAAAAATGTGTCACGTTAAAATAATTAACGCAATTAATGTATGCGCTGCACGACCTTCTCACTCATTGTCACGCTCAATCTGTAATGACGCCGTTTTACCTATATAGAGAAAAATAAGGCAGCGCTAAATGAGTTGAATGAATTTTGGCAGCCTTTGGAGCCTTTCTTCAATTGGCTAAAGCCTTGCAATTCCTCTCCCTATGATTAGAAATATCATGGGAAACAATGTGGGGAAGCAAGGTGACAGTTGATCTTTGTCTTAACACCTTAAGTTATTTCCCAAAGCAGAGAAAATATATCCATTGGTAGCACGACGCGCAGTCATGGTTCCACTTCCCATCATGCATTGGGGCATGGCTGCAGTATCATTTACTGAAAGCTCAACAAATACACTAGATGGCAATGTTTAGTCACAATATACAAAGTCAAAGTCTTTCTATCCGTGGATCCCTCTCACAGAAAGAATGTTAATAATGTAAATGCCGTCTTGAGGATTTATTGTCATAATAAACAAATACAGTACTTATGTACTGTATGTTGAATGTATATATTCGTCCGAGTTTTATTCATTTTTTTCTTAATGCATTGCCAAAATGTATATGATTGGGAAAAATTATCGGGAATGATTGGAATTGAATCGGGAGCAAAAAAAAGCAATCGGATCGGGAAATATCGGGATCGGTAGATACTCAAACTAGGGCTGTCAAAATTATCGCGTTAACGGGCGTTAATTAATTTTTTAAAATTAATGACGTTAAAATATTTGACGCAATTAACGCATGCACTCAATGACCAGCTCGCACATTGCCTCAAACAGATTACAATGAGGCCGTTTATGGACATTAAGAGTGAAGAGAATGCCACCGGCCGCTTGGGTGCAGCGCCGTTCCATACTAATGTTATTTCTTCTAAACGTGGGAGAATTAGTAGATGTGAGATGTTTATGCTGTATGCACAATGCAATGCAAATTGCTATTTGTGCTCCACAAATATTTCGGTGTTTTCTTTCTTTTAGTGGCAATTATGTGTCTGTTGTTGTATTTTGGGTAAGATATGTACAGAGATATATATTTTATAAAGGCGAGTGGACACAGGCGTTCTTTGGAACGCACCGTTTATTGGCATAAGCTTCGGCAACTCCTTCACAACAAACATAAGTATCGTTTAGTTAAAGCACAACAAAAATAATATTCCTATCCCTCTCCAAAAAAATAATGTTCACAAAAAGAAAAGCACTTCAGTCTATAGCAGGGGTCGCGTTAACCGAATATTTTCCGTCGTTGACCGGTTTTTTAAAACGGTGACGGAAAAAACTGAAGTCCGTCCGTCATTTTGCAATTCATACCCCAGACTACAGGGTGGCGAGTGAGCATATTAGCTATTGTCTCTCTTAATGCATGACGTCGTTGGCTATTCTGTCAGAATATTGTAGTGTCACCGGGGTCTGGCGGCGGCACCGTGATTGACACATCAACGCGAGGTTCTTATTGGTGCACCCGGTGTGCCAGCGCGTCATCCAATTGGTGGACTAGATTGCCGCCTGTGTATAGACCCCAATCACATGACGTCACAACTCTGCCCCCCTGACTGGAGCCGCCATATTGTGTGTCAGCTCGTCATGTTTACACATTACCGCTACGTACACGCCTCCTATTACAGCGTGTTTTTCTGCTCGTTAACATTAATAATCAAAATGGTGAAGGCGTGTGTGGCGGTTGGTTGCAGTAACAGAGAAGATAGACGGAGAGACTTCAAATTCTACCGTATTCTGAGAGACCCGAAGAGGAGAGCAAGATGGACTGCTGTAATTCGACAAGAAATCTGGGCACCAAACGATCACCACAGACTATGTATTTTTATGACCCTGTCAGTCAAAATGACAGACAACAAAAATGTCTAGCGCAACCTCTGGTCTATAGTAATGAGGCCCTATTCTCACAGTTAAACAACAATGCAAAATGAACTGGCATTCCATATCAAAATAGCTATGCAAAATACATGTAAAACTTACTCAGACTTTGGTCACTCTATTCTTATTATTGTTATTTTTATTCTTATTATTATTATATTAACTCTACTTTTGATTGAAAATTTTACACATTTTATAAAAACGAAAACATGAAGAGGGATTTTAATATAAAATTACTATAACTTGTAACTATAACATTGATCTTTTAAGAACTACAAGTCTTTCTATCCGTGGATCACATTAACAGAAAGAATGTTAATAATGCCATTTGTGGATTTATTGTTACAATAAACAAATACAGTACTTATGTACAGTATGTTGTATGTATATATCCGCCTTGTGTCTTATCTTTCCATTCCAACAATAATTTACAGAAAAATATGGCATATTTTCCAGATGGTTTGAATTGTGATTAATTACGATTAATTACGATTAATTAATTTTTAAGCTGTGATTAACTCGATTAAAAATTTTAATCGTTTGACAGCCCTAACTCAAACTAAAACAATCAGGATCGAATGGGAGCAAAAAAACATGATCGGAACAACCCTAATGAAAATATTGCATATGCTGTACCCAGATTGAGACAGATGTCTGTGATCATATTACTTCGTGACATGCATGTGACAATGTGTTGGCATTAGCAGTGCCATGACAGTGACATTTCAGTGCAAACGTGTGTATGGTGGGAGCTCCTGAAAGTTCAGTTCAGGGCAGTGTTGTTTTTGGCAGCCCTTTTAATTTTCGTCTTAGTCTTAGTCAGAGGTATGTAGTAACGCGAAACATGTACTTCGTTACATTTACTTGATAACTTTTTGAGAAAAATGTACTTTGAGTAGTTTTATTAACCTATACTTTTTAGTTTTACTTGAGTAGATTTGCCGTCGCTACAATAATCACAAGCTTTCCGTTCTATCTTCACGCCAGCCTGTTCAAACATGTAGTGTCTTTAAAGCACCGTAGAAAATGAAGAATTTGTTATAGAATGCTGCCTTCAACATGACTTGAAAGTGCAGATTATTACCTCTCTCCCAGTTTTTATTTGGCGCCGATTGACCACGGAAAACCGGAGATATGATCCTTTTGATTTCAAAATAGTAATTATGAAGGAACTCTTCACTATTCAAACTAGGAACTATTTTCTCCATCAGAGGGCAGTCATGCTCTTTGGATGAATGATGCTTCATTTATGTTTTTTTTTTTTTTCTCGTCGGACTTCAAATTTTTTTTTTCTTTGGCTTAATGTGGTTATGTAATGGGTTATTGTACAGTATCATTATAACTACATTGCATATATGTAACTTTGTGCTCAGAAAAAAAAATACCATTGTTGAAAAAAAAATCCAACAAAAACATATCAAGTTACTCACAATGTTACTCATGACTTGAGTATTCTTTACACCAAATACTTTTTACTTGTAGTTGAGTACATTTTTTGGACCACTACTTTTACATTTACTTGAGTAATATTATTCTGAAGTAACGCTACTCTTACTGGAGTAAAATCTTTGGCTACTCTACCCACGTCTGGTCTTAGTATTTTGGACGATACTACTTATTAGTTTTAGTAATATTTTAGTCACCTCAAAATGTGTTTATCCTAGTCTGGTTTTTGATGACGAAAATTCAAGACTAATGTCGTCAACGTTTACTAAAAAAGTTTTCATCTGTAACGGGAGATCGACAGGTGGATTGGTGCAGCGTTTGCAATGATGCGGACTCTGCACCGGTCCGTAGTGGTGAAGAAGGAGCTTCGCCTTTCGGCTCAGCTCTCGATTTACCAGTCAATCTACGTTCCTACCTTCACCTATGGTCATGAGCTGTGGATCGCGACCGAAAGGACAAGATCCCAGTTGCAAGTGGCTGCATGGTGTCCGGGCTCTCCCTTAGAAGTAGGGTGAGAAGCTCGGTCATCCAGGATGGACTCGGTGCCTAGCCGCCACTCCTCCGCGTTGGGAAGAGCCAGCTGAGGCGGCTCGGGCATCTGGTTCAGATGCCTCCTGGATGCCTCCCTGGAGAGGTGTTCGGGGCATGTCCCACCGGCGTGAGGCCCCGGGGACGACCCGGGACACGCTGGAGAGACTATGACTCTTGGCTGGTCTGCAAACACCTTGGGATC
The DNA here is from genome assembly GCF_030265065.1 of Corythoichthys intestinalis. NCBI lineage: Eukaryota > Metazoa > Chordata > Actinopteri > Syngnathiformes > Syngnathidae > Corythoichthys > Corythoichthys intestinalis. Next base: position 36,656,494 of record NC_080413.1, read on the forward strand.
CCGCCGGCGGAGCTGGCTGAGGTGGCTGAGGAGAGGGAAGTTTGGGCTTCCCTGCTGAAGCTGCTGCCTCCGTGACCCGACCCCGGACTAAATGGTAGATGATGGATGTTTGGATGGCTTTCATCTGTAAAATAAAAAAAATTAAAAAAAACATACTCCAAAAGTTGAAAAAAAATTTTCATTGATGAAAACAACACTGGATCAGAGTTCAGAATTTCATGGATATATTCTCATCAACGTGTCTTAGAATAGTTATTCATGTAGTACAGGAAGACTGAAAGAGACTATATGGAGTTTGTCACTATTTGCAACTGCTACAGTGGGGAGAAGAAGTACTTGATACACTGCTGATTTTGCTGGTTTTCCCACTTTGCAAGCCATGTAGAGGTCTGTAATTTGTATCATAAGTTCTCTTCAACTGTGAGGGACGGAATCTAATACAAAAATCCAGAAAATCACATTGTATAATTTTTAAATAATACATTTGTGTTTAACTGCATGAAATAAGTAGTTGATACATTACCAACTAGCAAATATTTCGCCTCTTAGTTCTTTTTTAAGAACCCCTCCTGTTCTCCACTCATGACCGGAAGTAACTGCACCTGTTTGAACTTGTTACCTGTATAAAAGACACCTGTTCACATGCTCAAACAAACAAACTCCAACCTCTCCACATTGGCCAAGACCAAAGAGCTGTGTAAGGACATCAGGGATAAAATAATAGACCTGCACAAGGCTGGGATGGGCTACAGGAAAATAAGCAAGCAGCTTGGTGAGAAGGTCACAACTGTTGAGCGATTATTAGAAAATGGAAGAAGTTCAAGTTGACGGTCAATCTGCCTCGTTCTGGGGCTCCATGCAAGATCTCACCTCGTGGAGCATCACTGATCATGAGGAAGGTGAGGGATCAGCCCAGAACTACACGGCAGGACCTGGTCAATGACCTGAAGAGAGCTGGAACCACAGTCTCGAAGAAAACCATCGGAAACACATTACGCCGTCATGGATTAAAATTCTACAGCGCACGTAAGGTCCCGCTGCTGAAGCCAGTGCATGCCCAGACACGTCTGAAGTTTGCCACTGACCATCTGGATGGTCCAGAGGAGCAATGGGAGAAGGTCATGTGGTTGGATGAGACCAAAACTGAACTTTTTGGTCTAAACTCGGCTCGTCGTGTTTGGAGGAAAAAGAAGGATGAGTACAACAACCCCAAGAACACCATCCCAACCGTGAAACATGGAGGAGGAAACATCATTTTTTAGGGGTTGCTTCTCTGCCAAGGGTACAGGACGACTGCACCGTATCGAGGGGAGGATGGATGGGGCTATGTATCGCCAGATCTTGGCTGACAACCTCCTTCCTTAAGTGAGAGCCCTGAAGATGGGTCGTGGCTGGGTCTTCCAGCATGACAACGACCCAAAGTACACAGCTAAGGGAACTAAAGAGTGGCTCCGTAAGAAGAATCTTAAGGTCCTGGAGTGGCCTAGCCAGTCACCAGATCTGAACCCGATAGAAAATCTATGGAGGGAGCTGAAAGTCGGTGTTGCCCGGCAGCAGCCCCGAAACCTGAAGGCTCTGGAGAAGATCTGCATGGGGGAGTGGGCCAAAATCCCTGCTGCAGTGTGTGCAAACCTTGTCAAGGACTACAGGAAACGTTTGGTATCTGTAATACAATGATACAAATTACAGACCTCTACATGCTTTGCAAGTGGGAAAACCAGCAAAATCGGCAGTGTATCAAATACTTCTGCTGGTCAGATCAATCAGTTGCTGGTTTTCCCACTTGCAAAGCATGTAGAGGTCTGTAATTTGTGTCATAAGTTCTCTTCAACTGTGAGGGACGGAATCTAATACAAAAACCCAGATAATTATGTTATATGATTTTTATATTATAAATTTGCTTTTAATTGCTTGAAATAAGTATTTGATACATCACAAAAATCGAACTTAATATTTGGTACAGAAACCTTTCTTTGCTATTACAGATACCAAACGTTTCCTGTAGTCCTTGACAAGGGTTGCACACACTGCAGCAGGGATTTTGGCCCACTCCTCCATGCAGATCTTCTCCAGAGCCTTTAGGTTTTGGGGCTGCTGCCGGGCAACACGGACTTTCAGCTCCCTCCATAGATTTACTATCGGGTTCAGATCTGGTGACTGGCTAGGCCACTCCAGGACCTAAAGATGCTTCTTACGGAGCCACTCTTTAGTTGCCTTGGCTGTGTGCTTTGGGTTGTTGTCATGCTGGAAGACCCAGCCACGACCCATCTTCAGGGCTCTCACTGAAGGAAGGAGGTTGTCAGCCAAGATCTGGCGATACATAGCCCCATCCATCCTCCCCTCAATACGGTGCAGTCGTCCTGTACCCTAGGCAGAGAAGCAGCCCCAAAAAATGTTTCCTCCTCCATGTTTCAAGGTTGGGATGGTGTTCTTGGGCTTGTACTCATCCTTCTTTTTCCTCCAAACACGACGAGCCGAGTTTAGACCAAAAAGTTCAATTTTGGTCTCATCCGACCACATGAGCTTCTCCCATTGCTCCTCTGGATCATCCAGATGGTCAGTGGCAAACTTCAGACATGTCTGGACATGCACTGGCTTCAGCAGCGGGACCTTGCGTGCGCTGTAGGATTTTAATCCATGATGGTGTAATGTGTTTCCGATGGTTTTCTTTGAGACTGTGGTCCCAGCTCTCTTCAGGTCATTGACCAGGTCCTGCCGTGTAGTTCTGGGCTGATCCCTCACCTTCCTCATGATCAGTGATGCCCCACGAGGTGAGATCTTGCATGGAGCCCCAGAACGAGGCAGATTGGTCATCAACTTGAACTTCTTCCTTTTTCTAATAATCGCTCCAACAGTTGTTACCTTCTCACCAAGCTGCTTGCTTATTTTCCTGTAGCCCATCCCAGCCTTGTGCAGGTCTATTATTTTATCCCTGATGTCCTTACACAGCTCTTTGGTCTTGGCCATTGTGGAGAAGTTGGAGTTTGTTTGTTTGAGCATGTGAACAGGTGTCTTTTATACAGGTAACAAGTTCACTCATTACCGGAAGTAACTGCACTTGTTTGGAGAACAGGAGGGGTTCTTAAAAAAGAATTAAGAGCCGAAATATTTACTAGTTTCGAATGTATCAAATACGTATTTCATGCAGTTAAATACAAATTTATTATTTAAAAATTACACAATGAGATTTTCTGGATTTTTGTATTAGATTCCGTCCCTCACAGTTGCAGAGAACTTATGATACAAATTACAGACCTCTTCATGGCTTGCAAGTGGGAAAACCAGCAAAATCGGCAGTGTATCAAATACTTGTGTTCCCCACTGTAAGAGTCTCTAGTTTGAGAAATAGATGCCTCGCAGATCCTTATCTTGCAGCTTCATTAAATAGTACCCGTAAAACGCCAGTGTCAATGTCGACAGTGAAGAGACGACTCTGGGATGCTGGCTTTCAGGGCAGCGTGGCAAAAAAAAAAAAAAAAGCCATATCTGAGACAGGCTAATAAAAGGAAACGAATAATATGGGCAAAAGAACACAGACATTGGAGAGAGGAAGATTGGAAAAGTGTTATGGACAGATGAATCAAAGTTTGAGGTGTTTGGACTTTGGATCAGAGAAAAGAACATTTGTGACACACAAAACAACTAAAAAGATGCTGGAAGAATGCCTGATGTCATCTGTCAACAATGGTGACAGTAATGTGATGGACTGGGGTTGCTTTGGTGCTGGTAAAGTGTGAGAGGACTTTGGATCAGAGAAAAGAACATTTGTGACACACAAAACAACTAAAAAGATGCTGGAAGAATGCCTGATGTCATCTGTCAACAATGGTGACGGTAATGTGATGGACTGGGGTTGCTTTGGTGCTGGTAAAGTGGGAGATTTGTACAATCACTCCATTTTGCAACACCATGCCATACCCTGTGGACAACGCTTGATTGGAGTCAATTTCATCCTACAACATCACAATGACCCAAAGCACACCTCCAAATTATGCAAGAACTATTTAGCAAAGAAGCAGGCAGCTGGTATTCTATCTGTAAAGGAAAGGCCAGTACAGTCAACAGATCTCAAACCAATTGAGCTGTTGTGGGAGCAGCTTGACCGTACGGTACTCAAGAAGTGCCCATCAAGCCAATCCAATTTGTGGGAGGTGCTTCTGGAAGCGTGGAGTGAAGTTTCTCTTATCTTCTTTCTCTTCTCAACAAATTAACACCTCGTACACCATAGGTCTGCAAAGCTGTAATTGTTGCAAAATTAGCATTCTATGATAAAAGCAAAGTTTAAAGGAGAAAATAATTATCTAAAATAAAAATCCTTATTTCCAACCTTGTCAATGTCTTGACTATATTTTCTATTCATTTTGAAACTCATTTCAAAAATAAGTGTGACTTTTGAAGGAAAACACAAAATTGTCTGGGTGACACCAAACTTTTGAACGGTAGTGCACATTATACTCCATCGGGGAGCTACGACGACGACGGTGTCGGATGTACAGACGGGAAGAAGTCCCCAGTAGCAGTTCCACTGCCCTCTCAGCCGGACTCTCTGGGGAAGGTAGTGGCTGCCAGTCGGAGACCAGGCAACCACAATAATAGGGTGGTAGGTGGATCCCACACTTTTCTGTATTGCAAGGCTCCCACCTCTTCTTCGTCTGGCCCAGGGGTCAGAAACCCTGCGGCTCAGTTTTATATTATATAAACAAATATTTGATTAAACTTTTGTACCCACAAGTCTTTGCGCCATTGACAGGCACAAAGACGTACACTGTTCGAGTAGCAGCCGTGACTTTACAACAGGGGTATCCAACTCCGATCCTCGAGAGGCCCTATCCATCTTGTTTTCCATGTCTCCCTCCTTTAACACACCTGATTCAAAGGATCAGCTCATCTGCACAGTCTGCAGGAGCCCGATAACGATCCTGATTATCAGTGTTGTCACGGATTACTTAAAAAAGTAATTTAATTACTGATTACTGATTACACCTCAAAAAGTAATCTAGTTACTTTACTGATTACTTTATTATCAAAGTAACTAAGTTACTTTAAAAGTAACTTATCAGTTACTTTTTACCAATTTTTCTCCTTTTGCTGCCTCAACATAAAAATAACAGAAAAATTTCATCACGTGTAATTGAGTTTTTCACATAAGGCTTAATCTTTGAGTTAGCGGGGGTTTAATTAGTCGATGGAGTTGATTTCAAACACCATTGACTCGCCCTAGCTTAGCCATCCCGGAGCCTTGAAACTAACAAATAACTGACAAACTGCACGAAATTTGTTTAAATAAAGTTGAACGACTAATTAAATCCCCGCTAACTCCAAGATGAAGCCCAATGTAAAAAATTCTGAACTTCCCCTTTGAAATAAAGACCTAGCCATTAAAATGTTGTCTATAAAAGTTGTAAAGCAATAAAACAATAGAAATTTATGAAATGAACAAAAATCCTACAACGTACAGTTTTCATAATGGGTCAAAATCATTTTTCGAACAGATCATGTGACTAGCACCTTGAGACTATCCTTTACTTTGCTTAGCCAAAACTACACCAGAGGAGGCAAGATGGATATTTAGAATTTCATTAAACCTAAGCTTTCAAACGCTACCAACAACAACTTCAACAGCTGATTGAACTCGAACGGTATCAAGATGTGTGTATTTGATACACTGCCAATGGGTTTTCCCATTGTGAGTGTATCAAATACTTGTTCTCCCCACTGTACAGTACTGGCCAAAAGTTTGGAGACACCTCAAAGGTGGATACTTTGAAGAATGTAGAATACAAAACTGGTTTTCAGTTATTTCACTTTTTTTGCCACTCAACATGTTCGTTCATAGTTTTGATGTCTTCAGTGAGAATTTACAATAGCAGTGAAAATATATAAAACGCAAAAATTATGAATTGTGTCCAAACTTTTGACTTTCGTTTCAGTCTTCAACATGGTTCTCCCCGCAGTCCCACAAATGTAAAACTCCGCCTACGATTACAAACTCTAACTATAAAATGTACATATTACACATATTATAAAGGCTAGTTGCTGGCTGTCTCGTTACCTGTCGTCTTGTTTTGAGTTTTTTTCGCGACGTGTTGTTCTGTAATTCCAGGTGCTTCCTTGTTGAATTGGATGTCGAGTATATAGCGGTCGACAGTCCATCTGAGCCAGCGCAGAGTTTGCAACGCACGGAGATATTTTTGTCATCTTTACTGGACGGATATGTGAAGTAATGGCTGTATCTCCAGTGAGCAAATGCAGCCGTTTGTTGTATCTCTCCAGCTCCTTTACTGTTAGCATCCTGATAGGTAGCCAGGCTATGTGGCAGACGGCGCGCATACAGCATGGTACTGCACGTGACCCGTTTTTTTCCGATGAGAAAACGTGAGATGTGATGTCACTCCCAAACTCAAATGCGGTATTTTCTATTCAAATGCTCTTCGTACATGACTACAGTATTCTTCATTCTACATACAGTATGAGGCAAAAACAAAATAGTAAGGCACAGTTACTGAGGAAACTAACTTTAATCAGATTACTGGCTTGGAAAAACTAACTCGTTAGATTGCTCGTTACTGAAAGAAAGTAATCAGATTACAGTAACGCGTTACTGACAACACTGCTGATTATTTGAGTCAGGTGTGTTGGAGGAGGGAGATATGGAAAACAAACTGGATAGGGGCTCTCAAGGACCGGAGTTAGATACCCCTGCTTTACATATTTCATGATGGGGTACATCTTCCAAGTGTCAACCATGACTTAACATAGATGGTTTTCAAACGACCTCGAAAAATTTTCCGCTTGCCCCTATGTCGATTCTTTTGTATTCAATGTACTTGGATTCCATTAACGCATATGTAAATCGATGCTATTGGATGCCACGGCCATGGACGTCCAAATTTCCTACTCATTTTCAATGGCAAAAAAACAACGTCCCCAAATCAACAGGAAATGACCACACAGTAATAGGACGTGTTCCCCAAATGTCCCCAAATGACCTAATATGACCAGCACATGTCCCCCAAAATGTCCCCAAGTGACCTGATATGACCAGGACATGTTCCCCAAATGTCCCTAAATGACCTGATATGACCAAGACATGTCCCCAAATGACCTGATAAGACCAAGACATGTCCACCAAATGACCCGATATGACTAGGACATGTCCCCCAAATGTCGCCAAATGGCCTGATATGACTAGGACATGTCCCCGAAATGTCCCCAAATCAACAGAAAGTGACCTGTTATCAGCATGACGTGTCCCCCAAATGTCCCCAAATCAACAGGAAGTGACCTGTTATGAGCATGACGTGTCCCCGAAATATCCCCAGACCAACCTGGGCAGGGCTAAGATCTGTATCTCCCCACCCACCACCCGAATGACCTGATATGACGAGGACATGTTCCCAAATGCCCTGATACGACCAGGACATGTTCCCCAAATCACCAGGATATGTCCCCACATGACCTGATAGGACCAGGACATGTCCCCCAAATGACCCGATATGACCAGGACATGTCCCCCAAATGTCGCCAAATGACCCGATATGACCAGGACATGTCGCACAAATGTCCCCAAATGACCTGATATGACCAGGCCATGTCCCCCAAATGACCTGATATGACCAGGACATGTCCCTGAAATGTCCACAAATCAACAGGAGGTGACCTGTTATGAGCATGACGTGTCCTCCAAATGTCCCGAGAATGACCTGATATGACCAGGACATGCTCCCCAAATTTCCCCAAGTGACCTGATATGACCAGGACATGCCCCCCAAATGTCACTAAATGACCTGATGTGACCACGACATGTCCCCCAAATGACCCAATATGACAAGAACATGTCCCCTTAATGTCCATAAATGACCTAATATGACCAGCACATGTCCCCCAAATGTTCCCAAATCATCTGATATGACCAAGACATGTCCCCCAAATGACCCGATATGACTAGAACATCTCCCTTTAATGTCCCCAAATGATCTGATATGACCAGGACATGCCCCCCAAATGTCCCTAAATGACCTGATATGACCAAGACATGTCCCTCAAATGTACCCGAATGACCTGATATGACCAGGACATGTCCACCAAATGTCCCCAAATGACTTGATATGACCAGGACATGTCCCCCAAATGACCTGATATGACCAGGACATGTCCCCCCAAATGTCCCCAAATGACGTGATATGACCAGGACATGTCCCCACATGACCTGATATGTACCCAAATCAACAGGAAGTGACCTGATATCGTCCCCGAAATGTCTGCAGACCAACCTGGACCAAACTAAGATCTGTATATACACACACATCAACGCCCCATTGTAATTTCTTCAGAAATTGCAGTATCTAGTGTAATTTAATTTTTTTTATTTTTCGGTATGTGTTTTTTTTTCTTATGTGATTCGCCGTTTTGTTTCTTTATTTGTCATTGTTTTTTAAATTGTTTTTTTGGTATGTGATTTGCCTCTCACATGAGTGGAACTTTCAGTGACCAGAATGGTAAGTGGAGTGTACTTATATAGCGCTTTAACAACATTGTTACAATACCCAAAGGGCTTTACATTAGCACTCCCTTACCCTTTCACGCACACAGTCACACACCAATGGTGCTGCTGCCATGCAATGCCAACCCATTGGGGACAAGTTAGGGTTCAGTGCCTTGCCCAAGGGCACTTCGACAGTGGGCTGTCATAGCCGGGAATCGAACCGCTGACCCTTCGGTCCTAGGACAACTCAAGCTACCAACTGCGCCATGGTCGCAGAGAGAGTGTGAGAGCTGCACTACAAATTTGAACACACCTGCTCCCTATGCACACCTGGACCTAATAACACTAACGAGTCACATGACATTTTGGAGGGAATATGACAAGCAGTACTCAATTTGGACATTTAGGGATGTAGTTTCTAAGGGGTGTACTCACTTTTGTTGCCAGGGGTTTAGATATTAATGGCTATATTTTAAATTATTTTGAGGGGAAAATGAATTCTCTATTATATAAACTTCACACAGACTACTTTTCATTGTGTCAAAGTCATTTTGTCAGTGTTGTCCCATGAAAAGATATACTTAAATGATTTAAGTAGCGGTCCTGGCTACTTTCGCGCCCTGGGCGAACCACCCCATCAGCCCCCCCCCACCGACATCCAAACTACCCAACCCCCCCCCCCCCCCCCGCCGACATCAAACACAAGAATGTGTTACGTTTTTTACGTTATTTTATTAAAATAGTCTATCCCCTGCCCCCCTCCTTGCCTTTCCTCTGAGAGTGAGTGAGACTCACTCTGCAGTTGCGAGCAGCTGATCCCCCTACCGTCTCCCCCTGCCTTTTCTTCTGACACACACGACTCTCAGCAGCAGTTGACATGATAATAAGGGCAGAGGCGTAGCAAGGGTCCCAGGGGGCCCCAGGCAACAAGCAACATGGGGCCCTTTGAGCGTGTGTGCAAGTAAGGGGGACAGTTGGACTTGGAGCAATAGCATGTTTCATAAAAGTATAATAACGCCTCAGTCTCATAGAGTGCTTTTTAGGACACTCATAAGGACATAAAACTACAGTAACATAGTACACTCACCGCTGTCTTGCTTCCTTTTCTCCTCTTCTGCTTTTTTTTCCTTTTTTCATTTCCAGACGGATAACTTCTCTTCATTTTGCCAATTAAAGAAAGGCCCGATCGCCATCCACTCTCACTCTGAGTCACGTGACAGACATACATATTTGCGGAGTAAAATGAACACGAAGGTGGGGGAGGGGGGTTCGAGTGCGCGCTGCGTGCGGTCATCTTGGCCATAAAAGTGGCGAAAACTAAGCACTTTACACTCATATGGTTGTACAACATCATTTTAAGATGCTAAACTAACACCTTCCCTCTTACATACAAATAACAAATAATACAAACAACTAGTTCACATAGAATATAACCATCTCAACATATTTACATCATTAGACATACAAAAAAATAGTAAATAAATAAAAATAATAACTCAAGAGGAAATTAATTAAGTACTAAACAATTTTGCATGAGCTTCTATACTAGACTTGCATTTATTATTTTGTATCTTATTAAGTGATGTAAAATCTGATTCAAATTCAACCCCAAAAAAAATCTTAAAATTCGGATTTACTTTTTGATTTACGCCTATTCTCGTTCTCAGAATATGCAGCACTTGTCACGTAACAGGACTGGTTGCTATGGGAACGTACGCAGCGGCATACCGCATACCCAAGGAACCTTGCTAAAAGGAGTATTAAAATTGCTAATAAAATCGTTTCGGATAATTTTAGATGCATATATGGTATATTTTTCTTATAGAGTATTCAACGAGGAATACGATAGACCCATTAATAGACTTTCCTGGAAAAATCACCATTTCTTTAAATAGTCTCATGAATAATGAGGTGGCCTGTGAAAACCACCATTGAATATTACAGTAAAGACTTTGCTTAAAGATCTTGGTGAATCACTCTTTGCACATATTTACAGTGCCAAAACTGACTGGCCGAGATTACGTATGAATACTCTTTGGGACTGAAAATAGAACTGATAATCTGCTAAATAATTCCATGGTATTTGATCACACCCAATACTTTTAGCTTTGACTGTGCGGGGAAGCTGAGTGTGCTAAATCTTTGTGTGCCAAATCTATTGGCCCTCTGGGGAAAACTAGCGGATTTTTTTTTCTTCTCTTTTTTCTCGAGGGCGCTTGTGCACCCCCAAATAGATTGCGCCCTGGGCGGTCGCCCACATTGCCCACAGCAAAAACCGCCTGTGCTTAAATATCTGCAGAAAAGCGAGGGGTGTACTCACTTTTGTGATACTCTGTACTTTTATTTTCTTCATTTATTTCTCTTTATATTTATTTATTTATTTATTTTAATTTTGGCACTACTTTGAAGCTATATGTATTATCGTAATGCAGACGATAAACAAAACTTTGCAAGAATGGATTAATCATTTCGACTGGAGGCTGCCCTGAGCACACTGTATCGCAGACATCGCTTGTCCAATCAGAAGCAGGATACCCTGAAGCCCCGCCCCCTCATGCTCGCTATTTATAATATTACCACAGCGGCACTCTTGACTCTTGACAGTTAAGAGTAGATGCTAGATTACCCAGACAGCGGCAGCTGCAGCGTCACCCGTGGATGCTGCCCTCCCCCTCAAACACAGGAAAAGCACATTTCACACCACAACCCGGAGCCACATTTTCACATCACTCTTGCTCTTCGTTCAACTCCAATCCAAAAGTTATCACGTAAACAATGGCACAAGAGACTACCGTCACGGATGGTGATGAGGCGACTCAGGTCCAGGTTCTGGCTGGCGCGCCAGTCGAGGAGAAACAAGCCGAGGGGGAGCCGGTGAAGAAGGAGAACGGGGACAGTAAGGTGACCGTCGCCGAGCAAAGCCCCGAGTGCACGTTTGTACACCCAGAAGGCGGCTGGGGATGGTTGGTCATGCTCGCTGCCATGTGGTGCAATGGCTCGGTGTTCGGGATCCAGAATGCCTTTGGTATCCTCTTCCTCTCCCTGCTACGGGAGTTTGGCTCCGAGCACGATGATGACCTGCGCTTTCGGACAGGTGAGCCCACTCAGATTTGGCGCTAAAAAAAACTGGTTGAGTTATATCTCATGAACCAAACAGAATGTGGTTTTAGCTAGTTTTAGTTCACATTGGAAGAGCTCTTGCTTTACTTAACATTTAAGTGGCAGTGAATGTCTCGTTTATGAACATCGGAATGAATAACACTGAACATGAATTCTCTGAAAGCAATGAAATATTGTTTTTTTGTTTGTTTGTGTTTACTAGCTAACGACTAGCCAGCAAGAAATCCGTTCGTTTCTTGATGTAATGTGACAGTGTCGTGTGTTCGGCACCCTTTAGCTTGTGAATTGTACCATAAACGCAGCGTGTCCACGAGAACTCGCCACGTTTAAATGTAGCTTTTTTTTTTTTCTTAATTCGGAGCCTTCATATTCGCGTGCATAAACCTCTCCAGATGGAATACTTTGCTTGCCACAAAAAGAATGATCATCATTTCTTTGTCCAACATCCAATTTTTGCATCATGCGGTTGCCTAGTACCCCAGGCAGTACTGAAGGTGTGTTAATGTATTCAGTAGTGTGAGTAAATTATAATTTAGTGAGTATAATTAAACTACAAACCGGTTCTTTCAGCACCTGATATGTTTCATAATGAATGAAAGAGAAGATTTCAAGTCAATGAACACAAATTACACATAGGCGGAGTTTGAATTTTTTTTGGCAGAGGGGGCAAACTATATTAAAGACCCCAAAGCGCAGTTTCGGTAATAAAATTAACACAAAAGATATATCCTCGGTTAGTATCTTAGCCCAAGCTCGTAAATACAGGCATCCAGAGGTGGAGTTTGACTTTTGGGGCGGAAGGGGGAGGGGCACAACATGTTGATGACCCAGAAACGCAGTGTCAGCAATAAAATTAACATACAAGACTATTTATTGTAATAAATTGAAAATGAGCTTTTATTGTTTGTTTTCCCATCATTTTTGAGGGGAATTCTAAATCAGGCTGCTTAGGGCTGCTATAATTTTAGCCAAGATCGTCACCCATTGAATATCGTACACCTGCCGGTGGTGGCTCTGTTGTACAATTAGCATCTTTAGTGGGGCAAATTGAAACTCCGCTCACCATTTTGGCGGTGCTCTCTGGTGTTTCATGGTCCACATTTTCAATCCTTGGTTCTTTCTCAGTAGTTGTTGTCCCTTTTGAAAGCTTAGGTTTGAAAAAATTACGTATATCCATCTTGCCTCTTCGGTCCTCGGGTGGTTTTGGCTAAGCAAAGCAAATGACCATCCAAGGCAGTGGTCTCCAAACTATTCCACATGCCCTAGTGGGTGCAGGTTTTCATTCTCACAAAACATGACAACATCTTTTCACCAATCTGGTGTTTTATAAGTGTAATCAGTTGATTGCAGTCAGGTGCTGCTTGTTTTAGTAGAAACCACATTGGTTTAATGGTCTTTACTTGATCATTATTAACAAAAACCAGGACCCACAGCGGCCCTCGAGGACCGGTTTGGAGACCCCTGGTCTAAGGTGCTAGTCACATGATCTGTTCGAAAAATAATTCTGAACTAATATACATACATATATATATTTCATTTCATTCATTTTTTTCTTGTCTGTTTTATTGCTTTACAACTTTTATCGACACAATTTTACGTGAAAACTCTTAATTTAAAAATCATATCTAGAAAAGTCAATTACATTCAATGACACTTTTCGGCCACCTGGGGGGCCATGTCCTCCCTTAAACCCCGCGTAAGAAATTGCACTATTCACCTCATCTGAATGCTCTCTGCACTTTGAGAGGAGCTATGATGTGGCAGTTATGTCAGTCTGATTTTGTATTAATTCACAATGGCATCACACATTCTTCTGAGTGGCAAATGACAAAGTGTTCTCTGATGTTGCCGGTAATAAATAAACTCTTCCATGTCGTTTGACTAAAACAGAGCGTTTGGGAGTGTCAACAGTTAAGTTGATTCAAAAACAGAAAGATCTGAAGTTTAGACATTATTAAAGGTCCCATGCAATCAAAATCCCTACTCTTTTCACACATAAAGTACTATACGTGAAAATGAGTGAAAAGCCTCAAGACCGACAGCCAGAGAGATTCGAGCAAATTACAGCGTGTTCTTGCAAACTGAAGTGATTTCAACACACTCGACTCAAATTCAGTTGATGAAAATACATTGAGTATTTGGTGTAAAATAAGGTCCAAAGCTTATTTAGCTGTCGAACATTAAAGAGTGCTACAGCTCTCACATCTGCCAGTTTTAATACCTAGAAAAATGGTATTTCCAACTCAGAATTTACTGACAAACTAACTACAACGGTATAAAAGTCACATATAAAAGGTATGGCATGGGACGTTTAATAGGATCATATAGAGGCCGGCCTATTTTTCCATTAGCTAGCAATGAAGAAGTGAAATTCAACCATTATTTTGGCATCATCATTGCATACCATTTAATAGTATCTTTGAGAAAAACTGTTGTTTGAATTACCATCTGTTATGGTGTATTCCACCAAGAAAGTTCTTTTCTCTTCAGGTCAAGTTTTATTTTGCTCAAATTATTAGTAGCGACATCTGACAGCACAATGATTTGAGTGCTTGAGTGAACTTATTTTAGCATTCACTCAGACTTGCAGTGATGATGAAACCAATGTGGTAATACTCAACATGTTATGCTTCCTCTTTTTCTTCCATTGATATTTGTTTAGTAGCCCACATTCATCCACTTTCTGCATCTATTGGGGCTCCAGGTAAGGAATCCCTCGGGTCCCCACCCCATCTGTGCATGCCACAAAAATTTAATTTTCGCACATTAAAGTGCACAAGAAAACGTAAACAACGAATAAGGACAAATTAAAAGAAAAATAAAGTTGGCAGACAGTATACATAAAGCACTGTCATAGAAAAACATTTACCGCACCGTATTTTCCGCACTATAAAGCGCAACGGAGTATAAGGTGCACCTTCAATGAACCGCCTATTTTGAAACTTATTTCATATGTAGGGCACACCTCATTATAAGGTGCAGTAGTAGTAGTAGTAGTAGTGGTTGGTGTTGCATTATACAGCCACTAGATGGTGCTGTGCTAAAGAGAATGTCTTGACATGATTACCCATATTGATCCATTTATAGGGCGCATCGGACTGTCTGCTTTTGAGAGGATTGAAGGCTTTTAGGTGCGTTGTTATAGTGTGGAAAATACGGTAATAATATAAATAAAGTCAAACTTACACACTGACAAATTACACACTTAAGTTTCACTTTTCACGAAATTCGCGGGGTTCAATGACAGGGTCAAGTCAAAGACTTCATAATGTATTGACGGGGCGCGGGGCTGATACATAGGGGGCCTATCTCTGTAAAAGCTAACCGAGTGGAAACGCAGACAAAGAGCTTTTACCATTGAAAATTATTTCTAAATAAATGCTTAAATCCCTGAATTCTTCATAGATATGGACGTAAAACAGTCTAGATTCTTGGTTAAAAAAAAAAAACGTGCAGGTAGCATTTATTTTACTTAATATTGCGAATATAAGGCTAGTCAGTAAGGAAATTGGTGGCCGCGATATGTAAAGAAAGCTTTTTCCATTGAAAATTTTTCAGAATAAATGCTTACATTTCTGAATTCTATAGAGCACAGGTATCAAACCGATTCCAGAAAGGGCCAAGTGGGTGCTGGCTTTTGTTCCAACCGATACCGTGCAGTGAGTTTAACCAATGAACGTCCTACTGAAACAAGCAGCACCTGACAAAGTTTAACTGATTACACATGTAAAAGATCTGATTGGTGAAAAGGTGTCCTCTTCATTGGTTGGAAAGCAAACCTGCACCCACTTGGCCCTTTCTGGAATCTGTTTGACACCTGTGCTATAGAGATATGGACGTAAAACAGTCTAGATTCTTGGTTAGAAAAAACGTGCAGGTAGCATTTATTTTACGTAAATATTGCGAACTATAATGCCATTGCTGTAGCGGCTAATTTCTCAGATTGTTTTTTTTTTCACAACGTTTGAAAATGCATGCATGGTACGAAAAATATAATAATTACCTTGAATCCTCGAACAAATCACTCTAGAGACAATCCTTCCTGTTTGTATGCAGTACAGCTTTTGTAGTTTTTCAACTTAAATCCGGCGTTGAGATCGATGCATGTGACCGACTGCTAATAAATGAAGCGGAGTATTGGACGGCCCCCTTCGGCAGTGAATGGGGAATGTATCGTGTCAATACATGATGAAGTTTATGGTCAGGTGCCCCCACAAGGAGGGTTTTCTACTGCGGTGTCATTTCAAATGGCCAATTCTTGTTGTTTCTGTGGAGTACATTTTGGAAAGCCCTCCGAGGGCCCCGTTTATTACTAGGAGACTCAAGCAACTGCATGTCTTGCCTGTCTGCTAGCCCTGCTTCTCAATTTATCCTTAAAACGCTGGAGCTTATTCAGATTGAGAGGTGGGGTACACCCTGGACTGGCCGTCAGCCAATTCAAGTCCCCAAACTATATAAACAAATCCAATCAGACCCTAAACATCATCGTAGTCAATCATATTATAATTTTAACTCATTCTTTTGAATGGATCTTGGCTTTCATGTTGCCGATCTGAAATTTAATATAGTGCCATGCTACTACATTCATGCTTGTTCAAAACAAACTAAATGTAGCAAGCAGCATGTAGTGGAGTAGGGAAATTGCACAGGTGGGTAGTAATGTGTTACATTTACTTGAGCAACTTTTTGAGAAAAATGTGCTTGTATAATTATACCACGGCATACTTTTTACTTTTACTTGAGTAGATTTGTGAAGCAGAAAGGCTCCACTTACTCTTACATTTTCCCTCTTCATTATTCTACTTAGATTTACTTTTTTTTTTTTTTTTTTTGCCAGAGATGCCCACAGTGGCTCTACCGGTTTCATCAATACCAAAATACCAAAATCACAAGACTCCATTATACTAATCAGACTTTTACAGTCACATGTCCACACACAAGCTTGCAGTCGGAAGTCCTATGATTACGCCGGTCTGTTCAATCATGCAACGTCTTTAAAGGGATCCTCGATCTTAAAGACAAGTAATTCTTAAAAGATAAATGTTAGTATGAGTTGTAATTGATATTAAAATCCCTCTTAATGTTTTCGTTTTAATAAAATTTGTAAAATTATTTTAACTGATAGGTCGCCATTCTTGTTGACGTCGCAGTGCGATGACGTCACATGGCCCGCTGCCGAACTTCCAACGTGTCACTCGTTAGCTACTCCAGCATGTCGTCGGTTCTGCTCTTCCAATTTGAACCAGAGCGGAAAAGTAAAGCGCAGGACAGCATTGTCGGTCATTTACAAGACAGGTAGCAAAGGCAAAATGCAGAGCAGGAAATACCTGATAAGACAAAAGTTGGGCAAAACTGGTGATGTACTTGCAGCAAGTGTGTCTCAGTGACAACAGAGCGAGAGAGTGTATGCTGTTGAGAACTCCGGTTTTTGTTAGCAGATCTTCAAGGTGAGCTATTGCGTGGTCAAACTCATTCCAATATAATTATGTAGATTGTTAGCATCCAGAGCTGTCGTGTGCTTTACATACAGTACAGGCCAAAAGTTTGAACACACCTTGTCTTTCGTGCATTTTTATTTTCATGACTATTGACATTATAAACGCTCAGTGAAGTAATAAAACTAGGAATGCACACGTGTGATGTCAGGGTTGGAATTATGTCGTGGCTGACTGTCGTCATTAAATTCATCATCTGATGGGAACAAATCCTGGGATCGAGTGTCCACCATGTCTTGTACATCCAACTCATGTTTAGCTACGTAAGGGTGGCCACTGGACCGCTGCATCGGACGTGTCTGGATCAGTTTGCGTGGCAGCATCACTCATATTAGGTGAATACTGAACAGACACGCTTACTGCCTGATGAACTGACAGTAGAGGTGAATTATTAGCTTCCTCTGTGACAAGCGGTACGCCCGAACATTCGCCTACCGCTGCAGCGACAGGAGCGGCTTGCCTGCTTAAGATAGCGGCCAGCAGTTTCTTGTCTTTAGTGCTTTATTGCGCGAATTTCACTTGTTATCCGAGCACGTTGAGGCTTCTTGTGAGGGGAAAATAGTTGGAACAGCATTTGATTTTAGTCTCTGCTTATATCCAGCCGCTCCGGTGAGCTCTTTCATAAGTTGTTGTTGACTAAAAGCCTTGAACGCGGTAGTAGAAAAATGGCGAGAACAAAGCCTTGGGTTTTTTGGAAGTTTTTTCTGTCAGGCATTTTCCCAAACCTTTCTCCTCTTCTTGTCAATAGGAAATCTGTGGGGACTCTCATCACTCCCCTTGTTTCTATTTGACTGGAAATTGCATCCAAAAGCAGCACATCGTGGCATTTTAATTAGCGAGTTTAGGCAGCAATACACAATTGTTGTACACAATTGAAACATCCCAATTACGTCATTACTCCGAGCCCGCAAAACATGGCGCCAACTATCTGTCAAAATATGTACTAAAAATTATAGAATATTGCCATTGATTTAACATTTTATGTGTTTCTAACAACATGTTTTTGTACAAGAGAACCATTGTGGTTTATTAGAGCCTACGTGTCTTTAAGATCGAGGAGCACTGAAAGCAACATTACTTGAAAGTACGGATTTCAACCTCCCTCCCAGTTTTTATTTGGCACAGATAGATCACGGAAAACCGGAGATTTGATCGTTTTCATTGTAGGAAAATGTATTCTCCACTTGAGGGCACTAATTTTCTTGAACATGGGTGATGATTCATTTCTGTAATTTTTTCTTGTCAGAATTAAATTATTTTTATGTATTTCTTCGGCCTAATACGGTCATGTAATAGGTTATAGTACTGTGTAAAAATACCAGTTCATACAGATGACATTGTGCGAAAGAAAATAATTTTGTTGAAAAAAATAAAAAAAATAAATAAAATCTATAATTGTAAGCAGGTACTCACAATGTTACTCAATACACAAGTGTTCCTTTCACCAAATACTTTACTTCTATGTGTGTAAATTTTTGGGGTGACTAATTTTACTTAACTGATATTATTTCGAAGTAACGCTCTTCTAATTTGAGTAAAATTTTGGGCTACTCTACCCACCTATTGTTGATAACATGGTTAAGATATACAATGCTGTTGTGCACAAAGAGAGAGCAGAGATTCAAAGACTGTGTGAAAACAACGTCCATGGTGCAACATCAAATACTCGGAAATTAGACTGCAACAGTGTAAACATTTTATTGTGCATTTATTCAGTACATTCAAACGCAATTATCAAGGTTTATGCGGGTCATTAAAAAGCATTAAAAGTAATTAAAATGTTTGAGGCATTAAAAATATTGTAAACTTCATGGTTAATTTATTTAAGTTGTCTGATATTATCGGGCAGCCAATAATATCGGCCGATAAAAGCATTTTAAAGTTATATCAGATAATATCGACATCGGTTTTGGGCCAATATGCATGTTGCCTTCAAAGTGAATGTAGAAGCCTTCTGCCTTTGTACAAGGACTGGTCACTGTTTAGCGCAGCAGTTATGCTTAGTGACCATTAGATGTCTCCAAACTAAGATGCTTGGGATTTGTTATCTGAGCAAACAATTTGCATTCATGGTGCAAGAAATGAACAATAATTGATTGAAAAATGAATTATAAACTCATTACATACCTCATTCACTGTACTGAAGTTGTGTGCCTTTGTTATTTTGAGCCAGAATAACTGTGTGAGCCGTATGTGATATGGCAGTGCCTTATTTGGCACTTGACCCCCCCCCCCCCCCCCCAAAAACCCCGATGTTTGCAATTTTTTGATTTCAACAATAAATATAGTGGTGCAATATAGACATTTTTTCTCATAGGTTCAGTAAAAGTTGTTCTAATTTTTCACAGAATGTTTATTGGAAAACCTTGAAGTGGTTACATTTATCATGATTAAAGTATCCAGTGAGGCATCACAATACAATTAGCCATAATACGTTAAGTCCATGACAGCATATATCGGTATCCATCTGATATGTTTCAGATTTTTGGAGTTTGACAATATCGGTTAAAAAGTCATTATCGGACAACTGTACATACAATTTGTATGCATGAAACTATCTGCAGTCGGGCAGGGGCATTAAATTAGTAATGTGACATTAAAAAGTATTAAATGAGATTTGCTGATACCTGTAGAAACCCTGATTATGCTAATTGTTAGTGGTGGGAATCTTGGGGCACATGACGATTCGATTTTGATTCAGAGGCTACGATTCAATTATAAATCGATTATTGATGCACCCCCCCCCCGCCCCCCAGCTATTAGCTGCTTTTAATGTTTCGTACATTAGTTACAAAAAATTAACAAAAATGAAATACTCAAGTTCCCATTCTGTATCAGTAGCTTTAAACTCCATTCAATTAATTTAATGTTGTGAATCAACTGTTAAAGTTGTTAAAATTGCTCCCGTGAGAACATAATTTCCTTTTGGTCTACTTTCGACATGTGTTTTAAAAGTTTTAAAACTGGTTCATCATTTAAAGATTCAAGTCAAGATTTTGCCGATTTAGGAGTATTTTAGATAAAAAGCTAATTAGGTTCGCTACAACAGCCTTCCAGAGAAGTCTACTGCTTTAAGATGGCGGCTGTTTACTATGACGGCGAGTCTGTCATGTCGCATCTAGTTCTATATACATGTGATATCTACTAGAGCATTATGTGGGTGTAGTTTGTAGCGGCTGTCTGCAGCAGTGAGGTATTATTGTTTTTTTATCTAGCGGCAGGAGTTGAGCATGATGCTTACTCTTAGTCCGTTCCTCATTGCGACCGCGCTGACTGTGTTTTAGTTCCGCTTTACTTGGCATATTTCATAAATCGGAATTTGGATGTTTGTGAATCGTTCTTTAATCTTCCACAGCCGAATCGCGAATAATCTAAGAATCGGAAATTTCGCACAGCTCTACTAATTGTAGTCATTATTATGTCATCCCAGCTCCTACTCCCTTATTTTTTTTGTCACCGACATTTACAAATCATATCTGCAGAATTTGTGCTCCTGGAAAGAAAACCATCTGTTGCCCTTTAGAATATTTGACCTATTTATTTGCAGAGCAAACGTAGTATGTTCCAAAATATTGGACTTCTTACTGAAGAAGGTCAAAGGTGATGATGCATGTGAAAACAATGACGTGTCACGGATATCCTGGAATACAAGGTCATTGGCATACTGGGTGTCAGATCAAGTTGCTTTGATGTCATATTCCAGACTGTTTTGATCAGAAGATGATATGCTGAGACATCTTTGGAGCCCGATGCTCCATAAAAGGAACCTCGGCTATGAGGACTTGTAATTCTTAAAAGATAAATGTTTGTATCAGTTATAATAAGTCTTTAAGTACGTATTTCCTTTTACCATAACATCCATTTTCATTGATTTGTATTGAAGAGTAATTACTTGGTTGCTTTTGTCTGGTTCCATCTAAAATCTCAAGATGCATTCTGTTCAACTCTTTATTAACTTTCTTTGCACCCCCCACCATCTTTTCAATCAGCAACTCATTACCGTTAGCAGTTAAGAGCACTTCAGCTCCCTGTAAACTTAAGCTTTACGGATGCCTTGAATGCTCCTAACATCAATTGTGACTTGGCCTTATTTATTCATTAATAGCTCATTTGTGGCCACTGAGGATGCACTATTTGCTAAAGTGGCTATTAATTAGAGTAGTTTCTGAAAGAGCGGAGCGCACTTTTAGCGGAAATGAGGTCCTTAAACTTCGATACCGCTGAACTGTTCTACTGGCTGACCCTGTAAATTTAATCTTTGGGAGCACACGCCCGTACACGTGCAGTTCTTGAGTGCACACACAGTGCCTTTCCCCGAATGGCCAGAGTTCACCGGCTTGCTGTCATAATGATTGGTGTCTTCCCTCAAGTTGAGCTTGGGCAGAGGGACTGTGGGAATGTGAAAAGTTGGACTTAAACCGCGCTTATGTAACTGACAAAGGCCTTCGAAACGTTTCCATGTTATTAACACTCATGGAACAGTTGTCTGACGTGTACAGTAGTACAAGCTTAACAAAATACAAATACAAATGTTGTATCAAAAATGTAAACTTTACAGAACGGTGGTGTGATTTAATTTTTAGTGCATTTGCTAAAACTATGCAGCAGCATCATACTTAGGATACAGTGTCATTTTTGGCAGCCCTTTTAATTTTCGTCTGTCTTTTAGACGTCAATACTTATTAGTCTTCATATTTTAGTCATCTCAAAATGTGTTCGTCTTCGTCTAGTTTTCGTTAACGAAAACTCAAAAGTAATTTCGTCTCGTTTTAGTTGACGTGTACTAAAAATGTTTTCGGCGGTAAAATAAAAAAATTTTACACCAAAAATAGATTGGTAAAAAGTTAAACAAATAAAGGCTTCCAACTATTTCAAATTAACGTTGACAGACGAGCACATAGTGTAGCGTCTACATTTGTGTCCCATTGACACAATGATGAACCCCATTACATTTTATGATCCAAATAAGGATGAATTATAGTGGACTCTGAATGTTTTAAGCCAGACATGTTCAAAGTCCGGCCCGGGGGCCAAATGCGCCCCGTGGTCAAATTTCATCCGGCCCCCAGCCTCTGTCATAAAATCAATAACGTCAGGCCCGCACACAGACTTAACAAATTGGTCAGCAGTACCGCCACCCGCATATGAAGTAGCTTACACACTAAATGCTGCTCCTCATTTACCCACTAAAAGGCAGCAATACATTAAGCAACATTACCCCGTGTGACCCTTTACTCCCAATTTTCTAAAATGGCGACGATCAACAAAAAAAAGATGGCCGACGTTTCAAGGATAGATGGAAATTGGACTATTTCTTCGCTAAAATTAGCGACAACTGTGTCTGCCTCATTTCCAAAGAGACAGTCGCTGTTTTTAAAGAGTTCAATGTGAGGCGATATTACCTAACAAGACACACTGACATGTACGACAAGATTACAGGGAAAATACGTAGCGATAAACTGAAGCAACTTGAAGCTAGTTTAATTTTACAGCAGCAGTATTTCGCAAGAGCCCGAGAGTCGAAAGAAAACGCCACAAAGGCGAGTTGCGAGATGATTGAAATTATTAATTAAAAAATATATATAAAGCAAATGTGACACACAGAATGGCTTGCTAAAATTTGCTTAAATATATTGTTCTACGTAAAGGACGTCAGCCAAGGTCGGCCCCCCCCCATTTTTACCACACGAAATCTGGCCCCCTTTGCAAAAAGTTTGGACACCCCTGTTTTAAGCTATATCTCAGTCAATTTTTATTTTTTTTTTTTAAATCAAATTTTCAGTGCATAATGTTTATGCTTGACATTTGACCCGACAACTTGGCCTTTGACTTAAGTAGGCACAACCCTCCACCTTTTAACCAATCAAAATAGAGGTTCACAAATAGGTCCACATTTTTTGTGTTAAATCATCTTCTTTGACATCCATATTGTATTCATTAAATATAATGGCGTATTACTTAACCTGTGACCTTACAATGACTGATAAAAATAATAAAAATCAAAAATACACACTTGATACATTCTGCTTCTGACAACAATAAGGAACATGCCTTAAAAATACCCATATTTTAAGGTTAAAACTAATCTAAATAACATACGGCATACGTCACTTCCCTCTTTCCCCATTCATTATAAAGACTGAAGTCGATACGAATGGTTTCGCGCGAATTCTGCAAATACGGCACAGCAACAAAAGACACAAAAAGTTTTGTCTGAGGAATAAAAAAAGGGAGGCTACCAGGATATACAGAATAAACATTGGCCTGGCTTTCACTTGCTGGCGTGACACCAGGCATTGCCTAATGCTGATGCGAATGCTATACTAACGCTACGAGTTACATTTAGTGTGTGATGATCACTCAGCACAGACATTTAAAGGCTAAAGCAGCATTGCATATTCTCTCTGGCCAAGATAAGAAAACAAATTTTACTGTGTGTGCATTTGTGCAAGCCTAATAATAAATGAGATAAAATAAAATAATAAATAAGCCTAGTCCAGGGGTCGGCACCCAGTGTTTTGAAAGCCGCATGCAGCGCTTTAGTGCTGCCCTGGTGGCTCCCTGGAGCATTTTCAAAAATGTTTGAAAATGGAAAAAGGTTGAGGGAAATATATTTTTGGTTTTGATACAGTTTCAGTAAGAGGACAGAAATGACAGAAACATTCTTAAGGTTTTCCAATGTGTAGAATAAATATTAAATTTCAACATTTCTGTCAACGAAGGTTTGCGTCATAGCCTGCGACACACGTTTTTATCATCAGGGCGGGATGCCAGGCAGGTGGCTATTGTAAACGAACCGGCAGCAGAGTACCCAGTTGAGAGTGAGAGTAAAAGTGCGATTCCATTACTTCTGAAGAACTTAGAGGAGCGCAAAAATAGATTCAAGAAGTGGATTGTATCGCCAAATTCCACTACTGCTGCATGTTTTTTTTGCAACCCGGGAGAAAATAAAGCGTTGAAAACCGTTCACAGATGGTGAGTACATGAAGGAGACATTCATCAACATATCAGAACACCTATTTGCAGACTTCAAAAACAAAACCGAGATAATAAAGAAACTCAAAGACATGCCCAGATAAGGGGCATGTGTTGCACGTTCCTTTTCGAAATCTCAAAATAAGAAAGACATCAAAAATCTGATTTTTTTTTTATTGCATTTCTATAATTTCAAAAAAGCAATGAAACAATTCATTAATATTGTAATGAAGTTAAATTTCAGTTGGCATCATAATTAGGGCTGCAGCTATCGAATATTTTAGTAATCGTGTAATGGACTGAAAATCTTATCGATTAATCGAGTAATCGGATAAAACATATTTTTTTGGTAAAGAGCAATTATAAATATACATGAGAAAAAAAAGACATTTCATCTAATATTGAACCATTTTCAGTCAATCAGTGTCTTTATTTTTCGATGTACATTGTTGAAAACAGCCAACAATTGCCTCTCAGATGTGACTAGAATAAAAAAAAGACCAATTCACTGCTTTCACTCCAAAAACTTTTAGATCTTATAAAAAATATATATATTTCTTACCTAAAAATGCCATTACGCTTGATAACACACATCAGTTGTGTTTTCCCCACGTGTTTCAATTGAATTTCCATTTGTGTTCCATTTTTTTTTTTTTTTTTTTTTTTTTTCCTCCCCTATTCACTTTTGTTTTTTCAGTCAAATTTTTTGGCATATTATCCTCATGAGTTAATGTTTGTAATCAATATGAATTTGTTATTATTTACTGATTTTAATACATTTTATTTTTCAGTATCAAATGGTCGAAAATGTAACGAGTGTATTTTTACAGTTTGGATGTGACTTTTTTTTTTTTTTTAATTCAGGCAAATTGATGCGCATTAAGTCTTTTCTGTTACAAACAAAACAATGTTAATAAAGTTATATTTTATTATAAGCTGATCTATGTTACTTTTTTTCTTTAATAGAAAAAAAAGAACACAATGTTAGGCAGATGCGTACTTATGATAGTAATATTATAGACTAATGATACTATTTACAGTGGCAGCAGAGAGTTTTGGGATGCGTGTGTGTTTTGGGGTTTACGTCTTCCTTGGGAGGGCGTAATAGAAAATAATTGAGAAGCACTGGCCTAGTCTAAGCAGCTAAACAGGACAGGTTAAAAAAAGAAAAGACAATCAATTCAAAATCAATCAGAACTCATAACATCAATCGACATTGTCATATTTTGGTTAAAAAGAATGTTTTTGATTCGAATCTATGACAGGGTTCAGCAACAAAATTGTCACACTAGTCATTCCTACGGCATTCATCTTAGTGGAATTTTGAACATATGCATCCAATTTTGGCCCTGCCGTTGTGGGAGTGGGCATTACACATTGCAGTATTAAGTTACAGTAAAGCACCTATGAGTATCGTTGAGTTGCCATCCTAATATTGATTGTGTAATGTTTATTTGCAGAGGAAACTGATTACCGTACTTTTTAAGTTACTGCATCTTTAAATGTTAACATTTTTTAGGTCTCCTCTTTTAAGGAGGTTTCAGGGTACGTCATTCAGAAAGTTTCATGGGTAGAGAAATGTTGAGAGGGAGCCAGTTGCTGTTTTGACGATCCAGTTGAGAGCCAATGTGGGCCTAAACATCATAAATCCTACCAAGGACATTTTTATCCTTCTGACATTGGAATTTTCGCCTTTGAAAGGGTACGCATACATACACTATACCTAAAAATGACAGACATAAAAATGAACAGCAGTTGGATTTTGGCCAACTAGAACCGCAATTTGATTGTGTTTTTTAGTGTATATATATATGCCCTTGATGACAGGGACAGTTTGACCGTAGATAACTACGAAACTACATTTTCGTACTACTCTGATGTTGAAGAATGACAGGTTTAAAATTAGATGCGCATACCACAGGCTTATAGACTGTTTTGGAATAGGCACTACCCACCATATCCTTAGGACATGACCTCACCTGTCTTTCCATTCTTTATCTGAAGAGAGCAGATCCCCTTACCGGAACACTTCATTTCGTTGTTGACACATGTCTCAATACAAATAAACTCTATTTGTACTTGTTTATGTTACTACCACCCCAGTTTGTCAGACATGCACTTCTGTATCTTTGATTATTACACCTTGGAGTTACTTTGTTTCTATCCTTTTGGGTTTTATGTCTCCGCTTCATTGCTTCGCTGGACATTCACTTGGAAAGACACAGTAATGTGCAATCAAAATCTGCTTAGACTGATTTGCCATGTAAATGTAATTAATAATTAGTCTACACTAGGGGTTGGCAACCCCTAGTGTAGACTAGGGGTTGTTCAACTGTATGTATATTAGGGCTGAACGATATTGGAAAAAAACTGACATCGCGATTTTGGGGGGGTTGCGATATATATTGCGATATGAAACTAGAAGAATTTTCATTAGTTGACTCAAATAGCTCTGTTTAGGAAGACTTTGGTTGACTTACTATGACCGTATCGTATTCATTAGAGATGTCCCGATCACATGATCGGAAATCGGGCCAATTGTGCCATTTTTCAGAGGATCGGAATCGGGTGCAAAGGACCGGGTATTTAATTAAAAAAATATACAGTGTACCACAAAAGTGAGTACACCCCTCGCATTCCTGCAGATATTTAAGTATATCTTTTCATGGGACAACACTGGAAAAAAATGAGACTTTGACACAATGAAAAGTAGTCTGTGTGCAGCTTATAAAATAAAATAAATTTATTTTCCCCTCAAAAAAGCTCAAAATATTGTCATTAATATCTAAACCCCTGGCAACAAAAGTGAGTACACCCCTTAGAAACTACATCCCTAAATGTCCAAATTGAGTACTGCTTGTCATTTTCCCTCCAAAATGTCATGTGACTCATTAGTGTTACTAGGGCTAGGTGTGCATAGGGAGCAGGTGTGTTCAAATTTGTAGTGACGCTCTCACACTCTCTCATACTGGTCACTAAAAGTTCCAACATGGCACCATATGGCAAAGAACTCTCTGAGGATCTTAAAGGCGTATTTTTGCGCTACATGAAGATGGCCAAGGCTACAAGAAGATTGCCAACACCCTGAAACTGAGCTGCAGCACAATGGCCAAGATCATCCAGCATTTTAAAACAGCAGGGTCCACTCAGAATAGGCCTTGGGTCGGTCGTCCCAAGAAGCTGAGCGCACGTACTGAGCGTCACATCCAAATGCTTTTTTTGAAAGATCGTCGCAGGAGTGCTTTCAGCATTTATAGATTTTCATGTTTTAATGAGGATAGTATGCGAACAATAACAGACGGGGGGAAAATAAGTAAGTGAACCATCACATTTACTATTTTGTGGCCCCCCCCTTTGGCAGCAATAACTTCAAAAAGATGCTTCCTGTTGCTGCAGATCAGTCTGGCAGATCGATCAGGACTAATCTTGGCCCATTCTTGTACAAAACTGCTGTAGTTTAGTCAGACTCCTGGGATTTCTGGCATGAATTGCTGTCTTTAGGTCATGCCACAGCATCTCAATGGGGTTTAAGTCTGGACTTTGACGTGGCCACTCAGAACGTGTATTTTGTTCTTCTCAAACCATTTTGAAGTTGATTCTGTGTTTTGGATCATTAACGTATTGCAGGATCCATCCTCTATTTTTAGCTTCAAGTGTCTGACAGACGGCCTCAGGTTTTCCTGCAAAACATTACTCCCAAAACAATTCAACTTTGGTTTCATCAGTCCACAAAATATTTTAACAACTGTGGAGTGTCCAAGTGCCTTTTTGTGAACATTAAACGAGCAACAGGGTTCTTTTTTTTTTTTAACCTCTGAGTATTCTGCGCTGAACTTTTGTTGTCATCTTTGGTGGACGGCCACTCCTTGGGAGAGAAGCAACAGTGCCAAACTCTCTCCATTTGTAAACAACTTCTCTGACTGTCGATTGATGAACATCCAGACTTTTAGAGATGGTTTTGTATCCTTTCCCAGCTTTATACCAATCAACAATCCTTGATCGCAGGTCTTCAAAGAGCTCTTTTGACCGAGCCATCATGCACATCGGACAATGCTTCTCATCAAAACAATTCTTACCAGGTGTGTGTTTTATAGTGGGCAGGGCAGCTTTAAACCACTGATCAGTGATTAGGCACACACCTGACTTAAATTGTTTGGTAAAATTTGGTTTCAGTTGCTCTTGAAGTCTCCTTAGGCAGAAGGTTCACTTACTTATTTTTCCCCCGGCTGTCATTGTTTGCATACTATCCTCATTAAATTATGAAAACCTAAAAATGTTTGGGTGGTTTAAGTTAAAGCAGACACTTTTTTTTCCCATCTGTGTGATTTTGACAAAGACAGCTCACATCTGATGGTGATTTATGCAGAAATGTGAGAAATTCCTAAAAGTTCAGATACTTTTTTACACCGCTGTATATTTAGCAGTTTTTTTGTTGTTGTTGTGGGAATATGTGTTTGAACGATTTGTTAAGAGCATTGTAAAAAAAATTTTTTTTTAAATGTTAGCATTTTCTAGCATTTAACCTAGCGGACTTTTGCTATGCAAGTTAGCCAATCGTTCTTTTGTTTCACTTCGATTCTAATTTATTAATTTTTTATACCGTTTGAGGCTAGGCTCCGGTATTTTAATTTTTAAATGCATTTATTGTTTTTGCATGGTTTGAAAAAACACTAGGGAATTTTATTTTGTATTCATATTTAATGCTCTTTTGAATGTGCAATCTTAGCAAACCTTTGTTGTACATCTCCTAAAATTTACTCTGCAACACATTAAATGTTCCTAGTAGATTATTTGAAGTGACTAATTGATAGATTAATTGATTACTTAAATAACTGATAGCTGCGGCCATAGTGTGAGTCTTGATCTATGAATACCTATTGACAAGATTTAATCGTTTAATTACTGTGCTATACCGATTAATTTAAACATTCGTTGCACTTTGACACCAAGTGGATTATGTGCTGTCTTCACCTAGTGAATAATCTTTCCAAAACTATGTTCCCAAAACCTGAACTCCTAATCAACCAATGGCATTTGGTCACACTGGGGTGGAGTGGCTCAATCCATAGATGCGGTTGACCAAGGTCAGGATCAGCCTACGTATTCGTGCAGGGGACTGTGGATCCCCCCCGTGGGAATATGTGAGCTGCTTTTGATAATAAAAGGTCTGACTTCTAATGTCAGCAAAGCCCAAAGACCTTTGTACCGAAACGAGGCTTGATGGTCACAGCTTGCACTGTTTGAGTAATTTTCCAGTAACTCTGATGTGTCTCACTGACAGTCACGATCAGTTCAAGACGTCATATACTATTTGTTTGAGTATTACCTTCATTTCCAAAACACAAGGGCAGGCGAGTTACGTGCAGTTCGTGTTTTGTTTTGTTTTGTTTTGTTTTGCCGGACGGGAAATTGGCACACTGACAGGACTGAGATGTTGAAAATATTATTTTAGTATCACCACCTCTGTTATGTGTGGGTGTGTGTGTGTGTGTGTGAGGTAGCCAGGATGTTTTTGAAGATCACTTGATTGGCCAATAGACTGATCGTCGCTTAGAAGAAACAAACAGTACTTGGCCAGCATTTGACATACCTAATTAAACATGTAGTTTCAATGCTGCATTCATACTATGAGGTAAAAATATAAACCTGTGCCAGGTCGAAGGCAAGACAATACCTTTTTTAAATGGGACTCAGTATTGTCCTTTGGGCAAAATCATGTATCTTTGACTGTTAGTCCTGACCTGGCATGCACTGTCCTTCAAATATCGAAGGTAAATATTTGAGATCGAAGGGAGAGTGGATTTTTTTTCCTTTGTTGCAGATAAATTCCTGCCTGAATATGTTTGCTGAACATTTGACAGTTTATATCTGACAGAAGCCTTAAAAATGAGAAATAAAATCTTCGAAAATGCACAAACAAGACTTACGTTAAGGAAAATAAGTATTTGAACACCCTGCGATTTTGCAAGTTCCCCACTTAGAAATGATGAGCAGGTTTGAAATCTTCATAGTAGGTGCCTGTCCACTGCGAGAGACAATCCAAAGAAAAAAAATCTGAAATCACAGTGTTTGATATTTTTAATAATTTATTTGTATTATACTACTGCAAATAAGTATTTGAATATCTGTTTATTAGCGAGAATTGTGAGCCTCAAAGACCTGTTAGTCGCCTTTGAAAAGTCCAACGAATAAGTGGAGTGGAGGTGGACTTTTTTAGTCTGACTTTTTAACCTGTTTGAGGCGGTTATGCTGCATATAAACACCTGTCCACCCCATACAATCCGGAACACTTCAATTCCTAACATGGTCAAGACCAAAGAGCTGCCCAAAGACACCAGAGACAGAATTGTAGACCACTACAAGGCTGGACAGAGTTACGGGGCAATTTCCAAGCAGCTTGGTGATGTACGATCCACCATTTGAGCAATTATTAGAAAATGAAGCTGAACATGACTGTCAATCTCCCTCGGACTGGGGCTTTGTGCAAGATCTTCTTCGTAGGGTCTCAGTGATCCTACGAATGGTGGGGAATCAGCCAAGAACTTCACAGGAGGGGGTGGTCAATGACCTGGAAGGAGCTGGGACCACCATTTCCAAGGTTACTGTTGGTAATACAGTAAGTCGTCATGGTTTAAAATCATGCATTTTACGGAAGGTTCCCCTGCTTAAACCAGCACATGTCCAGGCCTGTTTTAAGTTTACCAATGTCCATTTGGATGATACAGAGGAGTGATGTTTTTGGTCCTATTTCCACTCATAGTTTTTGGAGGAAGAAGAATGCAGAGTACCATCCCAAGAACACCATCCCTACTGCAAAGCATGGGGGTGGTAGCATTATACTTTAGGAGTGTTTTTCTGCACATGGGACTAGACGACTGCACTGTATTAAAGGGAGGATGACATGGCTATGTATTGTGAGATTTTGGGGAATAACCTCCTTCCCTCGTTTAGAGCATTGAAAATAGGTTGTGACTGGGTCTTACAACATGGCAATGGCCTGAAGCAGACAGCCAGAATAACCAGGGAGTGGCTTCGTAAAAAGCATATCAAGGTACAGGGGGGGCCAAGCCAGTCTCCAGACCTAAGTCCAGTAGAAAATCTTTGGCGGAAACTCAAACTCAGTGTTTCTCAGGGACAACCCAGAAACTTGATTGATCTAGAAAAGATCTGTGTGGTGCATAATCCCTGCTGCAGTCTGTGCAAACCTGGTGAAAAGTTACAGGAAATGTTTGGCCTCTGTAATTGTAATTCAAGGCTACTGTATCAAATATTAACATTGATTTTCTCAGGTGTTCAAATACTTATTTGCAGCTGTATAATACAAATAAATTGTTAAAAAAAATCATACACTGTGCTCTCCGGATTTTTTTTTAGATTGTCTCTCACAGTGGACAAGCACCGACCATGAAAATTTCAAACCTGTCCATCATTTCGAAGTGGGAGAACTTGCAAAATCGCAGGGTGTTCAAATACTTATTTTCCTCACTGTATATACAGTGGGACAAATCCCAGAACCACACGGGGGGACCTAGTGAATGAGCTACAGAGAGCTGGGGCCACAGTAACAAAGGCTACAATTAGTAACACAATGCGCCGCCAGGGACTCAAATCCTGCACTGCCAGACGTGTCCCCCTGCTGAAGAAAGTACACGTCCAGGCCCATCTGCGGTTCGCTAAAGAGCATTTGGATGATCCAGAAGAGGACTGGGACAATGTGTTATGGTCAGATGAAACCAAAATAGAACTTTTTGGTAGAAACACAGGTTCTCGTGTTTGGAGGAGAAAGAATACTGAATTGCATCCGAAGAACACCATACCCACTGTGAAGCATGGGGGTGGAAACATCATGCTTTGGGGCTGTTTTTTCTGCAAAGGGACCAGGACAACTGATCTGTGTAATGGAAAGAATGAATGGGGTCATGTATCGAGAAATTTTGAGTGAAAATCTCCTTCCATCAGCAAGGGCATTGAAGATGAGACGTGGCTGGGTCTTTCAGCATGACAATGATCCCAAACACACAGCCAGGGCAACCAAGGAGTGGCTTCGTAAGAAGCATTTCAAGGTCCTGGAGTGGCCTAGCCAGTCTCCAGATCTCAACCCCATAGAAAATCTGTGGAGGAAGTTGAAAGTCCGCGTTGCCCAATGACAGCCCCAAAACATCACTGCTCTAGAGGAGATCTGCAAGGAGGAATGGGCAGAAATACCAGCAATAGTGTGTGAAAAGCTTGTGTAGAAATACAGAAAACGTTTGACCTCTGTTATTGCCAACAAAGGGTACATAACAAAGTATTGAGATGAACTTTTGGTATTGACCAAATACTTATTTTCCACCATGATTTGCAAATAAATTCTTTAAAAATCAAACAATGTGATTTTCTGTTTTTTTTTTTCCACATTCTGTCTCTCATGGTTGAGGTTTACCCATGTTGACAATTACAGGCCTCTCTAATATTTTCAAATGGGAGAACTTGCACAATTAGTGGTTGACTAAATACTTGTATCCCCCACTGTACATACAGAAATGACATACAGTACAGCGCATAATGTACAGTACAACTTCAATTGAAAAAGTAACAATCCTTTTGTAGTGGGGAAGTAAAATATTGAAATGTGAGTGCAAAAGTGTCAACACATTCTTATAACTGATTATTTCAGATAAGTTTAGAAAAGTCATTGAACTGACTCAGCACACATTTAAAAATGCCTCCAATTAGCTACTGATAAAATTCTGACATTCTAGTCTTGTCACTGCTGTCTTTTTTTAAAAGCCATTGTAGATATGGAAAAATAATGTGTATTTCCTGGAATGTCCAAATCATACATTTTTTTCCCCCTAAAAATGTTGTTTTTGAATTTGTAAAAACGTAGTCTGTCTATAAAGACAGACAGTAAAATTCTATGGGATTCTTAACAGCTGGTCAGCTGAACCTCGCTTTATTTGAAGAAGAAAAAAAAAGTTGGATTAAGTCTGGTTAATGATTGATCGAATGAGCTGTTACGTGAAGGCTTTGGAGAGCTAAAGCACTGAAAAGGTAAACATGTTGGAGGGAGGCTGCCACTTCAGTGCTAACGCTACAAACATCTAAGATATTGGGGAAAATGCAACAGTAACAAAAATAATACAATTAAACAATAATTACAAGGTAGATACAGTATCTGTGACCTCTTTAAAGACACAATTTTTTTCATTGTGACGTAATTTGTTTAAAAGTTTAAAATATGTTAGTGAATAATTTCATAAAGTCATTTTTTAAAACTAAATATTAGACCTCAATTAGTGATTCTAAAAATGATAGACATTTCGAATAATATAATTTCTTTTTATGGCTGGGTTGAAACAAAAACTGTTCCTTGGTGTCTGTAAACTGGGGTCTCCAGGGTAAAACAGACAAATTAAAAATAGTTTGGGGGCTTAATGCACCATGAAACTGCTATGGCAGCATATAGAAATATTGTTCTATCAAAAACAACATTTTTTTTCGATTAAAATACAGCAGTTATTTTCAAGAGGGGTGCAAAATGAGAAACTACTTTTTTAGCCTTGTCTGTGTTTTCCGCCATATTCAGACTGTCGTGATGAAATATCACTCAAGTCAGTATTAGCCAAAATATCCAGTTTGGGTCACTTAAATGTAGGGTCTGAATGTAGCCAAAAATGTGAGTACTAGACTAGTCTGTCAGAAGTTCCAACCCGTCTTCTTTTGAAAATGTGTCGTGTATTTTCACATTGTAAAATGCAATAACGACAAAAGAGACCCCGGAATGCTGAGCACAGCTGCCTAACAGCTGAAGTTGTGCATCAAGCAAGAATGGGAAAGAGTCCCACCAACAGCACTTCAAACATTACTGTCTTTATTGTTTCACATTTCCTATCCCAGCTTTTTTTAAACATGTTGCAAGTATCAAATGACTGAGTGAATATTTAGTAAGATACTATTGATAAGTTTAAATATACAATGTTATGCCCTTGTGGCGTATTCAGTTGAATAGGATTAGCATAATTTTTTTAAAACTGGTTTTATACAACATTCTGAAATTCATTAGAAGTTAGTTCAGGGGTGCCAGAGCCTGATCCCCGAGAGCCGCAATCCAGCTTGTTTTCCATGTCTCCCTCCTCCAACACACCTGAATCAAATTATCAGGATCGTTATCAGGCAACTGCAGAGCTTGCTGATGAGCTGATCATTTGATTCAGGTGTGTTAAAGGAGGGAGACATGGAAAACCAGCTGGATTGCGGCTCTCGAGGACCAGGGTTGGCCACCCCTGAGTTAGTTCTATAACATTAGGGTTAGTGTTAGCCTCAACACCCCCCCCCCCAAAAAAAAAAACATACCAACCAGTTTTTTTTAGTGCAGTATAAATTTACAGTAACAAATGTATACAGTAAAATTTATATTGCATGATAATAATCCAACTGCATATCTGACATGGGCTATTTTAACCTAACCATGTCGAAAACAGGGTTGCACAGTAACCCCCCAATCCAGTGCTTCTCAATTATTTTCTGTTACGCCCCCCAAGGAAGACGTAAATGTTTCGCGCCCCCCCAACTCTCTGCCGCCACTGTAAATAGTATCATTCGTCTATATTACTATTATAAGTACGCCTCGGCCTAACATTGTGTCCTTTTTTTTCTATTAAAGAAAAAAAGTAACATAGATCAACTTATAATAAAGTATAACTTTTTTAACATTGTGTTGCTTGTAACAGAAAAGACTTAACGCGCATCAATTTGCCTGAAGTTAAAAAAAAATAAAAAATGAAAAAAAAGTCACATCCAAACTGTAAAAATACACTCAAGGTACATTTTTGACCATTTGATACTGAAAAATAAAATGTAATAAAATCAGTAAATAATAACAAATTCAAATTGATTAGAAACATTTACTCTTCAGGACAACATGCCAAAAAATTTGACCGAAAAAAAACAAAACTGAATAGAAGGGGGGAAAAAGGTCTTTGGACAGAAGGAAAGTTTTTATTTTCGCTGATTCACCACAGTGCTCACTGGTTTACTGATATAACACTGACAAAGCAGGACGATTGTGACAATTGGCAATATTCGGCACGTTTTCGCTGAAAAACAATCAAGCGGCTTATCAATGAGATTGAGGTCTACTGTCTTTAAGTGGCATCTTAACTGATTTGGCTTCTCCGCTATAATCATTTTTAGACTCAGTAAACAGTGGTCTTTCCTCATTTCCCACTATATTAAAAGTCAAAGGCAAACGGCCCGAAAAAAGCGCATTCTCGGCGGCCGAGGGAGAACCGTAGGTGAGGGCGGTGGTCGTGACGATCCCAAGCCGAAAACGGCACTTCTCGGCCGGACACGTGAGAACCGAAGAAGACAGCGGGTCGCTGCGTGAGTCCAGCTCTGCATGAGTCTCTTCCGTGTGCTCTTGCTTACTTCAAAAATACTGCACGCACTTTGAAAATGAGAGCGCCACTGCCACCCACGGAGTGGATGTGCAAGTACACTTTATTCTAGTACGGCAAAAAAAAAAGAAGAAAAAAAAAGCATGTTCCCCGAGGTCACTCGCGCCCCCCCTGGCATCGCTCTGCGCCCCCCTGGGGGGGCGCGCCCCACCATTTGAGAAGTACTGCCCCAATCAATGACATGTTCAAGCCTCCCACCCCCTTCCGTTCCCTCCTAACACAGGCCAATGCATTCCCATTTAACGTTTCACATATGGACATTTAGTAGCCGCGTGCAGCCAGAGCCAAGAACAAGAATGCAATTGATCTGTTTTTTCAACTTTTTTGCAGACATAAATCACAGTTCCTCTCATAGGTTTTCACTTCCTGCTTTGTGAGGCCAAAACACACACGAGGGAACTATATTGAAACATGCAGTGAGTTTATGGAAATAGGTTCTCTTTCTTAGCACTGACAATTGACTCCAAAGAAACGGACCACACTATAAGTGACTTCAGATTTTGTAAGAATTTGATGCAAGAAAGATTGCCGAACTGCATGATCCATTAAATGCCAGATGTTGTCTGTAACACGAAGACGCCCTGATGGGGGTAATGACTGGGATTTTAGTGATTTAGTGAATACTGCTGTAAATGAATAAAAGACTGCAAGTTCAAACTGATAGGAAATGAGATAGAGAATGTACCTTGGTAAAGTACCGTATTGTATATTATTCTGTTTGAAACAAACAGGCTCCATCTGGTTCTCTGGAACCACTTAAAACCCTGAAAACAGATTTGTGTTCTAGGAGTTGCAAAAACAGCTCAAGCAATTGAGTGAAGTGCAAAAAGATGCAATATTTTCTCGACTTTTTTTCTAGGAAGTTAGCCAATTGCATGGTTTGTACTTAAAATACTTGGGTAAATGGAAGGCACCAGGCTTCAGAAGCCCCATAACAGATTTATATTTGTAGTTATGCTAATTTACATCTAATTGAGTATTTTTCATACCCAGTGGTGGTTTTGACTGCGTGGCCGTGCAATGTACTCGTTAGCAGTGTTGTTTTTGGAAGCCCTTTTATTTTTCTGTTTTAGTCTTAGTCTTTTGGACGAAAATACTTATTAGTCTTAGTCATATTTTAGTCATTTCAAAATGTGTTCGTCTTTGTCTAGTTTTAGTCAGAGGTGGGTAGTAAAGCGTTACATGTACTCCGTTACATTTACTTAGTAACTTTTTGAGAAAAATGTATTTCTAATAGTAGTTTTACTAAGCCATACTTTTTACTTGAGTAGATTTGTGAAGAAAAAAACACTACTCTTACCCCACTACTTTGGGCTACACAAGAGCTGTTAAATTTGACCTCTTTTTTTCTACATATTAGATTTATTTTTATTTTTTTGCTAGCGATGCCATTGCCAAGAGTAGCACTCCTAATTCCACCAATGAAACGTTGCAACAGTAATCACATGACTCCATTATACCAATCGGGCGCAAGCTTGCCGTTCTATCTTCACGCCAGCCTGTTCAATCATGTGGTGTCTTTAAAGCACCGTAAAAAATGAAGTATTTCATATAAAGCGCTGACCTCAACATGACTCGAAAGCGTGGATTTTAGCCTGTCTCCCAGTTTTTATTTGGCACCAATTGACCACGGAAAGCCGGAGATATGATCCTATTAATTTCAAAATAGTAATTATGAAGGAACTCTTCATTATTCAAACTAGAAACGATTTTCTCCACCAGAAGGCAGTCATGGTCTTTGGACAAATACTACTTCATTTATGTAATTTTTATCTCTCACCGGAATTTCCATGATTTCTTTGGGTTAATGTGGTTATGTAATGGTTATTGTACAATATCATTATAAAAACAGTCCATCTTGATAACTTTGTACTCAGAAAAAAACCATTGTTTAAAAAAAAAAAAATCCAACAAAAATATAACCAGTTACTCATTACTTGAGTATTGTTTTCACCAAATACTTTTTTACTTGTACTTGAGTACATTTTTTGGACGACTACTTTTCCGTTTTTACAATTTTGGCTACTCTACCCACCTCTGGTTTTAGTTGATGAAATCTCATACAAATTTCGTCAAGTTTTAGTCAAGTTACTCATAATGTTTTCGTTTGGAAAATTCAAATGTTTTTCTCCAAAAATCAAAGTTTTCCAACGATTTTAATGAACATAGACAGACGAGCACATATTGTAGCGTCTACAAGGACAATGCCAACTTGGTGATGGTAATACTGTACATACTCAGAAGGAAAAGCACTAAATCATTTTCATTTAAACCCACCTGTAAGCCATGAACTGTATGTAAAAAAAAAAAAAAAAAAAAAAAAAGTAATGTCCAAGTTTTTAACACTGGGAAGTCTGAAAGTTTTTTTTGCTATTCTTAGAGTCTAGCCAGAAGTTCCAAGCAATCAGTATTTCCAAGTAATTGCTCATTTACCATACAAAACAGCTAAAGTGGGCTATTGGCTAAATACCTTTTCGCCAACTGGCTTTCCTCCAGACCTACTGACCAGATAAGCCAAGTGGCTCTGCTTAAGACTTAACAGGGTTTTAAGAAGACGCTCGCCATTCTGAAGCTAATCCTAACGCGAATGCTACGCTAAAGCTAGGAGTTACATTTAGCGTCTGATGATCTCTCAGCACAGACCTTTTAAGGCTAAAGCAGCATTGCATATTCTCTTTCCAAGATGAGAAAAACAAATCTTAACGTGTTTCCAAACAAGCAAAATAGAGCGCAGCCTAGCTTTAGACGCAACCTAAAGTCCGGTGAGAAGAGTGACTGAGAGGCACAGCACATCTCACATGAGTGACACTGCTAAGATGCAAGCTTACGTACAGTACTTCACTTACAATATGAAAATGTCACGCATTGTGAACATACTCGTTGCTGTCTCATCAGACGAAAACTGGCATTCGTCTCACTATGTTCGAGTCTCCCAAGCCATGTTTTAAGCTCTCAATCATCATGAAAACATTTTTCGTTGATGATATATTTTCGTGATCATCCTTTTTGACGAAACACCACTGTTCGTTAACCGGCAAAGGGTTGCACCACAGCATTGACTTGGCTATTGTTTGCACATTAATAAATTTCTAAAGTTTTTTTTTTTTTCAAGTAATTACATGATCAAGTTTGCGCACAGTAATTTGTGAACAGATGTAGGCTATACAACGCACATGCTATAAGTAGAGCATACGAGAGTACAAGTACAGCTTATTATTATACATGGCTGGCAAACATCTGGTCACTCCGGCTAAACCAAATAAAATGAAACATTTATCCATACAACATGACAAAACTTTGTTAACTTACTCCCAACCTGTTCTGTTTTTCATCTGCTGTTTGTCTTCGGCAAGCAGTGATTGCTAATTGTGCTATGCTAACGCAATTCTTTTTGACCGGAGTCCACTCGTAAACACAGCAAAGTTATTATAAGAATCTGCTGTGTTTTGATCGTAGTAAAGAGAACGCGCACTTCGTCAGATGTGACGTTACTATATCCATCATTGGCACAAAATCTCATCATTAAAAAAAAAAAACTATTAAAACACCACTAGAGTGAAACGACTACCATGTTAAACAATGCGACTGGGCTAACTGCTGCCGTAATGTGTTACCGATGTGACGTCACAGCGAAAACAGTCCAAAAGGCTGAGAACGGTCTTTAAAAAGCACTATTTCTGAAAATAATCGAATACATTTACAAACTTTATATGGAAATAGTTCCACACAGTGGACACGCATAGTGGTTTGATTTAAAGTGGCCAAAAAGAGTGACGGTGCTGAAAACATGACCAAATCTGATACTGTCAGATACTCCAAACCACAGCACAATTTATCAACACCTCACTCTGTGTTCATCGCAGCATGTCTATAGAAGAAATTTTATGAAATTTAAGTACTTTGAAATCATACAAAGCGCAGTCTTCATTCAATTGATTTATCCTAAGTTTACTGATTACATGAATATTTCATGTCAGGGTCTAGCTGTTTATCTGTTCGAGCAGAAAAAAGCTTATTTACTCTCTCTCAATATGAGGCAATTAATGCCTGTCCATTAGTTTTTTCCATTTACTTTAGTTAATAGATAGCTCGGCGAGCAGATGCTCACGACAACTGTGGATTAATTCACAAAGTGAAGCTAGGTCATCAGGACATCATGAGTTCCTATTAGTGGTTGGCAAACCTTGTCTGATATATTGTTTTTAGCGGGTTATACACTGCTGGCCAAAAGTATTGGCACCCCTGCACTTCTGTCAGATAATGCTGAATTTCTCCCAGAAAATGATTGCAATTACAAATGCTTTGGTAGTAACATCTTTATTTATTTAGCTTGCAATGAAAAAACACAAAAGAGGATGAAAAAAATTGATTCATTATCATTTTACACAAAACTCCAAAATGGGCTGGACAAAAGTATTGGTACCTTCAGCCTAATACTTGGTAGCACAACCTTTAGACAAAATAACTTCGAACAACCGCTTCCGGTATCCATCAATGAGTTTCTCACAATGCTCTGCTGGAATTTTAGACCATTCGTCTTTGGCCAACTGCTCCAGGCGCCTTCTCCAAACTGCCATTTTCAGATTTCTCCACAGATGTTCAATGGGATTCAGGTCTGGACTCATTGCTGGCCACTTTAGAAGTCTCCAGTGCTTTCTCTCAAACCATTTTCTAGTGCTTTTTGAAATGTGTTTTGGGTCATTGTCCTGCTGGAAGACCCATGACCTCTGAGGGAGACCCAGCTTTCTCACATTATGCTGCAAAATATGTTTGTAGTCTTCAGACTTCATAATGCCATGCACACGGTCCTGAAAACTCTGTTGGTGCCTTTTCCCCAAAAAGCTCCACTTTTGTCTCATCTGACTAGAGAACATTCTTCCAAAAGGTTTTTGGCTTCCACAGGTAAGTTTTGGCAAACTCATACCTGGCTTTTTTATGTCTCTGGGTCAGAAGTGGGGTCTTCCTAGGTATCCTACCATAGTGTCCCTTTTCATTCAGACGCTGACGGACTGTACGGGTTGACACAAGCAGGTCCTGTTAATTACACAAATTAGGGAAGCATCACATAATCTTTTTTTAAAGGATGCCAATTCTTTTGTCTGGCTAATTTTTGGAGTTTTGTATAAAATGATATTGATTTAATTTTTCATTTCTCTTTTGTGTTTTTTCATTGTAAGCAAAATAAATGAAGATATTACTACCAAAGCATTTGTAATTGCAATCATTTTCTGGGATAAATTGAGCATTATCTGACAGAATTGCAGGGGGGAGGGCAATACTTTTGGCTGGCACTGTATGACGAAATCTCAGTTTAACTACAAGTAGTAGAGCAACTAACAACACGTTTCATTTTTGCTGCAAAGCAAAGCTAATTTGTGGGATGGATCCCCAATAATTTGTTTGATTTAGTATTGACTGGTCGTCTATCCAAGTTTTTCTTCTCCCTGACATACAGTAGCGGAGAGAGGTTCCAGCCTCATATTATCTTGAGCTGAATGTATTACAGGGAAGTGAAAGGATGGCCGTTCAAAACTTCATATAATATACAAAACCTTTTTAAGGTTCGTGAGAGTATGCATATTTTGCAAAGCTCTTTAGATTTTATGTTACCTAGATTTCGAACTACTTGCAAACGTTTTCGTGTGTCTGTATGTGGAGTAAAACTTTGGAACAATTTAGACAACCACTTCAAGCATTGTCAAAATATCCCAGAATTTAAACTGTTGCATAAAAATATGGTCTGGTCACAGTATAATGACATTTGCTGACAATGTGTGTTGCTGTTCTTGTCAATTGGTGTATATAGTGAATTATTGTTAATGAGCTAACCTTAGTTGGTTGTCTATTGGTTTAGTTGTCTGTCTTTTTTTTTTTTGTCTTCTCTTTTAGTGATTGGACAGTAGTATCCCACAAAGTAAAGATGTTGGACAATGTAATCAGGGGTGG
This sequence comes from Corythoichthys intestinalis, assembly GCF_030265065.1. Lineage (NCBI taxonomy): Eukaryota > Metazoa > Chordata > Actinopteri > Syngnathiformes > Syngnathidae > Corythoichthys > Corythoichthys intestinalis. The sequence continues at coordinate 36,697,953 of NC_080413.1, forward strand.
GATAAAATAAGTATTTTCTTCTTCCCACTCCCTTTTGAGTGCAAATAATTAGTTGAATTATAATGTATTTCTGTTTCTTGTGCATGCTTGAAATAAAAAAGCTTCATCATCACAGAGGCCTTTCAGGGTTTTAAGGGAGGGCTGCGTTGACCATATACTATGTTATGGTAACTAATTCCTGGCTGAAAGATTTCAGAGAAAAATATGACTGCAAATTTTCTGGTCAATACTGTGATTCTAATTCAAATAAGTTTTCTTCAGTGCAAAATTCACAAGGTTATCTTTACAAACCTGACATGGAATTACTTTATGCTATTAAATCATTAGAAGTATGAATAATAATGCAAGGACAAGCAAATGTTTACTGTCCTTTTTTCCCCTGCAGTTCCATTTTTTAGCAATGACAAGTATTGAAATCAGAAGTCAATTATCCACTGGGCATGTTATCATTACAATAGAATAAAAAACCTTTATTTTCAATGTATAGTAGGGGTGGGAACCTCTTGGTACCTCATTATACGATACGATATGCGATACAAAGCTCATGATAACGACAATCTCACAATATGGCGATACAACGATTATCAATACATTGGTGAGGAAAAGTGGCATGGAAAATGAATGAATGAATGAATGGTCAGGAAATCATCCCAGGATATTTTACAAAACAACTAATAAACAGAAAAACAAGCTCTGTTCATCCTTCTGCTGTGAGTCTAGTCTACATCACTAGTAGATGTCCAATCCATTTGAACTGGGAGGGTGACAGTGAATGAACCCCTCCCTCTTCAAACGGCCCCCTCCCTCTTCTATGGCTGTCAGTGGCAGCTAATGCCAGGCAATGAGGTAATTTTGAGCCATTTCAGGTCATTTCCTGTTGATTTGTAGTCACTTCTTTGACTTTTGGGTTACATAACAGGAAGTGACCCGGGAACGAATAGGCAGTGACTCAAACTCAACAGAAAGTGACCTGTAAATGCCCTAAAATGACCAGAAAGTAATCTGTAAATGCCAACGTTCATTCGCCCTTCCGAATCTTAACCGATTGACATGTGGAGTGACATGTGGAAATTACAAACTGCTCAGGATCACTTTTAATGTGGCGTTTATTGCCGCGAACACAACACGTCCAGCTGCCTTGAACGTCGCCACAGACACACATTCATTCCAGCGCACGCTTCCTTATACCCCGCCTGTGCATTATTGAGTTTTTTGAGTGAGTCTACTCAAATGCTCTCACTTACACACAACGAGTTGCCACAGCTACTGTTTAACAAGTTAAACAATGAATGACGCAAGTGACGCTTTTGAAGCCCGTAACCCTGGCAAGAAACAAACACAAACATCTGTCAACATCGTTAACTTGAATAAGCAACTCCAGTACACGTGCACTGCCTGCCTGGGGAACAAAGAGCAGAGGGAGAGAGGGAGCGAGAGTGAGACTAAGTGATCGGCTCGGGACAGCTCATCTGTATTTTTTTTTTTTTTTTAATTTTTTTTTATTTTTTTGAAGCCCGATGTAGCGAGAGATCATTGTACAATACTTTTGGACCATTTGGATAGTTATTTTGGGGTACTTAAAGGGTTAATTCTGATTTACGCCAAAATTCGGTTTACATTGCCAGCGTAGGAACGGAACTCATTCGTAACCCGGGGACTACCTGTGGTTGAGATTTTCAGGTCAGTCTTTGTGTGGGGTCATTGGGTTCAGAGCCGAAGTGCTTCCAGCTATTTCAAGTAGACAAAGTCTGAGGCCAACTTCCTTGTTTGTCAACCAGGTAAGTACGGCTCAGAGTGAATGGTGGATGTCATTTAGACTGAGGGAATCCTTGTATTACATTTTTCAATTTAGAGTTCCATTTTGTCTGAATTGTAAATGATTTTGCAGGAGTAAAGCAGATGAAGCAATAACAGCAATTTCCTGTTGTCTTTCATGGAGTCTTCATATTTATTACATTACTGTACATAGCTTAAAGTGGGATCCCCACATGAGACGTGTACCCCATTCAATTTGACTTGACTGAAGCAAAACCATAAGCAGGGCAGTGAACAAAATGACTGAAAAGTCTAGGTTACGAACACAGTTGTACAGGTTTAGGCTGTTTGATCACTGTTTGCATTAAGTAAATCTCTCTAGCTTTTGTGATCGTTTTGTACAAAGATTTCTCCGATCTCCTTCAGGTATTCTGACTTTAGGTAAAAGGTGGGGTATACTAATAACTTTGCCAGCAACTTGCAGGGCATAAAATGGAAGACTTATTCTCACTCACACCTATCGACAATGTAGTCTTCATTCATTCAAACATGCATATGTCTAGAATGTAGGAGAAAACCAGAGTACTTTGAGAATGAAAACCAATGACTGACGCTCAATACTCCCATCCCCTATACAGTGCTAGCAACAAGTATTGGCACCCCTGCAATTCTGTCAGATAATGCTCAATTTCTCCCAGAAAACTATTGCAATTACAAATGCTTTGGTCATAATATCTTTATTTATTTTGCTTGCAATGAAAAAACACAAAAGAGAATGGGAAAAAAAAAAAAAAATCATTACCATTTTGCACAAAACTCACAAAATGGGCCGGACAAAAGCATTGGCACCCTCAGCCTAATACTTGGTAGCACAACCTTAAGACAAAATAACTGCGAACAACCGCTTCCGGTATCCATCAATGAGTTTCGTACAATGCTCTGCTGGAATTTTAGACCATTTATGTCTCTAGGTCAGAAGTGGGGTCTTCCTTGGTATCCTACCATAGAGTCCCTTTTCATTCAGACGCCAACGGATAGTCCGGGTTGACACTGTTGTGCCCTTGGACTGCAGGACAGTTTGAACTTGTTTGGATGTTAGTCGAGGTTCTTTATCCACCATCCGCATAATCTTTCGTTGAAATCTCTCGTCAATTTTTCTTTTCCGTCCACATCTAGGGAGGTTAGCCACAGTGCCATGGGCTTTACACTAATTGATGGCACTGCGCACGATAGACACGGGAACATTCAGGTCTTTGGAGATGGACTTGTAGCCTTGAGATTGCCCATGCTTCGTCACAATTTTGCTTCTCAAGTCCTCAGACAGTTCTTTGGTCTTCTTTCTTTTCTCCATGCTCGATGTAGTACATACAAGGACACAGGACAGGATTTGAGTCAACTTTAATCCATTTTGACTGGCTGCAAGTGTGATTTAGTTATTGCCACCACCTGTTGTGTGCCACAGGTAAGTAACAGGTGCTGTTAATTACACAAATTAGAGAAGCATCACATGATTTTTCAAAGGGTGCCAATACTTTTGTCCAGCCCATTTTGGAGTTTTGTGTAAAATGATAATGATGTAATTTTTTCCCCATTTTCTTTTGTGTTTTTTCATTGCAAGCAAAATAAATGAAGATATTACTACCAAAGCATTTGTAATTGCAATCATTTTCTGGGAGAAATTGAGCATTAACTGACAGAATTGCAGGGGTGCCAATACTTTTGGTCAGCACTGTAACAGCCAAAAAATGCACAATAAAGAGTAGAGAAAGCATAGGGAAATAGGGTTCTGTTAATGTAACAGTCGGTCAGATAAATATAGCCTAAACAACTCAACATAACTCTTGATCATACGCCGAATCACTACCCAATCTATTAGTCTTCATCTTGAATCACTTCTGAACAACTCTGGAAGGAGAGGGCATACCTAGAGCACCATTCTCCCCGCGGTCAGTGTAAAAAAAAAAAACACAAAGCAAAAAAACAACAACAAATATATGTATACGTACATGTGAGTCACACCTGCATATGCTGTAAGTCGCAGGCCCAGCCAAACTGTGATAAATTGCGACTTATAGTCTGGAAGATATTTTGTCAATTTGTCTCTGTACAGCATGGATAGAAACATGTACACGTCACATGTAATGTACTTCTACAAGTTTTGTTATGGCTATATGGCAACAAGTTTCATTTCCTGTTCTGTGGTCATTATCTTCATCCTCCTCCTGAGAGGCAACTGGAGGCAACATTCTATGATGGCATCGCTTTAGAAAAAAAAAAAAAAAATGAAACCCAAGAATGAAGAGAAACCACATGGGGAGTTAATCTTCTTATGTTCAACAAAATATTAAAATTTCGGTTTGTTGAGAAAAAAAAAAGGCTACTTTTTTGAGAATTATTAATGTACCATTTTTATCCTATTTTTGGTTAAGCCAAAGAATGTTTTGTGTGTGCGTGTGTGGGGGGGCTTTTTGTATTTCGGCCGCTGACCACGCTGCTTCTTTTGGAAGATTTCATTGTTGGACTTTTCATTTCAGTGTGATTCATTGTTACCATACTGTTGAAATGTGTCTGGGGTAGGGATGATTTCCCGATCGCATATTTTTACACCCGAGTCAGAGTCTGAGCCTGATTTTGGAAATCTGCCGATCCCGATCCAATACCGAAAAATTTTTCTTAGTTTTTTTATTTTGATGATGATTGAAGATTCATCATGATGAAGCATCATCATGCCATTGATTTCTGTCAGGCCAGAAAACCTTGTCCACATCACAGGCGATGTTCTGCCAATCTAGACATCTCTGAAAGAACCGCCTTGTGTGGATCGTATTGAAAGCTGCATTATCTCCTAGGATATTCTGTTTAATTTGTCTTTGGGTAATTGCATTGTTTTAATGAACCATGTTCACAATTAGAGTCTCCTGGTCTGGTCTGAAAACACGTCTTTTGGCCCTGCTGTGAGGATGTTTTTCGGTCCTGCAAATTAGACCTACTGTGAGCACACTGTATTACTGGACATTGAAATGCAGTATTGCATTACAGTACACAGTATATGCAATACACAATGTATATAGTACACAAATACACAGTACACAAATTAGGCCTGTAGCAATAACAAATTTTAGTGTGCGATAATTTATTTAATACATTTTTGCGATATGCGATATTATTGCGCCCCCCCCAAATAAACAAACAAAAAAACACATTTACAATAACACTGTGAGAATACTGTATGAATTAATATATCAAGTACACCCATTTAAAAGTAATAAATGTTTACTCTTAAACACAAAAATACTTTTTAAGAAATCACAGCTAAAAACAATAGACTATGCCTCTTTTAAGTAAAAGACAACAATATTAATACCACATAGAAACACATAATAAATAAAATGTCTTTTTCAAGAAAAAAATAAAATTGCACTTAATAACTTGGGCGTCTAGGCAAATGAAAACATTTCCCCTCATAGCTTCTGCTGTGGCGTTCCATGTGTAATATTGTGATTGGATGTTTTCCGAGGCACCATGAAGCGCACGCAACGGTGTTGTTGTTTTGTTCATGTGACGCGCCAATGAGAGAAGCAGTGTCTCTACACAGCCTGCCGAGAGCCACAGGTTGAAGTGTTGTAAGCGCCGTGTGTAGGCATGTGCCGGTATGATATTTTGACGGTACGATAACAGTGAGCAAAAATACCACGGTTTCACGGAATCACGGTATTGCAATTATAGCTTCAAAATAATTTGAGATGTATGGGTTAAAAAAATAACTTTTTTCCATTAAACAGGATTTTGTTTTTCAGACCATAGCTGCAAATTGGAACATGAATATATTGCTAAAATAAATAAATTATCAATAATTTAAAAAAAAAAAAAATTAAACTAAATATAACTTATAGACTATACTCACAGCCACAGCTCAAGTTGCTCAAGATTAGAGCAAGAACAAAATGATTTCTATAAAAAAGTAAAACCACTTCTAAATAAAATTTTTTAAAAGTTTATACTGCATGACTTTTTTTTTTTCGAGGGTGGAAAAGCTTCCACTGTGTCAACTCTAGTCTACATGATGTCATGCCTTTGTGTTAAAAAGAACAAAGAATTCATAAGTTAGTTAAATATGTATAAGTTAGTTAAAATGTCAATATTGTTGTGGAAAGGTTTCATCAAAAAAAAAACATTGGAAGTGAGACCTCTCCTTGATCCAGCAAACGTTGATTTGTGCTTAGGGCAAGATCATCTTTCGCAATTAGCGATCTTTGACGCTATCACTTTTTCCCCTTCATTCAAGCGAATCAAGCTTGTTTTCTCACTCTGCGGCTGTCAGACTCAACGAAGTTGCTCTCCCAGCTAAGCCTAGGCTAACATTCATCTTTGTAAGCTTTTAGTTAGTTTGTATTATGAATTTGAAAGGAAAATGTGTGTTTTGTTTTTGGCGAACTTTTTCCATGGTGCTAATCTGTTGAAGCTACTCACATGGAAAAATCTAATTGTACAACATTTTAAAAGTATTCATTTTGTATATTACACTTACCACGATTTGAGAGCTCAATAAATTGAAGAACAGTACGCCTTATGTTTGGAGTATTTGTTTTTGGGTTAGCTGGCTGGCTAGCCGATAGCGTCACTTTCACACACAGTAACAAACGGGAGGGGGTGAGCGCTGCTGTGCCAAGCCGCTTCTGGCTCCATTTTTGACACAAGAAAAATAGTGAATACCGTACTACGGTCTGACGGAAAATTTTAGTGGTTTTGAAACCGCGACGTTTTCACACCACTGTAAACCGTGAAACCGGTAACTGGCACATGCCTAGCCGTGTGTTGGTAAAAAACAAAGGTGTCAGCATGTCGTGTGTTTGATATCATTGCCAAAAAAACACACATAATAGGACACCATACAGATTCCTTTTTAATGTTGTCCTTATAATGATGATCAGCTACATCATAAATCACTTTGTGACTTTCCACCTCCATGATGGAGTGTTCTTCGTCCATGTTCGCTGGTTAAACCGTGAATAAGCAACTGGGCTGTTGACTCCAGGGCCGGCTACGCCCATTGAACACATATATGTTGTAGGTTGATACGATTGACATGGTACGTGAGAAGTGTGTGTAACAGCAGAACATTGTGTGTGGTGTTTTAACAGGTTATTCTTCAATTGACTGCAGTATGTTGTAGGTTGAAGCTTTGAGCTTTTACATGGGAGGTGTGTGCAACAACTGAACATTGTGTGTAGTGTTTAGACAACGTGACGTGCAATTGGCATCAGAGTGTAAAGATGGAAAGTCAGAGTCTACGGGAGATAAGGGAATGTAAAAGAAAGTAGTGACTTTTTTCTGCATACACTCTCCATAACATTCATATGAGTCCATTCAAATTCACTCACAATTTGACGCTCACGCTGCCAAGTTCCCACCCCTACTGTCAATCATCGTTAACTTTAAGAAAAAAAACTCCAGCTGCACTGCTGACCAATGAAAGCCGCAGGAGAGAGAGAGAGAGGCTGTAAAAGCATGAAGCAGAAAAGCACAAATATATTTTTTTAGGTAAAAACACGGTCCTTTTCACCCGATTCTGATTTTCTGAAAAATAGCGCGATCGGCCCGTTTTCCGATCAGTGATCGGATCGGGACATCCCTAGTCAGGGGTGATCATGTTTAGTGTGTAGTTCTTACTGTTCCCTGATAATGAGTAAAATTAATTGCTCACTTCTGGTTTGAATACATTGGGATTGGGGTGGGTGCAGACTTCCAATTATGCACTTTTAATACACACTCACACAAAAAAAAAATCCAGCTCATCCACTCGTCACTCGGGAGTGCAACGAACCATGCACTCACGATAACACTTGAATCCCCAAAAAGTATGTAGCAACTGAAGAAGAAAGTGAACATAAAGAGGCGCCACCGTGTGGTGGTTGTCCTAAGGAACAAATAGGATCACAGAAGTGACCGTTACGTAGTCCCAGGTGTCGCGGAATGGAGGGGATCCCAGCGCAGACACATAACGGCCCGATAGTTGTGATTTCTAAAAGCTTTTAATGAAGTGAGCTGGCAATAGGCTGAGCAGGCCAAGGGGTGGTGCTGCGATAAGGTATCAGCTAAGGGTATTCGAGCAGGCTAGAAGCGGACGACACTCAGGGAAAACACCTGGTCCAGGTCCCGTCCTGGGGGGTGATCTACTGACTTTTGAAGGTGGATAATAGAGATTGCGTGTACATGTGGCTGTTCCACCTGTCTGATGTCCAACCTGTAATTAGATAAAAACATGCACACTGCCAAGGTGGGCCAGGTCTCAGGGGGGTGGGGCAGAGGCCCAAGGAGTTTTGTTGAGGACAATGGACAATGGAAATTTTGGCGCGAAACAGGGGCAAAGGATTCAGGGTGGGGTAATATTTTTTTTGTCTGTTTTAAGTTGTAAATTTCATAAAACCGCAATAAAAAGAACTTTGGAAGAAATTGTGGGCATAACTGACATCATGGCGGGCTGTCTGAAATGCTCCCATTTCATTGGCTAAAACTCATAGCAATTATGTGTACATCCTGGAAATTGGGTTTTATTGATGTATTTCTCCACCATTACACACTATAAAATCGGAAAATCCGTTTTTTTCCCCCCAAATTGTTAAACAAAGTTCTTTCTGTTGGGATGGACTTGATTAAAACGTTATAGTTGTCTTTAACACGTTACCCTCCACCTTTAATGTAAACAAAAGATTTTTATCAATTAGCTAGCTTACTGGAGGTTAGCTGGCTAACTTTCCATTGGGAATCAATTGATTATATTTATGTACCAATTACCACTGTCGTGACAGTGTGATCAAATTATTTTAAAATATCTCATTTCAATGTTAAATTTGAGCAGATTTTACCCTATTCAGCCCAATTTTCACTGTGAGTGTGGACAGCTTCCCTCAATAATAACACAGTAACCTGACACACTGCTCTTGTATTACTTAAGAAAAACTCAGACAGGCCAACACATTCTGACTACAGCTGCTCCCTTTTTCTCACAGGTTTCCCCTGACCTAGTCTCAGAATGTCGGAAAACATGTTTTTTTCTTCGATCCCTCCTGTTTGCATGTGCAGGCTTGTATACGTCACTTTTTAGTTTTTCCTAATACCTCTGCTATTGTCTGGTACAGAATGGCATGTAATCAGGAGGATCTAAAAAGTGATAAAGGCAAAAAATGCTTTGGGAATTCGTCACTTCCATGCTCTTTTCTTCGGCCTTGTTCAGACTGGCACCAAAAATCAGTTTAGCCCATTAAGATTGAATGATGATGATGAATTTTGTAGTCTGAGCAGTCACAAAGCACAGAAAATCAGATATTTGTGAGACTAATACAAAATACGGGAGGTAGTCTCGAGCCCGTTCCTTTCGCCATGATAAGGGGTTAGCATTTACATCTGTTTAGTCCGCTGCACTGTTGTTAGCTAGCTAACTTCTGCGTCTGGGCAGGGCGCGTATGCGTAACACTGTCAATTCTATGATTGGTTGCGTAGTGTAAGTGAAGTGAACTGTATTGTATTTTTGACTAGACGGCTGTTGCTCATTGAGTTACGTTGCTAAATGGTACAGAAAACAATTTTGTTGGTCTAATTAACTAGATTATATCAGTTCTAAAATTCAAAAAGTCTTGCAACGATTAACTCGAGTAATTCGATTAGGAAAAAGCTTCGAATCAAATTTCGCTGCTTCGAGTACTCGTTTATTTAAAGTTATGTTTTAATGATTTGTTTAGAAAGTGTTGCATTGAGTTCTATTGATTTGGGTGGTTACAAATCATTATTCGTCTAACATCGCTGAATCTACAGTTGTGGTCAAAAGTTTACATACACTTGTGAAGAACATAATGTAATGGCTCTCTTGAGTTTCCAGTTATTTCTACAACTCAGATTTTTCTCCGATAGAGTGATTGGAACAGATACTTCTTTGTCACAAAAAACATTCATGAAGTTTGGTTCTTTTATGACTTTATTATGGGTTAACAGAAAAAGTGATCAAATCTGCTGGGTCAAAAATATACATACATGGATCTGAAAAAGCGAATCATTAACTTGAACAAGTCAGGAAAGTCACTTGGAGCCATTTCAAAGCAGCTGCAGGTCCCAAGAGCAACAGTGCAAACAGTTGTTTGTAAGTATACAGTGCATGGCACTGTTTTGTCACTGCCACGATCAGGAAGAAAATGCAAGCTATCACCTGCTGGTGAGAGAAAATTGGTCAGGAGGGTGAAGATTCAACCGAGAATCACCAAAAAGCAGATCTGCCAAGAATTAGAAGCTGCTGGAACACAGGTGTCAGTGTCCACAGTCAAGCGTGTTTTGCATCTCCATGGACTGAGAGGCTGCCGTGCAAGAAGGAAGCCCTTGCTCCAAAAGTGGCACCTTAAGGCTCGACTGAAGTTTGCTGCTGATCACAAGGACAAAGATAAGACCTTCTGGAGGAAAGTTCTGTGGCCAGACGAAACAAAAATCGAGCTGTTTGGCCACAATGCCCAGCAATATGTTTGGAGGAGAAAAGGTGAGGCCTTTAACCCCAAGTACACCATGCCTACCGTCAAGCACGGTGGTGGTAGTATTATGCTGTGGGGCTGTTTTTCTGCCAATGGAACTGGTGCTTTACAGAGAGTAAATGGGATAATGAAGAAGGAGGATTACCTTCAAATTCTTCAACATAACCTAACGTCATCTGCCCGAAGATTGGGTCTTGGGCGCAGTTGGGTGTTCCAACAGGACAATGACCCCAAACACACATCAAAAGTGGTAATGGAATGGCCAAATCAGGCTAGAATTAAGGTTTTCGAATGGCCTTCCCAAAGTCCTGACCTAAACCCCATTGAGAACTTGTGGACAATGCTGAAGAAACAAGTCCATGTCAGAAAGCCATGAAATTTAACTGAACTGCACCAATTCTGTCAAAAGGAGTGGTCAAAGATTCAACCAGAAGCTTGCCAGAAACTTGTGGATGGCTACCAAAAGCGCCTAATTGAAGTGAAAATGGCCAAGGGACATGTTACCAAATATTAGCGCTGCTGTATGTATATTTTTGACCCAGCAGATTTGATCACTTTTTTCTGTTCACCCATAATAAAGTCATAAAAGAACCAAACTTCATGAATGTTTTTTGTGACAAAGAAGTATCTGTTCCAATCACTCTCTGCTCCCTGTTAAAACCCACATAAGGTATATTTTAATTTGAGCTAATATGTTTGTTTATGCATTCTTTATTTAGTTTAGAAGTATATTTAGCAGTTTTTTGTGGGAATATGTTTTTGAACATTTTGCTAAGAGCTTTGTAAAAAAAAAAAAAAAAAAAAAAAAAAAGCATTTTATAGAACTTAATGTAGCTGACGTTTGCTATGCAAGTTAGCCATTTTTTCTTTTGGGTTAATCCGATTCTTTTTTTTTTTTTTTTTTTTTAACACCGTTTGAGACTAAATTCATGTATATTAATTTACTTTTAAATGCTTTTCATGCTGTTTTGAAAGTGCAATCTTAGCAAGCCAAAATCCATATTATTACAAGCATAAACACTTGTTTTCTGTTTTGCATCTCCTAAAAATTATTCTGCAAGGCTTTAAATGTAATCTGATTACTCGATTATTCAAACTTACTAATTGACTGATTAATTGTTTATTTAAGTACCGTCATTTTTGGACTATAAGGCGCACCTGACTATAAGCCGCCACCCACCAAATTTTGACACGAAAACGGCATTTATTCATAGATACGCCGCACTGAACTATAAGCCAGAGTTGCCCTCACTGTATTATGGGATATTTACACCTAAAGATACTAACTGGTAACACTTTAATTGACAGCGGCATCATACAACTGTCATAATACCAAATGAACCACCATGATTACTTCAAGGAGCTTCATTTGTCCATCACTGTTCCCTTGGGGGAGACAGTCAACCTTTGCTGCCACCTGCTGTCAACACTGTTGTTGTCCAACATGCCTCCTAGCATGCATTGCAGCGCTATAAATATAAATAACAATCAAAATTCATGTTCTGTACTAATTATATCTTCAGTTACTGTTCCAGTTGTTTCACCACTTGCTTGTTGTGGTGTGTGGTAACACTTTATTTGACAGTGGCGCCTTAAGACTGTCATGAGCATTAATGAATTCTTATGACAGGTGTTATTTTGTGTTATCTGGCAAATTATCTCACTTTTGAATGGATGTAAAAGTATGATCTTTTACATCATTACAATGGAAAAGGGCATAAATGGAGTGACATAATTTGCCGGATGACACTTAACGGCATCTGTCATAAGCATTCAGTAATGCCCACGATAGTGTCATGTCATAATTATGAATGTCATATGACAGGTTTATGAGACTGCTGTCAAATAAAGTGTTACCTATTAACCCAAATAAATTAACAAATAAGCTGCACTGGACTATAAACTGCAGGATACAAAATGAAGGGAAAAAAGTAGCAGCTTATAGTCCGAAAATGTGGGTTTTTTTTTTTTCCCTGCACCCACCCAGGTTGCACATCACAACTACATAGAATCCCAGTGTGCCCCACCAAGTGGAGCGTCGCGTTACCACATTGAACGCAACAATAGGAGTGTTGCACTGACACATCACTGCGGCGCCGACAGTAATTCCTAGTGACGCCACAATACGTTTCTGTTTACTTTTATTTTGTGCGCTGCATATTTTCTTGTGCACTGAGTATGTGCAAGCAGTGCGCGATTGCACAAGCATGCAGCTAAGAGGGAACATTGGTCAGGTGCATCACTAATGTGGTCCAGTCTGAACAAGTCCAGATCTGATTTGGACACTTGCTAGAAATAGTGTGAAAAGTCAGCCCTGAAAATCAGATTTGAGTAGGAAGGCTGTGCTCAGACTGCAGCTAAATGTCCATTTTCAATCATATTTGTCTACACTAACTCATTGCGTGCCATTGACAATGATAGATGAGCAATTCATTTAAACAGGGAGGACTAGCTATGAATGCTCGTCTTTTAGTGCCTATAACAGCGCCAGAGGTCCAATCTATTTTTACTGGGAAGGCTGACAGTCATAATGTCAACTTTAATTGTAGCAATGAGTTAAAGGCTATTATATTATAAAGCAATGACCATCATCATTTCAGAACATGTCCGTTTGCGTTTTTTTTTTTTTTTTTGCTAGACTTTTAGTTTTTTTGGCCAATGCTGCATATAACAGCAGTATTTTCCCCTGGAACGTGCTGATCATGCGTTAAAAAGAGAAGTAACAGTTTCCTGTACCGGTATTGGTTCTTTCGTTCAGTTTTAAGTCCAAGTGATGTTTGCTTAGAGGCACTGGGAGATAATTTGACTGATGGGAAAACATTAAGGTATGGTAGGCATTTGTTTTCCTAGAAAACCTGCAAAGGTAACCCTTAGTCTGGTGTTAACAGACTCCCCCTGTGTCTGTTTCAACACCCCTGGTGTAGCATTTCACTCTTGGATGCAAGTGAAAATTAGAGTGTGAATGTGAAAATCATTTTCTCTGTGTGTGACCAGACACTATAAATTATGACATCCTCTCTGGCGAAATACACATATCCCTGAAGCTGTAGCAACAACAGAATCTTTCACTGTCTTTAGTTGATCAAGTGCCAATACTCCGTTACTGTAGATAACAATGCGCCAACATTCTAAATTTGTTATGAATCTAAATGAGGGACAAATTCTTATCACTTACCAAACCAGAGTGGAACATACTAGTTTTCTGAGCGAAAATTAGGCAGCGCCATCTTTGACATTTTCTGCTATGGACTTCAGGTTTAGACAGAACAACTTGAAGTGCGGTTGAAGTAAGCAAGTGTGTAGGCCAACTGCAAACTCAAACTAGAGGAACCCACGGAATCTTCAAAAATGGATTCAGCATGACGTAAATGAGGCTCTGGGACTTTCTGTGCTGTGTGTGAACTCCTGGAATTGCCTATATATGTGGTTGGAAGTGGAAGGCTTTGATCAGCAACCAGCTAGTAGCTACAAAGCGCCAGTGTGGATCTACCTCAGCATACACCTTAAATCGAAACCACCAGCAGACAATAAGTTATGGATGTGTTTTAAACGTAAACCACCGAAAAGATTGTTTCGCTGAATGTAAGTGGAGAAAATTCTAACAAACTGTGTTAACATGAGATGTATATTAATACGCCGGCCACTTGAGTGACCAAAATGAGGCGAAATTACAAATAATATTACAGTTGCCGAATGCAAAAGGACTGACAGGGGCTTTGTTGTTACAAGGAAATACTACAATGTATTTTTCATCTGATTCAGATTCAGAATATTTATTCTCATTGTTGCAAAAAGCACAACGAAACTTTGTTTGGAGCATCCATACAACTAAGTTGGTAAAGTGCAAAACCCATATAATAAATACCCTTAAGTACCAAGTGTACTGTTTATAGTTATGGTATTATGAGCTCATCACACATGTACTGTACACTGCTGGCCAAATAAAGTATTTGCAGCCCTGCTATTCTGTCAGATAACGCTCAATTTCTCCCAGAAAATGATTGCTATTAGAAATGCTTTGGTAGTAATATTCATTCATTTATTTTGCTTGCAATGAAAAAACACAAAAGGAAATGGGGAAAAAAATCATTATCGTTTTACACAAAACTACAAAAATGGGCCGGACAAAAGTCTTGGCACTTGTTGAAAAATCATGCGATCCTTCTGTAATTTGTAATTAAGAGCACCTGTTACTTACCTGTGACACATAACAGGTGGTGGCAATAACTAAATCCCACTTGCAGCCAGTCAAAATGGATTAAAGTGGAGTCAACCTCTGTCCTGTGTCCTTGTGTGTACCACATTGATAAAAGAAAGACGACAAAAGAACTGTCTGAGGACTTGAGAAGCAAAATTGTGAGGAAGCATGGGCGATATCATGTCTTAAGGTCCATCTCCAAAGACCTGAATGTACCTGTGTCTACCGTGTACACTGTAAAGTGTCATCAATAAGTGTAAAGCCCATGGCACTTTGGCTAACCTCCCTAGATGTGAACAAACAAGAAAAATTGACGAGAGATTTCAACGAAAGATTGTGCGGATGGTGGATAAAGAACCTCAACTAACATCCAAACAAGTTCAAGCTGTCCTGCAGTCCAAGAGTAGAATAGTGTCAACCCGTACTATCCGTTGACGTCTGAATGAAAAGTAACTCTATAATAGGATACCCACTTCTGACCCAGAGACATAAAAAAGCCAGGCTGGAGTTTGCCAAAACTTACCTGAGAAAGCCAAAAACGTTTTGTAAGAATGTTCTCTGTCCAGATGAGACAAATATACAGCTTTTTGGAAAAAGGAATTAACATCGTTTACAGGGGAAAAAACGATGCCTTCAAAGAAAAGAACAATGTCCCAACAGTCAATCATGGCGAAGGTTCCCTGATGTTTTGAGGTTGCTTTGCTGCCTCTGGCACTGGACCGCTTGACCGCGTGCATGGATTTATGAAGTCTGAAGACTACCAACAAACTACAAAAGTAGGGCCCAGTGTGAGAAAGCTGGGTCTCCCTCAGAGGTCATGGGTCTTTAAGCAGGACAATGACTCAAAACACACTCCAAAAAAGCACTAGAAAATGGTTTGAGAGAAAGCACTGGAGTTTTCTAAAGTGGCCAGTAATGAGTCCAGACCTGAATCCCATAGAACACCTGTGGAGAGATCTGAAAATGGCGGTTTGGAGAAGGAACCCTTCAGATCTCAGAGACTTGGAGCATTTGGCTAAAGAAGAGTGGTCTAAAGTTCCAGCAGCGCATTGTAAGAAACTCATTAATGGATACTGGAAGCGGTTGTTTGCAGTTATTTTGTCTAAAAGTTGTGCTAGAAAGTATTAGACTGAGGGTGCCAATACTTTTTGTCTGGCTCATTTTTGGAGATATGTGTAAAATGACAGTGATTTTTTTTTCCCCCTTTGCAAGCAAAATAAATGAATACAATACTACCAAAGCATTTGTAATTGCAATCATTTTCTGGGAGAAATTGAGCATTATCTGACAGAATTGCAGGGGTGCCAATACGATTGGCCAGCCCTGTAAGTGTTGTTGTGAGGCACATCGAGTTGTCTTCCCTTGCCTAACAGCGATTTCCACCTGTAAACAAATGAACAAAAAACGTTTAACACTTGCATTTAAAGTAAAAAGCTTTTGTATGACTTGTAGTAGATGAGTGTTTGTTTTCCCTTTCTTTATCGTTGAAGCTAATGATGTCTCAGCCATGACGCAACACACAAAACTGTTGTCAAATTGAACATAATTGTACCTGTTATTGCTTTGTGGTGTCACTGCCATGGTTCCACATCTGCCTTCATGAAAACAAAATTTCCGTATTCTAATTTTAGGGCTCCCCCACCTTTCAAATCCCTCTTTAACCACTCATTATAACTATGTCCGGTCTGTGACAGCGCATCCATCTTTATTGACCTTCTCAACCTACAGTACAGTTGTGCTATTTTGAAAGTATTTTAAGGTGTTTTTGATTCACATTGACACCAAAATTGTACTGAAGTACTGCAAGGCATCTACATTGTTTCCCTAACAATGCTTTCGAAGCAGGCCTTCTTCTTTTCCTGATGACCCTTTCCTGTCTCTAAGTGATTCTTCCTGTTGGCCCTTTTGACAAATTTCAGTAAATTACAGGGATTAAATATAAACAATCTGCCTATGATTGAAACACTAGCATAGTAAAGTCATTTGCAGATCAAATGGAAAGGATACCGTTGTGTTGACAGCATTTTGTTTAAATAAATCCCCAGATGTACAGTATGTGGTGAATTTGAAAAGATAAAGTGTGTTTTTATCTGTCTTACAGCATGGGTGGGCTCACTCTCCATGGGGATGATCTTCTTCTGCTCTCCGATTGTGAGCGTCTTCACTGATATTCTCGGATGCAGAATTACCGCTGTTGGTGGGGCCGCTGTTGGCTTGGTTGGCCTCTTGGCCAGCTCTTTTGTCAAGTAAGGAAAATAAAAACTTGGCAAGTATAAAAATTCAGTGCTTGCATGTGGGGGACATTCCGGTCATTCACATCATTTTGACCTCTAAGTTATAAAAACCCCTGAGATCTTACAACTTCGTATTTGAAAAAGAAAATGTAAAACAGTTGTGTAAATTTAGCAAGAGTTGAAGCTGGTCTCGTAAAGAAGAAAATTCAAGAAATATATACATTATCTATTCAAAAACAGAGTTCTGAGATGAATGTAGCTAGTTATGTGACGGTATGAGATTTTGACGGTATGATACGGTTTCACAGTACTGCAATTATTATGTAAATTGGAACATCAACATGAATCTAATGTTAAAATAAATCAATAATATAAAAAAGAAAATTAATAACTGAAATATTAAAATACAATTTAAATAAATGGAACAGCCACAGCTCAAGTTGCTCAACATTAGAACAACACCTCTTTGTAATATAGGACTGGACTGAAACAATATATGATCAAATTGATTTTATGTAAAACCACTACAACTATTAATATTAATTATTTGAATGTTAATAGAGAGCGAGAGTAAGAGACAGAGCTCGTGTGTATGACTCGTGTCATTATTTTCACATTATAAACACACACCCTGTCTCAACACAGAAAGCCGCCACAGATAAAAAAACACCACAGGCTGTATTATGAAAAGTAGGCTAATGGTAGAAAGGAAACTGGTTAGCCGTCTTGGCATGCTAACTAGCCACGGTATATGCTTCCTTAACAAGCTTATGTTATAGTATTTGTTTTACCATCGCTAGACACACTAAACACACTGGAGTGAACTCTTGTAGCTTGTGGAAAACGTTCATGACAGTGTTTACTTAAATTTTGTGTAAAATGATGGATGACGGTCACGTAAATGTGAACATTGAAATCATGTTGGAGGTGTTGCTTCCCCCTGGCAACCACCCTCCGCAAGCATGTCGGCTGAAGTACTCCCATGCTAGCGACTTTATCTTTTTTGAGGGGGAGGGGATCAGGTGTAATGTCACCGACAGACACAGGACAGAGTCACAATCAGAGGGGGAGGGATGAGCTCTGCCGCTCCAAGCCACGGATTCCCCACTGAATTTTCGGGACATAAAAAAATAGCTTACACCGGACTACGATATGACAGAAATTTTTAGTGGTTTTGAAACCGTGATGTTTTCATACCACGGTAAACCTTGAAACTGGTAATCGGCACATGCCTAAATGCAACAAATAAATATATACAGTATAAGATTATCATCACTGTCATTTACCAATAACATTAAGTCATTAAATTTCTTCTATTAGCACTTTTTTTTTTTTTTTTTTTTTACTTTTGTGGTTTTTTTTGGCTCATTCCAGAATTGAAGGAAAAATTTTTTCAAATTTTAAATAATCCACATACAAAATACTAAAGCGCGGAAATCTAATCTGTACCCTCAGATTACTAAAGTGTACCCAAAGATTACTAAACACTAGATACAGTTTAGTAATCTGTACCCGCAGTTTAGCAATGACCCAAAAACTAGTCCTCAATTCGGTTTCCTAAAGACTCCAAAAACTGACGCCCAAAGCCAACTAGCAGATGCACATGGTTTGCCCCATGACAAATTAAATTGTTTTGAAACCAATGCACGTTTTCATTGGTAGCCGTGAACACTGTCACTTTCAAGTGTCATTGATCAATATGGAATGTTTTGTACCCACTGTTTAGATTGAGACTAAATCTGTTTAAAAAAAAAAAAACAATCGAAAAGAATCCTTGAAAATGTCTGTACATATTCTAAATAAGTCTCAAATATCCCCTAAAATGCCGTTTAACTCTTGCGACTCTTGACATTTTTGGGTCTTACTAGTTTTATTAGCCACACTTGTACATAGCATCATAACATTTGTTTTTCATAAACATATTTAAAATATTATTTACCGGTACTATTCATGGAATGTGTCCCACAAGATGCACCGATATGAGTTTTTCGGGACCGATTATTAGTTGTAGTATTATCAAGGGTCGCGTTAACCGAATATTTTCCGTCGTTGACCGGTTTTTTAAAACGGTGACGGAAAAAACTGAAGTCCATCTGTCATTCTGACAGGTTGCAATTCACACCCCAGACCACAGGGTGGCGAGTGAGCATATTAATTAGCTATTGTCTCTCTTGATGCATGACGTCGTTGGCCTTACTCGGAAAAATGTCAAGGCAACTGAGTGTCCGAAGTTTCTTCAAAAAGCCCCAAAACGACGATGGTGTTGATAAAGGAGGTGAAAAAAGAGTGTGGCCGCAGAGCGCGGATTCAGCCTCCAGAACAACATCAAAACGGCCATGAGAAGTCGTTTGTCCGAGGCAAAAGTCCAAAACCTCTGCAGCAATCCCACTTGAGACATTTGATTATGCACAAGCGGGCACGCAATTCAAGTCCATGCGCACCAGGAGGAAGGTATGAGACTGCATTCTGGCCACAGCAGGTGAACTGTTAATTTCATTTTTCCACAGTGGGGCCACAGTCAGCTGTTTTTGTCAATGCGGAGAAAAAGTTACATATTCATCTGCTTGATGTGTGACGGCACGGTGTGGATTCTCTGTTAAGCTTGTTCGGACAGAATATTAATTAAAAATGAATGAAAACTAAATACTATTGAATATGTCATTATTATCATTTTAAAAATTTAAGTGATGGGTAAAAATAGATTATGACCGGATTTTATGACCCTGTCAGTCAAAATGACAGACAACGAAAAAGTCTAGCGCAACCTCTGAGTATTATATTCATTTACAGTAAGTGTAAGCTTGGCGTAAAAAAATTGAATAATGTAAACACTGAACTTAACTGAAATGCCTAAAGCATGTTTATTGAATCACACAAGTTAAAACTTAGAAATAAATACATTTTAAAAACCCAATTCTTTTCACCCGATTCAGATTTTCTAAAATTGCCGTGATCTGAGGTTTTACTATTAAAGTGCCTATGACACCAAAAAGCATGTTTATTTCATATTTCACGTGGTATTTTATGCTCCTGAAAGAAATGGACCGCTTGAATGTGTGTGGAAGCGATTGTTATATTCAATTTTTTTAATCCCGCGCCATGAAAATGAATAACTTCCTGTTTTGAGAAGGAATGCGAATGTGACGTCACACGGGTTTATAGCATGCAGATGGACTGTGGATCCAACAGATTTTGCGGATTAATTCGTTTATTTTTTGTATCACGCCAGCCAAATGTGCTGCAGGGATTTGTTGCTGCACCAGGGAGAGGCGTGTGAGCCTTTTTGGGTTTCAAAAAGTTCTTGTTCACCCTCGGCGAATGGCCAAAACAAGTCAAAACTGCTGTGGGACAGTGGCGCCTCCAGAAATTTTTCATAGGGGTGGCCAGATGGGGCTACATAAAATCTTGGGGTGGCACACCAAAACTAAAAGCCATAATTTCAGGTTTTCATTATATCATTGCAGAAAAAAGGTCAGGGGAAAACTATCAGAAAGACTTAAGGACACGGCTACTGATATACTTTGGTGTATTGTATATTTGATGTTACTAATGATTTAATAAGCATAGTCCATAACTGTCCAGTCAACATTTTGAGTTCCACAACAATTCTGTTTTATTGTGTTATGTATATATTAGGCATAAGGTGTACATTTAACAAAACAAAATAAATGCATTCATTTGGGATGAAATGCATAACTGATGCTACAACAATCTGACGATATACTGGCGAGCGGGGTGGCCAACAAATTTATTGGGGGGGCCGTGGCCACCCCATGGTGGCGCCACTGCTGTGGGACCATTGGACTTACGAGGAAGTGAGTAAACATCGTATTTTGTATTATGTCAAATACTGGAATCATGGCACACGTTTTATTACAGAGTTGGCTTGCATTTTGTGGCTGCCAATGCTCCTTGCCCACCGAGAATGTTGATGACCGGCGGCTTGTCGCACACACCCCTCGGTCGTTCGTGTGCCTGCCGGGAGAGCGCTATACTCGGCTTATTGCCCTCTTCATGTGGCCGGTGTTCTGTCAAATTTTCCACCCCATCAGAAATTGCAACTTTGTGTTAAAAATGCCTGCCAATAAAGCGATTACAAAGTAAACACTACAAACTTTCCTTAAATAAAGGATTATTTACCTCATTGACGGACATGTAGAAAATAATAATAATAATAATACATTTTATTTATAACGCACTTTACATTTGAAAACAAATCTCAAAGTGCACATCGCCAGAAAAAAAAAATAAAAAAATAAAAAGACTAAGAATAAAAGAGGAAAAGCAAAACAGGCAGAAGCACAGATAAAATCAGATAAAAGTAAGATAGTCAAATAAAATTAGCTAGAATAAGCTTTTTTAAAAAGGTGAGTTTTTAGTCCTTTTTTAAATGCATCCACCGTCTGCGGGGCTCTGAGGTGGTCTGGGAGGGCGTTCCACAGACGGGGAGCAGCAGCTGCAAAGGCCCTGTCGCCCATAGTCTTGAGCCGAGTCCTGGGCGGGAGTAGACTGTGCTGTTGGCCTGACCGGGTTCTAGCTGAATTATGTGATGTGAGGAGTTCGGTGAGGTAGGTGGGGGCTACACCGTGTAGACAGTGATGGGTGTGAAGGAGGATTTTGAATTCAATACGGAGGTGAACAGGGAGCCAGTGTAGGGTGTGAAGGATGGGGGTGATGTGCTCGTGTTTACGCACCCTCATCAGGACCCTGGCAGCGCTGTTTTGGACATACTGAAGCCTTTGTAGGCTCTTGCCAGGGATCCCGATGAGGAGTGCGTTACAATAGTCCAACCAAGAAAAGTTCTCCTCAGACACATCCTGCCATGTTAGCTGCACAACAACTGCACGCCGCTCTCACTGTTTACATCTCGCCGTGTAGTTAAGCATTAATTTACGCCATATTCGTGGTGACCATCTGCCAGCTACGCGCTCCTCTGACGTCGGCCAGTTTGTCTGGCGGTCATTCTCCAGCTGCAAACGAGCTCTCCTGCCCGCAGCAGGGAATAACGAGCTGTAACGTGCTGCCAGGCGGGTTGCTGAACGGCAAAGACAATCGCGACCCCGCTGCCGTGTGACATGATCCAGGGTAGTTTTGTGTCATTTTTTTTTTTTTTTTTTTGCTTCGAAGACTTTGAAACATCACTCTGTTCGGATTAGCATGTCGGCTAGCTGTCACATCTCCTGGTTTGTTTACGCTCTCAAAATATGATTCTAATTCACATAATAATGCATTTAAGACTTTTCTTATCCTGTCATAGGCACTTTATGGTCTTGTTTCGATTGTCACCGTTTCCTTTGAAAAAAATGCTAAGGTTTCCTGGAATGAATGGTTTTCAACCTTTTGAAGTACTCCCTTTGAAAAATATTTGATCCATATGCGCGAACACATGACACTCCAAAATGGAATGTATGGTTGCGTGATTCCTCAGCTTATATGATGCCGTGTCTGTAGCACACTGTTGTTAATCGTATTTTGGAATTTCATAATTATGTACGCACAAGTAAACACTCACACCAACATGTAGAAATGTCTTGATACTTATAAAGCAGCCTCTCCAGCACCTTCAAACCTTTCATGTTTTTCTAATTAAGTTGTTTAACACCTCTGCTTATCAAGTGACTGTTGAACATTGTTTCATAAATGATATGAGTGTTTTGTATTGCTTTCTTTAGCCGAAAAGTGCAAGGTGCAGAATTACCTGGTCGTATAACTTTACAGTTGCAATCTGTTGACCCTGCCAGGACTTTGGAATTATCCAGAGGCACCAATCTGTATTTATGTGGGCGTTCACACGATTCGGTTCATCTCCTGAAATCCCTCTAATATCAGTAAAGTGTATATACCTTCGCCATGTTTATGCCTTTATCTATAAAACAAGACAAAAAACAATTTGGACCACAAAAACATAACAATCTTGAGTTTTATTAGTTATTTACAGTGTTTATTCGGGTCATTAAAATGCATTAAAGTCATTAAATAGATTTTGTAAAAATTCAGGCCTTAAAAAGCATTAAACTAAATGTTCACGGCATTCAAAATTATTAAACCTGATGGTTTAAAAAAAAAAAAATTATTACAGTTATCTGATATTGTCGGGTAGCCGATAATATCGACTGATAAAAGTATTTTAAAATAATATCGGATAATATCGAAATCGGTTTTGAGCCAATATGCATTTTGCCTTCAAAGTGAATGTAGAAGCCTTTGTACTAGGGTTGGTCACAGCTTAGCACAGCAGTTATGCCTATTGACTATTTGAATTCTCCAAACTAAGATGCTTGGGATTTGTTATGTGAGCAGACCATTTGTATTCATGGTGCAAAAATTAAGTGAACAATAAATGATTGAAAAATAATGAATTATAAACTCATTGCATACTTCATTTACTGAACTGAAGTTGTGTGGCTTTGTTGTTTTTTTGAGTCAGAAGTACTGTGTGAGCTGTATGTGATACTACAGTGACTTATTGGCACTTTGCACCTGATCCTCCAATAATATGTTAGCATTATTTTGATTTTAGCAATAAATAAAATGGTGCAATATAGGCGCTTTTTCCCAAAACCTTAGTTGAAGTTCTTATTTCTCACAGAATGTTTATTGAAAAACCTTGAAGTTGTTACATTTATCATTATTGAAGTATCCAGTGGGGCAACACAATACAGTTTGCCATAATACGTTAAGTACATGACCGCATGTGTCGTTATCGGTTTGATATTGGTATGCTAAAGAGTTGCACTTTTGAACTAATTCTTTATTTTTTTCAAGCTTTTTATCTGAGTTTGTTCTACGTGATAAAATGTCTGAGTGAGTGCTTGTCTGAGACTGGTGATTCCATACTTTTTGCTAGGGGTTGTACACAAAGTATCCTTTCCATTTTAACCATACGACCGTCAATTCCCCCTTGTGTTTTATTGCAATACATCGTCGTTGACAGCAAGGTGGCTGATGGCTAGAAATCCGAGCAGTTTTTGAACGGGACACGAGCAATAACTCGCTTGCCTGTACCTGAGGCTGGGTGTCCTTCAAAATACTGCCACCCTAATAATGTTACAAATTTATAAACACTTGACGATCTCTCACGGCACACTATAATGCCACAGCACACCAGTTGAAAAACACTGATCTAGATAGATGGGTTTCGATTTGATACAAAACCGATATCTTTCAAGCCATTATGGTTCGATTACGATTTTTTTCAGTTAAGTAGCGATACGATTCGATATGGTATGGGGAAACAAAGCGACGTGAAAAAAACTGATACAATTTTTTTTTTTTAATCTTACCATCAATTATAAAAGAGACAAATATTTAAAAAATGTATACATCCTAAAGTATGTGCAAATGGGTAACCGCTTTTTCTCTGCTTCTGAGAAATAACAGAATCTCAGATAAAGAATGGTAGGAATAAAATAACTAAAACTTACATGGCATTCATTGGATGGGATCAGAAAATTCAAGAAATAACATGCATATAATGGTATTTTGGTTTGTGACAAAGGTTCAACATTTCAGCCTAAATATACCCTAATGGTTTGGCAGTAGTGGTGCAATGATTAATCGATTTAACTTGAGTAATTTGATTAGAAAAAGATTCAAATTAAATTTTGCTGCTTTGAGTATTCGTTTAATTAAAGTGGCGTTGTGATAGTTTGTTTTGAAAGTGTTTGCATTTACTTTTTGATTTGGGTGGATACACTGCCCTCTAGTGGCAACAGTGAATATGACATAATTCATTTCACATGGCTAAATCCAGCTGCTCCCTGTTAAGACCAACATAAGCTAGGATTTTGTTTGAGCTGTTTTCGTAATTTAGTTTATAGGTATATTTAGCTGTTTTTTGTAGGAATAAGTGTTTGAACAATTTGTTAAGAGCATTGCTTAAAAAAAAAAAAAAAAACTTAGCATTTTATAGCATTTGAGCTAGCAGACTTTTACTATGCAAGTTAGCAACTTGTTCTTTTGATGTACTCAGAACCTCATTTATTTATTTATTTTTATACAATTTGAGGCTAAGCTCAGGGATTTTGCTTTTTTTTTTTTAGTTCGATTAGTCAAACTAACTAGTTCATAGATCATTCTACGACTAAAATAATCGATAGCTGCAGCTCGATTTGGCAGTGGGGGAAATGGATAATAATTAAGTATAATCTTGTCAAAGCAATTAAATTACCAAATTGCAACTTAAAATTTTGCTGAAAACTACCATGTTAGACGCTATTATACTCTCCACTTTGCTGCAGCGATCTGTTTTTTAGCTTGCCCTTAATCGACTCTTGATAAACATTGAACAGCGGCCAATTGCTGAGAAGTACTGTAAATACAGACAACCTTCGATCTCTTCCAGTGTTTATCATGTCTTCTACCTTGAATTTTAATGGGACATGGTTATTAGTTTTTGACTGTCACAACAAAAGCAAGTCGTGCAGAGCCTTGTTGATCCTAGGTGCTGTGTAAAAATGTAATGACAGGCTGATTAAAAACGCTAAATACGAACTACCGTATTGGCCCGAATATAAGACTGTGTTTTTTGCATTGAAATAAGACTGAAAAAGTTGGGGTCGTCTTATATTCGCGATCTAGACATTATACCCATTCACGACGCTAGATGGCGCCAGATATCATTGAAGCAATGTTCTGTCATGACAGATCTCAGCTACTCTCAAGTTTAACCAGCAATTTTTTTTTTTTTTTTTGCAATGTTTTTCCTTATTCAGATTTGTTTTAAGACTACAGTTACAGTTAGACTTCACTTTGATGGCTAATGCAGTTTTGTTTTATCACAATAGATAGTTTTTGGGTTTTTTTACATTTCAAAAAACAGAACCCATTCATTTACGAATGTGATTGCACTTTAGTTTACATATTTAAATGTTCAGATATTAAGATTTGAATGAGGTAAAGTAACATGCTTTTTCTCTCAAATATATTGCTATAATAATTTTTCAGATGTACTGTAATTATTTTCTGTATAAAAATTAAATTTGTGTTTAAAAAGTCTTTCTTCAAACTTGAGTCTTGGAAAAAGAAGGAGTCGTCTTATAACCAGGGCTGTCTTATATTCGGGCTAATACGGTAATATGTGTGTTTTTAATCCTCCCTGCAGGTCTCTAGGCCCCATGTATTTCACCTACGGCATTGTGTTTTCCTGCGGCTGTTCCTTTGCCTACCAGCCCAGCCTGGTCATCTTAGGCCACTACTTTAAGAAGCGCCTCGGCTTGGTGAACGGCATTGTGACTGCTGGCAGCAGCATCTTCACCATCACCCTTCCCTTTTTGCTCTCTGGCCTCCTGGAAAGAGTGGGGCTTCAGAACACCATGCGTGTTCTCTGTATCTTCATGTTTGTGCTCATGTTGGCCGGATTCACCTATAAGCCTCTGCTGCCAGTCAAGCCAAGAAGCACAAGTGGTTGTCCGCCCCTTAGCCAGATCTTCAACGTCAACATTTGGAAATCAGTGGGATATCGCATATGGGCTTTCGGGATTCCAGCAGCCCTTTATGGATACTTTGTGCCTTATGTTCATCTGGTAAGTTTATTGTTTCTACTTATCTCCTACTTTGATGATATGAATCATTTTACATTTACTGACCATTTACAAATCCCACATGCTACCGTCTGCTGGTTATCATTATTTCTTGGACAGTCGACTATGTCTTTGTCTTGGACTGTGGATGAATTTTAAGATTTCCGAGTAGGGGAGACTGGAGTAATGTGAGACATAGGGTAATTTGAGACACCCCCTGTGAGGGAGCACATTTGTGATCATGCAACCATCATGTTTTCAAGCCCCTACCAATTCACCTTGTCCATGAAGAACAGATCCTCCTCCTTCTGTGGTAAACAAGTTTTTTCCCACAAATGTTTTGCATGTAAAAGTAAATTTTCTTTCGGTCAACTTAATCAGCTATTGCGCCATAGAAAATTGATTTAGCTTGAAAATATTTTATCACACATGTTGATGAATTAACAACATATAAAACCATGTGATGATGCTAACTTAAGATTAGCTAGTGTTGGTTGGAGAGGTTGTTTTTCTACAAAATTCTGGCGGTGGGGTATAAAGTGAGATCTCTCACTTCACTCCCTCATGTCAGCAGGGACACTACACAACATCACATCTGGATTTAGATCTACTGAATTTTCTCTGATGAAGAATTTGCACCATCCATGGTATCAGACAGACCAAACCCTGAGCTGCAAAAGATCTGGATGGCCCACCCATGCAAATGATCCACCTGCAGATGAACTACTCTCTTCAGACAATTCCGTATCTGCTACTAATCCATCCATTGCACATGGTTCACCTGAATAAGCCTGGTCAGCTGACTCCGATGTACCACATGGTCCCAGTCAGAAATTGTTTGGGAAAAGGCAAAGTTGCAAAGAACCCAAAATTGAAAACAACTTAGAAATTGTAGTTAGCAGCTCTGATGAGATTGATATCCTTGTCCCACTTGCCCGATGAAGAGAGTTTTGAAGATGAAAGAAGTGATCCAAGAAACATTGATCTGGCCATTGTTAATTTTGTCATATTATGTTATGATGTATGATGACATTCTAGTGTAGTGCAGTGGTCTCCAACCCGGTCCTCAAAGGCCGGCTGTGGGTCGTGGTTTTTGTTCCTGTCGATCCAGCACAGATAGTTGAACCAATGAGAATTCTGCTTAAATAAGCAACACCTGACTCGACCTGAATCAACTTATTGCACTTATAAAACACCAGATTGGTTAAAAAGTGTCATCATCCTGTCTGGTTGGAATGAAGTCCTGCACCCACAGTGGGCCTTCGAAGACAGAGTTGGAGTCCACTGCTGTAGTGGATCTTGAGCTTTGAGGTGTTTGAAAAAAGTTTTTAATCGACCAAACCTGAGGTGCCGTTACTACAATGACCTTCATTCTGAATTGTCCTATTGTCAAGCTACCTGTTAGGACTCTAACTTTCACAACGTTTGCAATTAGGATTTCTGGTATTAAGATGGAAAAAGTAACTGAATCAGTATACCCCACCTTGCTTCACTTTACCCCTTTATTTTTTCTAGTCTGTCTCATTTTGCACTCTAGATGGGGTAAAGTAAGACACAATATTTTAAAGTAGTTGTATTTTCAATACTATTCATCCTGAGTACATTCTGATCATTTCCATTGCTAGGAAATGTCCTAAATTAATGGGAAATATGTAAAGTTTTGTTGTTGCTGCTTGCTTGGAGAAGAGCAAATGTAAAAAATGTCTCGCATTGCCCAGTCTCCCGTACTCTAATGTCAAGGTATGGGTTTGTAGTATGGCAAAGGTGAGCCAAATCCTGGCCTGTCACTTTCTTTATTTTAATAATAGTGACTGGGGATATTGGCGCACTTCCACACAACTCGACCAGAAGTGGGCGGTGTTTCACAGTATAATGACATATGGCCCCAATATTGATTCTTGGTAGGAGCATATCGATAACCATCTGGGCTACAAAATATTGCGATATATCACCTTTTCGATATATTATCACACCGACACCAATACATATAGTCCTGTACAAATGACTGTGTGCATGGTTATAATGTCGTAATGTGTTGACATTATTAGTGCATACTTCATTTAATGGAACTTCTAGTTCTCTTAACAACTTTTAATAAGACAGGTTTGTTTAAATAGATTCCAAAATATATATACAGTATATATATATATATAAACACATGAATGGTTAACTCTTTAATACTTCCTGAATTGGGGTTTAGTGAGGTATGCTGAGGTTTCGTTCCTCGCACAAGATGCAACCATGATAGTGGGCCAACTTTCTGGAAAACTGTTACTCAAACCTAAATGAAAAAGCATAATGTCCCTCCCTATTTCTGAATGTCCACACAAAGTTACATTTTCATGAAACAGCAGTTTTAGATGACATATATTCTTTTTTTTTTCTTGAAACACTAAACCTAGATTTGCTTTGAAAGACAGACAACCTGTTTTCTCACTTTGACCAAAATAGTATCCTCAATTTGCAGCTCTCATTTCAACCCGGAACATGTGTCAGTTTCATTGATTCACCGTTGTTTCGGGCAACAAAATAGGAAAACATCGACACAACGAAAACATCTTGGCAGTGCTGCTGTGCGAGACTTTGCTTACTAACAAGATGACTTGCTTTATTGGAACAATTTGACTGTTTTTAGTCGATAGTCTTGTCCTGAAGGTCCCAGTCAGTGTATTTTTCTTCTCCAATATCCGCTACTTAGACTTGTCTCATAAGGGGGAGGCTACAACCTCCGGGTGCACTCCTTTGCTAGTCAGGAAAACAATAGGCTTTGGTGGTGTGGCAGTACACAGGAAAAGGAAGGATGAAACCAGTGTCAAATAACACATTGTTCTATTTTGCAGGAAAACAGCACAAGCACAACCTCAAACACAAGCATTATCTAGTAATTTTACATAAGAGCTTCAAAATTGGTGCACTGGCTTGTACATAAGTGCTGACTTTCTTTCTTCACGATAGTAATTCGAGATCACCTGCTTTTGTGGTGTATTGAGTAATGGACCAGCCTGCTGGTACTGAAGTACTGCCTGTCTGGTCTGGTCTGACAAATGTACTGATATTGTTTTGAAGTCACGTTGTTGTTTGTTTATTGTTACTTGTAAGTTTATCAGTAATGCTATCCAGTGCCTTTCACTTGAACATGTTTTAATAACTTGGATGACTGATGTGTATGAGTGTGACAAAATATGGAAAAGGTGATATATCGCAATACAGTGGTATCTCTTCTCACGAGCGTCTCTACAAACGTTATTTTCAGGTTATGACACGTTTAAATGGGAAAACATAGCCTCTTGTTAAAAAAAAAATTTTAGGTTACGAGAGGCAAAAATTCTATACAATACAGTAGAAGATAAGTATTCACTTCCAG
The DNA here is from genome assembly GCF_030265065.1 of Corythoichthys intestinalis. NCBI lineage: Eukaryota > Metazoa > Chordata > Actinopteri > Syngnathiformes > Syngnathidae > Corythoichthys > Corythoichthys intestinalis. The sequence continues at coordinate 36,727,538 of NC_080413.1, forward strand.
TTTTCAAATGTCATGCTAAGGCTGTTCGATTAATTGATTTTGAACCGAAAATGGCTTTTTTGGTTAAAACGATGTTAAAAACGTTCAAATCGGTACGTTCGGTTTAAAAAAAAAAACGGACCATTTTTTATCTAAGCCGCCATTGTTTCCTCTGCATTTACACTTCCTTGCCATGGGAGCGCGCAGTCTTAACAACAAGAACAACAACAACCTATACTGTTGCTTTTGCCCAGCCAACTTTGTACACAATTTTCATAACGCCATGAATCAGTCTATTATCTCATGATGTCCTTAAAGTATTGTTGTATACAGTGCTGGCATAAGTTTTGGCACCCCTGCAATTTTGCCAGATGAGGCTCAATTTCTCCCAGAAAATGATTGCAATTACAAATGCAAGTAGTAGTAATATCTTTAAAAAAAACACACACACTAGAGACAATGACACAAAACTCCTAAAATGGGCCGGACAAAAGCACCCTTTGAAAAATCATGTGATGCTTCTCTAATTTGTGTAATTAACAGCACCTGTTACTTACCTGTGGCACACAACAGGTGGTGGCAATAACTAAATCACACCTGCAGCCAGTTAAAATGGATTAAAGTTGACTCAACCTCTGTCCTGTGTCCTTCTGTGTACCACATTGAGCATGGAGAAAAGAAAGAAGACCAAAAAACTGTCTGAGGACTTGAGAAGCAAAATTGTGAGGAAGCATGGGCAATCTCAAGGCTAAAAGTCCATCTCCAAAGACTTGAATGTTCATGTGTCTACCGCGTGCAGTGTCATCAATAAGTGTAAAGCCCACGGCACTGTGGCTAACCTCCCTAGATGTGGACGGTAAAGAAAAATTGACTAGAGAGTTATTGAGATTTCAACGAAAGAGCGTGCAGATGGTGGATAAACAACCTCGACCAACTTCCAAACAAGTTCAAGCTGTCCTGCAGTCCAGGGTACAACAGTGTCAACCCGTACTATCCGTTGGCTTCTGAATGAAAAGGGACTCTATGGTAGGATGCCCAAGAAGACCCCACTTCTGACCCAGAGGCATACAAAAGCCAGGCTGGAGTTTGCCAAAACTTACCTGCTGAGAAAGCCAAAAACGTTTTGGAAGAATGTTCTCTGGTCAGATGAGACAAAAGTAGAGCTTTTTGGGAAAAGGCATCAACATATAATTTACAGGGCAAAAAAACGAGGCTTTCAAAGAAAACAACAGTCAAACATGGCGGAGGTTCCCTGATGTTTTGGGGTTGCTTTGCTGCCTCTGGCACTGGACTGCTTGACCGTGTACATGGCATTATGAAGTCTGAAGACTACCAATGAATTTTGCAGCATAATGTGAGAAAGCTGGGTCTCCCTCAGAGGCCATGGGTCTTTCAGCAGGACAATGACCCAAAACACACTTCAAAAAGCACTAGAAAACGGTTTGAGAGAAAGTACTGGAGACTTCTAAAGTGGCCAGCAATGAGTCTGGACCTTAATCACATAGAACCCCCTGTGGAGAGATCTGAAAATGGCAGTGAAGAGAAGGCCCCCTTCAAATCTCAGCGGCCTGGAGCAGTTGGACAGAGAAGAATGGTCTAAAATTTCAGCAGAGCATTGTAAGAAACTCATTGATGGATACCGGAAGCGGTTGTTCGCAGTTATTTTGTCTAAAGGTTGTGGTACTAAGTATTAGGCTGAGGGTGCCAATACTTATGTTCGGTTTTGTTGGAGTTTTGTGTTAAATGATAATGATTTTTTTTTTTCATTCTCTTTTGTGTTTTTTAATTGCAAGCAAAATTAATGACGATATTACTACCAAAGCATTTGTAATTGCAATCATTTTCTGGGAGAAATTGAGCATTATCTGACAGAATTGCAGGGGTGCCAATACTTTTGGCTGGCATTGTAGGTCTACATTTGAAAATTGAATCTATATGCACATTGTTCATTGGCCCATTAATCTGTTTGACCTGACATCTTTTGTAAAGATGAAGGGATCATTCTGTTCCCTCCACTAAGGTGCATTTGTTTTTTTTTGTTTAGACAAGTTGTAAAACATTGGCATGCTAGCAAGCACCATTGATTCGCGCTAGATTAGCCACTCTTGAGCCCTGCAACTAACAAACTAAATTTGTTGAAACCAACTCCACTGACTAATTAAATCCACCGCAAACTCAAAAATTAAGCCTAATGTCAACAATTCTCACTTTCCCCTTTAATCTTGATTAGCACTACAGTACATTATCATGCTCCCACCCTATTAGCATGTAGTATGTGATCAATAACACAGATTTAACACCTGAACAGGGTTATTGTGTTAAAAGCAATTGTAAGTGATTGATAGGTACTGTACTGTAAAAATCTCACAATACACTGATGTTGACGTCAGCAAAAATTTTAATGACTCAAAACCGGGACGTTTTCTTGACTACTTATGTGGAAGTGTGGAAATTCTTAGTATCTCCATTGTTTAAAAACAGGTTGATAAATCCTGAACTGATTTTAATTCACCAAATTTTCTGACGTCTCAGTAATAAAGGGACAGCTAAGAAGAATCTTCATTCGTTGATAGTAGTCATGTACAAAGACAATTGTAATATGTGTTCGATAGTTATTGCCTGACTTATTACTGATAATCTTGTAAAACTTGGCTCATAGTCAGTCTTATCAGCCTTACAGACTCCTCTATTGCCACCCTGTAAAAATGAATTTTATAAATGTACTCTGAAGACTTTAGTGTGTATGTAATTTGTTTTTGGTGTATATTCTCAATTCTGTCTCGCTTGTTTGCCTAGTTTTAAATCATGAGACTGACAAATTTGCATGTTTTGTTTCTGGTGCACAGATGAAGCATGTCGAGGAGCGCTTCGGGGTGGACTCCAATAAAGAGGTTCTGCTCATGTGCATTGGCATCACATCCGGTTTCGGACGTCTCATCTTTGGAAGAGTTGCTGACTATATTCATGGGGTCAACAAAGTCTACCTGCAGGTATTTTCCCCGCCCTAACTGACAAATTAGTCATTTATTTACGTTGCAATTTTGAATGGTAGGTAAGGTTTGTATCTCATATAATATGTTATACGTCAGGTCTCCTAAGCCACGTTTTTGGGCTGTCATTGTCACGTCATCGCCATAAAAAAATTGTTTGTTGACTAAATATTTTCGTTCTCATCATTTTTGACGAAAACAACATTGACTATTTTAGTAAAGGTTTCTGGAATATTGTATTTGAAATGTGAAGACCGAAACAGGGACTTTCCAATCACAAGCACTCTCAACCCCATTAGTCAGTAATTGTCCTATCAGAGGTGGGTTTTCGGCTGGTGAAGTACTGATACGAGAGGATTTTATAAATTTAACGTATGATCAGAGTCTCTCTCCATCCAACCAGGTGTCGTCCTTCCTCGTTATTGGCCTCATGTCTATGATGATCCCACTTTGCAACATCTTCGGAGGGCTGATCGCTGTGTGTCTGCTTATGGGAATGTTCGACGGCTGCTTTATCTGCATCATGGCTCCCATCGCCTTTGAGCTTGTCGGAGCCGAGGATGTATCCCAGGCCATTGGCTGTCTCCTGGGCCTGATGTCAGTGCCCATGACTGTGGGACCCCCAATCGCAGGTAAAATGGAAACTGTTAGTTCAGTGAGCAGATCTTTTGGTCATTTCCATATTGTAGAATTGAACAAACTTCCACTCAGTGTTGTTTTTGAAAGCCCTTTTAATTTTTGTCTTAGTCTTTTGCATGAAAATACTTACAGTAATTTTTGGACTATAAGTCGCACTTGACTATAAGGCTCCACCCAACAAATTTGACACGAAAATTGCATTTGTTCATTGATACGCCACACCGGACAATTACACTATTACTATTACCCAATTACACTTTATTCTAGTACAGCAAAAAAGTATGTGCCCCGCTATTTGAGAAGTACTGCACTAAATGTAACTTGTAGCGTTAGCATAGCCTTTGCGTTAGCATTATGCTAATGCTAACGGCAAGCATCCTCTTAAACTCGCAGACAACTTTTTTTACGTAGTTTGTGTGGCGTAACTCTTTTGTGGGTATAATTAATTGAAAATCATGTACTGTTTTCTTGCTAATTCTATCACAAAGTTGACGTCCTTGTAGATAGACGCTACAATATGTTCTCTGTTATTGTTCATTCGAGATAATTGGAAACCTTATACCGGGGGTCAGCAACCCTCGGCTCTAAAGCCACATGTGGCTCTTTAGCACAACCCTAGTGGCTCCCTGGAGCTTTTACAAAAAATATTTTAAAATGGAATAAGATGTTGGAGGGAAACATTTTTTGTTTTAAAATGGTTTCTGTTGGAGGACAAAAATGACACACATTCTTCTTATTCATTTATATTGCAATGAAGTTAAACTTGAGGCGGCATCGTAGAACAGAGTAGTCACATGGTGCGTCATTCTCTGAAGAATTCACTGCAGAGAAAATAAAAATGTACCATATTTTTTGCTCTGTAAGGCACATCGGCATATGAAGCGCACCTTCAATGAATGGCCTATTTTAAAACCGTTCTCATGTATAGGGCGCACTGCATTATAAGGTGCAGTAGTAGTAGTAGTAATAGTGGTTGGCGTTGTGTTATGCGTCCACAAGATGGAGCTGAGCTAAACACAATGTCATGCCATGATTAATTAATATTGATCCATACATAAGGCAGATTGGATTATAGGTGCACTGTCGGCTATTGAGAAAATTAAAGACTTTCAGGTGAGCCTTATAGTGCGGAAAATATGGTAACCATGAAGGCTGTATTTGTAGCCAATTTACTCATTTTTGATAGTAGGCTAATATATAAGGCTTTCAATATTTTTGCGGCTCCAGAAATAATTGTTTTTTGTTTTTGTTTTTTTTTTGGTCCGATATGGCTCTTTCAACATTTTGGGTTGCCGACCCCTGCCTTGAATAGACGAAAACATTTTTATGTAACGTAGACTAAATTTAGACGAAATTAGTCTTGAGTTGTCGTCAACAAAAACTAGATGATGTCAAACACATTTGACTACAATATGACAGACTAATAAGTATTAACGTCCAAAAGACTAAGACGAAAATTAAAAAGGTTGCCAAAAACAACACTGAACTGCATTACATTTAAAATAAGCAAATGTCACACATTTTGAACATTAAAAAAAACTACGTCGCATTTTCGTCTCGTCAGATGAAATTGGTCTCGTTCAGTTATGAAAATGGCTTGAATTTCTTGCCGGAACTCCCTGACTCCATTTTTTTTTTTTTTTTTTTTTTTAAACTTTGTCAAACCTCCTAAAACTACGAAATGCAAAAAAATCAAGGTTGCAATCTCGGGCTCCGGCCTTCCTGTGTGGAGTTTGCATGTTCTTCCTGTGCCTGCGTGGGCTTTCTCCGGGTACTCCGGTTTCCCCCCACATCACAAAAACATGCATGGTAGGCTGACCGAACGCTCTGAATTGTCCCTAAGTATGACTCGTATGTGTGCGAATGTGCCCTGCGATTGGCTGGCAACCGATTCAGGGTGTACCCCGCATATTGCCCATTGTTAGCCTTACATAAAGGAACAAAAATAAGTCCAAAGTGCACATTAACTCATTTGCTCCCAAAAAATATAAAAATGTTCTATTTGTAATTGTTTCAGTGTCCCAAAAAACGTATCTATGTCTTTTACGTTTTTTTTTTTCCACAAGAGACATCTCTAGGTTCCGATGCAAGTTCGCTCCAAAGCACAACGCTCAAAATCCATTTTAAAGCAATAAAACTGGCCACTGGAGGGCAGTAGCGCATTTGGTAAGAACTCATATCGGACCGTGAAAGGAAATGAATGAAGATAACTAGTCAGGAAACGGAAGTTGGAAGAAGCGTGAGAAAAATGTGGAGAACGATGTAAACACAAGACAAATGCCCCACACAAGTTCCCTAGGTGAATTCTGTTATGAGGTAGTGGTCACTACAAAGAAAGATTTTAAAAAATCTATCTTGATGAAACAGACACGCGGTGATGAGGGAAAAAATTTACCCCGTCTCCGATTCAGCCGCGCCACAACTACGTCATCTCTCAGTTCAATAGTTTATTTATGTGTAAATAAATTTTTACTTTGCTATCAAAAGCTCTATTTGTCTTGTTGTTTATGTTATTTTGTAGAAGGCAAACATTATTCAGATGTTTGGGATTTCAAAAAGCAAAAAATAGCTGTTAAAGTCAAAGTTATGCTTGAAATGTATGCTTTTACAAAAAGCTCAATTTCTCTGTTTTTTCATCAGAAATTGGAAAATTGCTCAAACTAAGCCATTTTCTAATGCTGATATCTAAAGAATGGAAAAAGATATGAGCTTACTTTTTTTACTGCTGAAAGAAGAAAGTCTAATCTTTCTTTTTGTGGGTTCCAAGTTTATATAGCAATAGAACAGAATTTTCTGTGGTCCTTGCAAAATCAGGCAAAATCCAGTAAAACGGCCGGGAGCAAAGGGGGTTGCTCCGGTGAAAATGGCTGGGAGTGAATGGGTTAACATGGAAGCTTAAAATAAAATAAGCCTCTTCAATTATTTCCTTTCTGGATGAAGCTCTTTATTAGGCTTGTTTTTAACACTTGTGTATGTAAATCTGATGTTAGTAGATTCTTATTGGAGATGCGTGTGTGACAGGTGTTTGGACAGTTGTCGTCATATTTGTGGGATCAAAGCGGCGTTCCGCCTAATAAACTCGTAGCGGAACTCCGTTCCAGCTTGTTCCGGTCCACTTTCACCCCTGGTCTCGTTATGTTTTAGTTTCCTAAGACATGTTTTTAGCTTGTTATCATCTCGTCATTGTCATTAAAAAAATGTTGGTCAACGAAATATTTTCGTTGTCGACATCGTCAGGCACTTATGGTACTTTTTTAATGGTTGATCGGCAGAGGTGGGCTGTACTAGTGTTGTGAAATATGGACAGTGCTGTCATGCTCTTTAATGTTCCTCTCGGGTTCAAATTGAGAGGGTTGAACAGATGACATGTTTATGTCGCTAGAGTCATACTCTGGAAGCCCAGTGTAACCATGTGACGTCAACAACAATGGCGACCCACTAGTTAAACAAATTTTACAAATTGTATAAAAACCAAAACATCAAGAGGGGTTTCAATATCAAATTATTTTAGCTCATAATAACGTTCATCTTTTAAGAACTGGAAGTCTTTCTATCCGTGGATCCCTTTAAGCTATCACAACATTTTTTCCTTTCCTTGACCTAGGTTTCCTCAGGGATCGACTGGGAAACTACGACCTGGCTTTCTACCTGGCAGGCATCCCACCGCTCATTGGAGGAGCTATGCTGTGCCTGATCCCCTGGGTGGAGGCCAGAAGCAAGAGAGCGAAAGAAGAAGCGCTCAAAGACGTCAACCAGACGATGTTGAATCAAGGGAAGCCGAAGGAAGATGCACAACTAAAAACCGGAGAATCCATCCTCTAATTCTCACACAGCAGGGATGTGGTTGAGACACAGTATGTGTGCAATGAGTAACGATCCTAATGAGTTGCCTTGAATAGGAGATCTGAAAATGCCAAAGGGAAGAAAGATTTAAACATGAATGTGATCACAATGAACTATGCAATAGGAAGTCTTGAATTCTGGAAAACTGCTTTCGTCTTGAAGGGAAACCAAAAAGAAGCAGTGTGATAGCTGCCAGTTTTTGCCATCCATTTTCCGTTGTAGTTAAAGATGGATGACACACCCAAGGTGTGATCCTTAGTGTGATCACAATCACCTTTTTTGAGTACATGCAGGATTTTACAATATTGCAAAGCGAGGTTTGTGAGAAGATAGTTTGGCTTGCCTCAATCTTGCTCTCAACATGGAGTCATTAACGTAATATTACACAGGGTTTCCCAATAATTTTTCCTATATCATGTACGGCCTTTACATTTTCAGAGAGGAAAATAAGTATTTGAACACTCTCCTTATTTGAAATCATAGGGGGGTCTGAAATTTTCACGCGAGGTGCTTGTCCACTAGGAGAGACATAATCTTAAAAAAAAAAAAAAAAAAAAAAAAAACATCACAACTTAGTGTATGATTTTTTAAAAAACAATTTTATTTGTATGATACTGCTGCAAATAAGTATTTGAACACCTGAGAAAATCAATGTTAATATGTATTACAGTAGCCTTTGTTTGCAATTACAGCGGTCATACGTTTCCTGTAAATTTTCCACCAGGTTTGCACACATTGCAGCAGAGCTTTTGCCTCACTCCTTTACACAGATTTTCTTTAGATCAGTCAGGTTTCTGGCTAGTTGCTGAGAAACACTGAATTTGAGTTGGTGATAATACACACTCAGCAGGAAAACAGTACATTATTTTCACTGAATTAAACTCACCTGGATGCCACAAACTTTATGTAAAAAGGTTTCCAAGAGTTTAAGACGATATTCACCACGCTAACGCTACAAGTTACATTTAATGTGTGATGATAACTCGGCACAGACCTTTAAAGGCTAAAGCAACATGGCATATCTAGCCAAGATAAGAAAACAAAACTTACCAAGCAGCACATGCCATGTGTTTCACAAAAGTCTGGACCCTGGAGAGGACACACGCTTATTCACCGGCTGGTTAGTAAGTGTGTGGGGCGGGGGGGCACGTCACACGAGTGAACTGACCAAACACTGCGAGCTAACTACACATACAATAAGAAAATGTCACACATTGTGAACATATGACTGAAACTATAGCCAATTTTCATCTGCTTCACGTCTCGTCCGACAAAACCTGGCATCCGTCTTGTTATGTTTTAGTCTCTCAAGACACGTTTTTAGCTCGTCACATCATTGTCATGAAAAAGTTGTTTGTTGAAGAAATATTTTCGTTGACAAAAACAACGCTCTTACAAAGCCACTCCTTGTTTATCCTGGCTGTACGCTTCGAGCCATTCTCATGTTGAATGACCCAGGTTTTTGCGGCTCACAATTCTAGCTAATGGGCAGATGTTCAAATATTTTTTAAAGCAGTATCATACAACTAAACTGTCCAAAAAAAAAAAAAAAATCATACACTGTGATTTCCCACTGGACGAGCACATACGATGAAAATGTGACTCCTCATTTCTAACTAGAAGAGCTTGCAAAATTGCAGGGTGTTCAAATACTAATTTTCCTCCCTATGTATCTGACAATGTACCACACAGACAACATGACTAATTGCCTAATTGATCACTAAAATGGTTTACTAGCATACGTGGAGTTAAAGGGGGGGGCTGAGGGGGCCAGGCCCCCACTGGTGGCCGAAAAGTCATTGCATGTAATTGACTCGCCTATATATGATTTTAAAATTAAGAGTTTTCCGGTAAAATGTTGTCTATAAAAGTTGTAAAGCAATAAAACAACAAAAATGAATGAAAAAACATTTCTATAATGGTTCAAAATTATTTTTCGAAAGATCATGTGACTAGTACCTTAGGCAAGGCAAGGCAAATTTATTTATATAGCACAATTCAACACGAGGCAATTCAAAGTGTTTTACATCACATGAAGATCATAAAAATCACATTTAAATCAACACAATGTAAAAACCAAGACAGAAGATCGCATTTAATCACAGAATAAAAATAAATAAATAAAAATAAAACAAAAATAAAACAAAAACTACTACTAATAATAATAATTGAAATCAGCAATGGAGATAAGCACAAGAGGAATAGAAAGCAGGTAGATTGAAATATATAGACAGTTATGGATATGCAGTGCTAAACAAAAGCGTTTTTAGCCCTGATTTAAAAGAGCTAACAGTTTGAGCATACTTCAGACGTTCGGGTAACTTGTTCCAGAGGTGAGGAGCATAATAACTAAATGCTGCCGCACCCTGCTTGGTTCTTGTTCTTGGAACATGCAGAAGACCGGTTCCAGACGACCTTAGGGGTCTAGATGTCTCAAGTCAAGCATGTATTTTGGTCCAAGGCCATTAAGTGTTTTGTAGACGAGCAGTAGTATTTTATAGTCTATCCTTTGACTCACTAGAAGTCAGTGTAGCGATTTCAAAACCGGTGTAATGTGGTCCAGCTTCCTTGTATTTGTGAAGACTCTGGCTGCAGCATTCTGTACTAGCTGCAACTTCCTGACTGATTTTTTATCAAGACCTGTAAATATACCGTTGCAATAGTCCAATCTGCTGAAAATGAATGCATGCAAGTTTTTCCATGTCTTGTTGAGTCAGAAGCCCCTTAATTCTGGTTATATTTTTTAGGTGGTAATAAGCGAATTTAGTGACGGACTTTAGATGGCTATCAAATTTTAGGTCTGAGTCAATAATTATGCCAAGGTTTCTGACTTGATTTGTAGCTGTAAGTGACATTGTGCTAAGTTGGCTGCTTATCTTTGACCTTTCCTTTTGTGGCCCAAAAATGATCACCTCTTTCTTCTCCACATTTAACTGGAGAAAATTCTGGCACATCCATTCATTGATTTGATGAATGCATTTGCTCAGGGAGACTAAGGGACTATAATCATGTGGGGACACAGAAATGTACAGTTGTGTGTCATCTGCATAGGCGTGATAGATGTCATTCTGTTCCATTATCTGAGCTAACGGAAGCATATAGATGTTAAATAAGAGTGGTCCAAGAATTGACCCTTGAGGGACTCCACACGTGAATTTGGTTCGTTCTGACTGATAGTTTCCGATTGACACAAAGAAATCCCTATCATGTAAATAGGATGTGAACCACTGAAGAATAGTGTCAGCAAGCCCTACCCACTGTTCCAATCTGCTGAGTAGTATGTTGTGATCAACCTTGTCAAATCCAGATTAGGTTTTTTTAGGAGAGGTTTTATTACTGCAGTTTTTAAAGTTTGAGGAAACTCTCCTGTTTGGAGAGAAGTATTTATAATCTGAAGTATGTCTGGGGCTATGCAATGAAAAACAGTTTTGAAAAAGTTCGAAGTAAGGATGTCAAGGCAGCATGTTGTGGGCTTTAATTTCGACACAATTTCTGTTAAAGTGGCATAGTCCAAGAGGCTAAACTGTCTAAGATTGACGTGGGGGACATTTTGGGAGGCATTTAGTGTAACATTTGTTAATCTGGAGTTGCACACAGTCTGTCTAATCTTTAGTACTTTGTGTGTAAAGAATGCTGCGAAATTATTACAGGACACCTCAGATGCCAATTCCTGAGGTATTGATGCTTGTGGGTTTGTCAGTTTGTCAACAACAGAAAATAGTGTGCGAGTATTGTTGGTGTTTCTACTAATGATCTCTGAAAAATATGACTGTCTAGCATTTTCCAGTTCCTGGTTGTATTTGCGAAGACTCTCTTTGTAGATATCATAAAAACTAGGAGTTTGTTTTTTCGCCATCTGCGTTCTGCTCGTCTACAAACTTGCTTTTGTTTTATAGCTAGTATGGCATTTCTCCAGGGTGACCTCTTCTTTCTTGACATAGATAGTCACTTAGATAGTCATTTGCTTTGCTTAGCCATGGATGGGCCATGTTTTAAAACTTCGTACATAACTACATCACCAAAACACAGAATTCATGCAAATCAGTACAGCGCAGTGGCTTTTTTTTTTTCTTTGATAGGGGTAACTACTGTTATATACTGTATATTCTTGTAAGTTAATTTTATTGCTGACACTGCGTTTCGGGGTCATCAACATGTTGTGCCCCCCCCTGCCCCAAAGTCAAACTCCGCCCATGTTTACTCGGTCTGGGAAACCCTGCTTTTACTCATTAAGGTTCTTATCATTAGATTGTTGGACTTTAAAAACACATCGCAACAAGGTAGCTGCTTTTAAATGCAATGTCAACTTTGTCATATTTAACACATTGTGTGTGACAATATACTGACATGTAAATCAATCATAATACTTTGTATCCCAAAAGGTTATCGATATGCTCCAGCCAAGAATCGATATATCGTTTTAGAAATGTGTCACTGTTTGGAGAAATGGGAACCAACAAATTGCTGCCAGAATATTCCACTAGAATAGTGGCTGTGTTAGCTCATTGGCTGTTATTGGAGGCGATAGATGTCCAATCCATTTTGATGCTGCAACAAGACATGATCCAAAACACAGAAGTAAATCAACTTCAGAATGGTTTCTGAACAACAAAATACACGTTCTGGAGTGGTCAAGTTGAAGTCCAGATTTGAACCCCATTGAGATGCTGTGGCATGACCTAAAGACAGCGATTCATGCCAGACATCCCAGGAATCTGACTGAAGTACAGCAGTTTTGTAGAGAAGAGTGGGCCAAGATTAGTCCTGATCGATGTGAAGGACTGATCTGCAGTTACAGGAAGGGTCTGGTTGAAGTTATTGTTGCCAAAGGGGGGGCACAAAATATTAAATGTGATGGTTCACTTCCTTATTTTCCCCCTTCTGTCATTGTTTACATACTATACTCATTAAAATATGAAAACCCATAAATGTTTGGGTGGTTTTAGTCAAAGCAGACACTGTTTTTTCATCTGTGTGATTATGACAAAGATCAGCTCACATTTCATGATGATTTTATGCAGAAATGGGAGAAATTCCAAAAGAATCAGACACTTTTTTCTTACCACTGTACATCGATTCTTGGTGGGAGTATATCGTTAACCTTTTGGGCTCCAGAGTATCGCGATATATCCCATGTTTTATAATATTGTCACACCCCTAATTAACAGACAAGCCTACAGAGTTTTTGAAAAGACAAATGAGGAGCAAACCTCCGGCTGATAAGTTTTTAAAAATTGCAATGAGGTATTTTCAGATTACCTCTGTTTTCAATGAAACGTGCCTCTTTGGTGTGTTCATGTTTATTTGTGTAAGTGTATTAAAAGTGCGCTTTCAAAGGACTTTCGCACGATTGGGAGAGTGACCCTTTTCGACTCAAAGGTCAGGTTAAGTCAAATGAATCATTAGCTCAGTGCGCAGTTTACTAAACGTCAGTGGGATTCAGTTTTATTTATTTCTGTGTTCTTGTGCAAAATGCTGTAATTTGTAGGCATTTGCTTATTTACTAGACCATTTGTGCTTTAATGACTGAACAACGCTAATGACCGCATGATGTACCAATCAAAGAAATCGCTTGATTATTTGTATGTTTTTGCTTAACAAGCATGTGGCACAATTACCTCAGATGTGAAAAATAGAGCCACACATCCTGACACGTCCGTCCATACATCAAAGTCATTGTATATGTTTCGGTCTCGTAGAAATGAATCTGACAAATTGTCTGAATCCTTTACATCTGTAGTGTTTGCCTATTATGAACATTTTGCTGTCTTATCATTTTATCATGGTAGTTGCCTCTATTCAGGTCAGTCATTTCCGTCGTGTTGACTATCGTGTAAACCAATGGGACAACTTGTTTAATTGCTGAATGTACATATTTGCTTTTGCTATGCCATACTCGCTTGCGCAAAGTGTGCGTACTTTTACAAATCTTCTTGACATATGATCCATGCCACCCAAAGAGACGACATGAGTGTAAAATGTATATATTTTGTGTTTCTTTGCAGTAATTACTTACAAAGTGCCTTATATATATTAAAGCCTTAACTTTTCAAGCAATTTTTGTGTTTTGAAAGATGTCCTGAGACATGTTATGCTTTGCTGCTCAATGTTTTGAAGCATTTCTGATGAGCTTTATACATTTTATTGCTTATGTATTATTTCTCGTTGGACTAGCTGCATTGATCTAAGCGAAGACCGCTACTTCCGTCCCTTTTATCGAGTCCAACTTGTCCTAAAGCGGTCAGATTTGACGGTTGTTGGCTCTGCTAGGTTATGTGCCTCCAGATTCCAAGTACAATTGTAACGTCATATCTGCTGAAGGATGTCACAATGAAATGTATTTCATGAGAACTGTTATAAAAGAGTTCAGTATTTTCTTTGACTTTCTCCTTATTTGTACAGTTTAGGTGTTTCTCTACATTGACGGCCGTGGCCAGTTTGTGTCAGCAATTTCCAGAGGTGGGTCGAGTAGCTAAAAGTGTTAGTCAAGTAAGTAGGGCTGCAGCTATCGAATATTTTAGTAGTCGATTAATCGATGGACTAGTTAGTTCGAATAATCGGATAAGGAACATGAAAAATTTAAATACCTGAGCTGAGTCTTAAACGGTATATATTTTTTCTAAAAATAAGGATCTATGTACAACAAAAGAACAATAGGCTATCTTACATAGAAAAATTCTGCTAGCTTAAATGCTATAAAATGCTAAAGTTTTTTTTACAATGCTCTTAACAAATGGTTCAGACAGATATTCCCACATGAAAACTTAAATATACCAATAAACTAAATTATGAATGACATTAGCTCGAACAAAAACTTAACGTTTGTCTTAACAGGGAGCAGTTGGATTTAGCCATGTGAAAAGAGGCAGACCAGAGAGCAGTGTATCCACCCTAATCAATAACACTAAATGCAAAAACTTTCAAAATAAACCATTACAACACCACTTTAATTAAACGGATACTCGAAGCAACAAAATTTAATTTGAATATTCATTCATTCATTCATTTTCCATGCCGCTTTTCCTCACGAGGGTCGCGGAGGTGCTGGAGCCTATCCCAGCTAACTCGGGGCAGTAGGCAGGGGACACCCTGAACTGGTTGCCAGCCAATTGCAGGGCACAAGGAGACATACAACCATTCACGCACACACTCATACCTACGGACAATTTAGAGTGTTCAATCAGCCTACCAAGCATGTTTTTGGGATGTGGGAGGAAACCGGAGTTCCCGGAGGAAACCCACGCAGGCACGGGGAGAACATGCAAACTCCACACAGGAAGGCCGAAGCCCGGGATTGAACCCTTGATCTTAGAACTGTGAGGCAGACGTGCTAACCACTCAGCCACCGTGCCGCCTTTAATTTGAATATTTTTTTCCAATTGAATGCTCGAGTTAATCGATTAATCGTTGCAGCACTACAAGTAAGAGTAGCGTGTAGGGCTTCAACTAACGATTATTTTCATAATCTATTACTCAGCCGATTAATTAAACGATTACCGTAATTTTCGGACTATAAGCCGCTACTTTTTAACCCCCATTTTGAATCCTGAAGCTTATAGTCCAGTGTTGCTTATTTGTTGATTTATTTGGGTTAATAGGAAACATTTTATTTGACATTAGACTGTCATAAGACCGTAATAATTATGACATGACACTATCATGGGCATTACTGAATGCTTATGACAGATGTCATTAAGTGACATCCGGCAAATTATGGTACTAGCTCACAACACCACTGTCAATGTGTTACCAAATACCATAACTAGCAGTTAATTAAACAACTGGAACAGTAACTGAAGAAATAAATAGCACAGAAGATGAATTTTGATTGTTATTTACATCTGTAACACTGCAGTGCATACTAGGAGGCATGTTGTACGACAACAGTGTTGACAGCAGGTGGCAGCAGTGGTTGACTGTCTCCTCCAAGGGAGCAGTGATAGTCAAAGGAAGCTCCTTGAAGCAATTAAGCTTTGCAGCCAATTGGTTCAAAGCTTCATGGTGGTTCATTTGGTCTTATGATGCTGCTTTCAAATAAAGTGTTACTGGTTTCTTATCTTTTTGTGTAAATAGTCCATAATACAGTGAGGACAGCTGCGGCTTCTAGTCCAGTGCGGCTTATTTATGAAAAAATGCCGTCTTAGTGTCAAATTTGGCTGATGGCGGCTTTCATAGTCAGGTGCGCTTTATAGTCCGAAAATTACGGTAATCAGATAAATGTCATGTTTTTCAATTACCTTCACAATTTATCTTGGAAGTTGTTTTAGGCATAAGATAAAATGGATGACTTTTGTTCAAAAGTAATTTATTACAGCTTCCTAACTGTAGTCTACAAATGTATCGATTATAAAATTCGTTGGCAACAAATTTATTAATCGGTTTAATCAATTAGTTGTTGCATCCTTATAAAAAAATTTTTAAAAAAACTAGTTTAGACAGATGTCCGAAAATTGGCAAAAACGTGAATAGTTTTCCAACGTAAAAGATTTTTGTTGATATCCTACTTTGACTTTACAAAAATATAATGAAAAAATCTGATATTTGCAACTGAGAAGTTATATGTATGTTAAAATTTTAAGTGCTAAAGGTCCTACACAATTAATCGTTTATCAAAATAGTTATCAATTAATTTGCTGATTGATTAGTTGTCGATTATTTGATTAATTGTTGCACCTCTAGTAGTGTTTAAAATAAAAACACTCAAGTAAAAGTAGTCATCCAAAAAATGTACTCGAGTACGAGGAAAAAAAGTATTTGGTGAAAGGTATACTCAAGTAATTAGTAACATTGTGAGTGACTGCTTATGATGTTTGATTTTTTTTTTTTTTTTATTCTTTTAAATCTGAACTTATTATTATACTTTGAAGAAGAAGACTAGTATAACCTATTACACAACCACATTAAGCCAAAGAGATGAAAAAAAAAATATTGAATTCCTGC